>NW_027507790.1:30047939-30647939 GCF_037356315.1 Lithobates pipiens | reverse complement strand
CTGAAAATTGATCATATCTGATTACACCTGAGGTACTGAAAGCCTATCTAATTTTTTGAGACACTAACAAGCCAGGAAAGTACAAATACACCCCAAATGAGCCCTTTGTGGAAAGTAGACAGTCCAAGGTATTTACTAAGAGGCATGGTGTGTTTTTGAAGTTGTAATTTTTTCCCACAATTCTTGGGGAAATTAAGATTTTTTTTTTACACAAACTGGTCATATTAACAGGTTATTTCTCTCACACAGCATATGCATAATTGCAACTACACCCCAAAATACATTCTGCTACTCCTCCTGAGTATGACAATACCACATGTGTGAGGCCCAACATTCAAGTAGCACTTTCAGGCGTTCTACAAGCATAAATTGCACATATCCTTTCTTAACCACCTATTACACTTTTGACAGCACTGGAGCACTAGGACAATGGAATTGTCCACAAAATAATCCCATTTTGCAAAGCACACACTCAAACATATAATCTATGAGGCATAATAAATATTTTGAATGGTTAATTTTTTTCCAGAGGGTTTTGGAAAATGTGGAAAAAAAATTAACACATGCGGGCGTAGGAAGAATTGGGGTTGGCAGTGATAAATTGGGATGCAATACAGATTAGTTTGATCCACCATATTCTGCAGCAAATCTTGTGGGAAAAATAAACAAAAAATTTAATTGAGAAAAATTCATAGTGTCGTGCTTCACACCTGGCTGTGCAGTGAAAGGGGTATGATAGCGGATCCTGAGTTGGCAGGCAACCATAAGGGGTTTGCCAGGGCATCGGGAAGGTAGGACTGGGGCTGGGTTCTTCAGGTTGGGCATGTGATTGCAGTACTTGCATTGGGCTCCTCTTCCTGGGGTCTGGCGCTGCTGGTGGTGGGCAGATCTCCTGATCTTGGTCCTGATCTTGGTCCTAATCTCATTCTTTTGGGAGGGATGGTTTCCTCCCCAAAAGTAGTCGGACTCGGACTCTGATCCACTATCCCCCACTGGCTCGTATTCCGAACCAGAATAGGATGATGGGAGCTCCCCATTGCTCCCTGACATGGTAAGAATGGCATATGCCTCCTCAGGTGTGTAAACCCTTTGTGACATTATGGTAGTGCTTATTGGCAGGCCTATGTAATGGCACTGCTGGTGGTAGTGGTGGTACTGATGTGGTATTAGTGGCGGGCCTGTGTGGTGGTACCGATGGTGGTACAGGTGGCCGTAAGTGTGGTGGTACCGATGGGGGTACGGGTAGTGGTGGTGGCGGTATGGGTGACAATACCGATGGCGGGCCTGATGGCGGTACTGGTGACGGTACCAGTGGTGATACTGGTAGCAGGCCTGTGGGGCGGTATAGATGGTGGGCCTGATGGTGGTACCGCTGGCGGTACTAGTGGCGTGCCCGATGGTGGAACTGGTGGTGGTACTGATGGTGGTACTGGTAGCCTGTGTGGTGGTACCAATGGTGGTGGGCCTGTGACAGATGATTGACAGATGGGCTGATTGATTGATTGACAGATGGGCTGATTGATTGATTGAAAAATGGGCTGATTGATTGGCTGATGGGCTGATTGACATATGGGCTGATTGATTGGCTGGACTGATTGACAGGTCCTCTTTATTGGGGGGGGTGCTGTGTTGTGTACAGTATACAGTATATATAGACACTACACTACACTGATAGCTCACTTAATGATCCCTGCACACTTCCTCACACAGTCGGTGTGTGAGGAGAGAGCAGAGATCAGATAGAAACTGGTCCTCAGTGTTTACATTTGTGACTGTCTGTGATTGTCCTGATTACATTTCTACATATCCCTCTGTGAGGAGATGCCACCAATTGGCTCTCCACTCCTCATACTCTATCAGTGTGAGGCGAGGAGAGCCGATTACCAACACTTCCTTGTTTACATGTGACTGGCTGTGATTAGATACAGCCCATCACATGGTTAAAGAGTCACGGATGCGGCCCCTTACAGAGATCGGGGTAGTGGTGTGTCCCAGCAACACGGGGCGGCCACGATCACCACACTGCGTTCCCACGATTGCTGCGCTGCGCACCCCCAGGGGCGCGCTGGCACACCCATTCTGGGACGCCGTCATATGATGGTATCCCAGAACGGGAGTTGCACCGCTCCGCTGTCATTTGACGGTGAGCGGGCAGCAAGCAGTTAAAGTATATCTGAACCCAAGAACAAAAATGTTATGTATTGCAGCTTATCATTCCTTATATATGGTGGCTGCATTCATTTTCTTTTTTGTAGGCTAAGAACATTTTCTGAAAGTGCGGTTCCAGAGGTTTGCTACATACAGTCTCATGACTGTATATCTGCAGTGTAAGATCTAAGACCTTAATGCCTCTGACTGCTAAGATATGAAGTGAGATTTACTGATATTACTGCCGTGCTATTCAATGTTCTCCTTCCTGCAGATTCTGACATAAGGAGGCAAAACTCTGATCCTCTACCAAGATGACCAGCTCCATACAGAGATACAGTGCAGAAGAAGACAATAAAGATCAGTTCTAAGGAGCCTACTGGTGCAATACTTTTGACTAGACATTCCGCTTGCTTTTTTGGCTGCAGCTTCTCAAGTTCAGGGCTTCTTTAGCTGACATGCAAGTTTACTTAGAAAGCATAAAAACACTGAAGTCTAGTGATTTGTCCTGCAATTGTGTAATCTACTTGGCAATTCAGGGAGCTAAAAGTATTGACTGA
This sequence comes from Lithobates pipiens, assembly GCF_037356315.1. Classification (NCBI taxonomy): domain Eukaryota; kingdom Metazoa; phylum Chordata; class Amphibia; order Anura; family Ranidae; genus Lithobates; species Lithobates pipiens. Next base: position 30,645,231 of record NW_027507790.1, on the reverse strand, counting down.
CATACAAACAGCTGCTAGAAGGAAAATCAAAAATGTGTATCGGAAACAAACCTCATTAAAATATCGAATAGCAGGCAAGCAAAATGTACCCTTCCAAATGATTTGTAGTCAAACATTTAAATAAAAATAAAAATGTGTACTCACTGAAGATACGTAATAGTTTCCTTTTGAATTAATATAGAAATAAAGGGAGGAAATACCATATGCTCACTAGAGTGTAAACACTGTACCACGGATTAATAGTGCATATGTGGATGCAGTATCTCTAATATTGCTGACTCACCAATTAGGTGCGGTCTCTGTGACTGAAAATGTAAATGCAAAAAAAGAAAAAAAAAAGAAATCAGAGACAAGAAATCCCTGAAAAAAGGAAGTCACAGGCAGACCAAGCAGCTTAAATAAGAAAAATAAGAAAAATCTTTAGTGCACAATCATATATCAAGATACAGAAACTGGGTCCCATCACCGACACCTAAATTAAGGAATTTCTTTTCCCTGATTTATTTTTGCTTCTGAATTAAGCTGGGGCTACACTAGTAGATTTTCAAATGAAATTTTTTTTTTTTTAATTTTCATAAGAAAATTATCAGTACATACATGCTTTTAAAATTCCATTTTGGAATGATTATAATTTCCTGAACAAAAACCACACATACTGTTAGAAGAACATTTTTTTCGTAATGTTCTGTAAAGGTTTTGTAAAGAAACACTTCCCTTTTAAATAATCACATTTTGTACACAGATTATTTCCTGATGTTCCCCCAACTTGCTGGAGATGCAACGCAGAAGTGGGTTCATTCTTGCATGTTTGGTGGGACTGCCCACTAATCCAGTCCTTTTAAAAAGAAGTCCATGACCATATTGTACAGATCACAACTTACACTCCGGAATACTCTCCAGCCCAATATTTGCTACACCATACTCCGATTCCTCACCGCCTCTACAAAAAATCACTTACCTTACATATGATTAATGCCGCTACACAATGCATCCTCAGACATTGGAAAACCAATAGACCCCCTACTGTGGGTGAATGGTTCAGACAGATTGATAAATTTGAAGAAATGGAAAGACTTATCCATCAAGCTCACGATCAACACTCCAAATTCACTCACACCTGGGCATGCTGGATACAATTTAGATCCTCCAATACCCATTCCTCTAATCCTTTGTTACCCTCATCCTTAACCTGAGCTGACAAGGAGATTTTAATTATAATGCCTAGTCTAGGGACCGTCACCCCTATTCCTCCTTTCCCCACCACCATCCTCGCTCTTTTTACCTTACGGGAAGCTTACAGGTAGCTCTCCTTTTTACCCCCTCTCTATGCCCTCTTATACCATTTATGCACCTACATTTTTGTTGGCAATCACCCTCCTCCTTTCCTCATTTCTATGTTTCACAATGTAACGATTCAATGTCCACATCGATACACAGATCATTGTTCATTAACAATAATTACTCGATTTGGTTATGTTAGACCGCATCAAGTCTCCTCATGAGCCCCTCGGTTCTTTAACCGGCTGTTCTCCTCCGTCCACAGCTAACTCCCATCAGGGGTGGATGGCTATGAAAGAGACTTGATGCAACACTGTTAACAATGTTTTCTTTTCTTTCTAGTGCAGTACCCTAGGGTACTTTTCCTATCATTATTAACGTTTAAAATGATGTTCTATTCTGCAATTGCAACCAATCCAATGCTCAACACAGGTCTATTTTGTACAAGTCTGTTTCACCTCAGAACTGCAATAGCAATTTTATGTTTCTGAGATTGTTTAATGCTGTATTCTACTGTTTATACATTTTATGTGTTGTATTACAAACCTTTCAATAAACTATTGAAACACAAAATAATCACATTTTATTGCTTTTCAGCCTGAAATGAAGACAGACACAAACAAAATTTACTATTGTGTATATCCAGTAACAAGCGAGACACTCTTTGTTCAATGTGGCACCACATCCAAAAATACATATAGAAAACAGATAGAAATAGTTGAATGGACTGTATAGGTTGCCACCTTTAACACCAAATATAGGAAATAAGTACTCATAAATTGTATAAAAATACAGTTAATTAACAATATGAATCAGTTAAAAATATGTATGACATAAAAACACCTAAATCTCAAATCCATCAGACATTTCAATCCCGAAAAGGCCTAAATGTGCTGAAACTCATATTATATGACTGTCAAGTACCTGGTTGGAGGCCTAGATGCTGAGAGGGCTTCACTTGTAGCTGATTGCAGGGCAACCCTGAAGGTGGTGACAGGGAGTGCTATGTCCAAAGAAGCAGGGTTTGCCAGCTGCAAAAGAATGATGATGAGATGTCTGCTGGATGGTGGCTGGATGAGCAGGATGCACGGCTGGGCAGGGGTCCCTCAGATGTACCAGATGAGACTTGGCCGAAGGGAGAGCCAGGAGCAGGGTCAGGAGCCAGGCCAGTAGTCATACACAGAGTATCAGCCAGGGGTAAGGCAGCAAACAAGGTCAGCAGTAGGGATGAGCCGAACACCCCCCGGTTCGGTTCGCACCAGAACTTGCGAACGACCCCCGCGTTCGGTACGAACGTTAGAACCCCATTGAAGTCTATGGGACTCGAACGTTCGAATTGGAAAGTGCTAATTTTAACGGCTAATATGCAAGATAGTGTCCTAAAAAGGGTTTGGCGACCTGCCTCCTGCCTCAGGGGACATGGGTCACTGCAAAAAAAAGTTTTAAAAACTACCGTTTTGGCGGGAGCACTGATTTTAATGACGATTAAAGTGAAAAAAAAAAGTGAAATATTCCTTTAAATATGGTGCCTGCGGGGTGTCTGTAGTATGCCTGTGAAGTGCCACGTGTTTCCCGTGTTTAGAACAGTCCCTGCACAAAATGACATTAAACGGAAATAACACCATTTAAAACTGCTTGCGGTTTTAATGTTATATCTGGTTCCTGCAATATGGTTGAAAATCATTGAGAAACATGGCATGGGTAGCCCTCCCTGCCCATTACCAGCCTATTTGGGTCTTGTACGCATATTAAGGGGAACCCCGTACCCATATTAAAAAAAGGAAATGCGTGTGGCACCCAGGCCCTATATACTCAGAACAGCAGTATACAGGCGGTGCAAACAAGACAGGGACTGTGTAGGTTTGTTGTGTTAAGTTGAATCTGTTTGTCATTTTCAACCGGTACATTTTTAAAGTGTAGCTCCAGTCAAAAAAACTATCTTTAAGCTTTTTGGAAAACATAGGGAAGGGTTATCACCCCTGTATAATTTGTTTTGTCGTCCATCTTTTTTCATCTCACTTGCTGCTGTCTCCTTGCTTTTGCAAGTAGGAGATGTTTGTAAGTTGGATGTTTGAAAGTAGGGGCGTGCCCTATATTATAGCGGTATGTACTGGGTACAGAGCACGCAGACAGCACGCACTATCTCCTAACACTACTGACTGCAAGCTCTATTATTAACCACTTGTTAGCCCAATGTTTGCATAAAGTGAAAGATGAAGTTATGCTGAGTAAATAGATATCAAACATGTCACTCTTCAAAATTGCACATGCCCGTGGAATGGCGCCAAACGTTGCTACTTAAAAAATCCCCATAGGCGACGCTTTAAATATTTTTTTACTGGTTATATGTTTTGAGTTGCAGAGGAGGTCTAGGACTAGAATTATTGCTCTCGCTCTAACATTCTCGGCGATACCTCACATGTGTGGCACATGCGAGCACATGGGGACATGGGCGCTTTAATTTTTATTTTATTTTTTTATTGTTCATTTTACTTTATTTATTTTAGTTTGAAATTTTTTTTCCCAAAAATATATTTTTGATCACTTTTATTCCTATTACAAGAAATGTAAACATCCCTTGTAATAGGAATATGGGGTGACAGGTCCTCTTTACAGTGAAATCTGGGGGGTCAATATGACCCCACATCTCACCTCTAGGCTGGGAAGCCTGAAATAAAAAATAAAAAAAAGATTCTGGCTTTGATCGTACTGGCGAGTTGGTAGAAGCACCGGAGGGCGGTGAGGGGTGGGGGGCGTCTATGGCTGGGTATTTCAGGGTATCACCGAGTATGGCTGGGTATCTCTGAGTATGGCTGGGTATGGCAATTTATGGCAGGGTATTACAGAGTATTGGCGGGGTATTGGCGGGGTACTACAGAGTAATAGCAGGGTACTGCAGAGTATTGGGGGTACTGCAGAGTAATGGCGGGTACTGCAGAGTATTGGGGGGTACTGCAGAGTAATGGGGGTTACTGCAGAGTAATGGGGGGTACTGCAGAGTAATGGCAGGGTACTGCACTGCAGAGTAATGGCGGGGTACTGCACTGCAGAGTAATGGCGGGGTACTGCAGAGTAATGGCAGGGTACTGCAGAGTAATGGCAGGGTACTGCACTGCAGAGTAATGGCGGGGTACTGCACTGCAGAGTAATGGCGGGGTACTGCAGAGTAATGGCGGGGTACTGCAGAGTAATGGCAGGGTACTGCACTGCAGAGTAATGGCAGGGTACTGCACTGCAGAGTAATGGCGGGGTACTGCACTGCAGAGTAATGGCGGGGTACTGCAGAGTAATGGCGGGGTACTGCAGAGTAATGGCAGGGTACTGCACTGCAGAGTAATGGCAGGGTACTGCACTGCAGAGTAATGGCGGGGTACTGCACTGCAGAGTAATGGCGGGGTACTGCAGAGTAATGGCGGGGTACTGCAGAGTAATGGCAGGGTACTGCAGAGTATGCACTGGTATTGCAGAGTATTGGCAGGGAATTGAGGGGTTAAATTCGGTGAGCAGCGATGTGGGCACTGCAGATGCAGCCCACATCGCTGCTGACACCGATCTCTTTCCCCTCCGCTGTACCGATCGGTACAGAAAGGGGAGGGAGGAACAGGCGTCATAACATGACGCCGGTTTGTTTCCAAGTGATCACTCCGTCATTTGACGGAGCAATCACGTGGTAAACGGCCGCTATGAGCGGCCGTTTACCGTGATGCGCCGGGTCCTATGGACCCGGCGGTCACGGATGCCCTCGAGTGCGCACACCTCGGGGCACGCGAGAGCAGAATTCTGGGAGGCCGTTAATTAACGGCCTCTCTGAGTTAAACAACCGCCCTGAAGCCGTTAATCGGCAATGGACAGTTGTTACGTGGTGAAAGCTAGATCACTAGCTATATAGGTGAGGTGAATATAGTGGTGTATACTGCAGTCAGGGCTCAGACAACAACCACTACACAGCAGCAAGATAGGAAATCAGCCAAAAACGATTGGTGTGTACTGTGTTGAAGGTACACAGAACACCCACTGCTTCAGATGCAAAGTAACACACTACAGGAGGCCGCCTTAAAGGCGGCCTTATATAGTGTGGGGCGTGCACTACACAGCCTGAGCTATGATTGGCCACAGGCAGGATGCCTGTGGCCAATCATGGCTCTCCTCGCTGCCGGCGCTGCGATTGGCCAAGCATGCGGGGTCACAGTGCATGCTTGGCCAATCATCGGGCAGCAATGCACTGCGCCAACGCAGTGCATTGTGGTCCGCGCGCGCGTCACTCGAATTTTGACGCGAACGGCCAAAACGTTCGGAATTCGCCGAACGCACGAACAGCCAATGTTCGAGTCGAACGTACGTTCGACTCGAACACGAAGCTCATCCCTAGTCAGCAGTAAGCCAGGGTCATACACTGATAATCAGGCAGCAAAGGAGTCCAGAAGAGCAAGCTATTTATCCTCATGAACTACTGTATTTATTGGCGTATAACACAGTGCATGCGTGTTATACGGCAATATCTGTTTTTTACCAACAGGGGGCAGGGATCGGGTGGTCCGCCCCGGGTGCCATACATTGGGGGGGTGGTCAAGCTGGCTTCCCTGCCTCTCCTGGCCCTTAGACAGCACTGCCAGCAGTCTAAAGTTAGATAAAAATCACTACCAGCCCCTTCTCCTACACCGCTCCTCCTCCTGTGTTACTCTCTGAAGCTTCTAAATACCTAAATACCTTTGTTTGCAGTGGCCGCTCTCCTCCTCCCACTCCTCCTCTCCTTTCAAGTGTTGCTTTAGATTGGAAGAGGAGAGCAGTCACATGACCATACATGAAACGTCAGAGGAGAGCAGTCATGTGACTGGGTCCATGCAAGAACGAAACTATTGAGGTATATTTAGAGACTTTGATTTGTCAGGAATGGTGTCATTACTGGTTTTACCTGATGACGGCACTGTTAAGCTCAGCACCAGGGTGTAATTTTGGTGGCCACCAGTGGGTCTCCCTGCCAGGACTACCAACTAGCTATCAAGCACACCTGTTGGGGTTTGCTGGACTATATGCATGCTTGATAGCTGGTTGGTAGTCCTGGAAGGGAGACACCAGCTGGTGGCCACCAGAAATACACCCTTTGGTGTTGAGCGTAACAGTGCCACCAGCAGGTGAAACCAGTAATGACACCGTTCCTGACACAATGAGAGTGACACAGGAGGAGCTGTGTATGAGAAAGGGCTGGCAGTGATTTATTCTTAACTGTAGAGTACACTGGCAGTTCTGTGCCAGGAGACTGGAGGTCTCCTGGGAATGCAGGGGGGCTGTGTATTGTGCAGAGGATGGGGGCTGTGTATTGTGCAGAGGGTGGGGGGCTGTGTGCTGTATACTGTGTACTGTGGAGGTCTGTGTATTGTGCAGAGGGTGAAGGGCTCTGTGCTGTGTACTGTGGGGGGAGGGGTGTGCTGTGTACTGTGGGGGGCTGTGTATTGTGCAGAGGGTGGGGGGCAGTGTATTGTGCAAAGGGTAGGGGGCTGGGTACTGTGCACATTCAATTTTAGTTGACTAAAATTATTTTATTCAACTAAAATACATTGACTAAAATCGGACTAAAACTAAAATGGCATTTTAGTCAAAGACTATACCTAAAACTAAAACACTTGCAAAAGGCTAAAATGGGACTAAAACTTTTGGAGTGCACTGGCACATTAATCTTCGTGGCCATTCGTGCTCGATTGTGCATGCGTATTAGCATTGGCAAATTTCTATGTGCCAATGGTGAATTTTTATGTGCCAATCTTTGATTCTGCTGGGAATTAGCAGATGTGCCAGTTCTTCTGCAGGCTTTTCTCTGACAATGACCCAATTCATTTAACACTTGACCCTATTGTGTCGCCTCCATGTCTGTGGGTTGCTCTGGGGGTCCCCTTCCCCTCATACCTTAGGGGACTGGACACTTTATAGGCTCTGGCTCTAACTCTTTTCATGTGAGTACTCAGTGCTTTGATGTATACCCTTGTTTCTTTATGACTTTTGCATAAATTATGTTATTAATTGTGATATACTTCTCAGTATTCATAGGATATCCTGAGGAAGCCTTTTGGCAAAACGCATAGAGATCCACATCGGTGAACCTTGTATTTTGGCCCCATACATGGAAGAGTTTATATCAACCTTATACACTTAAATTCACTGGGTCATATAATATGGGTTTTAGCACATTTAGACCATTGTCCCCATGCCTTTTGGGAAGCGCAATGTCTGATGGATTTGAGATTTAGGTGTTTTTATGTCATGAATTTTTTTTAACTGATTCACATTTTTAATAAACTTGTATTTTTATATAATTTCTGAGTACTCATTTCCTATATTTGGGGTTACCAGGTGGCAACCTATAAAGTCCATTCAACTCTTTCTTTCTGTTTTCTATTGTGTATACACAGCTTTACCCTTGCGGATATGTTTACTTTTGTATCTCTTACCTTCCTGTCTCAGCCAGATAGAAATGATTGTTGTTTAACACGTAAATAATCTCTCACTGCCCTCCTTGAAATCACATTGCTGTCCAGTAGCCACCAATCAGAGGATCGCTAGTTTGACATAACATTTACACAAGTTACTACAATGCATGGCAATGCACATAGCTGGGTGCCATTTATTGCAAATGGCGCCCCAACACACTTAACCAACACATCTTGAAAGCTCCTGACTTCCAGTGCACCATAATGCTCGGTAATGCACTACTGTGCCCGTGGTGTGCTGCTAAATCTTTCTTCTTTCTTTTATACCGAGAACAACCAATCATGACCTGCACTTCCTCACAGGAAGATAAGTGAAAGGTGACTTTCAGTTCATTGTTGTAGATTACTGAACATCACACATTGCTCTTTCATATGTTCAATACGTCCATATGACTGAAATGATGGTTTAGCAGTAAGTGAATACGTTTTATTTATTAGATTCCTTCCAACTCATTTATGTGTGAGTTTTAGGCATACTTTAACCTGCATGTCATATTTTAGCTTATTATTAGGAATTTCAAAATAAACTACTAGTTACAGTACCTTGCATGGGTAATTATTGTTTTGAAAATGTGTAGAACATGTATACATCTATGGATGAAACCTTTGAGAATTCCCTATTTATACTTAAAAAAAAATCTATTCGAATCTGCATATCCCACAAATAGGATATGCATATAAATGTGTCTAAGAATATTATAATTAATTATTTAAGGACTGGGAGATATTAAAAAATTCCCCATTGATGCACTGGCTTGTCATATTTATATGCAATCACTGGAGGTTTGCCAGGAGAAGCCCACACATCTCCCACTAGTGCTTTGCCAACATAATCTCCGTCTGCATATTAACCACTAAGACGGCACTGCTTTTAGTGCATGGTTTGACAGAGCTATCCCTCTGACAATATTGACAGGTAAACATATTATTCAAAGTGTACTTAAGGAAATTACCAACTTCTGCTGCTTAATAACTTTACTGAGCATTAGCTAATTTAGGCATGTTAGACATGTGGTTACACTATTTCCAGGGGGGATTCTACAGTATCATTAGCAGTAAATCACAAGTACAGGTGTAAAAATTCAGAGATCGTAATTGGTCCAAAATGGAAATGTATCTGGGTAATGAGTGGAGCTTCAGGAACAGTGGTTTTAAAATGGACCTCCTGGAATATAATAGGGTTATTGTTCTTATTGTTATTCTCTTAGTTATTGCAGTGTAAGTTTACATTTGCAATCAAAAAACTAAATTATATATACATGCGCTGATATATTTAATTAGGAAATATGATTAATTTCTAATATAGTTGTGAGACTACACATTAGAGACTTCTGTTCAGTTACAACTTCACTGATCATGTCTGGAAGTTACCATGTTAGATTGATTATTAAAGTGTACCAGTAGACAAACTGTTCTTTTTAGCTTTTGATAGAGCAGGGAGGTGTTAGACACTCTGTCAAGTTTTAATTGTGGCCTGCTATCTGCATGCCAGGTTCCTTGAGGGTGAAAAAAGTGGACCATATCTGCTTAACCACTTCAGTACCCTTCCTGTCCAGGCCAATTTTTTGCTTTCAGCACTGTTGCAATCTGAATTACAACTGCGCAGTCATGCAACACGAGCTTTCTTTTGCTGGGTTTTTCTATTTTTTGCATTCCTTTGGTGAAAATAACCCTAATCAGTGTATATTATTTAGTCTATAGGAAAGGTATAGAGTCTACAAACTATGGTATATATATATCTGAAAATCGATCAGTCCTGATGTACTAATGGCCCATCTCATTGCTTGAGGCCCGAAAATGGCAGGACAGTACAAATACTCCCAAATGACCCCTTTTTGGAAAATAGACAGGCCAAGGTATTTAGTAAGAGGCATTGATCATTTTTTGAAGTTGTATATTTTTTTGTCACATTTTTTGGAAAATGGAAACATTTTTTTTCCCACAATTTGTTATCTACAGTCAACAGTGCAGTACAGCATCATCATATAACTGGTGTGGCAGTGATTAGGGACACTGACTGGTTACAGTATTTCTTTTTTTTTTTTTACAATTTTTTCATACTGTACTACACTGGGGAGGTGAGCAGGATTTTTTTTTCCACACACGATGATTGCTTAGAACTGTGAATTTTAAAGTTATAAGCATCCATTTTTTTCTGAATGAAAACTATTAATTCAGTGTTTACTAATGTGATTAGCTGTGACTAGCCACAGCTATGTACATGGTATAGATGGGCTGTGATTGGCCCTGTCTGTACCATGTGATCACTGTGACCAATCACAGAGCTCATCATAATAAAACACAATGAAAGGCATGAATCAAAACCTTTTATTGTGTACAATTGTCATGTGATCTGCTGTGATTGGCCACAGCAATCACATGGCAGTGGGCAGTACAGTAATCTGTCTTCGGCTGTGTCTAGTGGTGGGTGACAGATCATGTTGGAGGCTTGATCCTGGAAGGACGTCATATGGCATCCTCAAAGGATAATAGGGCTCTTGCTCATCCATCATATTACAATAGACGGGAGGGAGTTAATATGTGTTTAAAATGCCACTTGTAGTCTTAACTGGAAGCCCTTACAAAATGACAATGCGGGCGCACAACTGGGTGACATGGACAATGCGTTGTCACTTGAAAGTGCCTGAACAAGAATGCTCATGGCAGGATCACCAGGAATTATTTTAATTAAAATCTGCAGATGTAAAAATATTCACAATATATGTTAAAACGGTTTGAAAGAATGACTCCACCTTTGTGGAAAAAATATTTCAAATAAAAAAATATATCAATTGCTACACAAATTATCTTCCTATTTCAATCTGTAGCCACAGTAATGTTCTGTAACATTCAATGCAATATGGTAACTTGGAGGTGTTTTGTACACCGTTGGTTTACAGAAGGCCCCCATAAATGTACTTTCCTGCTTGTGTGATTGGCCACTGATTTTCCTAGTAGTCTCAGTCTGCACTAAGAAACTAATTAAATGTTAGACATTCCCTGCAACAGAGATTTCAAATTTGTTAAGATACTCTCTAAAGGTTAAATATTTCTAAAGAGATGCCAACACTGCAACTTTTCTCATCAGAATACAGAGATTTCACAAGATGGTTATAATGAGCACTTCCCTTCAGACTTAATCTCCAAAGAGAAAAGTGAAGCAAACAGCTATTTCTTCAGAGCAGAACCAGGTAGGATTCTGCAACAATGTTTGTTAAATTAAAACATACAATATTTATCCAGAGGGAATAGTTAAAACTTATAGAACAATTTTAGAAATTGGGTTTATATATACTTTAACTATAACAGATAAACTATAGATTGCATAGCAATTTGGGAACAGGCAGAAAAGGTAAACTAGAGCTGTTAAAGCTTACTTAAACTTCAATAAACTTCAAGTAGCATCTGTTACTAGTTTGGAATCCTTAATTTCTGTTATGGTATATTATGTTATAGTGGTACTCTACTATATGTCTTTACCTATTCATTAGCTTGACGAAATAGTAATATATATATATATATATATATATATATGTTATTATTAGTAGTATATAGGCCTAGTATAGCACCAAAAACGTGCACAGCTCTTTACAAATTAAGGTGGACAGTACAGTTACAAAACATTCAGTCATGCTGAAAAATTTACAGGCAGCATAACGTTCTCCATGACTTCTTCAAATCCATTACGTCTCTCACATGTGCTCAGGGTGAACCTGCTCTTATCTGTGAAAAGCACAGGGCACCAGTGGCAGACCTGCCAATTCTGGTGTTCAATGGCAAATGCCAATCAAGCTCCCTGGTCCTGAGTAGTGAGCATAGGGCCCACTAGAGGACGTTTTGCCCTCAGGCCACCCTCATGAAGTCTGTTCTGTTCGTTTGGTCAGAGACATTCACAACAGTGGCCTGTTGGAGGTCATTTTGTAGGGCTCCTGTTCCTCCTTGCATAAAGGAGCAGATGCCGGTCCTGCTGATGGGTTAAGGGCCCTCTCTGGTCCTGTCCAACTCTCCTAGAGTAACTGCCTATCTCCTGGAATCCCCTCCATGCTCTTGAAACTGTGCTGGGAGACACAAACTTTCTGGCAATGGCATGCATTGATGTGCCATCCTGGAGGAGTTGGACTGCCTGTGCAACCTCTATAGGGTATAGCCTCATGCTACCAGTAGTGACACTGACCCTAGCCAAATGCAAAACTAGTAAAAAACAGTCAGAAAAGATGAGCAGGGGAAAAAAATAAAATTTCAGTGGCCTCCACTTGTAAAACTATTCCTGTTTTGGAGGTTGTCTCATTGTTGCCCATCTAGTGCACTTATTGTCAATTTCATTAACATCAAAGCATCAGAAACTGATTAACAACCCCCTCTTCTACTTAACTGACCAGATCAATATCTCAGGAGTTTAAGTGACTTGATGCTGTACTCTGATTAAAAGGTGTTCCTTTCATTTTTTTGAGCAGTATATATATATATATATATATATATATATATATATATATATATATATATATATATATATATATATATATATATATAGAGAGAGAGAGAGAGAGAGAGAGAGAGAGAGAGAGAGAGAGAGAGAGAGATATGCACACTGCTCAAAAAAAATATATATATATATTTACACATACTGCTCAGAAAAATTATTTACAATTTTTAATCAGAGTATAGCATCAATTCGAGGAGAAACTATATATATTACAAAAAAATTTGATTTTTTTTTATCTTTTTACTCATCATAGGAAACATTTTACAAAATGTTCAAAATATGTTTTTCTTCATTAAACTGACATTTGTGTGACATCTTCAGTTGCCACTGTAATACGGAGATCTTTTCGTAAAGGCTTACTTTCATTGTTTACAGTTTGTTTTGCTTTCTCATGCAGTTTCTGTGCCAGAAGGGATTTCAACACCTCATACAGAAAATAAATAGTAAAAAGTATTTGTGAAATGTCATGTGCTTTGGAATTGTTAATCTTGGTTACCAGTTGGATGGAAAACAGGTAAACTAGCAGCAGTGGTTATTTTGTTTAAATGTGTCTTGAACTCAGATTTTTTGCCTTTTATATCTTTGTGCTTTAAAAAAAAATCAATAATAAGCTGACATAGGCTGCTCCAGAAAAGACAGTCAATTGATCAAAAAATATTGGAATATTGATCCTTGTGATTTCCAGACAGAGAATAAATAATTAGCATTAAGGGGAAACACCAGTGATGACAGGTCTTAGAAACAAATGGAATGACACATACCTTCAGTTGAAAATGAATTCAATTTACTACAGTTACTTACCTGTTATTGTTTTATGTTGTTGCATACTAATATAGAAAAGTATGTATGCTACTGCTCTATAGATAAAGACAAAAAACAATATAAACTGCAATCCAAATATATTAATACAGTAAATACAGTAATAGGTTGTGTAGAAGTGAGGCACTGCACACATTTGTAGAGATATTGGTCTGGTTAAGTCCTTGAAAAAAGTATGTAGAATATAAAGCAGGTTGCAGGTGTACTCAGTGGGATGTGCAACAGTAAGAATTTTCACTGTGGTTTTATTAATGTTAATGTGTTTCTGTCTGAAGACAAATGCAATAGTGGCCTAATCTTCTCTGTAACTAATCATCCCAGAAGTGATGAGCAATGGTGGGACAAGGGGGAGGGGAAGAGTGGAGGGGCGTCTGCCCCGGGTGTGGTGGTATACTGTGAGGTGTGGGGGTACAACTAGGAGAGCTCCTGCTGCTACAAGCTGACAGGAGTTGTGACAATGTCAGCTTCTGCTAGACTCTGGAGTGTCAAGATGTGGAGGAGCCTGGGAGGAAGGACATCCCACAGCCATCTGCTGCACTGCATCTAAGGTCTTTGTGTTAGAAGGTGGGGGAAATTGCACTGGGGATATGGGGGGGCTCAGAGTAACAAACATAAGTGCTGGGGGTTAGCATATTTGTGCTAGGAGGAGAAGGGAGAAGAGGATTGGCGTTAGGAGAGGGTGATTTGGGGGATGATGTGTGCTGGGTAAGTTGGGGCGAGGGGAGTTGCTGGAAAAGGGATGAAGGGGATTTGTCCTTGGAGGTGAAATTTGGGGGACAGAAGGGGGTAAGAAATGTTTTAGGAGTGGAAAATTTGAGGGGGATGTGCTAGAAGGGGCAATTCATACTGGAAGAGAGTAAGGGGGGTGTTGTGCTGGAAGATGGAGAAGTGGGAATTTGCATTGGAAGGGAGAATTTGGGTGGCCGGCAGGGGGCAGGAATTGTTCTAGGAGAGAAAATTTGGGGGAGCTGGGACAAGGAATGGGGAAAGAGGATTTTGTACTCGGAGGGATTGGGGGGATTTATGCAGGAAGGGGGGTTTGTTTTAGAAGGGGAATTTTGGGGGAGCAGATGTTCTAGGAGTGGTGTATTGTGGGGTGATTTGTGATGGGAGAGGGGATGGGGAAAAGGATTTGTGCTAGGAGGGAGAATTAGACGGGCTTGTGCAAAAATGGGTGTTTTGATACAGGGGAGGATTTGTGCTAGGAGGGGGAATTTTATGCTAGGAGGTGAAATATGGGAGGGGGGGGGGTGTGGGATTTAATCAGTGGGGTGATTTGTGTTGGAAGTTGTAATTTTTTTTTGGGGAGAATTTTGGCCTAAAGGGAATTTACACTTAGGGGGTAAGCATCAGGATAGTGCTCAAATTCTGGGGGGGGGGAGTGGATTTTTGCTAACACATAACACTTATACATCTTGCTGAAGGGGAGTGGGCGGAGTTTAGCATCCTCACCCTGGCAATGAGGATTTCATCCCTTTTAAGTTTAGAGCTGTTATGCCCTGGCAAGCGAAGCTGGGGAAGCAGCTAATCAAAATCTGTTGGATCTTGCTGACCGCATTTTTGAAAGCAGGCATGGTAAGCCTTTTAAAGGTTTCCTTATGTTTGCCACAAGTTTTTGGAAAATGCAGAAACAAAATTATCATTTTTTTTTTAAAACAAAGTTGTAAATTAATAGAATATTTCTAACAAACAGCATGGACAAATTAAATTCCAAAATACATTCTGCTATTCCTCCTGAGTACGGGGATAATACGTATGTGAGACTTTTTCAGAGCTTAGCTGGATAGAGGAGCCCAAAATCCAAGGAACACCTTCAGGCTTGAAAGGGGCATCAATTACACATCTATTTTCTACACATCTCAAATATTTTGGAGGTTCTAGAGCACTAGGACAGTAGAAACACCCACACACTGATTACATTTTGAAAAGAAAAACACCCCAAAGTATTTTTTAAGAGCTATAAGGAAGGAGTCTTTTGAATATTTAATTTGGTCTGCCTAGGAGACAGGAGCCACACTGCGACAGGGATTCTGTCAGCTGTGCAGGGACAGGCTCAGTGGTGGTTGACACCATGCCAGCTTCAGCCAGGAATGGTTGTATGCGACAATGGCACCAACCTTCTCTCCGCCCTTTGACAGGGACACTTGACCCATGTTCCATGTTTGGCACACATCCTGAATTTGGCAGTGCAGTGGTTCTTGACCAGGTACCTAGGCTTACAAGATCTCCTGAGGCAGGCCACAAAGGTCTGTGTTCATTTTTGCCGGTCATACAATACCAGTGCTCGGCTGGCTGACATTCAAAGGGAATGCCACCTGCCCACCAACCGCCACATTTGTGCCCACCAGGTGGAACTAAATGTGGGCAATGCTGCAGTGGCTGCACACACAGCAGAGGGCCATCAATGAGTACCTATGCGAGTATGGCACCAAGTATGGCACCAGGACAGGGTCAGGGGAGCTTAGATTCTTTTCACCACGCCAGTGGCTACTGATCAAGGATTCATGTACTGTCCTGTCACCATTTGAGGAGGCCACAAAGATGGTAAGCAGAAACAATGTATGCATCAGTGACACTGTGCCTCTACCCTTCCTTCCTGGAATCATGAACAGGGCACTTGAGGCAGAACAGTGGGAGGAAGAGGAGGACTTCCTTTACTCTCAAGGCCCCCTTTACATCCAGATACCATTCCTGCATGCTGGACAAACACACAGGAGGAAGAGGAGGAGGATTGTGTTAGCACGGATGTAGAGGATAACACTCAGCAGCAGTTTTCAAGGGATGTTTTTTTGAGTTCCCAGAAACCCAAGGAGTTGTATGTGGCTGGGAGGAGGTAGTTACAGATAATGTAATTCTTAGTGACCCAGAGGACTCAGAATCAAATGCCTTTGAAATATTATTCTGCATGGCCTCCTTGATTCTGAAAAGCATGCAAAAGGACCCTAGGATTCGTGGTATCAAGGAGAGGGATCATTACTGGATGGCAACCCTTAATGATCCACTTTACAAGGGTAAAGTTGCAGAACTCATCCTGCCTTCGCAGAGGGAGGAGAGGATGAAACATCTTCAGGAGGCCTTGAAGAAACTTTTGTGTAACACGTTTACAGATTCTGGGAGGTTACCATTTCCTGGTGCTGGACAACGTGTTGCTGAGGCTTCCTTTAGTCAGAGGAAGAGCAGTGGAGAAGGTGGCCGGCTGACCGATGCCTTTAAGCAATTTTTCAGTCCTCAGCACCAATGTCTGATCGGTTCAAGCAACCATCGCCAGCGTCTGCATAATCTGGTGCAGGAATATCTAGGGGCAAGAGCAGACTTGGAGATCATTCCAACAGAGCATCCACTGGGTTACTGGGTTCTGAGGATGGACCACTGACCAGAACTTGCTGAATTTGCAATTGAGCTACTGGCCTGGTCTGCATCCAGTGTGCTTTCTTAATGCACATTCTGTGCTGCTGGAGGGTGTGTAATGGATCAAAGAGTGTGCCTATCCACAGACTCTGTTGATAGGCTCACATTCAGAAAAATGAATCAGTCTTGGATCAGCAGTTATCAAGCACCTGATGTTGATGTAACTGATTGAATTTGCTATGAACCTTGAATCCCTTGAAGACTGGCTATGCTGATTATCCTATTACTCCTCAATCTTGATGATGCTATCTTGCAACATTAATTTTGGTATAGGGCACCACCACCACCCAAGGGGCAGAGGGGTATGTAATTACAATTTTTGATATAATATTTCACAGCAGGGTCTGTTTCCACACCCAACAAGAGTAACTGTGTGGGGTTATAGTGTTGTGGCACCACCACCACCCAAGGCCCAATTTTTCTGCCCCTGTTTAACAGGGGCATGTAATTTCAATTTTTGATATATGATTTCACAGCAGGGCCTGTTCCTGCGGCCAACAAGAGTAACTGTGAGGGCTTACAGGCTTTTGGCACCACCAAAACCAAAGGCCCAGTTTTTCTGCCCCTGTTTAATGAGGTCATGTAATCACAATTTTTTAAATAATAGTTAAGCAGGGCCCGTTCCTGCACCCAACAAGAGTGTCTGTGAGGGGTTACAGTGTTGTGTCACCACCATCACCAACCAAGGCTCAATTTTTCTGCCCCCTTTTTAACAGGGACATGTAATTAACATTTGTGATATAATATTTCACAGCACAGCCCATTCCTGCGCCCAACAAGAGCAACTGTAAGGGCTTACAGTGTTCTGGCACCATCAAAACCTAAGGCCCAATTTTTCTGCCACTGTTTAACAGGGGCATGTAATTCCAGTTTTTGAAATAATAGTTAAGTGGGACGCATTCCTTGAGTATCTGTGAGGGGTTACAGTGTTGTGGCACCACCACCACCTCCCAAGGCCCAATTGTTTTGCCCCTGTTTTACAGGGGCATTTAATTACAATTTTTGATATAATATTTCTTAGCAGGGCCCATTCCTGCGCCCAACAGGAGTAACTGTGAGGGCTTACAGTATTCTGGCACCACCAAAACCAAAGGCTCAATTTTTCTGCACCTGTTTAACACGGGCATGTAATTACAATTTTTTAAATAATAGTTAAGCGGGGCCCATTCCTGTGCCCAACAAGAGTAACTGTGAGGGGTTACAGTATTGTGGCACCACCACCATCACCCAAGGCCAATTTTTTCTTCCCCTGTTCAACAGGGGTATGTAATTACAATTTTTGATATAATATTTCACAGTAGTGTCTGTTCCTGCGCCCAACAAGAGTAACTGTAAGGGCTTACAGTGTTCTGGCACCACCAAAACCAAAGGCTCAGTTTTTCTCCCCCTGTTTAACTGGGGGATGTAATTACACATTTTTATATAACATTTCACAGCAGGGCCCATTTCTGCACCCAACAAGAGTAACTGTGAGGGCTTACAGTGTTGTGGCACCACCATCATCATCCAAGGCCTAATTTTTCTGCCCCTGTTTAACAGAGGCTTGTAATTAAAATTTTTGATATAGTATTTCTCAGCAGGGTCCAATACTGCACCCAACAAGAGTAACTGTGACGGTTTACAGTGTTCTGGTTCTGCCCCTGTTTAACAGTGGCATGTAATTAAAATTTTTGATCTAATATTTTACAGCAGGGCACCACCACCAACACCTAAGGCCCAATTTTTCTGCAGAGTATATAGGGCAGGCCGTATAGTATATACAATGCTGTTCAGAGTATATAGTGCCTGGGAGACCCCGAAGCCATTTTTTTTAAAATTTCAGCGCAGAGTTCCACTTAATATCCATACCAGACCTGAAGGGCCTGGTATGAATTTGAGGGGGGGGGGGGGGGCAACCACATCATTTTTTTATTTATTTTTGGCACGGGGTTCCCCTTAATATTCATATCAGACCTAAAGGGCCTGGTAATGGACTGGGGGGAATCCACACTGTTTTTTTCAATGATTTTTTTATATATTGCCGGGAGCCGACAATATATTACAGCCGCAAGCAGTTTTAAATTACATTTTTTCTTTTAAAAATGTGATTTTACCGTGGTACTGTTGTAAACATGGAAAAGATTCGCTACTTTACAGGCAGACTATTAGACCCCCCCCCCCAGGCAAGATTATTAAAGGAATATTTCATTTCTATTGTTTCACTTTAAGCATTATTAAAATCACTGCTTCCAAAAACACGGTAATTTTTAAAAATATTTTTTGCATTGATACATGTCCCCTAGGGCAGGACCCGGGTCCCCAAACACTTTTTTATGGCAATAACATGCATGTTCGCGTCCCATAGACTTGAGTGATGCCACGGTGTTCACGTGTTCAATTTTTTGCCTGTTCACGTTTTGGTGTGAACCGAACTGGGTGGTGTTCAGCTCATCTCTACCTGTATCCCTCTATGGAAGAGCCTGCAGCCACCAACGATTGGCCTTTGGCTTAACAGGGTAGAAGACATAAATAAAATCAAACACCTCATGCTTACAGTTCAACATAAAACAATTGAAAAATTGGTGCACAAATACACATAAAAAGTTGCAACAACCGCCATTTTATTCCCTAGGGTCTCTGCTAAACAAACATATATAAGGTTTTGGGGCTCTGAGTAATTTTCTAGCAAAAAAAAAATATTTTTACGTGTAGAAGAGGAGTAACCACTATGGAAGTGGTTAAACTTCACAACTTTATCCCTGACCTGTCTGGTGTGTTCCTTGGCCTTCATAAGGCTAATTGTTCACTAAGATTCTATAACAAACATTTGAGGGCTTCACAGAACAGCTGTATTTATACTGAGATTACACACAGGTGGACTTTATTTACTAATTACAGTGTCTTGCAAAAGTATTTACCCCACTTGGCATTTTTCGTGTTTTGTTGCCTCACAACCTGGAATTAACATGGATTGTTTGAGGATTTGCATCATTTAATTTACAGAACATGCCCACAACTTTGAAGATGTTTTTTTTTTTATTATTGTAAAGCAAACAACAAATAGGACAAAATAACAGAAAAAGTCAATGTGCATAACTATTCACCCCCCTAAAGTCAATACTTTGTAGAGCCACCTTTTGCCACTATCACAGCTCCAAGTCGCTTTGGATACATCTTTATGAGCTTGCCACATCTTACCACTGGGTTTTTTGGCCATTCCTCCTTGCAAAACTTCTCCAGCTCCTTCAAGTTAGCTGTTTTGCGATTGTGAACAGCAATCTTTAAGTCTGACCTCAAATTTTCTATTGGATTGAGGTCTGGGCTTTGACTAGGCTATTCCAACACATTTACATGTTTCCCCTTGAACCACTTAAGTGTTGCTTTAGCAGTGTGTTTGGGGTCATTGTCCTGCTGGAAGGGGAACCTCCATCCTAGCCTCAAATCACACACAGAGTGGTACAGGTTTTGCTAAAGAATATTCCTGTATATAGTACCATCCATCTTTCCCTCAAACTGACCAGTTTGCCAGTCCTGACTGCTGAAAAACATCCCCACAGCGGGATGCTATCAACGCCATGTTTCACTGTGGGGATGGTGTTCTTTGGGCGATGTGATGTGCTGGATTTGCGCCAGACATAGCGTTTTCTTTGATGGCCAAAAAGTTTAATTTAAGTCTCATCAGACCAGAGCACCTTCCTCCATACATTTTGGGAGTCTACCACATGCCTTTTTGCAAACTCAAAATGTGCCATTTTGTTTTTTGCTGAAAGTAATTGCTTTCTTCTGGCCACTCTGCCATAAAGCCGAACTCTATGGAGCATACGGCTTATTGTTTCCCTATATACAGATACTCCAGTCTCTGCTGTGGAACTCTGCAGCTACTCCAGGGTTACCTTAAGTCTCTGTACTGCCTCTCTGATTAATGCCCTCATTGCCCGGTCCATGAGTTTTAGTGTGTGGCCGCCTCTTGGCAGGTTTACTGTTGTGCCATGTTCTTTCCATTTGGTTATGATATATTTCATGGTGCTCCTAGGGATCATCAAAGATTTGGATTTTTTTTATAATCTAACCCTGACTTGTACTTCTCAACAACATTGTCCCTTACTTGTTTGGAGATTTCCTTGGTCTTCGTGGCAGTGTTTGGTTAGTGGTGCCTCTTGCTTAGGTGTTGCAGCCTCTGGGGCCTTTCAAAAAGGTGTTCATATGTAATGACAGATCATGCGACACTTAGATTGCACACAGGTGGACATCATTTCACTAATTTTGTGACTTCTGAAGGTAATTGGTTGCACTAGAGCTTTTTATGGGCTTCATAACAAAGGGGGTGAATACATATGCACATGCCAATTATCAGTTTTTTATTTCTGAAAAATAGTTTTATGTATATACTTTTCTCATTTTACTTCACCAACTTAGACTATTGTGTTCTGATCCATCACATATAATTCAGATTTAAAAAAAAAAACATTTTTGTTTTGGGCTGTAATGTAACAATATAGGTAAAAGGCCAAGGGGGGGGGGGGGGGGGTGAATACTTTTGCAAGGCACTGTAGGTGACTTCTGAAGGCAATTGGTTCCACTAGATTTTAGTTAGGGGTATCAGAGTAAAGGGGTCTGAATACAAATGTATGCCACCGTTTTCGTATATTTATTTGTAAGAAATGTTGAAAACCCTTTATCATTTTCATTCCACTTCTCAATTATGTGCCACTTTGTGTTGGTCTATCACATAAAATCCCATTAAAATAAATTTTTGGTTCTAATATGGCAAAATTTGGAAAATTTCAAGGGGTGTGAATACTTTTTCAAGGCACTATAGATCACTGACTAAACTGAACTCCATAGCAAACCCCACTGGGAAACAGTGACATCTCTTAAAGTTTATTAGAAGGGAAAAGGATACCATTGTAGCTCTCCACTTTATTTCTTCATCATCTCCACTTTATCTACTAAAATACACTAGGTTTAAAAATATCATAAAAGCCTGTGTGGGATTAGAGTTATGCTATTTATTTTCTCCTGCACATACATCGTGGTGCTAGGAGCCCAGGAGAAAATGTTCAGTTCAGTCTAGTCAGTGATTCATCATAGCACTGGAATGTCATCTATGGAATATGAAGCACTGGAATGTTGGATTCAGACCCTCCCCACCCAATCGAATTTTGGGGGAGCAGAAGATCTTAACCTACTTAGTGGTATTTCCGAGTGTGGCTCTGGGTGAATTTTCAGTACCAAAAGCTGTAATCCAGGATCCAGGCAAAGTAATTTACCAGGATCTTGCAATCTCTCCCCACTGTGTGTGCGAGCCGTGTACTCTGCTGGATCTATCACAGTGCCGAGCTCCATTCCCTGTGAGCGCGGCGATGCATGGGGATGGAGCATGGTGCCAAATCCAAAAAGTTAAAAACACACAATACATATAATACACTGTAATCTTACAGATTACATTACGGTATCAAAATATTTCACATCCCTTTTGTCCCTAGTGGTTTGTCCAGTGCCCTGCATGTAGTTTTATATTATAAATACTGTTCTTTCTGCCTGGAAACTGGAGATTATCCATAGCAACCAAAACCCATTCCTTTACATCGAAAGGGGCTTTAGACCAGCTAGAAAACAGCGATAATAAATTAGAATCACTTGCAGAATTGAGCGATAGTGATTCCTGGGGAAATTCGTCATCAAACACTGACGAAGTAATGACAGCGACAATTCTGCAACTGAGCAAATTTCAGTGTTTTTGATTTGATTACATTATTGAATAATTTGTATTATTATTATATTATTATTTGTTATAATTATTTATAGTTATTTATTATATTATAATTTATGATTTTGTGTTTCAAACTTTATCAAACAGATTTAAGTGTGTAATTCCTGATGCCGCGTACACACAACCGATTTTTCCGCTTGTGTGTCTTGCCTACACACGATCACACCAAATTCCGACCACCAAGAACATGGTTACGTACACCACATACGATGGGACTAGAAAAGGTAAGTTCAATAGCCAGTGCACCACCCTTTGGGCTCCTTCTGCTAATCTTGCATTTATCTCGTGTCGGTAGAAGTTTGGTGTGAGATGATTCGTGCTTTTTAGCCTCGTGCTTTTCAGATCGTTGCTGATTTGTTCTTCAGTGCGTGTAGTCAGTTCTCATTTGTTTGTTAGTCGTGCTATTTATAGTAGTACCGTATTTGATTTTCATTGTGCTCTGGTCTGCTCATTTCTGATTTTCAGCTCATTCTTTCAGGCCTTGCTGTTTTTCAGTGCTTTCTGTTTAGTTCGATCTAACTAGCCAACCGGGTGGAAGCCATGTTGCGGGTACGTGCTCGTCGTAGAGTTCGTGCTGTGCAGGGGCTTGGTGTTGGGGTTTTTACTTTGACACAAGCCCAGTCAATGAACAGGGTGGAGAAGAGTTCATGGATGAAGAATTGGTTACGCTGGTTTCATGAGATCCGTGAGAATAACCCTGATGATTTCAGGAATTATCTCAGGATGACAGATCCCATTTTTCACTGTCTGTTGGCTTTGCTCACCCCTTATATCAGCAAGCAGGATACCTGCATGCAGCAAGCCATCACTCCAGAGCAGAGGCTAGTCGCCACGTTGCGGTACTTGGGGACTGGGAGAAGCCTGCAGGACCTCAAGGTCTTGACAGGCATCTCCCCCCAGGCTCTGGGGACCATTATTCCAGAGACCTGTTCTGCCATCATTCAGGTCCTGCATAAGGACTATATTAGGGTAAGTTTTATCCTTTAACATCACATTCTATGTATTTAATGTTTGACAATGTATTGTATTTCTTTCATCCTTCCCTAATTACTATGATTGGAATATGCTGTGAATGCCCCCTTTGTCCTCATGCATGCTGGAAGCTTTTAAAGTTCCTTTTTTGTCCTTCATGCATATTTGCCTTCACTAACCTCCCCAGCATGCTATCCTAGGCCCATACACACCTAGTCTGGTCACTTAACAATTTATTTAGTCAGCTTAATTGTAGTAATTTACCCTAAACACCCCCTAAAATGTGTACAAATGTTATTTGTGTCCTTAAATTCAGGCAGAGTGCCCAAGGTTTTTTTTTTGGGGACCCAAAATCATTTGGACCCCCCCCCCCCCAACCGCTAAGTCAATGGATACCAATCCTCTATGTGCTGACTTTGCCATACCCATACACACTATACCGACCTCTTGTGTTCGTATTTATGGATTAATTCACCAAAGCATTTAGTGCAAGGGCCTGCCTGAATACTTCAAATGGTACTGTTTAAAGTTTTGTTCTCTTTTTATCTTGATAGGTAATTGCAGAATCTAAAAATGTGTTTACATTTTTTTTTGCATTACGCCACTTCTTACCTGTCCAGTGGGCTGTCAATAGTGTAATTAAGGAGGGACTGGCCAAAGTAACACACATTAGGTTGTTACTCCATTACTTAGTGGAGAGGGTTACCTGTCCAAAACATCCCCCCCCCCCTAAAATATTTCCAAGGGGCCATCAGAGGGGGTGAGAAATCTGATAAGTGGGCCTTATATTTTTGCCTTTAAATACTCCTTACAAAAAATGTTTTATTGATGTTGGCCAAGAATGTTTGTGTCTAATCTGCTTGCAATGTTTATGTGCAAAATTACTAATATTTCTTGTCTGACTCCACAGTTTCCTTCAACGTCATAGGAATGGCAGACTGTGGCTTCCCAATTTGCCCAGCGGTGGGATTTTCCTAACTGCAGAGGGGCAATCAATGGCAAACAGGTACACATTGTCCCACCACCCCATTCGGGGTCATACTATTTTAATCATAAGGGGTTTCATAGTATTGTGTTGATGGCAGTGGTGTCGGCAACATACGAGTTTCTGTGTGTGGACGTGGGGAGGAATGGCTGGATGTCTGATGGAGAAGTATTTGCCCGGACCGGGTTCTACTGACATCTCGAGAGTGGTGGCTTGGGATTGCCACCTCTTGAAGAGAACGTGGAAGGACTGCCATTTGTGTTCGTTGCAGATGAGGCATTCAGTCTGGGTGACCACACGATGAGGCCATTCCCCCAGAGGACCCACACCCCGGAGAAGAGGGTTTTTAATTACCGGCTGGCCAGAGCCAGAAGAGTTGTGGAGAAAGCATTTGGGATCCTGGCCAGCCATTTTCACCTGTTTCAAGCGGCCATCAATATGGTGGAATACAAACTAACCTATATAATTTTGAGCTTCTGCATCCTGCACAACTTTTTTGAAACCATGCTAATTATGTTGCAACAGTTGTGCCTGGGGCCAGACATAGTAATGATACACTGACGGCCCTGGAAGCAGGCCAACCTGGATTGCCCCCCAAAGCACCCTTGAAGTGCGGCAAAAATATTTAGAATATTTTACGGGTAGGGGGGCCATTGCTTTGCCACCCAATTTAGAATACATTTTATTTTTTATCAGATAAAATCTGGGTTTTCATTTACTGCTTGGGTTTATTTTTGCTGCCTCCTAGGTTCTCCTATTGCACTTGTAGTGCCAAGTGGTTTTTCCATTATTAAATAACACCCATTGTCAATGTAAACACAAACTTAATACAAATACAAAAACTGGTATTGATCATTGAAAGAAGAAGCCACACATTTTTGTGTATAAAATCTTTTATTTTGTGCACATGTACATGTGCGTTGTAAAACATATTTTTGGTAAAAACACACATTTTTGGTTTCTTTTTTTAAAAAAAATTTAGGCTACATAGACAGGCATGTTTCAAAACAT
Organism: Lithobates pipiens; assembly: GCF_037356315.1. NCBI lineage: Eukaryota > Metazoa > Chordata > Amphibia > Anura > Ranidae > Lithobates > Lithobates pipiens. The sequence continues at coordinate 30,620,041 of NW_027507790.1, read as the reverse complement.
AACATACACAACTCTGGAACTTACAAAGTTCAAAGTTTAAACACTTAAGGCAATACCAGACATTATAGTGTTCAAAATGTCTTGATATTACCTTCGTCAGATGGGGTGAAGTGACCCCTCTAAAAGCCAAATTTTGAAGATGCACACAATTTGGGAGCCAAACTGGGGATTTCCCTCCTGATCTCATGCCTAATGTCAACATGTGCTATCTCCCATCATGGGGGATCAATGGACAGGTTTTGGGGATGCAACCACTTCCTCTCTCCCACTTGAGTTTGGAAGGAAGGGGTTGCAGCCACAAAACCCGTATATTGACTGATATATATACTGATGGCAGATAGCACATGTTGATACACTGTGTGCATCGTCAAAATGTGGCTTTTACAATGTCCAAAAAATTTGTGGTATAGAAAAATGGTGACATTTTTTGTGTATTTAGATTCTTCCTAGGACATCAATCATGTTCTTCAGTTTTTGTTCAATCTCAATTGTTTTTTACTGTATACAGTCTAAATCCAGACTACAAGACATTATCTCTTGGATTAGCCTTTGGGCACTGTCACTAGTGAAATAAGATGAGATTGTTCTTCTACAACCTGTACATCACCTAAAAAATTAAATACACACCATGTATTATAAATATGTATGCATAAACTCTATTACCTGAATCTGGGGTGACAGACACTCACCTGTTGTGGTGACAATCTCCGCCACCCCTCCTTCCTACACATCCTCTGGTTGTGACCTCTGTTCCCCCTCTTTAGGAGGTGGGGGGGGGGTCCCTGGTGTGCTCAGACGTCCCAAGTCTTTACTCCCCTATGAGAATTAAACAAAAGGTATACTTAGCACACAAATATTTGAAATAGAAATATGAAACATTGCTGGGAAGTGGGGTACAGTTGTCTGTTTGGGCAGAGTTCCAAGTTGAAGACATGATTAATTCCCTTAACCAAGCTGGAATACTTACCTTTTTTGGACAAGTTTCACACATGTACACACCTGTGTGGAACACCATAAAAAATGTGCTCTGGTGTCCCACACTAGTGCTCCTGAGTACAGATGTGTAAACAGCTGCTGAGTGTCCTCTCCTTACAGTCCACTGAATCTAGTTTGAAATTCCTTCTAGTTTCAAACACATCTAAACAACAATGTCCTAAACTTTTTTTAAATACAAATTATCATGTAAAATGTATTTAACCCTGTATCTGGGAAAAATAATGTATTTAGTTGGCAAACAAACTATGTTTACTTACGACTTAATACTGTGCCCACGAACATGAAAGTAGCTATTTTAAAATGTCCAACAGTAAAGAAAAGCACATGGCGCAGCATGCAAGTAATATTAATAATAGGGACACATAACAACTACTTACTTTTTTGAAGAACATTCTTGACCCTTCTGTATTGATCCTGCTCCCTCAATTTGAGGTCTGACCAGCGTTTCCTCAATTGATCCTTGGATCGTCATACCCCAAAATTCCGATGCAGACTCTTCACAACTTTAGTCATGATCTTGGACTTTCTCATATTTGGGTTTGGGTACGGTCCATAATCACCACCATCATAGTCGTTCCTCCTCAAGATGTCGACTTTCTCCAACATTTCACCAAAGGACATATTGGAGGCCTTAAATCTCCTCCTGGATCATGACATTTCTGGCTCCGGGCTTTGCTCCTTCTCGTTACTGCTATTATGCACCTGCTGTGTCTCGGCCATGTTCCTCTTCCACTGCAATGAAAGAGACGGGACAGGGAATATTCTAGAAAGAACGTCGGGGGCGGGCGACGCAGGTGGAGTTTCACACATGTGCAGTGTATATAAAGCTAATACACGTGTGTTGTAACTATGTTCTGTGTGCGGAGGAAGGAGGAATGGAAGCGACAAACGTTATAACGAAGGTAAGATTTTAATTTGGGACATGAGTGGTCTATACTGAATCTAGATTGAGGCCTGTATTTGGATAAGATTAGCCTGAGATGAGTGTTTTTGTCTTTTGTTTGGTCTTGCAGAAATAATGTATCCATTTAAAGATCGAGAATCCCTGAGCGAATTCCTGGATAAATACCGAGATATGAGAAATTTATGGGAGGTGAAAAACTCCTTATATCACAATAAAGCATGTAGGAAGGCATGGGGGCACTGCTTGAATTTGTAAAGACTCAGGCCCCCAATGCAGACATCAGGTTTGTGGAAACTTGGTAGCTTGAGAAGCACATATAGGAAGGAGTATCTGAAGGTCCAGAAGTCCCTGAGATCAGGAGCAGCAGCAGATGATGTCTATGTACCCAGTCTGGGGTACTACAACAGGATTCATTTTCTGGATGACCAGATTGAAGCTAGGGAATCACTTTCGACTCTTCCGGCCCCTCTTCCATCCAGCCTTCCATCTACCCTTCTGCCACCCTTCCCTCAACCCCAGATGAGGCTTCCGTGGACCAACCTGGGCCTTCCATCCAGGAAGAAATTGAGGAGCCCAGATGGAGCCAGGTATAGTATTTTGAAACATATTTTTTGTGGGAAAATGATTGTTGGTAACTAGATGTTATTATTGATAATAAATGAATGATTTATCAAAAAGTGTTTGACATACTGTCAATAGACAGTAGGGGCCAAAAAAGATTGTGACAAGAATGAAAAATTCTGGGCTCAGAATGATAGTCTTTTTCTATTTATTAATCTATGTATTAACATTCAATTTGCAACAGTCATGAGCTGAAAATTGTGTGTGATTAATGAACCAAAAACGAAAACTCTGGGGGTTATTTACTAGGAAAATCCACTTTGCACTGAATGTGCATTTGGAAGTAAAGTTGCTGTAGATCCGAGGGGGACATTCAAGGAAAATAAAAAACAGCATTTTAGCTTGCACATGATTGGATAATAAAATCAGCAGAGCTTCCCCTCATTTCATTTCTACCCCTCATATTTAGAGCGATTGCACTTCCAAGTGCACTTGCAGTGCAAAGTGGATTTGCCTTTCGTAAATAACCCCCTATATCCCTTTTTCATACACAGGAAGACCTCAGCCAAGATGAGCCTCTGGAATGTGGCACACAGGTGGAGGCAGGGGTAAGTGTCAGCCAGGAGGTGGCAGGGCACAGTCACACCCAATCCCAGGTGCCTCCCCTCCACCTTCCAACCAAAAGGCCCAGGAAGGGGAGTAAAAGGGAGGAGGCAGCACTGGCTCTCATTAAGGAGGCTAATGCGGCCCTGAAATCCCCCCTTGATGCTGTAGAGGCCTATGAAGCCTCTAATTTACAGAAAATGGAGGAGGACCAATGTCTCAACTGTGAAAAAATATTTTTTGAGGCCATCCACAAGGGGTTGAGGGGCCAAATGACAGATGATGTCCACCTGTGTGCGGTCCCCCATCCTGCTCCTCCTGCCACAAGTCCACCTCCAGAGCCACAGGAGCCACAGCCTCCAGAGAAGGCTGCAGGGAAGGCTGCAGGGCAGCATGGAGGGAAGTTTGCACGAAAGAGTCAAAAGTGATTGCCTGGCTTCAGTCTGGTCTGACAGAACACGTAGCTTGTTGTAGTACCACAGCCTGAAGACAAATATGTCATCTGCTGATGTTCCTGTTCTCTGGGACTCCTGGACAAGATTGACCTCCCTTCTATATGGCCTTCTCAAGCTACCAAGTTTTTTTAGCCACAAAGTTGATGTCCACCTTGGGGGCCAAAGGCTTCGCAAATTCCAGCAGTTTCTCCAGCATTGCCTTCATCTTTCTTTTGTTATTATGAGGGAAAATAAATTGAGATTTTTGTTTCTCAAAATACTTGCCTATGTGTTTTTGTTCAAACAGCAAATTTTGTTTGTGAGTAGGCAGGTACATTTCATAAAAACAATGTCAAATTAAGAAGGAACACCAACACCAAGCAACCTCCTTGAGGTTTACAAATACAAGATAATAATGGTGTTGTGGAAACGTGACATAAAAAAATAAAAATAAGATCACGAGGAAATAATAATAAAAAAAAAATACAGGAAATCTTGATTTAAAAAAAAATATGTGAGAACTCTGTGTGAATATGAGCAGCAAAACAACTTCATTCTTCTAGCATTATAAAGAAGAAGAGAATGCGCGGCATTAAAGATTTAAAAATTTGCAGCGCAAAGAATCTGCTATCTCATTTACGAACGCTAGTTTTACAGTTCTGTCTCGTACTTGATTCTGAGCATGTGTGGTTTTTTAACATGATTGGAATTTCCATCTGAAAAATTGAGAACATGCTCTCAATCTTTTGCTGGCGGAAATTCGGCCAGCAAAATTCAGACGAAAAGCTCTCATCAGTCTTTTTCTGCCCAAAATTATGACCGTGTGTACGCAGCATAGGAATTACAGGCCTACAATATAAAACACCAAATTTCCATGCAAAACAAGTGTACCACTTTGAGCATCAAAAATCTGAAATAATCATACCGCCAGGGAGGTTAATTCAGTGGGGCTTTGTGAGGGCATGACAAAGGACACATATACCCATGATCCTGTTGTGGAGATTGATACCTTATATTCTAGTAATTTTGCTGCCAGAACATGGTTTATTTGCTGCCATTAGATCTAATATAATAACATCTTCATTCTGTTAAAATGTATAACATTTATCTATTAACATGGTTAGTAAAGGCATTGTATTGTATACAGAGGGACAATCTACAAACCTGTTTACTCACAATAATAGGTCCTTGCTGAAAACACACTTTAGTTTCCAATTACCTAAGCTAGTAATTTTACAATAATTTAAAATAAGAAACTCAAGTCTTTCCCTTCAGTTTTTTTAGTTTTCAATCTTTAATAATGGTAGGGATGAGCAAATCTGACGATGTTATGTATATGAACTGTAACTAAAAACTTGCTTGAAATTTGAAGTTTGCAAACTTTGTGAAAAACCCAACTGAAGTCCATAGTAATTGAATCTTTTTTATTTACTTCTGGTCATTTGCAGGACTAAAAAGACAAGCTATTTTCAAAGGGCATTAGAAGCCATGCACTGCTATGGATGATATGCACCAATGCTCAAATTAAAAAATAAAGAACAATATCTATGCCTTCAAAGAACTGTCAATGCTTCATAACAGCTCCAACACATACTGACAACATGGCTGTAGCAAGCCCACCCTTTTATAGAAAGGAGGCTTTATTATACATTGCTACAAAGTATTGGGTTTTGTGTCTTATCTGACCATAGAGAAAGGCTATGAATGCATTATAGGTGTTTCTTCATTTTGGGACCAAAGTTTTGAGCCAAAAGTGTACAATTTGCAAGCTTCACAAGTCCCGTGGATTCACAGCAAGTCCATTTTACTCTAAAACCAGCCACTAAAATAGTAGGTGAGAATCAATACTGGACCCGTGACCCCTGAATGCTCATCTCTGGTTTAAAAAAATGCATGTCTCTTCCTTCTAATTACACCATATAAAGAATGGAAATGATGAAGCAGCTTACATGCTCACGCATTTGTAGGTTTGTATGGGGTATTTGTGAGTCTCATATATGTAATTAATAATCCAAAAATGTCATTAGCAGATTTTTCCAGCATAGTTTTGTTTGCATATATGAACAATACATAACCAATATAGAATGTTTCTTTTCAGTTTACCTTTTTTACAGTGGACATTTAAATATTCCAACCGTATTTAAATTTTCCTATCTACTATGTAAAATCAATGTGTAAGTACCTTGCAATAATAAGCCCAGAATTTGATAAAAGAAGAGAAAATATCCCAGGCTGAATATTAACAGGAAGTGAAGCTATTTTAATAGCATGCTGTGCAGTAATAAAGTACTCATCAACCTGGTTACTCTAATAAAATGTTACAGTGTAAATAATGACCTCAGAAGCCTGATGAGTGTAATTAAAATCTTCGGAAGTAATGATGTAACTAAGTAACTGTAATGAAATACTATGAATGAACCAGTGATTTAGGAGTCTGAAACAATTAAAAGGGCTTTTTTTCCCAAATCGTTAAGCTACTTGGATGCTAGTAATATATATGGAATAAACGGGGTAATAATAAGGTACATGTTCAGTGTAGATTTAATGGGCCAATTTTAAAAGTCGTTAGCACACATGGCAAATATTCTTGCATTTCAACGTGCCTTACATTTAGAGCAACTCGAATGTGACCTAAACAACTGTCTTAGAACTCACATGCATGTTAGATATGTCTGATGTTCTTTTTTTTACAATATGTTGCAAGCATTAGTATGCTTAAACCTGGTGTATCTTTTATTTATTTATTTATTTTTCTGCCTATTTTTTGCTATATGTTAAGAGGGGAGTGGTGATCACTGCTTGATCAGATGGTATACAATAAGCAGGAACTTTTTGCTCAATTGAGAATAAAATAGGATACAGACAGCATGTATACATCATCGAAATGGACTAGCACTTAGTAGTTTGTTTGACATGCGTGTTGAACTAGTGTCTGGCTATTGAGACAACTAGTAAAATAAACACAAAATTTTAGGCTAATAATAATCAGAAGTCAGTAGCCCAAATCAATGTGCTTGGGCTAACTGCATCAATTCTTGTTAAAGTGGTTGCAAACCTCAAGTGCAAGCAACATTAAAGACATGCACCATATTAAAGAGGAAGCAAACCCTGATGGGTTTACTTCCTCTTTCATTCCCTGCAAAGGCAAAGCATAATGGACTATTATGCATCGCATAGTAGTCCATTATGTGTCACTTACCTGACACAGGAGCCAGCGAAGTCATCGATGTCCCCTGTAGTCCGGCGCATCCATCTTCTCGTGGGGTCTTGCAGTTCCGCCGCTGTCATTCGGCGAAGCCACGATGACATCACTCCCGCGCATGCGCACGGGAGCCGACACGTGAGGCATCTTCGTCATGTGCTACTTCTGCCCCAATTTTGCATTTATTGACTTTTTCCCAGTTAAAGCTGGTGATCACAGATAGATATCAAGATCACACAAGCCATTGTTTTTTTTTTGAATTTTTAACTGTGTTTACAGTAGGAGAAAATTTAGAATCATGGCAGTAAAGCTGGGTAAACTTTCTTCATTTATTACTGTAATGCAGTCAGTCTGCAATAAAATACTCAATACAGTATGTTTGTGCTTCTTTTATTTCTTTATAAACTAAAATACTCTTTGCTGCAGCACTCTGGAGAGTCAAACTATTACTTTCACACACAAAGCGGTGGCCAGGCTTACAGCAGTCAACTGCTGCAGACATAGTCACTGCGGCAGTCTAAAGCCTCATAATCACGATCGGATTTTCCAACGGGAATTGTGTGATGACAGGCTGTTGGCAGAAAATCCGACCGTTTGTATGCTTCATCAGACAATTGTCAGATTTTCCACGGACAAATGTTGGTTAGCAGGTTTTAAAATTTTCCACGGACAAATGTCTGTTGTCGGATTTTCCGAGCATGGGCACACAAGTCCATCGGACAAAAGTCCAAACTACAAACACGCATGCTCGGAAGCAAGGATGAGCAGGAAGCGGTCAGTCTTGTAAAACTAGTGTTCGTAATGGCGATATTACATTTGTGACGCATCAACTTATGAAATCTCAAAATGCAGCGTACAGTCTCTTCTTCTTTATAATGGGATAATAATCAAACTGCTTTGCTGGTGCTATTGACAGAGTTCTGCCAAACGTATTTAAAAAGGCTTTTTTTTCTATGATATCCATAATAATAATGTTTTTTTTTTATTTTGGGTCAAGTTACCACAACACCATCATCTCATATTTTGTAAGCTCAAAGATACAACTATGTTGGTGTCCTTTATTAATTTGACATTGTATTTTGTAAACTAAGGAGAGTAGCAGCAGTGCTGAATTTTCTCCATTTATGGACAATTTGTCTTACCATGGACTGTTGAACAGCAAGGCTTTTGGAGATACTTTTATAACCCTTTCCAGCTTTATGCAAGTCAACAATTCTTAATCGTAGGTCTTCTGAGAGCTCTTTTGTGCGAGGTATCATTCACATCAGGCAATGCTTCTTGTGAAAAGCAAACCCAAAACTGGTGTGTGTTTTTATAGGGCAGGGCAGCTGTAACCAACACCTCCAATCTCATCTCATTGATTGGACTCCAGTTGGCTGACACCTCACTCCAATTAGCTCTTGGAGATCTCATTAGTCTAGAGGTTCACATACTTTTTCCACCTGCACTGTGAATGTTTACATGGTGTGTTCAATAAAAACATGGTAACATTGAATTCTTTGTGTATTATTAGTTTAAGCAGACAGTGATTGTCTATTGTTGTGACTTAGATGAAGATCAGATCACATTTCATGACCAATTTGTGCAGAAATCCATATCATTCCAAAAGGGTTTGCATACTTTTTTTGCAACTGTAAATGAGTTAAAAAGACCTACTATTTTTAACATTAATGCATCAGATACATTAACAACAAAAACATTGTGTGTGTGTGTAGCAGACCCACAGCACAAGATAATAGTTAGCTGAAGAAGAGATTGTCACCTCATGTAGCAAATAAGGTATGTTTGCACTAGTGTAGGAAATGGCCAAAATTAAGGCTATTTGAGAAACTAGGAGACAGATAATAAACACAAACTGTATTTCAAATGAAATTGGAGTCTAGGATCAAATCAAACATTTATTATTGATCAGCTACAGTTTGCCGCCAAGCCACTGCCCCTCTAGCCACAAAATAGTCTATGTATTGTTGCCAGACATCTCGGGCAGTTTGGGAGGGCAACCCAGCACAGCCAGTTTCAAGAGCCATCATCATGCCCACAGACGGATCAGCTGGGCCTGACACTGCAAGGTGAACCTCACTTTGCACGGAGGCAAGGTAGCTGCTTGCATTCCTCTGTAAATAATTGTGGAGGATGCAGCAGCACAATGCAATATGGTTGATTCTATATTTGGACAGGTTAATCGAGGTTAGAAACAGCCTGAACCTACTGGAGAGTATACCAAAGGCATTTTCCACAACCCTTCTGGCACAAGAGAGCATGTAATTGTAGATTCTCTGCTCCGGGGTGAGGTTCCTCATAGGAAAGGGCTTCATAAGGTGTTCCCTCAGAGCAAAGGCCTCATCTGCCACAAACACACAATTGAGGCCCTCAATATTGTCCTCAGCAGGTGTCAAATGGAGCTGATGGTAGAATTTGGTCTGCGTAGGGGCGTGGCCTGGCACGCGGAGAGCATGGACGCCTGAACAAGGAGCTCTGTGAGACCCGCAGCTTTTGAGCCTTCTGTCGGCGGACAATTCGTTCCACAATGAGCGGAACCGGCAAGCGCAATACCGGGAGTTCTGCCCGCCGCTCGATGGCGGCTTCCCAAGTTCGCAGTATCCCGGAAATCTTCCGTAATAGACCCCGTTCCAGCCGCGGGACACCGCACAAGATGGCGCTGCCTCGTGGTGAGGAGGATGATCTTAGTGAGGGATCCCAATCCGCCAACGAGGATATGGTAAGCGGAGCTGAGCTGACTCACCCACTTACGCTGGGAGACATGACCGCAATAGCAAATGACATTAAGACCACTTTGTTTTCTGCCATCACGGACCTGAAAGCTGACCTCCTCTCCTTAAATGAAAAAATGGCAGTGCTGGAAAGGGCTGAGGACAAGAGGGACAGGGCCGTCCGCAGACTAGAAGCCACCACTGTTGCACATTCTGAACACCTAATTGAGATCAATCGCCACCTCGAAGATCTCGACAACAGGGGCAGACGACAGAATATCAGGGTACGGGGGATCCCAGAAAGCATTAACCCAGACCAATTAACCCAAGCCCTACAGTCAATCTTTAATAATCTGCTGGAGAGGCCTTTGGACACTCATATTGAATTTGTACGGGCGCACAGGGCATTGCGGCTGAAACCACCAGACGAGGCGCCTCCTAGAGATGTGGTGTGCTGCCTGCAGAGCTTCCCCTTAAAGGAGGATATTCTGTCACACGCTCGGAAAAATGACCAGATATTATTCAATGACTGTGCCCTAGCTCTGTTTCAGGATTTATCGCCGATCACGTTGCAGAACAGAAGGGCACTGCGCCCACTGCTGGAAGCGATGAGGGAGAGAGGGATCATGTATAAATGGCGCTTTCCGTTTGCACTGCAGGTTTCAACTGGCGGTAAACAATTTATTCTGCGGATGCCGAATGATCTCCCTGACTTTTGCGCCAATTTGAATATCCCATTGGTGGACCTGCCAGAGTGGTATGCGGACTTTAGGAATCCCTCCTTGGAGAACAGCCCACCCAACTCGCCTACTACTACTCCTACTAAACCACCTTTCAAGAAGGGCAAGTTCAATAAGCAAAGGTCTTCCAGCGTTGGCCGCACTCCATTCACTCCTAGACAGTCCAAACAACGGAATCCTACCTGATGTTATAGTTGATGCTACCGTCTACACCTCCTTTTGGTTGTGCTATTAATCCATAACAGCGGTGATGACTAAACAAAATCATCATAATTCTTTTTCTTTTTTTTTTTTTTTTTTTCATATCAGTTGCTGCGTCCTTGCTGAAGTTCGAGTTTCTGATCTGTGGACTGCATTCAGGTTTCTTGGACAGTGGATTGATAATGGGACGGATTCCTTTTTTTCTTCAATTTTTTATTTTTTTTTGCTGTGAAATGTTCCCCGACATATTAATATCTTGCTGCAATCAGGGCTGCGGGTCCCCAGCCATTTAATGGGTTGCTTTTTCTAATAGGTGTTGTTGTTTAATTGCTTACTTAGTTTGCAAGTTGATGAGAATTCAGGGAGTCGCACCTCCCACGCCACCCCACAAGTAGGCACTGTTCTGTTGACTTGTGCACAGTCAGTTCCTACGAGGCAATTGTGCGTTTACAGTTGTTTGACTGTAGACGGTTGTTTTTTCTTTGATAATTGGTTTTGCTATTTAGGGCTTTCTTTGATTTTCTCCTCTACTATTCTGGTTCTTCTATCCTCTTTTTCCTACTTCTCCTTCCCCTCCCTATCCCCCCCCCCCCCCTTTTTTTTTTTTTTTTTTTTTTTTTTATATTTTTTTTTTTTTCCTCTCCCTACTAAGGCAGGTAACCCTTCACGTCCGGATCCAGGGAAGCTGTAAGATGGCGTACTCATCTTTGGGCCGTTCTCCGACTTTGATCTCCCATAATGTCCAAGGCCTAAATTCACCGGAGAAAAGGTCGTCTCAGAGAGCTTAATAAGGTAAAGCCTTTTTTCGTGTTTTTGCAGGAGACACACTTTCAGACATCAAAAATACCTAATTTAACACACAAAAATTTCCCTAAGATTTACCATGCTACTAATTCAGAGGGTAAGACTAAGGGAGTCTCTATTTTGGTACACAAGCTGGCGGGCTTTGAGGTGTCCCAGCAATTGTCCGACCCGGGGGGACGATTCTTATTTCTGAAAGGGACTTGGGGCGCCTCTCCATTGACACTGGCCAACGTATATTTCCCCAATAAGGCCCACGTTTCCTTTTGCAGACAGGTTGTGGAGGAGTTGATGGGGTTCGCTACGGGGAAGGTTATACTGGGGGGGGACTTTAACGTTCCTTTACACCCACTACTGGACACGTCCTCTGGGAAATCCAATATCACTTACCGTGCCCTTAAACAAATTAAACTTTCCTTACATTCCCTTACCTTAATTGATACATGGAGGGCTACGCACCCTAGCGACAAGGACTTTACATTTTACTCAGCACCCCATAAGAAGCACTCGCGGATAGATTATGTGTTCTTGTCACAAAGAGATTTGGCGGATGTAATGGAAGCGCACATTGGCATTAAGTCCCTTTCGGATCACGCTCCAGTTGCCCTGACTATAAAACAGTTGAATCCCTGTTCTAGACCGAGTACTTGGAGACTGAACCCGGCCCTTATCACTGACATAGGTATGAAATCCAAGTTGACGGAAGTTATATGTAATTATTTTTTGGAAAATAGTTCGGATGACCTCACCCCTTTGGGAAGCACACAAGTGTGTCATCAGGGGGGAATTGATATCCTTGGGGGCATCCCGTAAAAGGGCTGCTGACCAGGAGGTCAGGCTCCTGGTTAATAGGATCAACAGTCTAGAGTGTCAACATAAACAATCTGCTAGTGAAGCGGTGGAGGAGAAACTCCTTCTCCTTAGACAGGAACTACAGACTATCTTTGATTCACAGAGTAAGAGGGCCCTTTTTTTAAGGAAGAAGGTTTATTATGAATGTGGAGACAAGGGGGGTAGGCTGCTTGCGAGGGCACTGAAGGAGGCCTCCCTGACGAACAACATTTTGTCGATCAAAAACGCACAGGGCAAATTAACTAACCGTACGGATGAAATTGCCACACACTTCCAACAATTTTACTCTAAATTGTATAATATTCCTCTTCCTCATAGATCCCCGGAGTTACAGGGAGATAGGTGCCATATAATTGCAAATTATTTATCCCAGAGTGGAATGCCCACTCTTTCTGTAGAGGAAGCTGAGTCCATGGAGAGACCTATTTCTCAGGAGGAATTGGCCACGGTTATTAAACAGCTTAAGCCGTGTAAGAGTCCCGGGCCAGACGACTTTTCGGCCATCTATTACAAGACCTTTGAAGACATTTTGAATAAGCCTTTATTAGACATGTTGAATTCCCTCAGAGAACCGTCAAAATTACCAGAGACATTCTTTGAAGCCCACGTGACGGTGATTCCCAAGCCGGGAAAGGACCCCACTAACTGTGCTAACTACAGGCCAATTTCTTTGTTGAACCTCGATTTAAAGATTTTGGCCAAAGTGGTGGCAAATCGTTTGAGTGTTTTTCTCCCTAAATTGATTGGGTTGGAGCAGGTGGGGTTCGTGCCTGGCAGGGAAGCTAGGGATAATGTGACTAAGGCGCTGGACCTGATATTTCATTGCAGGGGGGCGGGTGTCGAGGGCCTTCTCCTGTCTACGGATGCGGAGAAGGCCTTCGACAGAGTCTCGTGGGATTTCCTTCTGGCCACCTGTTCACACATAGGGCTTAAATCGCATATGTTTTCCTGGGTCTCTTCCATGTACCAAAACCCAACGATGAAACTTAAGATTAACGGTTCTCTGTCAGATAAGGTCCAAGTTAGAAACGGCACTAGACAAGGTTGCCCGTTATCACCCCTTCTATTTATCCTTTCCTTGGAACCTTTCATCCGTACGGTTAATAACGCGTCCTCCATCTCAGGGTTTAAAGTTGGCCAAAAGATTTACAAAATAGCCGCATATGCGGACGATTTATTGTTTTTTCTTACCCAACCCCACACATCCATCCCGAATCTGCTTCAGGCATTTACGGAGTATGGCTATGTGTCCCAACTGAAGATTAATTACGATAAATCTGAGGCCCTGAATCTTACCCTACCGTCCTCTGTGATGGCCCTTGCACAGCAGAATTACCCCTTTAAGTGGGTTCCAGAGGCACTCAAGTATTTAGGCGTTAACTTGACTCCCTCTCTGGACTCTATTTTCTCCAAGAATTTTACACCCATCTTACGCCAAATAGGAGCTGACCTCGATAGATGGGCCCTTAGGCCCTTTTCTTGGTTTGGTAGGTCGGCGGTGATCAAGATGGTGGTCCTCCCGAGACTGCTCTATTTGTTTTACACATTGCCGGTCCTTATACCGACAAGTTTTTTCAAACTACTGCAGTCCATGGTTGGAAAATTTGTGTGGGCATGTAAGAAACCACGTATAAACTTTCGCATCTTGAGATTACCCAAAGATAGAGGGGGTCTTGGGTTACCGGATTTTAAACTTTACTACTACGCTACGCACATGACTAGAATAGTTGACTGGCATTGCCATGCTTCTCAGAAAGATTGGGTGACACTAGAGAAAACATGCTTTGACCTGCCACTGCAATATACTCCCTGGATAACCCAGTCAAAGTGCCCTTCAGAGGTTTTACATCACCCGGTCATCGGGGCTTCTATTAGGGTCTTCCATAGAGTAGTCGCCCAACACCAATTAGCTTCCATTCCCGGCCCACTCACGTCACTAGCGGACAATCCGGATTTTCCCCCAGGAATGCACTCCCAGACTTTCAGATTAAATGACGGTACCCCGTATCTCGTGGCTCATTTTACAGACAAAGGCCAGTTTGTTACCTACCCCAAGTTGTTGGAAAAACTCTCGCCTAACGTGCTCCCATTCTGGAACTACAGACAGGCACATCACTTCCTAACCTCCCCGAATAAACGCTCAGAGGTGCTTAGGAAACCTACAGTGTTTGAGGCCATTTGCCTAAAGGGTGAACCTTTTGGGAAAACTACTTCATTCCTGTATGCACACCTCCAGCATGGGCCCTTGACGGACTCGGTCAGATTTAGGAAGCTATGGGAAACGGCCTTGCAGACCCAATTTACAGACTTGCAATGGCAGCATGCCTGTATCTTGGCGCATAAAAGCTCCATTAGTACGAGAATTCAGGAGAACTCATACAAGCTTCTTACAAGCTGGTATGCTACCCCAGCTAAGCTGAAAAAGTGGTTCCCAGAGATGTCGGACACTTGCTGGAGGTGTAGTGAAGCCGTAGAGGATATGTTACATATCTGGTGGAGTTGCCCCCAAATAGGTAATTACTGGGACAAGGTTAGGTTTATTATCCGACAAATTACAGACACTGATCTAGAGCTAACGCCTGAGTGTTGTCTCCTGCAAATTTCAGACCTATCTCTGGCTAAGTACCGGAAATCCCTAACCAAACATCTTCTTCTGGCCGCTAAATTGCTAATCCCCAAGTACTGGAAGTGTACTTTGCCCCCTTCGATCGGAGAGTGGCTATGTACAGTGAACCAAATTTTTAAAATTGAGGAGACTCTGGCCATAGCTAAGGAGTCAGCTGATGGGTTTCATAGCACTTGGGCACCCTGGATCCAGTTTAAATTCTCTGGTGCGTATGACGAATTGACAACTGGTTGAGGTTCGCTCTGTGGTGTCTGGAGGAGCTGGCTACAACAGATTCTTAACAGAGTTGTGTTGGGTTGCCTGCTTTGGACCCCGGTCCAAAATTGTCCCCCCCTCCCCTACCCTCTACCCCCTCCCCCCTTTTCCTACTTCTTCCTTTTTTTTTTTTTTTTCTTTCTCTTTCTTTTCCTCTCTATATTTTTTCTACCTTTCTCTTCTTCTCTTTTTTTTCTAAGTACTTTGCTCCGGGGCTTGCCCTGGGACTCAGGAATCGGGTTTATCCCGTTGGACTTAAACCTACAATGTCGTACTAAATACTTTACTGTGATTACTGTTGCTAATACCCTACGTTATTCAGTAAGGTAGTGATCTACTGTTGGTCCAATGATTTGGGCTCATGTATAATCTTGCTCGCTTAAAGTACGCTTTTGCTGTCTCCCTTCAGTGCAATGTATATTCAGATTCATCTTACAAAAAGTAATTATAACCTCTATATATGGAGCAATTTATTGACTTTTTTTTTGTTTTTCCTCCAGGGGATTATAGAGGTTTCTTTTTTTTTTTGTTCTGGGGATATGGATGACCATTATCTTTTACAGAGCATGACATTGTACCTGTCCTTTTCCTTTTGTTTTTATATTACACTTGTTAATGTTCTAATTTCTTAATAAATATATATTGAAAAAAAAAAAAAAAAAGAATTTGGTCTGCATAATCACTCTTCCATCAGAGTTGAGGATGTTCTTCCCAACATCCAGGTATAGGAACTCATAGTTGGCAGACACTACTGCTAGCATGACTATGCTGCAAAAGCCCTTATAGTTAAAATAATAGGAGCCGGAGTTGGGTGGTGGGACAATTATGACACGCTTGCCATCAGTCACCCCACTGCAGTTGGGAAAATCCCACTGATGCTGGGACTGGGCTGCAAAATCCTGCCATTGCTGTTGGTTGGAAGGAAACTGTGGCGTCAAAAAAGAAAAAAAATACTACTTTTGCACATAACATTGAAAACAGATTTGACACAAACATTCTTGGCCAAAATAAGTATAACAGTTAAATGAGTATTAAAAGACAAAAGTATAAGGTCAACTTATCAGATTCCTCATCCCCTCTGGTGGCCCATTCTAAAAATGTTATGGTGGGGGGGCAATGTGTTGATGTTTTGGACAGGTAACCCTCTCCACTTCCATGAGAGCTGAATGCATAAATAGTGTTTGATACTTTGGCCAGCCCCTCCTTACTTACACTATTGGCAGCCCACTGGGCTGGTAAGAAGTGTAATAATCCCAAAAAAAATGGATACACACTGTCCTAATTGAAACACATTTTTACATTCATAAATTACCTATCAAGATAATAGGAGATAAAAACTTTCAACAGTACAATGTGAAGGTATTCAGGCAGACCCTTGTACTACATGCTTTGGCGAATTCATACAGAAATGTGACCACAAAAGTGATATGGTGTGTATGGGTTTTGCTAAGTCGGCAGAGTATTGGTGTCGGTTGACTTAGCATTTGGGGGGGAGGGTTACAAATCAGTTTTTGCCCCAAAAAAATGGCTTCTTGCACTCTGCCTAAATTTGAGGACAACAATAACATTTGTTTTTTTTTTTTTTAAATGTTTCTTTATTTCAAAACAATCAAGGCCCAATACAGCAGGCGTCCAACATGGACCAAATCAAATACACAGTACAGGTAAATTTTGTTGAAGAGACCAAGGAAATGTACATCATTTAACAATATTTCTTATCTATATAGCAGGGTTCTATCCATACCACACAGTCAAGAGTGGCCAAGGTACACTTCCCCCATGTGCCTACTTTTTCCTCCTTTAATATTATTTTATTCCCCCCCTTCATGAATACTCCCCTCTACGCTGTCCATGGCTGCCATACTTTGTGGAATTTTTTCGGGCAATTTCTATTTAAATATGTTAGTTTGTATAGTGGGAGCACGGCGTTGATTGACTTTTCCCACAATCCAACCGTGGGGCAGGAGGAGGCATTCCACCGTAATACAATCTCTCTTTTTGTGTAGAAAAGGAGGTAAGTCAGTAGTAATTTTCTGTGTCTGGGTCTTTGATCATCGTCTTGAATCCCTAATAGAACCAGCTCTGGGGATAGGGGGAGTTCCAGCTGGAGGCAACCATTAACAGAATCCACTATTGCAGCCCAATATTTAGCGATTTCTGGACAGCTCCAGAACATGTGTAAGTACGTGCCTATATTATTTTTACACCGGGGCAGTCCTGTGATCACTTCGGGTAAACTTTGTGGAGTCTCTGGGGAGTGTAGTAGACCCTATGTAAGAATTTGACCTGAATCAACCTTTCTCTGAAGGATATCAAAATGGCAGGGCTATCTGCTAGGCAGTCCTCCCAGTCCTCTTTATCTAAGTCAGGTATGTCGGCCTTCCACTGGTCCCAAAGTTTGTCTATTTTAGTGGAGTCAGTCCTCAGGAGGTTCAGATACAGGGCAGATAGGGTTTTTTTCTATCTTCTCCTGAGCTACTACCTCCTCAATGGGGTCCATTCTAAGTTGGTGTTGGGAATTGGGCCCTGGTAGAGTGGTGCAGCTGGTGGTATCGATAGAACGTCCAACCTGGCAGATGGTGTTTAGTTTGGAGAGTCGTGAATGAAACCATGGCCCCAGCCTCAATTATGTCCCCCAGAGTCTTAACCCCATATCTGGCCCAGATCAGCGGGTCCGGTATCATCTTAATATGTGGAAGACTGGGATTCCCCCAGAGAGGACAGAAGGGGGACCAGTTTTGGGGGCCCACAAGCCCCCGCCTGGCCACCGTCCAGACCCTAAGTGTCTTCTTAGTAGGCGTCGGGAGGTTGTTGTACGCCCGCTGTCCCCTATATACCAGGTTACCCAGATCCCGGAGCAAACCAAGGACAGCCGCCTCCAAACATACAGCGGCGTTACCCCTGGAGAGGACAAACCACCACCGAACCATAACCAACACCGCTGCCCAGAAGTAGGCTCGATAGTTCGGTAGTGCTAGACCCCCGCAGCAGACAGGAAGCATTAGGGTTGATCTGGCCAATCTGGGTGTTGCTCCCCCCCAAATGAAGGAGCCCACACACCTGTCCACCTTTGCAAAAATGGAATTGGGTATCCAGGTAGGGCTGTTGCGGAACACATATAGAAATTTGGGAAGGAATATCATCTTCAGTAGATTAATGCCGCCCATAAGGTTCAGAGGCATGGAGGCCCATGAGGCACACCTGGTCCGAAGCTGGGTCATAAACAGTTGCAGATTAAGCTCCCCGAAGCTTGCCAATGCCTTCCTGACCTGGATGCCCAAATACTTAAATTGGTTGACCCAAAGAAGGGATGTGTCTTTGCTAAGATCCCGAGCCTGGGGGTCAAGAGGAAATATATTGGACTTGGACCAGTTGATACGTATGCCTGAGAATTTACCAAATGTATTAAATATCTCCAGAGCTGCTGCCAATGAGTCACTCGCACACTGCAGATATAGTAGTGTATTGTCAGCATATAAAGAAATGTTTTCCTCTAGGTCCAGGCCTTAAAGGCATCCCACATGACCAAAGGGGATGCACTGTCAGCGTTCTCCAACCAGTAGTGGCACATCCCCTCCTGTACCGCCTCCTGAACCTCCTCATCCTCAATCCAATATCGGGACAACCTCCATAACCGCTCCCCAGGGGTCCCATAGGATAGTTTAAGGAGTAGTGGGGTGTGGTCCGAGATCCCCCTGGATAGGATATCCACATCTAAAATCCTCCTAAGTAATGAGTGTGAGGCATATACCATGTCAATGTGAGATAAAGTTCTAAACGTATTGGAATGACATGTAAACCGTTTGGAAGTGGGATTAAATTTACGCCAGACGTCGGTTAGGGCGAAGTTACTAGCCGATTCGGCCAGGCCAGGCACCCATCTAGTCCATGGTACAAAGTCTGTCCATGTCTGGAGTAGGGGTCATATTGAAATCCCCCATCACCAGAACATCGTCCACCCCATAGGCAATCACCATCTGCATTATCTTATAAAGCAGGGCCGTATCAGCTGGGGGAGGGAGGTACAACTCCACCAGAACACAGGGATTATTAGCAAGCATTGCATGGAGAACAACATATCTGCCCCCAGGATCAGTTTTGATATCCAAGAGCTGGAAAGGCAGCTGCTTGTGTATCAGAACGCTGACCCCCTTGGAATAGGTGGAGTATGTGGTGTGATAGTGGGAGCCCACCCAAGCCCTCTTCAAGCTCTGTATTCGGGAACCCAACAGGTGGGTCTCTTGCAATACACAGATATGGGGAGAATATCTCCTAATATAGTTGAAGACCAATGACCTCTTCTTCGCAGAATTCAGATCCTGCACATTCCAATAAATCACCGAAATCGGAGTCATTGTGTTGTGGGAAAAATATTTCGGGACTTGATGGGAGCTGTGTGTGGCAGTGCCCCCCCCCCCCCCACTCCAGGAGGTCATCCAGCCACCCCCGCTCCCCCAGCCCTGTATCCAGAAATGCTAGATGTATGATCATGCCTTAAAGGAACATACATAAAACCAAACAGTGTAAAATAAACCTTAAAACTGTAAACTATGACCCACCATGTGAGCAGAACTTGGTCAGCAACGGCCAACCTTCCCCTCCCCCCACCCCGCAGATCTCACCCAATGTAAGTCTGCATATTGCCCTATGAACTTGCCCTAAGGCAACCGACTTCTGGAAGGTGTGCCTTATTCCCAAGAGTCAGTGGTGTGCAGCGACTGTGCTCCAGCAACAACCTATAAACTATAAAACTATGTTCATCACATGCCTTTGCTGAGCTAGAGGAGCAACATAGAACCAAGAGATGCTGCTATAACAACCTAACCGGTTTGTGGAAATCACCTGGACTATGCCAGGGGCTCAAACTTACAGTACCTGTGTCTTTGGAAGTGATAAGGGTAGGACTGACCCTGTTGTCGAAGTCCAGTGGCCATAGTTCAAGGATAGAAGCATATCCAGCACCAGCACAAAGAAAGCAGCTGCCGATGCGGTGGGTGGGGGCAATAGGTCACCCGCACCGTGGGTCACGTTGCTTCAGACAGTTCAGGTTGGAAAGACATAAAGTAATTATAGGGAAGCTAAATGTTCCAGCGGGAGGCATGTGGTGACCCCAGACCCCATCTCCCACCTTTGTCTTGTGGCCAATTCTTAACACTTAGCTGAACATGGGTGGAGTCAGCTGACCCCAACCCAGGAAAACATGATTGATCAGTTATGCAGACAAAAAGGGGACATGTTCAGTACACTTCCTCACTCACAGCCAGCCGAGGAAAGGAGACAATGCCAGTGTAGATGATCAGCATATCCTCATCCTCGGGGGGGGGGTGGTTTCCAACCCACTTCAGGGACGTGAAAAAGCGGGTTGTTTCCCCATCGATCACCCGGAGCTTAGCAGGGAAAAGTACACTATATTTAATGCCCTTAGCACGGAGACCCACCTTCACTGCATCAAAGTAGCGCCCGAGCTTTTGTGTCTCAAGGGAGAAATCTGGGAACAACAACAGGCGGTTATTTTTATAAGTCAGCTCCCCTGCCGCTCTAGCCGCCCTGTCCCAGTCCCTAAAGTTCAGGAGACGCATAATGAACGTACGGGGAGGGGAGCCCTGTGGGCCAGGCTGTGGTGGTATCCTGTGGGCTCTCTCCATCGTAAAATAGGGGGACAAGTGGGCTGCGGGGAGCAGAGATCTGAGCAGCTCCTCTGAAAATACAGTGGGGTTCTTACCCTCCATGCCCTGCACCAGGCCCACAATGCAGATGTTTTTCCGGCGGCATCTATTCTCAGAGTCTTCGGCCCTATGTTCCAGCAGTTTGACTCTGGCTTGTAGTGAGCAAATAGCAATTGTGTTCTCTCCCGTCACATCTTCCACTAGTCCCACATGGTTCTCTGCTGCGGACATCCATGAGCGAACCTTATACAGCTCCTGCCGGAGAAGACCAACATCCATCGGTACCTCTTCTATCTTGTTAGTCAGGGCCGCCTCGCAAGACGTGATGGCCGTCTGGCATGTGGCTATCGCGGCCATGACTTTGGGTATCCCTGGAGCGGGTGCGGCCGAACCTTCCTGTGTGTCTGTTTGTGACGTCATGTTGACTCGAGGCAGCAGTTCCCTAGGCCTCTGCAGAGCGGGACTAGTCTCCGGTGGTATATCGGGGGGAAATTTAAGTTTCTTACCCCCTTTGCCTCATCTGGGTAGTCTAGAAGGCAATCACCGTCGATGGTGCTGATATATAGTGGCAATTGAGCTGGTATAGTAGGGTTCAGGATAAAGGAAGCAGCAGAGCTCTGAAATGCACGTCCTTTCACTCCGCCATCCTGGACAAGCCCCCTAACAATAACATTTGTACACATATAAGTGGTTGTTTAGGGTAAGCACAAAAATGTAGCCGACAAAATACATTGTTAAGTTACTAGGCTAGGTGTGTATGGGCCTAGGATAGCATACTGGGGAGATTAGTGAAGGAAAATATGCATGAAGGACAAAAAAGGAGCATTAAAAGCTTACAGCAAGCATGAGGACAAAGAGGACAATCACAGCATATTACAAAAATGGTAATTACGGAATGAAGAAATTAATACAATACATTAGCAAACATTAAATACATAGAATATGATGTTAAAGGCTAAAACTTACCCGAATATAGTCCTTCTGCAGGACTTGGATAATGGCAGAACAAGTCTCTGGAATAATGAGTCCCAGAGCCTGGGGGGACATACCAGTTGTAAACTTCAGGTCCTGGAGACTTCTCCCCGTTGCAGAGTACCGCAAGGTGGCTATGAGCCTTTGCTCGGGAGTAATGGCAAGCCACATGCATGTGTCCTGCTTCCCAATATAGGGGGTCAGCAATGCCAAGAGACGGTGAAAGCAGGGGTCCGTCATCCGGCGATAATTACCTAAAATCATCAGGATTATTCTCCTGGAGCTCCTACAGCAAAGGCATATGAGAGAATTGGTCACGATTAAGCAACCAATTCTTGGTCCTTGGACTGGATTTGGGTCCAACAATAACTCCAAGCCCAATGATAGCACGATCTCACCGAAGAGAACGCCACATGGCTAGTAGACGAATGGCCGTTCAGAAATGAACTGACAAGCACACTCTGAAAATCAAAAACTAACTGACAAACACACACTGAAAATCATAAACGAACTGAGAAACACGAACTGAAAAGTACAAATCGACACTCACCATACTTCTACTAACACGAGATTAGCAGAAGGATTGTGCATGACAATTGAACTTCCTTTTTATCGGCTCGGAGTATGTCTAGTACATCAGTATGTTTGTGATTGTTGGTCAACAATTGTGTGCTGTTTCTATGCAAGACAAGTGTGGGCCAATGCCCTTCAGACAAAAGTCCACGATTTTGTTGGCCAACAATCCAATAGTGTGTACAAGGCTTAACTCTCCAGAGTGCTGCAGCTTACAGCTTTTAAACCCTTATTGCAACAAAAGGTATGTAAAAAAGAAAAAAAGGTGCATTACAGTAATGAATGGTAAAGGTTTAATAGAGCTTTAAAATAAACCTGTGCTGAGAGAATTTGGGATGCTTTCATTACCATTCTCTTCTCCTCCTGCCACTTCTATCTAACTTATGCTGATGAACTGGCTTTGATACTTCAACCCTTTCTAAAGCATTGTCCTGAAACAAGTTTGCAGATCAAGAGTTCAGACTTCACCCCAACTTTCTATTTTGCATTCATGTTCCAGGACAGTAACTAGATACATGACACGTACATGAAGCCAGAAAAAAAGAACTACTGCAATGTATATTTTCAGAAGTAGATTGCAATCCCCATACTCTGATTGCAGGTTACTTTAAAAACACAAACCAGTATATTTACTTTTGCTTTTTATTTTTTTGAAAAAATTGCAGACTAATGGGTCTGCATATATGCATATAGCCACAGCACCAATACTGTAACTTTTTCCTTCACGAGTTCTGCTTCTTTCTCTTACTATGAATTTTTATACAATATTGCTATGCAGAATGTACTGTAACTAAGTAGTTTTTCCTGTTTTATAATCAGACATGGATTTGGCTTAAATAAAAGTCTGAAACAAAACCATACAATAAATAACATTAAAGATAATTAGAGTGGGAGTGGGAGCATTTGAGGTGGATGGTATAATGCAACACTTGGATTAGACAAAGGCTATAGGAGATCTTTTTTAGCTGGATCTATTGAGTTTCTTAGGGAAAAAAAGCAGTCTGCGAGTTCTTATTGAGCTTGTTATTCTGTAAAATTCTATGTCTAGCCCATTCATTTCTGTAAAATTAGCCATTTTATGTTAGGGCCTTATTTGCCATTTTCCTGGGTGGTCTTGTCTTAAGAATTTTCTTTTTCCCTAATGCACTCTATGGGAGTTTCAACTTTCCCCAGAACGATGATTAAGCTGCATTTAACATTAAATGAATTAAATATTCAATATTTCACATTACTCATGCCAACAAAACATTATTTCTCATTTAACAACTTTATATATGCAAGGCCACCCTTTTACAAAGCTTTTTAAACCATACTGTCAAGCATTTGGAAAAGCGGAAAAGCCTACAATGAATATATTGCATAATCATTGCTGTAATTTGGGGAAATAGAAAATTTACTGTATAAAACATTAGCCCTATGTGTATGTGCTTAGCCGAAAGAAAGGCGCCCACTTTGCCCACAGCAACTGTGCAGAGTCCAGCAGTACAGCGGTAATTTGTTATTGCAGGTTTTTACAAAGTTTTCAGGATTATAGGCAACCTTTTACCTTTTATCTGTTTATTTTTCTTCCTTTTTTACATGAGGTTAAGTCATAAAACATACAACTGAGAACTGTGTACACAGGATACTTCAACTTAAAAGATATAAAGTCTGTGTCAGACCAGGCTGTTCAGGTTCCACAAGTAGTTCTATCATAGGACCTAAATTATGTATACTAGCTGGTTTCTTCATGATAAACTGTATTCTTGAATGCATTTTGCCATGAAATGCCATAAAAGTATTAACTAATATTTTGTAAAAAATCTTTTAAGGAACTAATTAGGGTCAGGTTTCCTCCACATTGCAAGGGCACACCATAACGCATGCTATAATACATTGACACAGTAATGCACTGCATACATGTTTCAGTGTGTTTCCATTCAGTGTCATTTGCCCCTCAAGCACACATTTACAGTGAGCTGCAACAAACATATGCTATAGGGCAATTCAAAGCACCAATGCAAATGCTCTGTGCTTTGTTTTGGGGACCACTGCATTTAGAAAAGTCATACAGGACCAACATGCCTCAATGAAAATGCATGTATTTCAGCACAGCATGTTGTGATGTGAAATACATTTACCAAATAAAAATGTTTGGTGGCTGTTTCCTTTCCCAGTACCATCACTACTGTTATGTTGAACCTCTCACCAAAAGAAATTATAATCCTTCCCTACTCTGTTCTGAAAAACTATTTTAGCTGGAATTGGTCAACAAAGCCATGTAGAGAACATATTTGACATACTGGTTTGTTTAACAGATGGCAATGTTCTCAATAGTGGGAAATACCTTTAGAAAAGTCTCAGTTATTCTGTTTTACGCTACATGCTGCAAACCTAATGCCAGCAAGTGTTGGGAACTCAGGGCTTGATGATTGTTTTGAGGATTAGCTAATCTACTACTGACCATTGAGATTCGTCTGACTATTACAAGATTAAGCTTGCATATTACAATTTGTCTTTCTCAATAAGGCAACACAGATGTATAACAATAGCAACAAGATTTTAGTTTACTGCAGCCAGGCAGTGAGAATGATAATTTTTCATTGTTGGATTACAGCGGTTGTATGCCCTTAAAAAAACAAACAAACAAAAAAACCTTTAAGACAAAG
This sequence comes from Lithobates pipiens, assembly GCF_037356315.1. Taxonomy (NCBI): domain Eukaryota; kingdom Metazoa; phylum Chordata; class Amphibia; order Anura; family Ranidae; genus Lithobates; species Lithobates pipiens. Next base: position 30,595,296 of record NW_027507790.1, on the reverse strand, counting down.
GCATAATAAGCTAGTATGCACTGCATACTAGCGCATTATAAAAATACTTACCTTAACACAAAGTGCTGGCATCGCCTCCCGGTCACCGCTGAGGGAGCTGATATGTTCCCTCTGCGTTTCTTCCGGGTTCGTGGCTTCTGACAAGTAGCTCTGATTTTCCGGCAACATCAGCCAGACCTTCAATGCGCATGCTCCGCTGACGTCAGTGGATGCATGAAAGGTGAGTATCTCCTAAGCCGTACAGGTTTATAAGATAATTACATCGTAGGTACGGTTGGTAAAAGACACAAGTCCATCAAGTCCAACCTATGTGTGTGATTATATAACCTTTATTCATATTAATTTTACCTACAGGTAAGCCTTATTATAGGATTTAATGATGCTTAAAGTGAAAAAAAGTGAAATATTCCTTTAAATATCTGGCCTGGGGGTGTCTATAGTATGCCCGTGAAGTTGCACGTGTTTTCCGTGTTTAGAACAGTCCCTGCACAAAAAGTCATTTCTAACAGAAAAAAAGTCATTTAAAACTGCTTGCGGTTTTAATGTAATGTGTGGTCCCGGCAATATGGATGAAAATCATTGAGAAAAATGGCATGGGTACCCCCTTGCCCATTACCAGCCCCTTTGGGTCTTCTATGGATATTAAGGGGAACCCCCTACCCAAATTAAAAAAAGGAAAGGCATGGGCCCCCCAGGCCCTATATACTCAGAATAGCAGTATACAGGTGGTGCAAACAAGACAGGGACTCTGTAGGTTTGTTGTTAAGTAGAATCTGTTTGTAATTTTGAACTGGTGCATTTTTAAAGTGTAGCTCCAGTCAAAAAATCTATTTTTAAGCTTTTTGGAAAACATATGGAAGGGTTATCACCCCTGTAACATTTTTTTTTGCTGTCTGTGCACTTCTTCAGAAGATTTCACCTCACTTTCTGTCCCAATGACAACTGTTTTTTGAAAATTTGGGGATTTTAGTAAAACAAGGATTGGGATAAAGCATCAGTGGAGCGGACACATTTTTTCCCATATCAACTCTTAGCCCTTGTACACACGGTCGGACATTCCGAAGGAGAATGTCCAATCGGACCCTGTTATTGGATAATCTGACCATGTTTGCGCTCCATCGGACTGTTTCCGTCGGAATATCCGACCGACAAAGTTTTAGAGCTGGGCTATAAAATTTTGCGACAACATGATCCGATCGGACTTTGTCCGATCATTTGTAGAGAAGTCTGATCGGACAAAGTGCCACGCATGCTCAGATCAAATTCCTAGACCAAAGCTATTGGCTACTAGCCTGAACATAGTCCCGTCGTAACGAAATAATGTCATCACGTTGTTAACGATCAGATTTTCCGGCAACTTTGTCCGACCGTATGTATGCAACACCAGTTTCGGACAAAAGCCGACGGATTTTGTTGTCGGAATTGTCGGAATGTCCGACCGTGTGTACAAGGGCTTACAGGAGAGAATTTCCCTTCCTAGCGGTATATTTCATCTCACTTCCTGTTGTCTCCTTCCGTTTACAAGTAGGAGATGTTTGTAAGTTGGATGTTTGAAAGTAGGGGCCTGCCCTATATGCTCTGCAGAAATGGCGGGACAAGGTGTAGGTGTTGCCACAAACACTGTAAACCCTCAAAGTGACTCTTGGTGGGCGCAGGAACCCTGCTGTGAACTATTATATCAAGAATTGTAATTACATGCCAGTGTTGAACAGTGGTAGAAAAATTGGGCCTTTGGTGGTGCTGGTGCTGGTGCCATAACACTGTAAGTCCTCACAGTTACTCTTGGTGGGCGCTGGAACGGGCCCTGCTGTGAAATATTATATCAAGAATTGTAATTACATGCACCTGTTGAACAGGGGCAAAAAAATTGGGCCTTGGGCACTGGTGCCACCATACTGAAACACCTCACAGAAACTCTAATTGGAGAGCAGGAATGAGCCCTGCTGCAAAGTATTGGATCAAAAATTGTAATTACACGCCCCTGTTAAACAGGGGCTGAAAAATTGGGACTTAGGCACTGGTGCTGGCGCCACAACACTGCAACCCTTCACAGATACTCTAGTTGGAGTGCATGAATGAGCCCTGCTGCAAAGTATTGCATCAAAAATTTTAATTACATGCCCCTGTTAAACAGGAGATGAAAAATTGGGCCTTAGGCACTGGTGCTGGTGCCACAACACTGCAACCCCTCACAGATATTGTAGTTGAGCGCAGCAACGATCCCTCCTGCAAAATATTGCATCAAAAATTGTAATTACACACCCCTGTTAAACAGGGGCTGAAAAATTGTGACTTAGGCACTGGTGCTGGTGCCACAACACTTCAACCCCTCACAGATACTCTAGTTGGAGCGCAGGATTGAGCCCTGCTGCAAAGTATTGCATTAAAAATTGTAAATACACGCCCTTGTTAAACAGGGGCTGAAAAATTGGGCCTTAGCCACTGGTGGCGGCGCCCAGAACCAAAAATGTTCTTACACGCTATCGGCATGATCATTGAGGAGGAAGAGGATAGTCACTCAGCATAACAGGATAGTCACTCAGCATAGGAAGTCTTGAAGGCATCTGACATTTCAAAAAAAATTATTCGGTTACATCAGCATCAGGTTCTTGGTAGCTGGTGGTGATCCAACACGGTTGCTGTAACCGATCATACCTTGGGGCTGCAGACTAAAAAATCATCTGAACGCACCTTCTCCACCGCTCCTTCTGTGACTGACCGAAGCCTCAGCAACACGTTGTCCAGGACCAGGAATTGGTAACCTCCCAGTCTCTGGGAACGCATTGCACAGACCTTTCTGCAAGGCCTCCCGAAGATGTTTCATCCTCTGCTCTTTCTGCGACGGCAAGATAAGGTCCGCAACCATACCCTTGTAACGTGGATCAAGGAGGGTTGCCAGCCAGTAATGATCCCTCTCCTTGATCCGACAAATACAAGGATCCTTCTGCAGGCTTTGCAGGATCAGGGAGGCCATGCAGTGTAGGATAGCTGAGGCATTTGGTCTGGAGTCCTCTGGGTCACTAAGGATGACATGATCCACAGCCACCTGCTCCCAGCCACGTACAAGTCCACGGGTTTCTTAGGACTGTAAATGATCCCTAAAAGACTGCTGCTGATGCTGAGTGCCAGACTCCACCTCCATGCTGACACAATCCTCCTCCTCCTCCTCGTCCTCTTCCTGTGTGATCGGTGGGCCAGCAGGAACACTGTCTGGATAAAGGGCGCCTTGAGAGGTAAGGAAGTCCTCCTCTTCCTGCCTCTATTCTGCTTCAAGTGCCCTGTCTATTATTCCATGCAGCGTGTGCTCCAACAGGTGGACAAGAGGGACAGTGTCACTGATGCATGCACTGTCCCTGCTCACCATCCTCATGGCCTCCTCAAATGGTGACAGGACAGTGCATGCATCCCTTATCATGGCCCATTGACGTGGGGAAAGAAAAACAAGCTCCTCTGACCCTGTCCTGGTGCCGTAGTTGCACAGGTACTCATTGATTGCCCTTTAGGCGGTTCTTGGGCAGGTTAAATTCCTTTTGTAGATCATCCAGCCATGCACTGGCATGATATGACCGGCGGAAATGCACACAGACTTTCCTGGCCTGCCTCAGGACATCCTGTAAGCCCGAGTACCTGCCCAAGAACCGCTGCACCACCAAGTTAAGGATGTGAGCCACACAGGGCAATTGGGTCAGTTGTCCCTGTCGGAGGGCGGAGAGGCGGTTGGTGCCATTGTAACAAACCACCATTCCTGGCTTAAGCTGGCATGGTGTCAACCACCTCTCAGCCTGCCCCTGCAGAGCTAACAGAATATCTTCCCCAGTGTGGGTCCTGTCCCCCAAGCACACCAGCGCAAGCACGGCATGGCATCTTTTTGCCTGCATACTTGGTAGCCCCTTGAATGCCTACCGAGCACCGCTGGTTCTGAGGACAAAGCACAGGAAGAGGACATGGAGGAAGAAGAAGAGGAGGGGGTGGAGGAGAGAGGTGTGTCAGAATCACCAGTAGTAGCATTTTGGAGGCGTGGTGGTGGAACAACCTCCAACACTACTGCACCTTGTCCTGCACCCTTCCCAGCTGCCAGAAGAGTCACCCAATGCTCGGTGAAAAATAGGTAACATCCCTGTCCATGCCTGCTGTACCATGAGTCAGCAGTAATATGCACCTTACCACTGACCGCCCTGTCGAGCAAGGCCAAGACATTGCCTTCCTCATGCCAGTAGATCGCCTTCTGTGAGAAAAAGTGGCATTTGGGAACCTGCCACTGAAGAACCACAAATTGCACAAAATCATGGAAGGGGGCAGAGTCTACAAACTTAAAAGGCAGCAGTTGAAGTGCTAGCAATTTAGCCAAGCTACCATTCAACCGCTGGGCATGTGGATGGCTGGGAGTGAACTTCTTTCGATGGTGCAGCAGCTGGGGCAGGGAAATTTGCCTGGTACAATCAGACGTCGGTGTACCGATAGCCCGCAAGTACTTGGCTGTGACACACCTAATTCTACACCTTCATTTCTCTCAGTGCAGGTTTTAGAGAGGACTGAAGGTATAGTGGGGTTGGAGATCCCAGATGATGAGGAGCAAGGAGAGGTCCGCTTTGTTCTTTGGTGTGGGTCTTTTAGGTACGCTTGCCAACAAACTGCATGGTACGTTGTCATATGTCTGGTCAGACATGTGGTGCCCAAGCGGCTAATGTTTTGGCCATGTGAGATACGCTTGAGACATATGTTACAAATAGCAGTGGTGTGATCTGATGCACTCATCTCAAAAAAGGCCCACACCAAAGAACTTTTGGAATAACGCGCAGAGGCACATGCAGAGCTCTGCGTTGTGATGCAGTCAGTGTGCTGCCCTTAAGCTGGCCCCTAGAGGGAATCCTGCCTTGTTGGAGATGTGCCTCCTCTTCCTCCTCTCTCCTATCAGGCACCCATGTGGAGTCAGTGACCTCACCATCCCCTCCCTCCTCATCACTGGAGCAAACCTGGCAGTATGCGGCAGCTGGGGGAACATGACTGCCAGATTGCTTCTTGGGCATCCCCTCTCTCTGGGCTCACGTTACTGCCTTCCTCTAGCTGGGTACCATCATCAGAGCCTTCAAAACGCTGCGCACCCTCATGGAGCATGTACCCAACACTGTGCTCAAACAGTTCGGGGGACTCTGTGTACATGGTGGGGCTAGGGAAGGAGTGACTGATGCCATTCAGCCGAGGGAAGAGGCTGCATTGGCAGCTACTTTGCCAGTACCCTGAGCCTGGGTGAGAGAGGATGAGGACAGCTTGGTCATCCACTCTACTAAGTCTTCGGCATGTTGTGGCTCAACACGTCCAGCTGCCTAAAATAAGGACAAGCATGTCCCATGGCCACATGCTGATGAGGATGCACCGCATCCACTACCAGCACTGTTGCCTCTAGACACAGAGCCTGCTTGCCCTCTTTTATTGGCTCGTAACTGTCTGCCTCTCCTTGTTGGCCTTCCAGACATACTAATGGCCTGCAGGGAGATGTAGCTGCAAAAAGATGGCATGTATATACTGATATACCGCAGCTAGCAGAATCAACTGCCTGCCTGTAGTATTATTAGTATGAGAACACCAGAAATTGGGGTAGCTTTATGTGCACACTGTGCAGAGGACACAGTACACCGACTGTAATTACTGCAGCTGCCTGCAGTATAGGATCAGCAGAACACCAGCAATTGGTGTAGCTTTAGGCACACACTGTGCAGATTACACAATACACCGACTGTAATTACTGCAGCTTCCTGCCTGTGGTATAGGATGAGAAGAACACCAGCAATTGGGGTAGCTTTAGGTGCACACTGTGCAGATGACACAATACACAGACTGTAATTACTGCAGCTGCCTGCCTGCGGTATAGAATGAGAAGAACACCAGCAATTGAGGTAGCTTTAAGTGCACACTGTGCAGATGACACAGTACACCGACTGTAATTACTGCAGATGCCTGCGGTATAGGATCAGCAGAACACCAGCAATTGGGGTAGCTTTAGGTGCACATTGTGCAGATGGCACAATACACCAGCTGTAATTGCTACAGCTGCCTGCGGATAGGATCCGAAGAACATCAGCAATTGGGGTAGCTTTAGGTGCACACTGTGCAGATGACACAATACACTAGCTGTAATTACTGCAGCTGCCTGCGGTATAGGATCAGCAGAACACCAGCAATTGGGATAGCTTTATGTGCACACTGTGCAGATGACAAATTGGCCCAATTGGCACATTTCCAAAGCCACCTTGGCTTTGGCCAATTACAGCTCGCTAGACAGATGGGGCTTTGATTGGCCAAGCATTCGGGTCACAGTGCATGCTTGGCCAATCATCAGCCAGCAATGCACTGCAATGCTGCAGTGAATTATGGGCCGTGATGCGCCGTTCAAATTTGGTTAAACATGGTTCGACTCGAACACGATGCTCATCCCTACTCTTTACATGTCATCATTCTTCATAACATGGTTTTAATGAAAAAAGTTTCAACTTGTAATTTAAGGAGCACCTGGGCTGTGTGCAAATAACTTCACCAAACTTCATAACGTCACCAAAACTAACCTTTAGACTTGATGTAGCTCATCTTTTCCTCATTACTGACTTAAAGTGGTTGTAAAATATTTTTTTTCAAAAATAACAAACATGTCTATACCTATCTGCTCTGTGCAATAGAATTGCACAGAGCTGCCGTGATCATCCTCTTCTCTGGGCCCCTGCCACCGCTCCTGGCTTTTCTTCTCTTGCTAGTGCAACCAATAGGAAACCGATTTTGAGTGTACTCATGCGGGTTCCTTTGAGCACCTGGAGTTGATTGACAGAGCAGGAGCCAATGGCTATGAATCTGCATGATGAGGAGGGAGACAGCAACAAGGGTCTCATGCAGGAGTCATTGGCCCCCACTCCTGTCAAGCAACTCAGGCAAGAATAAAGGGGGGGGGGGGGTCCTGCAGCAGAGAAGATTTTTTCCCTGAATGCCTTAATGCATATGCATTAAGGAAAAAAATCTTGAGGTTTTAGAACCACTTTAACATGCCTTGTTCTATGATGTCTTTCTGTGTGGGGGAAGCCCATTGATAGAGGAACAAGGCTTTGCTTCTTCAAGTTCCCCAAATAACATCCTTGCACTGCAGGTCTTTGGGCACATACTGTTATTAGCACTGAAGTGACATCACCAAACCTCACTTCAAAACTATGTGAGACCAGCACTGCCTTAGATGATCCCATACTGCAGATACACAGCTGTGAGCAGAGGAAAGATTTTTTAGGGTATCGCTTAGGCACAATTCATTTTCTATCTATTCTCTATAAGACAGCAAATCTGCACCTTTGGAGTTTACTTCACTTTAATAACATCCACTAATCCACTTTAATAATATTTAATTTCAACGGCATCCTATGTCAATGTAATTTTTTGTAATCTATAAAGGAAAGGGATAAGTTACAGCACAGCTGCTGACCTCCCTTTGAGACTTTTCTATTTGTTGGGTAGAAGAGTTACTAGCTACTTAGTGGCTGGTTAGACAAGGCAGGGTTTTCCTGACTCCCTTAGTGTCACCATAGATCATCAGCAGCATCTTTCTGCCAGAACACAAGCATGAGACTCCTGCAATTATTTTTAGGCTGTTGGCTTTCCCCAACACGAAATCAGATTAGGAGCCCCAGTGTTGACACGCTGACAGGTCAAGGCTTTTCTTCAGTATCACGTTAAGTGTGAGACTTATCAGATCATGGTTTCACTTCACTTGCCTGCTGCTGTCAAGCAAGAGCAGAAATCAGTCATTCAGATAATGATTTTAGATGTAATTATTTACAAATGATTGCATTATTGTAAAGTAATTATTATAGGGTGGTTTTTGCTATGATCTTAAATATTCTTATTTTGCCTTCATGAAGAATATTCTTAGTTTTTCCAGTAAGAGTGAATTTTGTTTCCGATTAGTGTTCCTTTTCGCTTGACCTTGATATCTTTAGAGACGCTGGCATGGAATTGCATTGTTATGAAACTGGTGTTTTTCATAAATGTGTCACCAAACTAAAGCTTGTTTTAAGTTTTACTTTGCTTGACTTAGCTTTTAGAAACAGCCTCAATATAGACAAACCACCATGCTTTGGTTCCCATTCTTGTTTGTAAAATATACCTCAATTTTTGTTAAGGTCTAAAAACCACACATGACCAAAAGTTTGTGGACACCTGACCATCACACCCAAATTACCTTGCTGGATATCCTATTCTAAAACCATTAACGTGGCATTGTTCCCCAAATCCCCCAAGACACTCTCAGCTGCCTGGGGAAGGAAGCTTTACAGTTTACCTGCTGTAACAGTAAAGAACCCTTTTCCTAGGTTAACCCTCCTTTCATATAACTTCAAATCATGACTGTGTAGACCTTATGCCTTGTACACACGGTCGGAAATTCAGACGGAAAAGGTCCGATCGGATTATATTGTCAGAAAATCTGATCGTGTGTGGGCTCTATCTGACTTTTTCCGTCGGAAATTCTGACGGAAAAAATTTGGGAGCAGGATCTCAAATTTTCTGGCAAAAAAATCCAATCTGACCTTTTCCGATGGTTTGTAGAGAATTCCGATTGGACAAAGTGCCGCGTATGCTCAGATAAAATTACGAGACCAAAGCTATTGGCTACTAGCCTCAAAGTAGTCCAGTCATAACGAAAAAACGTCATCACGTTCCTAACGATCGGATTTTCTAACAAATTTGTCCGACCGTGTGTATGCAACACCAGTTTAGGACAAAATCCGTCAGAAAAAATCTGACGGATTTTGTTGTCGGAATGTCCGACCGTGTGTACAAGGCATTAGATTAAATAGTTTATTACAGTTACTGAAGTCACCTTTGATGTATTTGAACATTATAAACATATACTTTCTTAAGCACCTCTTCCCCAAAGAAAATAACTATAATTTACGCAACTGATCATCATAGCTGAGTTCCTCTATCCCCTTTATTCATTTTGTCCCCTTAACTGAACTCTTTCTATTTTAACAACTTCTTCCTGGGAATTGGTAATCAAAAGTAAATTGCATATTCAAGATAAGGTTGAACCAGTGTTATGTAAAGTGGTGGAATTATTACCTTATCTCTTTTTGTTTGCAAACTTATATTAAATAAAGACATGACAAAGAAATGACATAGAGTACAGTGAATGTATACAAAAATAGTACTACAAAAAGTCCCATACAGTATATAATGGCTGTGATAAAGACAAGAGTGATACAATTCCAAAGAAGACTATAACATAAAGTGCGGTGAAAATAGTCATATAGTTACCCAATTTGCACACAAGCAAGATGGCATATAATAAAAATAAATACTTGATATAAATGAGACAGAGCAAATCATAAACAATAATGGTTACTCTGTAGCGGAAAGACAATATAAGAACCAGAGGTCTCATTTATAATCAAAGTGTGGTATAGAGTCATGGGTATTATTAAATATTTTCCCTTAAAAACATTAAAGCATCTACTCTAGAAATTACTTGCAGAAAAGTGACCTCTGCGGATTTCCAGTTGAATGCAACAGCCTATTGCATGGCAACACAAATCGCGTGAATGAGAATTTCCAAAAAATATGGAAATTCAGGAATATTAGTAAATAATTGGTCATTTGCTGAGGCTAGGTTAACCTGTTTGCCAACCAGTTTAAATTAGTAAAATTAGACGCCTCCTGACAGACAAATGTATGTCCTTTTTAAGGCATGAGTTTATTTTGCTAACTTTGTTAGCTGCCGATTGGCATTGCATGCTATTGCTAAGTCTGTGATCTCCAAGCATCCCCAGATCCTTTTCCATCACTGATTATCCCAGGGGGGCCCTTCCTAATGTGTAATTGCATGTGTATTTTTGGCATCCAAGTGTGTAAGTTTACATTTCTCAATATTGCACCTCGTTTGCCATGTAGCTGCCAACCATCTATTTTGTCAAAGTTTTCCTTTAATCATGTAATCCTAGATACTGTGGCATAGTTATTTCCCTGTTTAATTTGGTATCACCTGTAAATGTTGAAAATGAGCTCCAGACTTCAACCCCTATACCTTTATTAAACAAATTGAACAGCATTGGTCCCAAGACAGAACCCTTGGGCACACCACTCACAAATTTAGACCATTCAGAAAATGTGTAATTTACAATATCAATACTCTCTGGACTTGTTCATGTAACTAATCCGTTGAGTCCAACAGACCTTTTCTTTATAGGTTAAACATTTGTGTAGCACTCTCTAGTGTGTAACTAGTGTAGGTAAATAATTTTGCTAACTCGTGGTAGTTGTGTGAGTCTGTAATTAGGTTGTTTACTCTAGGTCAGGCTGGAGGACTCTATATGACAGATCTTTGGTACCACCCCCTGGTTCTAGAAGCTTGAAGAAACATCTTGAAGCTAGTGGATGGAGGGCAGGAGGCCCTGATCTGCATACTTGAGGGAATCTGGTCAATCTCCAGGCAGAAGGCCCTGGCAGTGTTGGTGGATCAAAGTAGCAAAAGAAAACTCACCCAAACTCTACCGCTGTATAATGTGGTTAATATGGAGAGTGGTTGTTGCTCTGACTAATTGAGTTCACAGTGAATCCTTAACAAGTACAAGCCGGAAACTCGACAGCTTATCCATAGAAAATTTTATTGTAACACTATAGCAGTAATAGCATCCAAAATATGTGGCCTTTGATGAAGACTTAGGCCAAAACGCCTCAGCATTTTGGATGATGTTACTGCTATAAAGCTACAATAACATTTTCTATGGATAAGCTGTCAAGTTGTCGGCTGTACTTGTTAGGGTGGTTGGATCAGCCCTTAAATATCGTGGAGCCTGGTCATCAAGGGGAGTCGGGTGGAAGATGGAGTGCTGAGGTTGATGTCTTGAGACCCAGGAGGCCTGTGTAGATTTTGCATTAACTTTATTACTATCACAAAGGATGAACAACATCCCTTGTGGCAGCATGGGCCATAACAGGTCCTCTTTATGAAGAGGTCTGGGGTCTATTATTAGACCCCAAATCTCTCCTCTGGCCTCCCACGCAGCTGATCAGACACAGATTAGGCTGATTGGATGCCTTTTCTGGTCACTAACCACTAGGTAAGCAAAGAGTCAAAACTGGAAGTGACAAAATCCTCAGTTCTTCTGGGGTCACAGAGAGGGAGGAACAATGTCAGTTCCTTTCTCTCTGTGTAGCGCTACTGTTGCTGCCAGTTGCATAGCTCCCGGGCTCAGCAATTGGATGGCAAAGCCCAAGAAAGGCATTAGCGGAGGCTGGAGGGGGGAACCCCCACCCAACACCTGCAGAAGTGATAAAGTGGCTAATCACTTCTACTGAAGAGGAAATCATTGGCTGAAAATTCGAATCACCTCAATCTAAGGATGTCCATGTACAATATGTCCTATGGTATTGAGGTGGTTACAGTAACTATTTTAATGATAGGTCCATGAAGTCTCATACCACTAGTGAATTTATAGTTGGCTATCCCTGTAGAGATTGCATGCACAGGTTTTTTTTTTTTTTTTTTTTTAGAATATAGTAATGAATCTCAAAAGTCTGAGGTGTAATATGTCTAGTATTTACAGCAGCATTTATAAATCATTTTAGACTGACTGTTTTGTTTTGATAACAGCTTTGGGATTGGTGGTAATCATCACCCTCCGGATACCACGTTTACATCTTCATTTTTATTCTAAGTAATTTTGCACAATATGACCTTAGGGTTTATGAATGCCTTTCTGTCATTATAAGATTAACTTGTATAGCCGTACAATTTGAGTTTTGCAAAAAAAAAAGTAAACTTTCAATGTACCAAAATAATAAACTGAGTGGCACAATTGACATAATTCTTTAATACTGACAGGGGCTTAGCAACAAAATGACCCCCAAAATGAATATTATTTTATTTGTATATTTATCGTACTCTCAATAGGTATTTAAACCTTTTTAAAAAGTGCAGACAGGAGCAACTATTCTCTCAAAAACTGAAATGCATTCAAACACCTTAAGGAGTGTTTCAAATGCAAATATACCAAATTTGTATTTTAAAAAAGGAAATCATGCTTAGATGCTTAGACTGAGGAAAGTAAGACTGGCGTAGGTCGTTTTTTTTTTCCTGTGAGGCTCCTGGCATTGAGTACCTGAAAACTGAATACCAAACTCTAGCCTAAACTATTTATTTAGCTTGGAACACAATGGGGATGGATTGGAATCATTGTCAGGATTATATTGCTGTGTTGGTTCCCAAGGTTATATGAAGTCCAAACCCCAGCACAATCATTGAAGAAAATTAAACTTTACTATTTACGGAAGACCTTCATAAAATTGCCAGTGATTAGTTAGCAACCATGCAGCAAGGCAGTGACAACTTAGCAGCCTTTAGATCAGCAGCCCTCCCATTCACACCATTTTTACATCAGAGCCTCGCCTTACATTAAATGATGACCCCCCTTCCCCTTACATTAGAGTATGCTCTTACATCTGGACAACTTTGAAACCTTTACTTCAGCAGATCTCATGAACAGGAGCTCCCACTTACATCAGAGCCCCCTCCTTACACCAGATGTCTCCCGTTACATTAGAATCTACTCTTACATCAGAGTCCCCCTTACATCAGGAGTCTCCTCTTACATCTGTGTGTCCCCTTACATCAGGAGCCCCCCACTTACATCACAGTTTCCTCTTACATCAGAGTGTCCCCTTATAGCAGAGTCTCTCCTTACATCATGAGTTTTCCTTTACATTGGGGTATCCTCTTACATCAGGAGCCCCTCCTTACATCACAGTTTCCTCTTGCATCAGAGCAACCCCTTATATCAGAGTCTCACCTTACATCATGAATTTTCCTTTACATTGGAGTCTCCTCTTACACCGGGAGTCTCCTCTTACACCAGGAGTCCCTCCTTACATCACAGTTTTCTCTTACATCAGAGCATTCTCTTATATCAGAGTCTCACCTTACATCATGAGTTTTCCTTTACATTGGAGTCTCCTCTTACACCAGGAGTCTCCTCTTACACCAGGAGTCCCTCCTTACATCACAGTTTCCTCTTACATCAGAGCATTCCCTTATATCAGAGTCTCTCCTTACATCATGAGTTTTCCTTTACATTGGACTCTCCTCTTACATCACGAGTCCAGCCTTACATCACAGTTTACTCTTACATCAATGCATCCCCTTATATCAGAGCTTCTGCTTACATCATGATTATCCCCTTACATTAGAGTCTCCTCTTACATCATGATTCTCCCCTTACATTAGAGTCTCTTCTTACATCAGGAGTCCATCCTTACATCACAGTTTCCTCTTACATCAGAGCACCCCCTTATATCAGAGTCTCTCCTTACATTAGAGTCCCCTCTTAAATCAAAGTCCCCCTTTACATCAGGATTCTACTCTTACTTCAGGGTCTCCTCATAGAGCAGGAGTCCCCTCTTACATCAGAGCGTCTCCTTACATCAGAGCCTCTTCTTACATCAGGAGTCCCTCCTTACATTTGAGTCTCCTCTTACATCAGAGTCCCCTCTCACATCAAAGTCCCCCTCTACATCAGGAGTCCACTCTTACTTCAGGGTCTCTTTGTACAGCAGGTGTCCCCTCTTAAATCAGGTGTCTCCTCTTACATTAGGTGTCTCCTCTTACATTACAGTCTCCTCTCACATCAGACTCTCGCCTTACATGAGGTGCTTCGTCTTATATCAAAGCCCCCCCACCCCACGTTAGAGTCTCCTATTATGTCAGGAGTCTCCTTTTACATCAGAGCCCCCTTTTATATCACAATCTCCTTTTACATAAAGATTACCTTCTTACATTAGGGCCTCTGCTCGCTTACAAAAATAGCTGTGAAAATTTTGAATTTTCTTCCACAGAAGCTGATTTATGTTAACTCAATAAAACTAAAAAAAAGTCAGAATAATAGTTATAATAAATAACACTGACTTACAGATCAACTGTGAGATTAGGATGCTGAGGATGCAAGGTGAACATATTTAAAGTGGATTGTCACCACTTCTTTCACTTTTTTATAATATTCCTGTCCTCCTTTTTTATAGTCATAGATACATTTGACATACCTATTTTTAACCACTTCCCACCCAAGGTACATCCCAGGATGTTCTTGACTTTTAGTGGGTATATCTGAATGATGCCTGCAGCTACAGGCATCATTCGGATATCGGCTTTTTCAACTGGTGATTCCCTACACCTTAAGAATGATCATAGAGCCTGTTCCACTGCTTGATCATTCTTACGTGCAGTGAGAGTCGATTCCCCCCCCCCCCCCCCGGCCACCCTCCAGTGCTTCTACCGACTCACCACTTCCATCGGTGAGTCGGTGAATGGATCTGCCGTTCCCGGATGGTGACCATAGAGATTTCCGGCGGACCAGATGTAAACGATCAGATTTCCCGACAACTTTGTCTGGTGTATGCAACACCAGTTTCGGACAAAATCCGTCAGAAAAAAATCAGATGGATCTTGTTGTCGGAATGTCCGACCGTGTGTACAAGGGCTAATAGTGATCACCACCGTAACAAGCAATCACAGTGTAAAAAAAAAAAATCCCTGATCACCCCCCCCCCCCCCCCCCCCGAGTAGTATAGTGTCACTATTGTAATGGTGATGAATGTATGTAAAAATAAAAATAAAAAAAGAGAAAAAAAAGAGAAAAAAAAGAACATAATTTAAAAAAAAATTAAATGTTTTTTTCTTTTTTAAATACTGTTACCAGACAGTATTCCTGATCACTGTCACACCAGTCATATGATGATACTGTACTGCATTGCTTATATAGCAAAAAATAAAACACCCAGTGGTGATCAAATAACACCAAAAGAAAGCTCTATTTGTGTGAATTTTTTTTAAAATAAATTTAATTTGGGTACAGTGATGTATGACTGTGCAATTGCCAGTTAAAGTGGTTTGGTACCTAAAAATGAAAGTTCATGTTATTAAAATCAACAGATAGCATACTTACCTAAACGAACCCTGAAAAAAAAAATATATTATTTACTTACCTTTTATTTCTGATGTTTCAGCTGACTTCCGGGTTGTCCTCCCGTGGGAGTAGGCGTGGCTATCGTCCTCGCAATGGTCCCTGGGAAATTTCCCAAGAATCCATGGGGGACAATGAAAGTTTTTCTTTCCTTGTCTCTGCTCTCACTGAGCATGTGCAAGATGGAGCGGAGCATGTTGGGAGCTAGACGTCATCATATACCAGGAAGTAAATGCCTGTGGGCTTCAGACGCCCACAGTTAAAATGGAAAACGCCAGAGCAGGTTTTTATAAGTCATCCTGAGGAAAAGATTTGTCGCGCCGGGGGTCAAATAAACGCCGGACGTGGATGCCAATCGAAAGTAGCACTCGCCCACCAGTAAGACAGGTAAGAAAAAAATAAAAAAAGAGTGGAATCCCGCTTTAAAGTAGCACAGTGCTAAATAGCAAAACATACCCCGCTCAGGAAGGGGGCAAAACCTTCCGGAGGTCAAATGGTTACCCTAACAATGTAATTACAGTATGTAGAGATTCTTTTGTTTATAATATTTTCTAAATGTTACATATTTGGACCAGTTCTATTTTTTTCTTTTTGTTTATCAACAGCTCCATTTTCTTTTGTTCCAGCCTACACTACTATTTAGCAATATTCACCCATATAGAATGTTTAGTACTTCCTGGCTTTTCAATTAGATAAACATAATGAGGCTATATTGTCAGATATCACTCATCATTATCATTAAACTTACTCAGTTAACGCTGAAATTAGCTAAACAAACTGAACTTAGAGACCATCTGTACTAGATAGAAGAAATGTAATTTAATGCCTAAGTAAAATGTTGAGGTTAGAAATAAAATCCTTGTTTTTCCTACCATTATCTGAATATACAGGAATGACATATATTTAATCTAGTGGATTATCCTCTGTTAAAGAGCCTCAAGGCAAAAATGATGATAAAGAAGGTCATCTGTTGATGTGTTTCTATGAGCACTTCAAATGCTATGTGCTGGTTGAAAATTTAGTGCAAGTTTGTGCAAGAACCAAAGGTGTTTAATAAAAAAAAAAAAAGTTTACCAATTTTTGGACATGTACATTAAGTTGTACCTTCACGCTTCAGTAAGAGTGAAAAGGCAAAGCAGATTTTACAATAAGCTTTTGTTACTAGTGTCAGAGTTAAACATGTTGTATGAAATCATGGAAAAATGTAGACAGTGATATAGGTCTGCTTGTGAAATTAAAATATCGTAATGCTGTACATAAGTGGGATATTGCTGCGCACAAAATATTGTGATCCTTTAAATATACATATATCAAATGGAATTTGTTTCATTGCACATGCAATGTGACTGATTTACTAAAGGCATGCAGCCTATTCACAATGTGAATTTTCACTTTGCAGGGGGATTTTCTCTTAGCTTAGAGAATTAGGGTACTCACATGTACAGTGATCACATTTCCTTTGCTCCCTCTGTTCTCAGCTGCATAATGGTGGGGGGGGGGGGCAACAGTACACTGAGCTTCCCAGTGAATGGCTGTGCACGTAAGATGTGTCAGGATAAGTCTAATAATTGGAGGAGAATTGACCACGGTTTATTCTCCTGCTTAGTGTGGTCAGATTTTAATAGGAAAGCAGAGGGACTGCCAGGGATTTCACATAATGGAAACAATACAAAGAGAATTGGATGCTTTTTCATACAAGTACAGGGTACAACAGGCACATATCAGGAATATGAATTGCTGGGGTAGCAAACACTTTACGTCTGGGCTCTGACTAGGCCATGCTAGGACATTCACCCTTTTTTCTTTCAACCACTGTGTGGTCATTTTTGTTGTGTGCTTTGGGTCATTGTCATGTTGGAAGGTAAACCTTCTTCCCATTGACAACTTTCTGGCAGAGGGCAGCCGATTTTCCTCAAGAATTTGATGGTATTTATCCCCATCCATTTTTCTTCTATCCTGATAAGTGCTCCAGTCCCTGCTGCAGGCAAACACCCCCATGACAGGATATTACCACCTCCATGCTTTACTGTAGGAAGGGTGTTATATGGATGGTGAGCTGTATTGTCAGTATTATCTGAACATAACATCTTTTTCCATGTGACCTCAGAATCTTCAAGGTGTGTTTTGACAAAGCTCAGTCGTGACTGCATGTGGCCTTTCTTGAGGAGTAGCTTTCTTCTTGCAACCTTCCCATATAAGCCACATTTGAGAATTGGAGAATTGGAGAATTTGTGATATTGTTGTCACATGCACACAATGACCACTCTTTGTCATAAATTACTGCAACTGCTTCAGTGGCCTCTTGGTAGCCTCTCTGACCAGTTTCCTCCTGACTCTTTCATCCAGTTTGGAGTGATGTCCTGATCCAGGGAGGGTCTGTGTTCTACCAAATACCTTCCACTTCTTAATAATAGACTTCAATGTGATTTTAGGCATTGATAAAGCCTTTTTTTGTATCCAACTCCTGACTTGTGCCTGTCCATAACTTTATCCTGGAAATCCCAGTGACAGTGCCTTGCCACCCATAGTTGATTATTTGCTTCAGTTGCACTACCAGGGACTAATGCTTTAGGATAGCTATTTTCATGCTAAGCTAATCAAAATGACCAAAACTGATCACAGTTCTAAGTCAAATGACTTTGTGTGACATTGAGAAGGTGATAAGCTACACCTGGTTGAGTTTATTAGTCATTTTTAGGGGGTGATCCCTTTTCCAACTCAGTAATTCTATTTATTTTTATTTTTTTTATGATATGGGTGTTATATCTTTCACTTGGATGTTATAAGTAAACACAGCTGAATAAAACAAAAACTGTGTCTGTCTTAATTTCAGGCTGCAAAGCAACAAAATGTGATTATTTTAAAGGGTGTGATTCTTCTCTATGCCCATTGTACAAGAAAAATTCCGTTTTTAATATTCCTTACATAGGATTGCATAGTCTTTGCAAAGTACGTTTTTAGCATGTTCTCTAAAGTAAGTAATAATTGCCTAACAAAGTGAAAATTCACTTTGAAACATGAACAGGCTTTAGTATTTTAGTAAATCATCCACAATGAATATCCTTCATTTGCCTTTCAAACTGCCTTCATTTTACTTTGCATGGGGCCCTTAATGTCTGTAGCCAGATTTTCTCAATGTAAGTACCATTTTAGCAGTATTATATAACATTTATGTCACCCTTGGTGTAATGAGCCTTTGAGTTAAATGTATGCTTGCCCCTTTTCATATATATATATATATATATATATATATATATATATATGCATACAGTATCTCACAAAAGTGAGTACACCCCTCACATTTTTTGTAAATATTTTAATATATTTTTTCAAGTGAAAACACTGTAACAATGTACAAAGTAAAGCAGTAAGTGTACAGCTTGTATAACATTGTAAAATAGCTCGGGCATACCCGCGATCGTCTCACGGGACAGCTGATTGGAGAAGTGCCGTTGTAAACAGCATTTCTCCATTCTGCCTAGCAACTAGCAACGCTGATCTCTGCTCCATGTGATTGGAGCAGAGATCAGTGTTCACTAAATGAAAGCCCAACCCCCCACAGTTAGTAACACACCCCTAGGAACACTTAACCTCTACACTGCCACCCACTGGTTAACCCCTTCACTGCCAGTGTCATTTACACAGGAATCACTGCATTTATATAGCAGTGATTGCTGTATAACTGACAATGGACCCAAAAATGTGTCAAAAATGTCCGATGTGTCCGCCGTAATGTCGCAGTCACAATAAAAATCACTGATCACCGCCATTACTAGTAAAAAAAATAAAATAATAAAAAATCATTACTAAAAATGCCATAAAACTATCCCTATTTTGTAAACGCTATAACTTTTGCGCAAACCAATCAATAATCGCGTATTTGCGATTTTTTTTTACCAAAAATATGTGGAAGAATACGTATCGGCCTAAACTGAGGGAAAAATTTTTTCTTTATATATTTTTGGGGGATATTTATTATAACAAAAAGTAAAAAATAATGTGTTTTTTTCAAAATTGTCGCTCTATTTTTGTTTATAGCGCAAAAAATAAAAACCGCAGGGGTGATCAAATACCACCAAAAGAAAGTTCTATTTGTGGGGAAAAAAGGATGTCAATTTTGTTTGGGAGCCATGTCGCACGTCCGCGCAATGGTCAGTTAAAGCGACGAATCGCAAAAAGTGGTCTGGTCTTTGACCAGCAAAATGGTCCGGTCTGTAAGTGGTTAATGTCTATACCACTGGCAACAAAAGTTAGTACACCCCTAAGTGAAAATGTCCATATTGGGCCCAATTCGCCATTTTCCCTCCCAGTGTCATGTGACTCGTTAGTGTTACAAGGTCTCAGGTATGAATGAGCAGCAGGTGTTTTACATTTGGTGTTATCGCAAAGAACTCTCTGAGGATCTGAAAAAAATACTTGTTGCTCTACATAAAGATGGCCTAGGCCAGTGATGGCGAACCTTGGTACTCCAGATGTTTTGAAACTACATTTCCCATGATGCTCCACTACACTTCAGCGTGCAAGAGCATCATGGGAAATGTAGTTCCAAAACATCTGGGGTGCCAAGGTTCGCCATCACTGGCCTAGACTATAAGAAGATTGCCAAGACCCTGAAACTGAGCTGCAGCACGGTGGGCACGAAGATACAGCGGTTTAACAAGACATGTTCCACTCATATATTATAAATAACTCTTTTATATATATTTCTTTTGATATATGTTTCTCTCTCTCTCTCTCTCTCTCTCTCTCTCTATTTATATATATATATATATATATATATATATATATATATATATATATATATATATATATATATATGTCAATTTGTTCCTATGAGGGTGTATACATAATTATTAATTTTATATATGTAGTTGCTTCATAATTTTCAAATTCATTATTGACTTATATCTTGAGTATGTATATATGCATCAGCCACTTGTAATTTTCTTTTCTTTTTTTTTTCCTTTTTTTTTTATATTCTTTAACCATATTTATTTTTATTTTCATTATTCTTACATTTGCTTAATTTTTTTATTACTCCTGTATTTATTTATTATTGTTTTAATTAATGATCATTCGTCTGCTGCTAGGCCTTGTAGTCCACCACTGCCTTGATTGCCCATAAAAGTTGTACTCTTGGTGCCCCATATGACCTAAAGAAGGCGCGAATGCTCCGCAAATGTTTAGCCAAACCCTTGCATCATGCCCGGTTGTGACATAGATTCCACCGGGCTCTGCATTCCTTGGATCCAGGAAGCCCTGAGAGCCTCCGACGCTTCTTTTAACAGTGCTACATGCTTGAGTTTTTGCTCTTTTTGTAAGTAATATTCTTTTATCTCTATTAAAATTACTACATTACTACAATTAGCAGGCACTTGTGTCTCTCTCCTTGTACCCTTTCTGAGCTGTTTTTGCTCCCAGACTGAGCTTCCATGACAGCAAGCCTCTCTACATATGGATTTCTCCTATTCATGGACATTCTGCCAATCCCCCATATTTGTACCAATTTTCTGTCTTTGTCAATGTTAATATCCTCCACACTATCAAAGCTTCGTTTCTTCGCTGCCCCTCTCCCTGTGACCTTCTGTTGTTAAAATACATTGCAACCTCATACAGGTCAGCACCATCCCTACTGCCTCATATCCTATGACCTGTCTACACTGAACACCATGTAAAGAAAGACTGAGGAAATGGTTTATTTTGGCCAGAGCAGGTTAGTCAACAATTTAGTCATGTACACTTGTAAAGTTACTGAAGGGTTTTTATGACTACTTTCATAGACCCAGAACAAGTCAATGGCAATTAAAGCCAGTGTATTATCACAATTACAGATTTACATAGTCATCTTGGTTCAATGACACAAAAAGTATTAAACCCAAAGGACCAGACTTTTCACAAAGATGTCAGCAAATGCAGCCTACCTATTTTTTGTTACAACTTTCCTTGAACACAGGCAGTACATTAATAGTTGCCATTACTACTGTCCAGTTCAATGGAGAGCTTCTAATGAGCCAGTTCACTTGAAGAAAAAAAAGGTTAGGTGCTTTATACCCACCTTTTCATTAACCCAAGGCATAAAAAACACAGGAGTCATCTCAAATTATTCAAAATAGGTGCAGATGCAGAGATGACCAATATATAACCCTTCCTATCCAGCAATGTACAGGTACATCGCTGGACAAGAAGGGGTATGAAACTCACTGAGCACTATTTGGACTTTGAAGAAGGGGATACACCCCAAAAGCTTGTCCTGACTGTGGATGTTAGTGAAATTTAAAAGTGTCACAGGCAGTCAATTTTTATAAAATCATGGATACGTTTAAGAATGTGTACCCAAAATGTATTTACAGTGGGCTTGTGGCAGATGGCATTAAGGGCAGGTAGTGGAGGACAAGTCAGAAAATATTTCTGTGTGGAGTAAGGCACACTTGACACTTGATGAATAATGTAGGCTTGAATATAATGTTCCTTTGCACATAAGGACACCTTGGTGGGGGCTTCTAGGCAGTCCTCCCAATCCACTCTCTTCCCCAAATGTCACTAAGCCAAGTCTCATAAAATTTCTGCACATTATAATTACCTATACTATTCCTGTATTGTCAATACTAATGCCCTGTACACATGGTCGCACATTCCGCCGACAAAATCCGTCTGATTTTTTCCAATGGATTTTGGCCCAAACTCATCTTGCATACACACGGTCGCACAATGCTGTCGGAAAATCCGATCGTTCAGAATGAGGTGAGATACAACACGTACGACGGGACTATAAAGAAGCCAGTAGCCAATAGCTTTCGTCTCTTAATTTATTTATTATTATACCATGCGTGACACTTTGTGCGTCAGAATTGTATACACACAATCGGAATTTAAACAATCACATTTTGTTGTCAGAAAATTTTAGATCCAGATCTCAAACTTTGTGTGTTGGAAATTCTGATGAAAAAAGTCAGATGGAGCCCACACACGATCGGAATTTCTGACAACACATTCCGATCGTACATTTTCCGTCGGAAAGCCCGACCGTGTGTATAGGGCACAAGTCATATTCTTTAACAACAATACCATGATTGTGAAACTGAGCCTGGAAAGCATGGTGGACCTGCAGAAAGTAGAATCATCTCAGAAGAGACTAGATCGAGAACACAATTAAAGATATGACCTCAGGGCACCCTCAAAAACACAATGTGACCCAAGAACTAAATGTCTTTAGGTGTCTTCAGAGGTTGATATGATTTTTATGCCTGTATAAAGGGCCAGACAGGCCTGGACACACACTGCCTCACCATAACCTGTCTCCAAAGTGAGCTCTAGCTGATTGGAAACTCTTCTCATATGTGGGCAAACCCCACCTGTCTCCAATCAGACTTTAATGTGGCATTAAAAGGAAACCTACAACCATAGCCTGCTCATCCTTCCACGACACAGGGGGAAGGACAGGCAACAGAAAATTGAGAGGGGAATTCTATAGCCAGGGGGAATATTTTTGTTTACACATTTATCTATTTATAGATTTACAAAACTTTTATTTTGAGGGAAGTAATGGTCTCAACACCATCTTGCTTCTATGTATAACAAAGACTCACTCATCCAGGGAAGCATGAATATGTTTAGGGCTCATGTTCTTGCATACAGTCTGGCTTAGAAGGAGCTTATCAGAAAGGCCACTGATTCTTGTGTCTTCCAGGGGAGGGGCAACCGACTGGAATTCATGACTTCAATGCATACTACAGACGAAGGTAGCAATTGAGTATGGGTATGATTACCCTTATGTGCCTGATCATGTGATGTGGGAGGTGGGGGTACTAAGAGAGTAATGGGGTGAATATGTATGGGATATCCTACATGTGCCAAAACCCTGCTATAGCCCTGAGTATGCCTCCTTCTGGGAAAGGTTCCCAGGAGCCTTAAAACTAAGTGGAATGAAGGACGGTTCATTCATCATGATCCCATGGTCCTCAGGAAAGTTGCACATGAGGATCAAGTATGGTTTGTTTGTGGCTGGGGTCTGGATGTAAATTCTGCAGATCTCAAATCTGGAATTCTACACTTAAGCCATCTTAGACTGTGCAAGAAGCTACCTCTGTTTGTTCTACTTCAAGGTGGGGTATATTTATATACTGTATTTATCTGTGTATAACACATGCTGGCGTATAACACGCACCCCAAGTTTAGGAATTTTAAGGAAAAAACTTGCATTTAAATGCCCATCAATGCAGCCTCATCAGTGTCCATCTGCAGCCTTGTCAGTGTCATTTGCAGCCTTGTCAGTGTCATTTGCAGCCTTGTCATGTAGCCTTGTCAGTGTCATTTGCAGCCTTGTCAGTGTCATTTGCAGCCTTGTCATTGCAGCCTTGTCAGTGTCATTTGCAGCCTTGTCAGTGTCATTTGCAGCCTTGTCATTGCAGCCTTGTCAGTGTTGTTGCAGGGTTGCATTGCAGCCTTGTCGGTGTCATTTGCAGCCTTGCATTGCAGCCTTGCCAGTGGCGTTGCAGGCTTGCATTGTAGCCTTACCATATAAAAATGGCACCTCTGAGATACAGAGCGGAAGTCCTGTGCCTCTCTGCGGTGCTTGGTAGCTCTTGGCTGTTCTCGGTGGCTTTTGGCCATTCTTGGCGGCTTTCTGAAAGCTGCCGAGAACAGCCGAAAGCCGGCGAGAGTGGCCGAAATCTGCCGAGAAGCTCACAATCAGCGGGGGATCGGCATATAACACACACCCCCTGATTTTAAGGGGGGGAAAAGTGTGTGTTATACGCTGATAAATACGGTATATATATATATATATATATATATATATATATATTAATATGTTTTAATATATATATATATATCTATATATATATATATATATATATATATATATATAATGTATTTACTATACCAATCCCGACCGGTAGAGCAGCGACAGACCTGGTTGGGGGGGGGGGGGGGGGACAGGGGGAAGGGGAAGGGAGGAAGGGGGGAGAAATAAACCAGAAATGGTTTAACATTGTTAACCTCTTCAATAGGTTTCTATACATATAGAAGAGAATTATGCTTCAAATGCTTTTCCATGTGTATCCGTTTAATTAATAATTTTTTTAGCCAATCCGAGACTGTTAACCCCTACTTCACCTGCCCCTTGCTATAATTTATTTATCCCTAAATTGTTTACTGATTGGCCTGCTGGTTGTGTATATATAGCTGTCTTCCTCTAGAGGGCAGCAGGCCAATAGAAGGAGCAGCCAGCTCTGAGCGCGTAGCCTTTCACCATTGCAGCCCTGATTGACAAGATTCCATCCCTGCCTTGGTCCAATCAGACGCCGATGACACCACTTCCTGTTCCATGGTCCATGCTGGTCAGTGTGGAGCTTCCAAGGTCCCTTGCTCCTGGAAACACTGTGATCCATTCCATCCAGCTGCTCAATCATTTCCAGCTTTTTGGAACAGCGGTGGGACACACAGAGCCATGTGGAATGCCCAGACTGCACTTTACTTTGACAAGCATGCATCTTCTATCATCTTGTAATGCCAGGTAAACACGATCTGAATTCTCATCGGAAAAAGCTCTGATGGTTTTCCCGATGGATTTCCAACGGAATTCCACTCAAGTTGTCTTGCCTACACATTGTCACACCAAATTCCGATCGTTTAGAAAGCGGTGATGTACAACATGTATGACGGGACTAGAAAAAGGAAGTTCAATAGCCAGTAGCCAATAGCTTCCGTCTCGTAGTTGAATCTGAGCATGGGTGATTTTTGGAATGTCGGAATTGCATACACACGATCGGAATTTCCGATAGAAAGTTTTTCCGTCAGGAAAATTGAGAACATGCTATAAATTTTTGCCTGGCGGAAATTTGGACAGCTAAATTCTGATGGAGCATACACATGGTCGCATTTTCCAATGAAAAGTTCTCATTGGCCTTTCCGATTGTGTGTACACAGCATTAGTGTTTTTAATCTTATCCTATTAAAGTCATCATTTTAATACTATACTCAGGTCGGTGCCTCCCCCTCCCTGTTTTTTCCTTACATGTCTTGCAGAGTTCTGGACACACTCTGAAGGATGGCTGTCTTCCTTTTTAACCCTTAATACCCCTTTTTTTTCCAGCAACTCAACATATGGATACATCACCATCCAGCTATTACAGCCACAGAATATACCTCTAAGGATTACTTCATTTGGAGTGCCAGATAAACACTGACTAGTGACTATACTGGTAACTGAAGGCTGCTGGGAGTCTGTATAAATACTCTGAGACACAGATCTTCCAAGTCTTGTCCTGTTCTTGTCCTGGAGAGGAGAAGTCCAGCCTAGAGGGCCTGCTGCCTTCTGGGCAGCCCTGCCACGTGCTTGCTGTCCGTGAGGTCTCAGCTGGACTAACTGAGGGGCCTGGATGTTGAAGTTACAGAGAGCTGACTGAGGGGCTGTTGTCTGAAAATTCAGTCTGGTATTACAGCAGAAAGGTGATATTGGAAGGAGGCAACCAATTTTCCAAGGAAATGTTGTAAGTGCAGACTGTTGTGAGAGATCTTAGAGACTTTTGGGCTGCTATTACTCCTCTTGTGCTGGACAGTCAGCTGTGTGTGTAAAGGGGACATTGACTGGTCTCATGAAGAGCTCAGTCTATCTAATTCATTGTGAAGGGAATCTGCTCTGAATGCTCTCAAGAAGAAGCTTTTGTGCTTTTAACTGCTTCTAATATAAAGCCAAGTCCACAGTTTGCTTTTGCAAGAACTTTTACATCAGTCTACAGAAGGTAGTTTACTGTACTCATCTTGTACAGAGTTCTTTTTGGAGTATCCTACTCAAATTCCCCAACCATATCCAAAAGTAAAAATACTAAAAATAACACCCCTGAACTTGTCACTGAGCCAAAGAGTAACTATGAATGTGTGCCTGACTGCTGTGCAATTACTGGGAAAAGGAACCTGGGCAATTTCCAGCAGCCCCTACTTGGGTAACGCTACATATGCACAAATAAACAAGGGTTCCTTGCAATCTAAGCCCATCAGCGCACACACACCATGCAGAGGTAATGGGTGCAAGCAAAATACCTTGTAGGTGAAATTAGAAAAAGAAAGTGCAGAGAGAACCAGTTATTAGGGATGATGAACAAGGGAGCTAAATGGAAGGCTCCCTGGGGGTTATTTAAGAAAGGCAAATCCACTTTGCACTGCAAGTGCACTTGGAAGTGCAGTCGCTCTAAATCTAAGGGGTAGACCTAAAATAAGTGGAAGCTCTGCTGATTTCATCATCCAATCATTTGCAAGCTAAAATGGTGTTTTTTATTTCCACAGCGACTTTACTTCCAAGTGCACTTCCAGTGCAAAGTGGACCCCCCCCCGTGTCTTAGTAAAGGAGTGAGAGGTTAACAGTTTCTTTAACAAGATAAAAATGGCACAAAGCTTACCTGTGATAATGCTGAGAGTCAAAAACTGGTGCAGAATGCAGACTCCTGCCATTTCTTATTCTTATGTTTTTCAAACCACTTTAATGCCGGACACTTTCACTCTCTTCCTGTCCAAGCCAATTTTAAGATTTCAGTGCTGTTACAGTTTGAATGACAATTGCACAGTCATGCAACACTGTACATAAATGTAATTTTTATCTTTTTTTTTTTACACAGATAGGGTTTTCTTTTTGTGGTATTTAATCACCTGTTTTTTCTTTTGCTAAATAAATTTTTTTTTAAAAGACCAACATTTTTGAAAAAAAATTGTCTCCTTAGTTTCTGTTGTAAAGTTTTGCAAATAGGTAATTTTTATTCTTCACTGATGTGCATTGCAGTATATCAGCCACTGATTACTGTATAAATGACACTGGCCGGGAAGGGACTAGACGATCAAGGGGTTAAGTGTGTCCTGGGGAGTGATTCTAACTGTGTGGGGGATGGGCTCACTACAACATGACAGAGATCACTGCTCCTGATGACAGGGAGCAGTAGATCCCTGTCATGTTGCTAGGCAGAACAGGGAAATGCCTTGTTTACATAGGAATCTCCCCATTCTGCCTTTTCTCGCCACAATCGCGGGCCACCAGCAAACATGGAGTTTGCGGGACCCACAGACATGCTTCCAGGGTTCACGGTAGGCGGCAAATTTATAGGGATGTAATGGTATGCCCATTTGCCTGCCTGTGCCATTCCGCGATGCATACATGTGTGCAGCGGTCAGCAAGTGGTTAATATGATAATATCACTTAAATATCAAAATAATATTTTTATTTTAATGGTTATCTTTCACAAAAATAACAGCTGGTGACACTCATATAGGTTCTTGTTTGGCCACTTTCTGTGGGGTGACAAGGCTCTGCCTCTGTTTCCTACTGTGAAAAAAATGAATGAGCCAACAAAAACACATGCAGAATGTTATCATTGCACATTGCATGTGAACAGGTTGTAAAGAGGTGTCAGGACATCAGTAGCATTAATTTGTAACTGTTATAATAGAGGAATTCTGCTGGGTCTTTTAGGATTTCTAGGATGTCTAGGACCACCAATATTTACAGGATCCCTGTTGGGCCCTCCAGAATTTTCACGATCCCTAGGAGCTACACTACCTCCAGGACTTCCAGAATTCTCTAAAATTATACTGGGCATTTCCCCTGACCAGAAAGGTATTTAAGCAACATCCTTTTAAAGTGGTAGTAAACTCAGGTGGCAACAATTGAAAGAAACTTAAGGGCAGTAGGTTAAGTGATGACATGGTAAATCTCTATATTCTTTGCTTAAAAATCTCGGAAAATAAGTATTTTTTGCCTTACGTTCATATCTGCATATCTCAGTCAAAGCCTGCACAATCTTGGGTCTCCTATTCCGTATCCAGATTTCTCGCCTTCTCTATGACGACGGCCGTAATCTCACGCATGCGCAGAATTAGTCAAGCCAAGTCACATGGGGTGTGGGGATGTACTCTTGCGGGATTTGAATTTCAAAGTTGTTGAGACTGGATGACATGGGCATGGCATTCTACGGAAAGGACTGATGGCACCCCGCTATAATGCACATGCTCTGGTGATGTCAGTGGATTAATGGTCGCTTTATTTCTGGAGAACTGAATGGGATAGACATGTTCTAAAGACAACACCATGTATATTATTTATTAACAATTTCAATGGTGGAAAGTAGAAATCTTGAGTTTACTACCACTTTAAGTGGCCAGTGCTGTGTCTTATCACTAGCTACCCCAGAGTTAAAAAAGCTATATTTTCACTACCTATCCACTGGCCCATATATATCTTTTATGCATTCAAAATTCATTGAGTAGTATGTAACCACTCATGTGTATGTGCATCTATCTTACAGCAGCTCTTTTGCATGTGGGTTACCAATGGCTGCTAATAGGATATACCTTGTATTATGCTTTATTAATATTTACTATCTCCTATGTGCTGCCAAGTTGACATATATGTATCTATTACGTTTATGTCATGTGTATGTGCAGATACATTAAAATACTTTTTTTTTACCTCTTTTATATTATTGTTACAAATAAATAAGGTTTACCAACCACTCTACCTCCACAAGTCAATTGCCTCATTTAAAGTCCCACATTCCCTTTTCTTTTTGCGTACTCCTGGGGTGGAGGTACATATAATGTGCCTCATTTAAAGTCCCAAACACCCCCCCTCGATTATATTTTCAGATTTAAGGCACTCATTTACTGTAAGCTGTTCCTTAAGAGACACCTAAAGCAAAAATATAAATAGTCACACATGAAGCATGAAGGTAATATGCAGTCATACAAACACTCATCAATGTAGCTTTGTTGGAAAGTAGCTTGTTTCCAGTATTTTTTTTCACACACCCTTCATCATAAGCAACAAAATCACATTCCACACTTCTTAGACAATGGCTAAAAGGGGTTCGAATATGACGACACTAGCTCAGGTTGCAACATTTTTTCAGCATACTACAATTCAAGTTAATCACTCAGCTTTGTGTTATTACAAACAAAGGCTGGGCCATCCAGTGGAAGTCAGACTCAGCCTCCCATTTAGTTGAATACATGATAATGCTACTGCCTGTCATAGAGTAATAGGTCAGAAGAATAGTAAAATACAAATGTCAAAGGATTTACAAAGTTTTTTTTTTCTTTCCAAAATACAAAGTTGTTTAGGCTAACTGAACAAGGCAAAGAGCAGTATCTGACAATAGTTCGCCAATAAGCTTCA
This sequence comes from Lithobates pipiens, assembly GCF_037356315.1. NCBI lineage: Eukaryota > Metazoa > Chordata > Amphibia > Anura > Ranidae > Lithobates > Lithobates pipiens. The sequence continues at coordinate 30,566,154 of NW_027507790.1, read as the reverse complement.
ATATTCACCAATTTGGCTTTACTTATAATGAAGGCTAATTGATTACCTGTGGTGGTAGGAAAATGTCAGCAAAACTCATGCTTGCTTTGTCAGCACATAGTAAGCCAGTTCTTTGAAAACCTTAATAGTTTGTGCAAACTTTTTACAGCTCACACTTTAACTGGAAGTCAGGCAGTGAGCAGGGTCTAATGGTGTACTACACTTACATAGATGTATTGCACCTTTCATTAAGGCAATGACATCAAAGGGGGTAAGGACACATGCCCTACAACCTGCTGCATATTGTGACAGTTAATATAAGCCAGGTGCCAAGTGGTCCCTGCTCTCTCATGGATGAAAGAGAGCAGGACCGCTCAAGAGGCCGGTGGCATTGGGTTGCAGACAGGGCTGGACTGGGACAAAAAATTGGCCCTGGACTTCATCCAGACCAGTCCACTTTAATTTTGCAAACAAGCACAAAAACAGTATATAAAACTATACGTAATTGGGCAAAAAAACATAAGTAGCATAACATAAGGAGTCCTCACTAACCTCTTTTATTATTTCACTTATTCTCCTCTGTATTCTCCTCTGTATTTTTCTCATCTTTCTCACATCACTGCGTGAAGTTGAGGGCAAGCCGCACAGCCATTACTTTGTCACTGAAACCGGCCCACTGAGCCATCGGCCCACCGGGAAACTCCCTGTAGTCCCAATGGCCAGTACATGCCTGGTTGCAGAACCATTACTGTGGGATATTGAAGCTTATTGGCTAACTATTACTGTGGATATTGAAGCTTATCGGCTAACTATTGTTAATATACTGCTATTTGCCTTGTTCAGTTAGCTTTTGGGCTCACTCAGTAAACTCCTAAAGGATTCAAAGTGCTCCTCTAAGGTCAGTAACCATTTCCTATGAATCAGTCAAATCCATGTAAAATTCCTCTTCAGATTGTTCCACTCATCACAAATTACAAGTTGCTTAATTTATCCAATCATACACACCAGGGATGGAAATGATGGAAGCTTTAGGGAAACTCACAAAAAAAAAAAAAACTTGTTTTAGGTGTCGCCATTCCCTAGTCTGATCTTGTCGCCAGAATGATGTAACCATGTTGTTCAGGCATTATCCAGCTTGCGGTAGCAGTAATAGTCCCCACATCTATCACAATGCAGAAATTAAAAAAATAAAGATAAGAACTGCTCTGTCGGTTATATATTGGAAGTAAATGCACTTTAATAATACCGACTACAATACCCTTTCCCAAGTTTTTAGATTTTCTGTAGAGCTTTTCCTTTAGCCCTTGTACACACGGTCGGAGAATCTGTCGGAACGTGTCCTATCGGACCGTGTCGTCGGATAATCTGACTGTGTGTGGTATGCATCAGACTGATTCCGTCGGAATATCCGTCGGACACAATTTTCCAACATGTTGGAAATATTTCCAGACCAACTGGGCCGATCGGACGTACTCCGATTATGTGTAGAGAATTTTGATCGGACCAAGTGCCACGCATGCTCAGATAAAATTCCTACATCAAAGCTATTGGCTACTAGCCGGAATGTAGTCCCATCGTAACGAAATTACGTCATCACGTTCTGAAAGATCAGATTTTTCACCAACTTTGTCCGACCGTGTGTATGCAACAGTTTCGGACAAGAGCCGACTGACGAAATCCGACGGGCAAAATCCGACGGATTTGGTTGTGGAAATCTCCGACCATGTGTACAGGGGCTTAGATTAACTTTGTGACCACTGATATTATGATACAATTAAAGCCCAGCTCCAGGCATTTTTTTTAGATATAGTATGTAAAGGTTAGAACTTTGGTTAACAGCTTGTTGCTGTCTGTGTCCCTATTAGAACGTTTTCATCTTACTCATAAAATAGCGAGAAAATAATTCCCTGCCCTCTGTCAATTTACAGTAAAAATATATTTTGTTAGTGACTGTCATAAAAAAAAATACAAAAAGGTTACCCTGCAAATGAAGACACTTAATACCTCCTTGGTGATGGTGAGCAGTGGTATACCAAGGGGAAAGCGGTCTCCACTGGGTGCACACTTGCTGAGGGTGGTACAGGATACAGGAGGACGTGCAGGGACAATTTAGAGGAATGTGACCACATAGAGAAGTATGGTGCACATGAAACCTTCCCACACCCTAGGCCTAATCTCTCAGCTTTATCGTCAACTGCTAGACAAGCCCGGCTCTCATCTGCCCACTTATACTGCTCATTGGGAGTGAGACCTTGGAATCTCTTCAGAGCAGATAGATTGGCCTGATGTCTGGGCTGCTACTAGTAGTAGTTTAGTACTACTAAGGGGTCTGTACTGGAGGTAGTCATACTACTGAGAGATCTTTACTGGGGGAGTTCTTATACTGAGAAGTAAGGGAGGTCTATACTTAGATGCCAGTATTGGGGAGGGGGGTTGTCTGTACTGAGTGGAGGGAGGCGGGTTTCTACTACTGATGGGGTCTGTACAGGGGGGGGGGGGGTGGGGAATGGGTTATGTCTGTAGAGAGGCCTCTACTTGGGAGAAAGCGGTGCCAAAAACTTGGTTAGTCCCATGTGTCAGATGTGCTAGGTACACAACTGGTAGTGAGTCCTTACTTTGCTCTTTTCAAAAATTACAGTCCACAGGATTCTTAACATCTGACATTTTCAATTGTGCCAGGTGCATGGCACCACACTGTGTGCTGTGGTTCGATCTGCCAGTCCCTAGGTCATTACAGGACACTGTAGTGACATAGGGGCTGGTTGGAGAACCCACAGCCCACAGCAGTGTTTTTTTGTCGCAGAGGTGCTGGCAAGGTAAAAAAATCCGGTTCCCTGCCTGCATACTGCACAGACAGACCATTGCTTTCTGCGCGGAAGCAGTAGTCTTTCTGAAGGTGTTTTTCATGCCCAACACTGAGTTATGGCTAGAGCTCTCTAATCAACTAGGAGCAAAGGCTTTGTACATTTCAATGCTATAGGTCTAACTCTGTAGGGTGCATGTTGGGACCTGCAACAAAACTATTGCTTCGACACAAAGGGCAAAGGCCCCACTCTGCAACATGCTGGCAGGGGACAGACTTCTAGTAATCTGTGGCAGTTTTCAAAAGAAAACCAACGGTAAGGCCTTTGCACACCTTTTATTTTGACACACCTGAATTAAGCTGAAAGTTTAACTGGATTTATTTTTTAAACAACAGTTGTTTTAACTATACTTACTTCATTTTCTTTTATACAGTCATATCAATATTCTAACAAAGCTACCCAAGAAAATTGTTCATATCTCCCACACTTCAGCAGACAACTAGGAAATGATGACTAATGGTAATGAGTGGGTCTTTCTGAGAAAAAGAGTTTAGACTATTCTGTAAGTGTTTTATATGTAGACATACAGAAATGTGCAGGAAAAGCATTAATACCTTCCAATCTAATGTCACTGGGAATTTATTTGATATAAACATGTGATACAAAAAATGTGGTTTACCTCCTAGAATGTGGCTGTGGATTGTAATATGTAGAATCCACTAAACGCATTTAGGTTAGACATTTGAAATACATTGGAAATGAAAAAATGAAAGAGAGATCACAGTGTTCTGGATCACTTTAGACATTGCCACAATCATGTTCCCAGTAAGCTGAAATGTACAGCTTCTCACCAGGTTGAGGTTAGACCAGAAACACTAAGGGGTAGATTTACTAAAACGGGTGCACTCAGAATCTGATGCACCTGTGCATGGTAGCCAATCAGCTTCTAACTTAACCACTTCCCGACCGCCGCACGACGATGTACGTCGACAGAATGGCACGGGCAGGCATAAGGGCTTACATGTACGTCCTTGCCTTCCCGCGGGTCGGGGGCCCGATCGGGCGGCGGTCGGTATTCGTTCGGGAGCGATCCGGGATGAGGGGGCGGCCATTCATTCATGGCCACCCCCTCGCGATCGCTCCCGACGAATAGAAATCCTTCGTCACATCACTTCCTCTCCTGTAATGTAAACACAGGAGAGGAAGTGATGTAATCTCTCCTCCGTGTCGGTATTTTTCATTCCGACACCGAGAAGAGAGGATCGGTGAGTTGCACCAACACGACACTACACAGTAGAACATGCCAGGCACACTCACACCCCCCCGATCACCCCCCCAATTACCCCTGCCCCCCAGTCACAGTGACACCAATGTCATTTTTTTTTTTTTTTTTGCATTGGTGTCATTTGTGACTGTAATAACTGTTAGGGCAGTTAGGGTTAGCCCCCTTTAGTTCTAATGTACCCCCCTAACCCCCCCAATAAAGGTTTAACCCCGTGATCACCCCCCGTCGCCAGTGTCACTAAGGCTGGGTTCACATTGCAGCGGTTTATGAGAACGAATGTGATTCGCACCGCACTGCAGTGCAAATCACATCCGATCTCTGTGCGATTCGAGTTCAGCCATACAGATAGTATGGCTGAATTCGCATCGCACCCGCCGCAAATTCGCACGGGACCCTTTTTTTGGCCCGCAGCAGAATCGGATCGCATGGGTGTTCACACCATGCGATCCGAGTCTGCAGATCGCACTGCGATATGCGAACTGATCTGGGGGTGTCATTAACATTTCACTGACACTCCCAGCAGTTCGCATAGGGCAGTGTGAACTGCCGCCGGGAGGCATGCGATGCGGGAACCCGCCGCGGATTCGTGGCGTTCCCGCATCGCTCCAGTGTGAACCCAGCCTAATAAGCGATCGTTTTTCTGATCGCTGTATTAGTGTCACAGGTGACGCTAGTTAGGCAGGTAGGTATTTAGGTTCGCCACAGCTTTTTATAGTGCCAGGGACCCCCATATACTACCGCATAAAGCCCCCTGATTGCCCCCTAGTTAACCCTTTCACCAGTGATCACCATATAACTGTTACAGGTGACGCTGGTTGGTTAGTTATTTTTTTATAGTTTCAGGGCACCCGCCATTTATTACCTAATAAAGGTTTAACCCCCTGATCACCCGGCGGGTGTCATTTGTGACTGTAATAACTGTTAGGGCAGTTCGGGTTAGCCCCCTTTAGTTCTAAGGTACCCCCCTAACCCCCCCAATAAAGGTTTAACCCCGTGATCACCCCCCGTCGCCAGTGTCACTAAGGCTGGGTTCACATTGCAGCGGTTTATGAGAACGGATGTGATTCGCACCGCACTGCAGTGCAAATCACATCCGATCTCTGTGCGATTCGAGTTCAGCCATACAGATAGTATGGCTGAATTCGTGTCGCACCCGCCGCACCCGCCGCAAACTCGCACGGGACCCTTTTTTTGGTCCGCAGCAGAATCGGATCGCATGGGTGTTCACACCATGCGATCCGAGTTTGCAGATCGCACTGCGATATGCGAACTGATCTGGGGGTGTCATTAACATTTCACTGACACTCCCAGCAGTTCGCATAGGGCAGTGTGAACTTCCGCCGGGAGGCATGTGATGCGGGAACCCGCCGCGGATTTGTGGCGTTCCCGCATCGCTCCAGTGTGAACCCAGCCTAATAAGCGATCGTTTTTCTGATCGCTGTATTAGTGTCACAGGTGACGCTAGTTAGGCAGGTAGGTATTTAGGTTCGCCGCAGCTTTTTATAGCGCCAGGGACCCCCATATACTACCGCATAAAGCCCCCTGATTGCCCCCTAGTTAACCCTTTCACCAGTGATCACCATATAACTGTTACAGGTGACGCTGGTTGGTTAGTTATTTTTTTATAGTTTCAGGGCACCCGCCATTTATTACCTAGTCTCACTAGTGTACCCCTAAATTTAGGGGTGTCTACTTTCCAAAATGGGGTCATTTGGGGGGGGGTTTGTGCCATCTTGGCATTTTATGGCCTTCAAAACTGTAACGCCCTTAGAAAGCCTGAAGGCGGTGCTTGGTTTCCAGGGCCCCGTACGCGGCTAGGCTCCCAAAAAGTCCCACATATGTGGTATCCCCGTACTCAGGAGAAGCAGCAGAATTTATTTTGGGGTGTCATTTCACATATGCCCATGGCATGCGTGAGCAATATATCATTTAGTGACAACTTTGTGAAAAAAAAAAAAAATTAAAGTTTGTAATTTTCCCGCAACTTGTGGCAAAATATAAAATATTCCATGGACTCAAAATGCCTCTCAGCAAATAGCTTGGGGTGTCTACTTTGTAAAATGGGGTCATTTGTGGGGGTTTTGTGCCATCTTGGCATTTTATGACCTTCAAAACTGTAATAGGTAGTGAGGAGTGAAGTCAAATATTTACGCCCTTAGAAAACCTGAAGGCGGTTCTTGGTTTTCGGGGCCCCGTACGCGGCTAGGCTCCCAAAAAGTCCCACATATGTGGTATCCCCGTACTCAGGAGAAGCAGCAGAATTTATTTTGGGGTGTCATTTCACATATGCCCATGGCATGCGTGAGCAATATATCATTTAGTGACAACTTTGTGAAAAAAAAAAAAAAAAAATTAAAGTTTGTAATTTTCCCGCAACTTGTGGCAAAATATAAAATATTCCATGGACTCAAAATGCCTCTCAGCAAATAGCTTGGGGTGTCTACTTTCTAAAATGGGGTCATTTGTGGGGGTTTTGTGCCATCTTGGCATTTTATGGCCTTCAAAACTGTAATAGGTAGTGAGGAGTGAAGTCAAATATTTACGCCCTTAGAAAACCTGAAGGCGGTTCTTGGTTTTCGGGGCCCCGTACGCGGCTAGGCTCCCAAAAAGTCCCACATATGTGGTATCCCCATACTCAGGAGAAGCAGCAGAATTTATTTTGGGGTGTCATTTCACATATGCCCATAGCATGTGTGAGCAATATATCATTTAGTGACAACTTTGTGAAAAAAAAATAAAAAAAAATTAAAGTTTGTAATTTTCCCGCAACTTGTGGCAAAATATAAAATATTCCATGGACTCAAAATGCCTCTCAGCAAATAGCTTGGGGTGTCTACTTTCTAAAATGGGGTCATTTGTGGGGGTTTTGTGCCATCTTGGCATTTTATGGCCTTCAAAACTGTAATAGGTAGTGAGAAGTGAAATCAAAAATGTACGCCCTTAGAAAGCCTGAAGGCGGTGCTTGGTTTTCGGGGCCCCGTACGCGGCTAGGCTCCCAAAAAGTCCCACATATGTGGTATCCCCGTACTCAGGAGAAGCAGCAGAATTTATTTTGGGGTGTCATTTCACATATGCCCATAGCATGTGTGAGCAATATATCATTTAGTGACAACTTTGTAAATATTCAATGGGCTCAACATGCCACTTATCAATTTCCTTAGGGTGTCTACTTTCCAAAATGGGGTCATTTGGGGGGGTTTTGTACTGCCCTGCCATTTTAGCACCTCAAGAAATGAGATAGGCAGTCGTAAACTAAAAGCTGCGTAAATTCCAGAAAACGTACCTTAGTTTGTAGATGTGACAACTTTTGCGCAAACCAATAAATATACAATTATTGACTTTTTTTTTACCAAAGACATGTGGCTGAATACATTTTGGCCTAAATGTATGACTAAAATTGAGTTTATTGGATTTTTCTAATAACAAAAAGTAGAAAATATAATTTTTTTTCAAAATTTGCGGTCTTTTTACGTTTATATCGCAAAAAATAAAAATTGCAGAGGCAATCAAATACCATCAAAAGAAAGCTCTATTTGTGGGAAGAAAAGGACGCAAATTTTGTTTGGGTACAACATTGCATGACCGCGCAATTACCAGTTAAAGCAGCGCAGTGCCAAATTGTAAAAAGACCTCTGGTCATTTACCAGCAAAATGGTCCGGTCTGAAAGTGGTTAAGCTTGTTCAGTTAAGCTTTGGCAATAACACCTGGAAGCGAATTGCTTTTTTTTTTTTGCAGCGTTGAAGGAGATTTTGCAATTTTCAAATTTAGTAAATAAACTGTTTATCAACCTTAGTTCCGTCAAGGTAGCCTTTAAAATTGTGCACAATCTCAGGGCACACCAGTCTGAGGGGTCGTCCACAACAGAATTTGCGTCGGGGCAAGTGTGCTTTTTTGCATGTTCCGTGTGTTCTTGTTTTTTAAACCGATGCACCACAACGCATGGTATTGTAGTACCATGCATTTTAGCAGGTGTGACTGCATGTGCATTTGCTAGATGTGTGGGGTTGTCATTAAAAATGAAAGGCAAGCACATGCATTTGTAAAAGATAGCACATTTTGTTGAAAAAAAACATGATTTTGCGCACATTACCTCACTGCACCTGGTGAAAACAAGCCCTAAAATGTTGCTCATGAGGGGGAACTTAGTGGACTGTAGGTTCTAAATCCTCTACCCCAAATCCCCCTTCTAACACAAATCCCCCCCTCCTAGTACAAATTCACCCCTCCAAAACCTCCCCTCCACAAATCCCCACTCTTAGTTCCTCCTTCCTCCTCCAAATCCCCTCTTCTAGCAGAAAACCTCTCATTCCACCACATCCTTCTCATCACTACAGAACCAGTGACAGCAGCAGAGAGGAGGAGAGAGCCAGGAGGAGGTGTGGGCTGTGCTCAGGAGATAACACAGAATGCTCTCACATTGGGACTGTGCAGTATTTGATTACTGCCCCTATCCACAATTTCTACTGCCAGAATAGGAGCAGTGTGGGGAGGAGATTGGGGTTGGTAATGAAAGCCTGTATAGTCCAATCTGAGCGCAATCTTGTGTTAACTCCTGTGTACAGTCAGGAGGGAGAGAGTGCAACCTGCACCTTCTCCTAGCTCTCTCCTCTTCTTTGCTGTTGTCACTTCTCCTGCCAGCAACCCAGAAAGCTGTTCAGGTGTGCAATATGTCCTTTGCAACTGATGATGTTATCAGTTAATAGGACGTGGGCGGGCAGCATTGTATACCGCTGACCAGTGCTGGCCTTGAGCGAATAACTACTGAATGGGAGACTGTTGTTGCAATGCTTAGTGTGCCTTGTAACCTGTAAGTAGAAAGGCTGTTTTTTCATACAATAAAGGCGTTTTTAATATCACACAAGGAGAAGTGTCTATTTGGCTACATGGCTGTGGAGATGAAGGGGCTGTGAGTGTCATTGGTTAGAGGTAAACCTAAGGCTTTTTTCATAGTTACATAGTTAGTCAGGTTGAAAAAAGACACAAGTCCATCTAGTCCAAACAATAAAAATAAAAAATAAATAAATAAAATCATACAATCCCTTATACAAAATCCTTCACCCACAGTTGATTCAGAGGAAGGCAAAAAACCCCAGCAAAGCATGCAGGGGAAAAAATTCCTTCCCGATCTCCCGAGAGGCAATCAGATTTTCCCTGGATCAACTTTACCTATAAATGTCAGTACCCGACATCCTCAAGTCTTGGGGAAGAGCTGTAGGACACTGAGATCACTCTGTTGAGGTCGCATCTGAAGACGTTAAGCAAACTTTGCTACAAACTTTTAGAGATATTGTGTAACTTGTTGGACCACAGAAGAGATATTTTGCATCCTTTTGGAGAGGAATTGTGAGGATAACAATTGCACTTCAATTACTGTGACTTGTTGGGAACATAGTTTTTTGTGAGTGACTCTTTGATGTCAGGCTACTGTTTACCTAAAATTATGTTTCTCTCATTCCATGCCATCATGCAGAAAGCGTACATTTGCTTTTGTATTCGTGCATAAAACTGTCATATTATATCCTAAAGTACCATTTTATTAGCTAAACAAAGCATTTGGGCTGCGGAAACCATTCACTGTTTTACTTGCCCACAAAGTTTAGACATGTTAAATGGTTTAGGAAGTTCAGTCAAGAAGAGATTACTTTGTTATCTTTCCAGAGCTTAGCTCACACACAACTGCTGCATGAATGTGCAGCCGCATGTGTTATTATTAGAAGCTACAAAGTGACATGTTTTTGTGTTAACAAAAAAAAAAACGAAAAAACAAAAAAGGATAAAATAATTAATTTCATTATAACACCAGTTTCGCGAGGTGTTATAAGCCTGTGCAAATTAGCAGGCATTCCCAAAAAAATACTGTATTAAAAGAATAATCTATAATGAATAATATGTAATAAAGGAAGTTATCCAATCTGAGTAGCATATTGATTTCCAGAAGAAGTGAAGGGTGATAATTGAATAATCACACACTTTTCAGTTATAAGGGGATCAAAAGACAATCAGCAGCAGCCACTTGACATCAAGAAAAGCATATTAATTAACCCTTTATTTTTTAATGCTATTAATTAACAGTATTATTTATTTACGATGTAAATGAGGCATTTTTTAGAAACTAAGCTCAGTCCCATCCTTCAGAGGCATATGTATAACTTGCAGTGCAAATTGAAAATTTAGACAACGGTTCAGTCCGAGTATAAGTTCGGGCCGAATTTTCTTTGTTTGGTTGTCCGGCGAACAGCTGAACAAACGGGTTCGACCATTTGTTTGGCCCCCCGAACCTACCACAATGGGAAGTAAGAAACACCAGCTAAACACAGTAGATCATTTACTATACTTGGGCTGCATACACCTACCAGCAGCAAAAAACACACAATTTTTCCCTCTTGACTTCCTTCCCTCTAAAAAATGCTAGTCATCTACCATGGGGTATCTGCACATAAAATAGAAATATGTTCTCAGTTATCCACTTGTTCCAGCAATAAACACTGATGTGGTAAGAATATTTATACTACATCCATAACATTTAAGCTCCTTTTGAAAAGCTTTTTTTTTAGATGCTATTTTATCCCTGTGATATAAATTGATGTTATCAATAATGCCATAAGCTATCAGGACTTATTTTGTTTTAGTTAGGTGCATGTCACTACTGACAATTGGAGCAACAACTGAAGCTGGGCCCTCAGCTCAGTTTGCTCGCAAAACTGCACCACAGTGGAAGGACATGGATCTGATGTCTTGCTACTACATACCTGAAAAATGATATTTCTATTATTTGTTTAATGGTTACCCTGCCGAACCATCATATATAACACATTACAGCTACCCTGCATGGTTTATAGGTCAAAATCCATAATGTTTATGCATTCACAGTCAGAAGGGGCAAAAATGTCCTGTAAGCAGTGGCGGAACTACCACCATAGCAACACATGCGGGCGCTATGGGGCCCGCAGTCAAGTGGGGCCCGGTGAGGACAGGTGGCGCGGCTCCGTGGGTGATAGCGGGCGGCCCGCGGCTCCGCGGGTGGTTCGCAGCTCCGCGGGTGGTCCGCGGGCTAGAGCGGGTGGCTCCGTGGGTGAGAGCGGGTGGCCCGCGGCTCCGCGGGTGGTTCGCGGCTCCGCGGGTGGTCCGCGGGTGAGAGCGGGTGGTCAGCGGGCGAGAGCGGGCGGCTCCGCGGGCGAGAGCGGGCGGCTCCGCGGGTGAGAGAGTGGGCGTGAGCGGGCTGGCCAATCAGGGAGCTGAGGGGTGGGGGAACCATAGAGATGACATCATCTCTCACTGCCCGGCACCCGCCCTGCATCCCTGCAGTGCAGTTTCCCCCTCACTGTGCAGGCAGCCAGGAAGCAGAGAGATGACATTATCTCTCTGCTGCCTGACTATCTGCTGCCTGACTCTGTGACACAGCAGGAAAGTGACAGAGCAAGTGACAATCCATAACGTGTGGCAGGCGACGTGGCAAGTGACAACCGGGACATGGCAAGTGACAATCTGTAATGTGTGGCAGGTAACGTGGCAAGTGAAAATCTGTGACGTGGCAAGTGACAATCCGTAATGTGTGGCAGGTGACGTGGCAAGTGACAACCCGGGATGTGGCAAGTGACAATTCATAATGTGTGGCAAGGGACAATCTAGGACATGGCAAGTGACAATCCATAATGTGTGGCGAGTGGCAATCTAGGACGTGGCAAGTGACAATCTGTAATGTGTGGCAAGTGGCAATCTAGGACGTGGCAAGGGACAATCCGTTATGTGTGGCGAGTGACAATCTGGGACGTGGCAAGTGGACAATCCGCAACATGTGGCAGGTGATGTGACAAGTGACAATCCATAATGCGTGGCAAGTGACAATCTGGGATGTGGCAAGAGGACAATCCGCAACATGTGGCAGGTGACATTTTGCAACGTGTGACAATCTGCACCTGGTGGCAGGCGACGTGGCAAGTGGACAATCCGCAAAGTGTGGCAGGTGATGTGACAAGTGACAATCCTTAATGTGTGGGAAGTGACAATTCAGGACGTGGCAAGTGACAATCCATAATGCGTGGCAAGTGACGTGGCAAGTGACAATCTGGGATGTGGCAAGAGGACAATCCGCAACATGTGGCATGTGACATTCTGCAACGTGTGACAAGTTAAAATCTGCATCTGGTGGCAGGCGATGATGGCAAGTGACACGCTCAGGGATCCCACTGATTTTGCATTATGGTGAGTTGAACTATTTTGTTTTATATAACAGAACAGAAATTGGTTAGAAGGCATGGAGGTCAGCAATGTGTTCCCTTCAGGGGCTGCATAGAGTATACTGCATACTTTGTTGTTAAAAATTAATATAAGCCATTGCCTGGGTAGTGTGCCACATGGATGTGGTAGTCTGTTGTTCAATGGCATTAGTTAATTATTTTTTTGTGGGGGGGGGGGGCCCATACAACATTTTGCTATGGGGCCCTGTGATTTCTAGTTACGCCCCTGCCTGTAAGGTAACCTACTTTTAATTGTTTGCCAACAACTTTATGGTCCATATGTTTTTAAATGCTTCCTGGATCTGTTGTCCTAAATAAAATAAAAAAATACAAAATAAATCTTATTTTTAATCATTAGTCCCCCTACCCAGAACCCACAATGTTTTGCTGTCAGTCTACACATCCCAGAAAATCTATTTTTTTTTTAAATAATGGGCGGCACAGTGGTGTAGTGGGTAGCACTTTCACCTAGCAGTAAGAAGGGTCACTGGTTCAAATCCCAACCACAACACTACCTGCCTGGAGTTTGCATGTTCTCCCTGTGCATGCTTGGGTTTCCTCCGGGTACTCCAGTTTCCTTCCACACTCCAAAGACATGCTGGTAGGTTAACTGGATCCTGTCTAAATTGTCCCTAGTATGTATGAATGTGAGTTAGGGACCTTAGATTGTAAGCGCCTTGAGGGTAGGGACTGATGTGAATGTACAATGTATATGTAAAGTGCTGCATAAATTGATGGTGCTATATAAGTACCAGAAATAAATAAAAATAATAAAAATAGATGCATGGACTCTTTTATTGTTGATTGGCCTGTGCTCTCATGTTGGGCTACTGTACTCTGGAAGAAAAACGACTTTTATGAAAAAAATTATAATAAACTATTCTATTTATTGTTACTGCCCTGTCTGGGCCACAGTTCAAAAGTCCATGATGATGTTTTGCTGTGGAGCTACTGCACTACCTTGAAAATCTAATTTCCTTAGAAACACAGCCTGTATTTCTTTCATTTTTAGCTGCTCTATTTGGTCCTTGGGTCAAAAGTCTACAGTTTGCAGAGATGTTACTGCACTCCGGAAAAATCGATCTCTCTTTAAAACTTTTGAAGTCATCTGCCAAAGCTTGCCCTTGTTGCTTCTAAATTACTCAAACTTTGGTCAGTTTTCTTTTTTTTTTCTCTTTAACAAATAGGAAACACTAATGCAGATTTTCCACCACAACACTGCATTTTTGTGGTGGTGTTTGTTGTTTAGAATATATAATCTGCAATTTTCTTTGAAAGCTGTTATGAGGTTTTACTTGCATGAAAGCATGTAAATGCTTGGAAAACATGACTGTAAAACACATGAGTGCATCATGTTTAAAGGGAATGAAAACATTTAATGCTGATGTTTATGACCCCCTACATAAACCTGCTTGTAAGTAATGTTTATTGGCCTTTCATTTTATAACTAAAGAATGCACAATTAAACAGACCTTCTACTTTTGGTCTGAAAACTAAAGCAGAACACATGGGCTTCTAGAAGACTGGCAATAATGAAGATGTTATAGTTACAGCTATCTTTTTTGAAATTCAGTCTCTGCTGCTACTCAGTAAAACAATACAACCATAAATAAAGGGTCCCAAAAAATCAAATCTTTTTGGATTCTTTTGATAAAAAAAGCTGTCCATCCTCATAATAACTGTTTCTGCCCAGCTACAGATTCTTTCAATGATAATCATATAACAGCACATGTTTTTTTTGCCCTCAGTCCTAGTGCAAGTGACAGACTGAGGGCAGAGATTGGCCAATAATGGTAGCATTGCTGTCACATGCACTGAAGTAAGGATGGGGTCTTTCACCATCTTCCAAAAGGTCTTTTAAGACGAAAAGTTAACTCAAGGGAATAAAGTCTGCACCAACCTCAGGAATGCCAGATAGTGAAAACTGACCTTTGCCTGATCACACATGGGGATTAGGGAGGGGGATTCTGGTGTTGTTCACCTAATTCTCACTGCCTGCAAACAGCTTGCTACTGGAAAAGTATTTGGAGTGTTGACACTTACAGAGGTTCAACCAGGTAACACAGCATCTAGTAGTGCGAAGGTGGTCCTGGCATTGCATCTACTAATGCAGCTTCAAGGAAAGATAAACACTTTGTATTGTCAGGTTTTGTTGCCATCTGTATTCTTATTGGGGAGAGGATGTTTTCTCTCACTTCCTGTGGACACCAAGTTATACTTTGTTTACAAAGTGCAACTCAGACAGAAAGAGAAGCTTGGGGTCCTTCATGAAGCGTTGGTTTGTACTTGTACATTCATTACATCACATTGTACATCACTTTATTGTGACCTCATAGAATGTTTCAGGACTTTGTTTCAGGACTTTGTTAAAACTACTGTAAGAACCCAGTGATGTAAACTTGTAGCGCCATTAAAATTAGGAAAGGACATGGGCACTGCAGACTGGACCCTCCCACACTAGAAATCAGAATAAAGTTGGTCTGGTACATGACATGTCACATGAAGGTGAGCTTTAAACAAACAACGATTGTGTTCAGGAATAGACAGGCTGAATTTTCTTATATTATACTGTGGTTACTGTTCACATCCACTTTAGATAATGACACAGTTTCAGCCACCACATTACAAAAAGTTTGTAACAAGCATTTTCCATGTTTTAAAACTCAACTGCAGCCAAGTTAGAACTTCTGTCACTGAGATAATGGGCAATGCCCCATTACAAAGTATGCATTTACAAGTCTAAGGAAAGGTGTAAGGTATTTGACAAAGGTATACTTTGCATGCTTTTTTTTCTTCTTCCTTTCAGGAAACAAAACATTAAAAATTAATTGTATTGAATTGACCATCCTTAGTGAATTATTTACCAGAAAATGGATCACAACTCTGCACAAATCTCCAACAACACAGCTTTCATAGGATTTTATTTTCACTAGTATGCATTAAAGCAGAGTTCCACCCATTTTTTTAACCTGCAAGCATTCCCATTCCCATGCACAATGC
Source organism: Lithobates pipiens (assembly GCF_037356315.1). NCBI lineage: Eukaryota > Metazoa > Chordata > Amphibia > Anura > Ranidae > Lithobates > Lithobates pipiens. The sequence continues at coordinate 30,550,848 of NW_027507790.1, read as the reverse complement.
TATTGTAAATGGACAAAATTATTATTATTTTGTTTTTCTAAATACCCTTTTTCCTTTTCTTCTTGCAGCCCTTCTGGTCCGGCCGCCTAGGAAATTTCATCACAAGGGGATTCACATGGACTCCTGGGATATCAGTGTCATCTATCCCAGATGTCAATGGGAGTTGCCTATTACTGTAATCAGCTCTTCACAGTGACATTACTGCACTGGCGTAAGATCGGTAGGTGCATGCAGAATAGCCAGCTGCACCGAAATCCCAGAAATGCCCATAACCACAATGGACCCTGCCTGCTTCCAAGATCCGGTATGATTTAAACAATTTAAAACAAACAAGAAGGAAAAAGTTATTGACTGTATCTAAATGTTATAGGAGGGAAGGGATAGAAGGCCCCAGTGCAAAGATCCTAGAGTTCTGAGGCAAAGGTAGAGATGAGGGCAGGGGCAATAGGTGGCTGGCTCCTTCCTCAGAGAACAAGAACAGACCTCTTGGCTCCTGAACCAATTCATTTTGAGAGTACTACATTTAATTTTGACTAAAATTGACTTTCAATTATCAACTGTATGTACAGATTCAGTGAGTCCCTATGGGGACTTTTTGTGCCCCGGCATATGCTAATTTGTATCTGGGCAGATGGGTGAGACATATAGATTCTGACGCTCGTTAAACACATTTCCTTGAATATGCCCTGTTTTGGTAGAGGTACATAGATGACCTGTTCATAGTATGGACCGGTACAAGAGATAAACTGTTGGAGTTTATTCAGACCTTGAACAACAATAGTTTTACCCTCAAATTTACATTTAGATTTGACAATAGTCAGATCCCTTTTTGGATCTCTCTCTTGTCAAACAACAGGACGTACAATAGGCACAGACTTGTTCTGCAAACCAACAGCTGGTAATACGCTTCTTCACGGGTCTAGTGCCCACCCCCATGTCCACTAGTGCGGAGCATTCCGTACATGCAATATTTGCATATTTTCATTTGCATATTATTATTATTATTATTTGCATATTTGCATGTTAATCTATGAAAAACTCCATCAACAGATATCTCTTGGGGAAACCTTTGAGTATTTGTATATTGTTTTTTGAAACTTTTTTAACCACTTACCTACCAGGCACTTACACCAAAGCCATTTTTTAGCTTTCAGCGATGTCGCACTTTGAATGACAATTGCGTGGTCATGCTACACTGTACCCAAACACATTTTTTATAATTTTCTTCACACAAATAGAGCTTTCTTTTGGTGGTATTTAATTACTGGTGGGTTTTTTATTTTTGACAAAAAAAAATTACCAAAAATTTTGAAAAGAAAATGTTTTTTACTTTTTTTTCTGTCAGTAAATTTTGTAACTAAGTACATTTTCGCCTTCCCTGATGTGCGCTGATGAGGCGGCACTGATGGGCACTGATAGGCTGAACTGGTAGGCATTGATGAGGTGGCATTTATGGGCACTGATGAGGCGGTACTTATGGGCACTGATTAGGTGGCACTGATGAGGAGGCACTAATATGCCGCACTTATGGGCACTGATAGATGGCACTGATATGTGGCACTGATGAGCACTGATAGGCATCATGGATAGGTGGAACTGATGGGCGACACTGATGGAGCAACACTGATGGGCATTGATTGACAGCAGTGATGGGCATTGATGGGCAGCATTGATAGCTGGCACTGATTGCCAGCACTGACTGGCATTGCTAATGGGCACTGATTGGTGGCACTTGTGGGCAATGTTGGGCACTGATTGCTGCCACTGGTGGACACTGATAGCTGGCATTGGTGAGCAATGTTGGGCACTAATTGGTGACAGTCTATTGCATTATTGTAATCAGCGCACTGATGATCAGTGCCCTGGTTACATTCCTACATGTCCCCCTGTGAGGAGATGCTGCTGATCGGCTCTCCTCACCTCACACTCTGTCAGTGTGAGGCGAGGAGAGATGATTACCAACACTTCCTTGTTCACATGTGACCGATTGTGATTGGACACAGCCAATCACATTGTTAAAGAGCTGCTGCATGCCCCCTCGAGAGCGGCCGTTCTGGGATACTGTCATATGTCATATGTATCTAAATGTTAAAGTAGAAGTAGGAACAATGACGGGGAGGATTTAAAAAAAAAAAAAGATGTTTGGGGCAAGAACTCTGCTTTCAATTCTAAGTATAAATGAAAGAAAATGTTAGTAAAGCAAAAATGAGGGAAAGATGACTTACAATAGTATTACGTGTTACTGTATTATGTTTTGCTAACATAATAACAGTAGTGTAGCGCCAATAAATACAATAAACAGTATAAAATATGAAACGAAGCACAAAAGTGAATAAAAATAAAAATAAATTAAACAAAAAGGGGAGGGGCAAAATGTTGGCCACATGCAGAGAGTTGTGAGCATTCCTGAGTGCATCTTTTTCACCTTGGTGACTGAGTGAGTGAACATTACAGATTTGGCCTGATGCTACATCTTTTCCAGAACACATCAGGATTCACACACTGGATTACACCAGGAGGTGTCATTGGAAGGGACTTGCTGCACTTAATCCTGTGGGATTTCCATACATGCTTAGGTACATATGCAGCAGTAATGGTAGCCATTGGCTCTGATGAGTTTTGAATTCACTCAATGTTGGTGGCTGGTCACTCGATCACTGTTTGAGAAGTATCTTCACACTCATTGGTGTCACTATAACAAGTACATTTTCACTTTATCATATACACTGTGGGACTCTATGGAGATTATTTATGAAAGGCAAATCCACTTTGCACTGCAAGTGCACTTGGAAGTGCAGTCACTCTAAATCTAAGGGGTAGATCTGAAATGAGTGGAAGCTCTGCTGATTTTATCATCCAATCATGTGCAAGCTAAAATGCTGTTTTTTATTTTCCTTGCATGTCCCCCTCGGATCTATAGCGACTTTACTTCCAAGTGCAATTGCAGAGCAAAGTGGAGTTTCCTTTAGTAAATAACCCCCTATGTGTTTTTTACACTTCTGGACTTGTTTTTATATAACTTATTTTTATTCAATTTTGTGCTTCGTTGCATATTTGATACTGTTTATTGCATTAATTGGTACTACACTACTGTTATACATTTGTTATTTGAGGTTCATTATCACAGCACAGATTTTGCCACATATATAATACATTAGATAACACTTTACAGCTAAAAATGTACCCTAATATTTATACTTACCAGTGATCATCCATAATTATTTTCTTACTGGATAGTTTTATATTTATGCAGAATATATATATATATATATATATATATATATATATATATATATATATATATATATATATATATATATATATATATATATATATATATATATACATATACATATACATATATATATATATATATATATATATATATATATATATATATATATATATATATATATATATATATATATATATATATTTTTTTTTTTTTTTTTTTCCCATTAGTGTTTAGTACTTACAGTATCACTAATATATCTTTTGAACATCTTTAAGGAGACCGATTCAGAAAAAATATTTGTTTCCCCTGGAGGGTTCCTAGATGTGGATAGGAGATTCCATGGATTTTTTAGGCTTCTTCATGAACAATACTAAAATAGGGCACGACTTCTACCTTTAACCTTAAGTACTCTGTTAATCTTGTTATTTATCAAAGCTGGCCTACTTGACCCCTTAAGGATTTGATTCTGCACTGACTGACATGCTTTTTTCTGGAAAGTATTATGTAAGGAAGAAAAATACTGTGTGTGTGTGTATATACGGAGGATGTGTAGTGTTCTAGCCAAGTAAATTTACAGTAAATACACAAAATGGTTGATAAACACATTGTTGTAATGAACCTGCTCTTATATGCAAATCACCAGGTTGCTTGGGTTTCCTGTCTTACCAAAGGAAGATGCTGTGTTTCTTAAGATAACATTCCACTGGGAAAAAGTCAACAAACAAACAGGAAGGCTTTCTAATATAGCAATGAATAAATAGCTTTTAAGCCATCATCTTCTAAAGTGGATCCTTGCCTTCCCTTGGTAGCCTTTAAATGGTGGTGTTTTATGTTACTTAAGTATATCTGTCTGGTCCCACACTCACATAGGGCAAACAGAAATACTTTTTAGAGGTCACTTTCCAGGCATTAAAGTAGATCTCAAATCTAAGTAGAATGAAGACTGAAAACAACTTTTGAGATGATATTAACATGTTAAAGCTTATATGAGATTTTAATGGTTGGGTTTAATTCTACATAATTGCTTAATACACTTGACTGGATTCCATGCTCACCTCCCAAGCTTATACTCATCTGTCCCTATCCAGCAAGACATTGCTGCCTAAATTGTGTGGTCATTTGTCAAAAATATTCCTGACTGGGCCTGTACATGCTCTCTGCAATTCCATTTATTGCTATGGACTAGGGATGGGCTTTAGGTTCGAGTCAAACATGAGTTTGACTCGAACATTGGCTGTTCGCTGAACAGCGAACATTTTTGGATGTTCACTGCAAATTCGAAAGCCATGGAACACCCTTTAAAAGTCTATGGGAGAAATCAAAAGTGCTCATTTTAAAGGCTTACATGCATGGTATTGTCATAAAAAGTGTTTGGGGACCTGGATCCTGCCCTAGGGGAAATGTATCAATGCAAAAAAAAAGTTTTAAAAACTGACGTTTTTTTCGGAAGCAGTGATTTTAATAATGCTTAAAGTGAAATAAAAGTGAAATATTCCTTTACATTTCATACCTGGGGGGTATCTATAGTAGGCCTGTAAAGGGGCACATATTTCCCATGTTTAGAACAGTCTGACAGCAAAATTACATTTCTAAAGGAAAAAAAAGTAATTTAAAACTACTCGCATTGAGGCTATAATGAATTGTCGGTCCGACAATACACATAAAAGTTCATTGAAAAAATGGCATGGAATTTCCCTACAGGGGAACCCCGAACCAAAATTAAAAAAAAATGTGTGGGGTCCCCCTAAATTCCATACCAGGTCCTTCAGGTCTGGTATGAATATTAAGGGGAACCCCACGCCAAAATGGAAAAAAAATGGCGTGGGGGCCCCCTCAAAATCCATACCAGGCCCTTCAGGTCTGGTATGGGTTTTAAGGGGAACTCCGTGCCAAAATGAAAAAAAAAATGGTGTGGGGTTCCCCCAAAAATACATACCAGACCCTTATCCGAGCATGCAACCTGGCACCCGGTGACCCTGCCCCCTCTGACGCATGAGGACTTCTCTATAGCTTTCCCCATGTTGTCAAAGGGGATGGGGTCACCCGTTTACGTAAATGGGGTGAACCCGCCCCCCTCTGACATCACAGGTAAAGCCATAGGGAAGTCAGAGGGGGCAGGGTCTCCAAACACCAAAGGAAGACCAGAAGAAAGAAAGAAGATGGAAGAAGAAGCGGAAAGAAGAAGAAATTAATAAAGGACTTGTCAAAAACCATCTCTTGTGTTTTTTAACCCTTTTGACACTTTTTTTGTGAAATGGTAGGGGTACATTTGTACATTTGTACCCCATTACCAAATCACACAGGGGGGTCCAGGATCTGGGGGTCCCCTTGTTGAAGGGGGCTTCCAGATTCCAATAAACCCCTCCCACATTCTCTCACAACCACCGGGCAAGGGTTGTGGGGATGAGGCCCTTCTCCCCAACAATATGGGGACAAGGTGCTTTGGGGGGCCGCTACCCCAAAGCACCCTCCCGATGTTGAGGGCATGTGGCCTGGTACGGTTCAGGAGGGGGGGAGCGCTCTCTCGTCCCCCCTCTTTTCCTGCAGCCTGCTAGGTTGCATGCTCAGATAAGGGTATGGTATGGATTTTTGGGGGACCCCACATCATTTTAAAAAAAAAAATTGGCACAGGGTTCCCCTTAAAATCCATACCAGACCTGAAGGGCCTGGTATGGAATTTAGGGGGAACCCCACACATTTTTTTTTTAAATTTTGGTTCGGAGTTCCTCTGTGGGGAAATTCCATGGCGTTTTTATTAATGAACTTTTATGTGTATTGTCGTTCCGACAATTCATTATAGCTGTGACGCGAGTAGTTTTAAATGACTTTTTTTCCTTTAGAAATGTCATTTTGCTGTCAGACTGTTCTAAACATGAGAAACATGTGCCCCTTTACAGGCATATTATAGACACCCCCCAGGTATGAAATTTAAAGGAATATTACACTTTTATTGTTTCACTTTAAGCATTATTAAAATCACTGCTCCCGAAAAAGCATCAATTTTTTAAACTTTTTTTGCATTGATACATGTCCCTTGGGGCAGGACCCAGGTCCCCGAATACTTTTTATGATAATACCATGCATATAAGCCTTTAAAATTAGCACTTTTGATTACAGGCATACCCCACTTTTAAGTACACAAGTATGCAATGGGGTTTATTTACTAAAGCTAGAAAGTGCAAAATCAGGCTCATGTCTGCATAGAAACCAATGCGCTTCCAGGTTTTATTACCAAAGTTTAATTGAACAAGCTGGGGTTAGTAGCTCATTGGTTTCTATGCAGAAGTGAGCCCAATTTTGCACTTTCTAGCTTTAGTAAATAAACCCCATTGCATACTTAAAAGTGGGGTATGCCTGTATTCATGTTCGTGTCCCATAGACTTTAACGGTGTTCGCGTGTTCAAACAATTTTTTTGCCTGTTCGCATTTTCTGGATGCTCGGCAACCGAACAGGGGAGTGTTTGGCTCATCCCTACTATGGACCTTTACGTATGAGCTCATAATTACGGTTTAGGGGGAGAGCATTAACAATTACAGTATATATCAGTCTTACGCAAAATATAATACTGAAAAAAATGATGCAAGTTCTCCAAAATTATTCAACTTACACACAATGTATGTAGCATTACCTGTTTTTCTGCATGGCTGCCACTCCTTCTTGGCCCCTGCTGACAATGTCCTGCTATTAATGATAGCTGGGACAGGTTATGTAAATAGCACAGCTATAGAAGTGTTAATAAAATAAAATAAAAACACTTTTTAGATGCGATTTAGATACATAGTGATATTGTTACTTTTGCATCTACTCGGTTTCATTCATCTGCAGATCAACATATGATGTCAGTTAAACTAACCTTACAGTATTTTCTCACTCTTTTATCAGTCACGGAACGGTATGCAAAATTGTAGGCACCTCAGCCTAAAAAAGCAGCCCCACTAGATTAGATTAAAGGAGCTAGGAAAAGTGTAAGGAGTAAAATAATCATACTAAATGTAGGGGTCAGGAGTGTGTAACATACAGTGTTCAGGGGTCAGGAGTAAAAGTAATATGTAGACTGTAGCAGGGGGACCCCGTACTACTCAGTAGGATGGTGGTTTACACCATTTTTGAGAGAAGCAAGCACACTTAGTGCCGGTTCACACTGGGACGGCTTCAAAGTCGCCCGAGCCTGAAGCTGCCCAGTACAGCATGACTTCAGCACGGCTTGCAAACGACTTCTGTAATAGAAGTCAATGCAGGTCACTCTGAAGTCATCCCCAAAAGGTACAGAACCCTTTTTCCAAGTCGCTCCAATTTGAACAGTTCCATTGCACTGCATGGAGCGTGTCTTGGCAGGCAGCTATGTCGCCTGGCAGGTCGCCTCAGTGTGGACCGAGCCTAATTGCTCAGGTGGGCGCTGGCTTCATAATAGAGCCAGAGTTAGAGCTCAGGACCCCACCCTCCTGAGGGAATCCATGTGAGATGATGCCATGCATCGAGGTCAGGTTGGGACAGAGGAAGGCCCAAGTCTGAGATGAAGTCTATGGGGGATAGGAGCAGCCAGGAGTCTGTAGAGAGAGTCCAGGAGAACAAGTGCAGCTACAAAGCAGAGCTAAAGTTCAGAATCTGTGAATACCACTTGGATGTGTTTGATGGTCAGGAAGACCAGAAGGTGTTTGAAGGTCAGGAAGACCCTGCAGAGTACACGGAGCAGTAAAGCTGCCACAAGAGAGTCAGGAGGCTGAATGTTAAGTCTTTGCAGTTATGGTGAGATCCCCCTGAGTGGAAAGAGCTATCTGTATGACCGCACCTACCTCTTGAGTTTAATCACCCAATCTTACAAAAAATACAGACACACACACCTGTATATACATACATATACACATACAAACATGCATGCGTACATCCATACTCTTAGTACACCCTAATCAACCTGAATTAACTCTCTTTACTACTATTTTCTTGATTTTTTTTCTGTTTTTCTGAACATTAACATTAACCTTTGGTCATGTTTAATTTTGTTTTGTTGGTGTATTTTTTTATGTTGCAAAAAGAAAAAAACTGCAATTTATCAATAACTCTACAATGTGTTGTACCATAATCATAATTTTAGTGTCATTTGAAACAAGACAAATTGGAGACTAAAATGTATACTTTTTATCTATAGTATAGTTTAATTTTATTTTTGTTACTTTATGTATATGTATATGTATTGTCTATTAATTGCATTACAGAATAGGTAAAGATAACTTGATTGCTAAATAAAACAAAAAAACAACACCCAAAAAAACAAAAAACATAAAAAGCAAATAAAAAAACAACCCCCCCCCCCCTAAAAAAAAAAATGTATTACCTTATCTTAAGCAATCACAAAGTTTTGCAGGATAAACAGTCCCATAGTGGAAATTTAAAAACTGCACTGGTCCATAGGGGTTGTTGAGGAGTGAAAGCTGAACTGATTGTTTAAGCAACTGACTTTCTGCTATTGATAACTGCATATCACTGCACTATTGCTGTTTTCAAAAGATAATTTTTTTTTCTACGGCATGATCTTTTCAAAATTAAGTAACAAGATCAACATACTGAGAAAAAAATAGCAGCATTGAGTCTGAAACAAATACTGAGGAAATCATCCATGATGTAAATAAATCATGATTTTTTAAAATTATGTCATTATGATATGCAGTGAGTAATGTCCTCTTGTATAGTGCAACAACTTCTTGTTTCAGTGTATGCCATATTTTTCCTGGAAGCTCTTGCAGCTTCCTTTTCAGTCTAGCAGAATCAATGATATGACCACAAACATTATGGGAAAAAACTAGCTTATCACAAACTTTCATTTTTATTGCTCATGTTATTTATAAGTTTGGTATTTCAACTGAGCCAGGAACACAATATATATAAACGTCAACATACCAGTAAGACTTAATAATACAACATTTTTACAGAAACTACTTAGACCAGGTTCAATTAGTTTCCCACTGCTGCATAATTGTTACCTGGAAAATATTGTGGATTTTCTGTTATTATGATGTACGAAATACCATAGGGTAGACCTGTGTATGTGATATCATACTCACAGTCCGACATTCCATCTTGAACGTTGCAGTCCCTTAAAGTGTTTCTCCAGGTTGCATGAACATCAATTGAACACTGCATGTTAGATGAACAACAAGAATGTATTATTTAGAAGCTTACCAGTCTTTAAATGTGGTGGCTACACTTTTTGCATACACAGTGTGTTTTTTGTGTCTGCTGTTGGCAGATGGGGTGGAAAGTGGTCATGATAGAGCATGTTGTGACAGCAGTAATTGTCAGAGCTGAGATGAAGCTCTGGCCCACTGGTTGCCAGCCACTGACCTGGAGAATGTTGGGAGAGGGCACCCCCCCCCCCCCCCCACTGTTGCCCCGCCTGCTGCTTACTCCTTGTCTTAGCCCTGATTATATGCAACCCTTAAAGATCCAAAGAACCAATACCTTAATTTATAGTTTTCTTACAAATGTATTTTATATGTAGCACCCTCTGTGTGAAAGTAAGCAAAATGTTGTTTGGCTCATTGTTAAGGATGAGTTATGGAATCTGGGTCTGGGTTTATTTGAGTTTAGGCTGGGTATCTCATGCCGGCAAGTCTATGGGGGATCTCCCTGGGCCTGGAAGTTGGGAGAAACTTCTAGAGGTTAGTGGGGGGAGGCCAGGAGGGTCATTCTGCATACTCAAGGGAGTTTAGCCAATCCCCAGGCCTGGCAAGGTAATTGAGCCAGCCCTTAATTATGAATGAATCATGCTGGCAGGGAGAGTCGAAGATGGTGATCGAGTGCTGAGGGGTCTGTCCATGGCATTGAAGGGCCCTTTAGGTCTATGGGGGCCTGACAAGCTGGAGGCTCGGGCTGGCTCAGGAAGGATCGCGTCTGCAGTGTGGTGGGAATGAGACCACCACCTGGGAGCAAGGAGAGCACAGTGAGTACATTAGTAGACTCAGGGATACTACAAGGGGAAAGTCTGCCATATGTAGTCAGCTTTCTGGAGGGACACTGGTGTGCTTCATCTTTTCATCCTTAACCTGAGAGATCTCCAAAGCAGCCAGGAGGGCTGGTAGGATCTGCTGAGTAGCGGAGCTGGGACCAGATCCACAGAGGGAGGGGATACACTCCAGCAAGCAGTTGTCTCAAGTTTGTGTTACTTTCCAGAAGGGCCTAGGGTCCTTAGTCTGTAATATTCCTTTGCTATTAACCTACAAAGGACTTTGAGTTTGTACAGAAGGAAACAGTTCAGAATTTTTGTACAGAAAGAGGAAGATTGTCCCCAAGTTTTGCTGGACATGCCTTAAATCCCTTTACCCTATCCAAGTTATTATCTCCTAATAAATCCAACAAAAACAAGTTACTGATTTCTTGTGTCTGGCTGCAAGTGAAAAAATACACATTGCCTGGCTGTGCAGGAATAGGAGAGTCAGGTAACAGTGGCCCCTAGTGCTACATATATGTACCTTGAGTTTTTCTAGAGAAACCTGAAAACATAAGACCAATGACTGCTATGGTGTTTGAATGAAAATGCTTTGATGGTCATCCCGATGTAAAAACTTTCCACAGTATGGTTAAGTGGAAGCAAAATTGAAATAAAACATAAAAAATCTAGCTAGATTGGTACATGGATATAGAAATCAATGAAGGAAAAAAAGCATTTGCAATTGATAAGCACTGCTGCCACTTTCATCTTTTAGTCTGATACAAGGAAGCAATAATAACCATAGTAGACTAAGCAACTTTTTTTTTGGGCAAGAGGCAGGTGGGGACAAGGGGGAGCACCCCTTTTTTCAGGCCTGGGCCAGCCACACATTTACTGCTTAAGAATTTCCCCACATAGTGTGGCAGGTAGTAACAAATATTGGAGGTTACTCTAAAGCTGCCAACGCCATCATTCACTTTATACAGCTCAGCACATATATTACAATTTGACAGTGCAATTTAGATCTACCAAAAACTATATAGTAGAAAGGGCCTGTCTGCTTGGATACAAATTGATCAGATAGTTAGAGTTTCTTGAAAATCAGAAGTAGATTATACAGCCAGAGCTGCGGTGGCCACTCATGCAGGGCGCACGAGCCTATCCATGTGTCTGGCCCCCTTATCTACATGTGGGGCACTGGATGCATGGATTTCAGTGGGGTTTTTTATTTTTTTTATTTAAGTACATGATTAGAGCCTGAGGCTCTAATTGGCTTCAAAAAAGGGGTGGGCTCAATTAATATTCGCTATTGTCTTCCTGATTATCATCCCGGCCAATCAGGAAGCAGTTCCTGTGACCCATTTGGCCAGGGAGGCTAAGGACTCCCTGGCCAATCGTGTCTCAGGACAAACTTCCTGTTTGCCCAAGGGGAGAATCAATGGCCCGGCTCTTCATTTCCCCCTGATTCCAAAGGTAAGGCCCTGATCGCCACTGTCCCATCCATCTCCCGCATGGAGGGGGAGTTGATTGATGCATTGCTGTCTGTCTCCCGTGGGTGGCGGGGGTTCAATCGCTGCATTCCTAGACATTTCCAGAGGGTGAGGGGTGTGGTGTTAGTATCGCCCCCCCAATATATTAAGCACCGACCGCCACTGAGCCAGAGTGTAACATCAACAACTCATCAGAGTCACTATGCTATTGCCTGACTTTTATAGAACATTTCAGTGGTAGACATAAATCAGGACTGGGACCACCATAAATATTTTTGTTCTAGCAAAGTATATATTTACAGTATATTATAGTATTAAGCATTAGATAGTGGGTTGTTTACATACAAATATATTTTCACCTGGGTAAGAAACTCTGTACAGATATATGTCTGCCAGGATCAAATCCAAGGACCTGATTCTGCAAGACCAGAGGGCTGATTAGTTTGTTTTTGGGCTACATATTTTAAAATATATGTATATTCTGTATGATATATACCCTATATTGTCAAAAGTTTCAGGATGCTTGCCTTTACATGCATATGAACTTTAATGGCATCCTGGTCTTAGTCCCTATGGTTCAATATTGAGTTTGCCCACTCTTTGTAGCTATAACAGCTTCAACTCCTCTGGGAAGGCTTTGCACAAGGTTTAGGAGTGTGTCTATGGAAATGTTTGACCATTCTTCCAGAAGCGCATTTGTGAGGTGAGGCACAGATGTTGGATGAAAAGGCCTGGCTTGCAATCTCCACTCTAATTCATCCCAAAGGTGCAGGCCAGCCAAGTTCCTCCACCCCAAATTCGCTCATCCATATCTTTATGGACCTTGATTTGTGCACTGGTCCAAGTTATTTGGTGGAGGGGGGATTATGGTTTAGGGGGGTTTTTATTTATTTTTTATTCTCGGTGGTTGGGCCTGGCCTCTTAGTTCCAGTGAAGGAAACTCTTAAGGCATCAGCATATCAAGACATTTTGGACAATTTCATGCTCCCAACTTTGTGAGAGCAGTTTAGGAATGGCCCCTTCCTGTCCCAACATGACTGCGTACCAGTGCACAAAGCAAGGTCCATAAAGACATGGATGAGTGAGTTTGGCGTGGATGAACTTGACTGGCCTCCACAGAGTCCTGACCTCAACCTGGTAGAACACCTTTGGGATGAATTAGAGCTGGGACTGCAAGTTAGGCCTTGTCCAACATCAATGCCTGATCTCACAAACACGCTTCTGGAAGAATGGTCAAACATTCTTATAGACACACTCCTAAACGTTGTGGACAGTTTTCCCAGAAGAGTTGAAGCTGTTCTAGCAACTCAATATTGAACCCTACGGACTAAGACTGAGAAGCCATTAAAATTAATTTGTGTGTAAAGGCAGGCCTCACAATACCTTTTACAATATAGTGTATGTGTGTATAAGATATATATATATATACATACTGTATATATATATATATATATATATATATATATATATATATATATATATATATATATATATATATATATATATATATATATATATATATAAACTGTCCAGCTTGCACACTTCAATCAGTTGAAAAAGGTCAACAATTTGTAAGTGTCCTATAATTCTCATTGAATGACTAATTCTATTCATTACTTGCCATATCATTTTCCACACTTTGGTTTATGGTCAAAGCTTTTAATTCAGTAGAATTATGACTGCCTCTTTAAAAATGTACATCTACCAGGAGTGGCAATTAACAGCATTTAACATTAACTTTGTTCCATAAAAGAGTTTTCTAAATGTCCACAAAATACTAACATTTAAAAAAAGATGTAGATAGCAAGCTGAGCAATGAAGGGGGGTGAACACTGGAGACTGCAGCCCCTCAAGAGAGTTAAAAAATGTTGTACTCTTCATAGGGGTTGATTGGATATCTTAACAATGAAGTACTTGTTGTAGAAGTGCAGAAATCCTACAGCTGCTCTATATATTTGCTCCTTTCAGCTGTTGTAACAGAATAGTTAAGACTAAGAAAACAATCTACTAGACTGGATTTGATAGGATAACATTGCAAGAGGCACTAGCTTGACCCTATTGTGTCTAAGTTTATATGTACTAGTCTGTGGGAAATGAGGTATTTCCTTCTTTGCTTGTATTTAACTTGAGGTGTCTGGGAAACAGTGACCTTTTGGTGAAATTTATAATAATTAGTGATTAAGACCAAGAAATCTTTTTCTTTCAGCATTTGCTAACATATTGTATGACCTAATACAATTATAAAACCTTGAAATAGAAATTGAAAACTTTAATTTAAGTTTAGATGCAACATTTGTTGGAGGCTGTGTGATGGAATCCTCTAAACAAAAATTCTACACAACTTTGAGAAATTATCAAATACGGCCATCTGTGCATGTGAATTGGGCAGATTTCTGTTGTTATTCTCCTTGGGGACTTGCAGTAATATTCTGCTCATGTGGTCAGTAGAGTTGAGATTTGAGACTGAGTTAAAAATAAGTTCAACCTGAATCCAGCCTGTTTGCATTTCGGAGAACATACTGACCATATTTGGCCAGTTTGCCCGCTCGAAACCCCACAGCTGATGTTTGCACACAGCATCAGTCAGAAGTCTGTCATTTTGCTGCAATAGCATTACTGCCATAAAATAACAGATCCCCGCTACCTTCTCCAAATGAACTAACTGGTCAGTGGGGATCCTGGCTCTTGGCATTGACCAAGAATGGTCATGACCATATTTGGTCAACAATATCACTTATCATCCCTGGCTGGCTTGTTGACATACATCAGCTGGCGGGGATCTGTCATTTTTGATGGTAGTAGCAGTGGGTGAACATCATTGGTTGTGGTTGGTTATTACATCAGGGAGTCAACACTATTCATGGGTGGATCATTGTAATCGATGTGGATCTGCATAACTGGAGTGCGCCAGTTAATGTTTGCCTTTTTTTTTTATAACTGGGTGATGTGATTCCTGGCATCCGCACTATAGCCAAATGACGGCCACAGCGCGGATGTGAATTTCCGGGAGGCCGTCATATGACGGCCTCCCCTGTGCACGCTCCCTGAGCGCGCCGTGATCACCTAGTCACTGAGACTCGGGTGATCACCGATCCATGTAAGGGGACAGTCCCGACCCCTTACCATGTGATCAGTTGTCAGCCAATGACAGCTGATCACATGATGTAAACAAAAGCTTGTGATCGTTTTTTTTTCTCCTCACGCTGACAGCGGAGGAGGAAAAAAAAGGCCGATCACTGCTTATCTAAGGGACATAGGACCTGAAAAGGAAGAGGCAATTATGCCTCATTTATAGAGTAACAGTGCCCACAAGTGCCACCTATCAGTGGCCACTAGTGGGGCCAATCAGTGCCCATCACTGCTACCCATCAGTGCCCATCACTGCCACCTATCGGTGCCCATCAGTGCTGCCTCATCAGTGTACATCAATGACAGACAAAAATTACCCGTTATAACATTTTAAAACAAAATACATTTTTTTTTTTAAATTTGTCATTTTTACATAAAATATAAATAAATAAATATTCGCACAAGTGATCAAATACCACCAAAAGAAATTTCTATTTGGGGAAAAAAAATGATAAAAATGTCATTTGGGTACAGTGTTATATGACTGCGCAATTGTCATTCAAAGTGCGACAGTGCTGAAAGCTGAAAATTGGTCTGGATAGGAGGGGGGTTTAAGTGCCCAGTAAGCAAGTGATTAAATACTCTTTTTTGAAAGCTTCAGAACTGAAAAATCCTACTTAGCTTTTTTTTCTCTCTAATGTTTATGAAGGGGCTGGAGAATTACAGCTTACCATAAAGAGCCTGTCTGTACTGTGTTACCAGTTCTCATTATCAGTTGCAAACTAGACGTGGACATGCCTTTCTTAACAAAGATTTAAAGATCTAGAAGCTTGAATTCTGCATCACATGTGAATGAAGGGAAACTTAGCGTGTCACCAGTTAGTGTGGGGGCTGCCTCACTGTGAAATTGT
The DNA here is from genome assembly GCF_037356315.1 of Lithobates pipiens. NCBI lineage: Eukaryota > Metazoa > Chordata > Amphibia > Anura > Ranidae > Lithobates > Lithobates pipiens. The sequence goes on along the minus strand of NW_027507790.1, from coordinate 30,535,217 downwards.
TCATAACAGCTTGCAGTCTGCCCAGAGGCCTTCTGCAAACAAACATACAAAACCTAAGAAAATACATTTCTAAATTGTTTTTAGGTATGCTGTGTGAATGGGAACCCAGAACAGCCATATGGTGTGGTTTTCTCAAATATGAAAAAGGGTAAATACAATTTGAGCTACTGTATGACTTACAAAAAAAAAAGCCCAAATTAGCAAATTAGCCTTGAAAAATGGCCAGATAGGCTTTAGTGGGGTTTGACACTAAGTTTTGGTTTAGCTGATGTTTTGATGGATTTCATCTAACCTCCTGCGACCGAACTTGCCCAAGTCACTCATCCCCTAGTGGTCAGAAAATAGCAAATTGCAAAAAATCGTTGGTCTTCATCCAACTACATTTGTCAGACTTGATCCAATTTAAGACATTATAGTTTTATTTTGTTCATACTTGCTGTGACATTGAGTGTTTTATGTTTTTTTTAAGTCAAAGCTTATGGAATAGTTTCATCATGATTCCCACCTTATGACATGTAAGACACTAATGTGTACAGTGTAAAGTCAGACTATTATAACCCTCAATATATATATATATATATATATATATATATATATATATATATATATATATACCACTCAAAATAATGTTTTTCACCAATGACAGCTGTAGTGATTATAAAATATTGGTTATTTAACTTATATCCAGGCTTTATGGCACAGGTGTCTGAAAATCAGCTTTTCTCTTTCATTATGGACAACATAGACAGCCCATCTTCTTTCTTTCATAAGGCTTATTATTTTGTTATAATTTGATGCTTCCATGGCTGTCAAAAAGCACATGCATTTTCATGCTCCACAATGTCCTTAACTGTTTTTATCTGCTTGATAAAAAAAAATGTCTTTTTACTTTTTGAATTTTTGCCTTCTAATTAAGGGTGTGCAATCAGTATACTTGGATCCCCATCAGGTTCCCTGAATGTTTTTTGGGGTTAGCAGATTGTCAGATATGCTATTACGGTATATTCACGTCATTCTTCATATTTTGACGATCCCAACATACGATCCCAACATACAGAAATGTGGGGCTTCAGAAATAAGTCACTTTAGTACCATTTTTCTAAATTAACATGTGGTCCAGTGGAGAAAACAAAATGTGTTTAAATGAACAATATACAAATACTGTATACAAATAACGATCATCTCTGCATTTACTTTAAGACAGTTGGTAAAAAAAATAAAAAAATACAAAAAAACACTAAGCTCACAATAAATATTTTATGAATTGTATTTTGACTGCTGCACATTTATGAATGAGAGATTTTATTGAAACCTATTGTGACCAAAAAGGCTATAGGCTAAATCTTAGAATTTCACAGATCTCGCAAAAGTTAGGCTTTGTTTTTGCAACTGGTATATATAATCCTGTAGGTCAAGGGTCAAAGTAAAGAGAGACACAGAGCAAAAACAAAACAATGGAGAAGACAAAAGGTGAGTAGGAAGGAAATACAGCATGACCTTTAGAGATATGGGACAAACAATGGTCAAAAATTTTAGAAAAGGGCAAAACTAAATGCATATTTTATTGAAGGTACTTTTATACAAAATGAAACTGGGATTTTATTATTTTATGTAGCTCTGACAGCTACTGATAATAGAAACATACTGGTGCTGCCAAAATATATGGTAAGCAATGAACAACAATGAAAAATGTACAGATTTGCAATCTGTCGACATTTCAAATGAACCGATGCTAGATATATGCAAGTATAAGAATAAAAAAGGACAATAGCAAAGTAAACTAAATAAGCTCTTTTTCAAAGGTTCACTAAACCAGTGGTAGACATGGTCTGAACACCTCCTGTTTGGTTTGCAGCAGAACTCCCGAACAGGGGGAATGGGCTAACCCAAACCCCATTCAAGTGTATGGGAGCCAAACAGTAAAAATAAAAAGTGCCAATTTTGAAGGCTTATATGCAAATAATTGGCCATAAAAGGGGAATGGGGGTCTGGGTACTGCCCTGGGGGACATGTATCAATATTTTTTTGGGGAAAACAATTGTTTTTTCAGGAGCAGTGATTTTAATTATGCTTAAAGTGCAAAAATAAAAACAAATAATTTCTTTAAATATAGTGCCTGAGGGTTTTCCTTAATCTGCCTGTAAAGTGGTGCATCTGTAGCATGCATAAAACATGCTGCAGCAAAGATTACATTTCTAAAGAAAAATAACAAGCAAAATCCCATTTAGAATATCTCATGGTTACAATTGCCGGCACACGGCTATTGAAAAAAATAAAGGAAAACATTTCATGGTGTCCCACAAAATCCATACCAAACCCTTATCCAGGCATGCAGCCTGGCAGGTCAGGAAATGGGGGGCATGCGGTCCCCCTCCTGAACCATACTAGGCCACATTCCCTCAACATGGGGCCGTGGGTGCTTTGGGGCAGAGGGGCTCTTCCCTCCCTATCCCAAAATACCTTGTCCCCATGTTGAGGCCCCGGTCCGTGGTTGTGGGGGTCTGCAGGTGGGGGCTTATCAGAGCTCTGCCTCCCAAGCCTCGTTTTAAAACTACACATCTTGCGTCCACCATAAGCCGGCTGCTTACTAAACACCTGTAGTGGACCATATTGAGAGGAACAGGAATAACAAGATGACAGATGTGGACCGGATCACTGGCTGACGTTTTAAATCAGATACACCAGATGACCCCTTGTGTTCAATGCCTATTTTTTGCCTACTAAATGTGAGTGCAAAATTTTATGACTATTACATTGTAATTAAAACCTTTTGAAAAATCTGCACCTAGAGGCGCCCCTCTCTCTTTTTTTCTTTTTTATCTACAGCAATCCAGGAGCTTAAGTTTCAGCTCTCCCAAGGTGGCAGCCCTGTATGCGGATTCCTCACCCCTCCTCATCTCTCTCCCCCCCTCCCCTCAGCATCCAATTCTCTTTTTCTTGGACTTGACAAAGCAGTGCATTTTTTGCACTCACTATTTTATGTACTTTTATAGACTCTGTTCTGTAGTGGGAATCTAATATCTTTGATTTGCGCCAAATACTTGTCTTATGCTTATCAGAGCCCCCCCAACCCCAAAGTACGCACCCCCCATGTTGAGGGCATGTGGCCTGGTATAGTTCAGGAGGGGGTCCCCTGTTTGCCCCCCCTTTTTCTGACCTGCCAGGCTGCATGCCTGGATAAGGGTCTGGTATGGAATCTTGGGTGGACTTCACGCCATTTTTTATTTTTATTTTTTTACATTTTGGCATGAGGTTCCTCTCCAAATCCATACCAGACCTAAAGAGCCTGCTATGGACTGGGGGGACCCAACATCGTTTTTTCTTTATTTTTTAACCGGCACATTTTTTATTATTATTCAGCTGTCAGCGGTGAAACCCATTGACAGCTAATGACGCATCTGTTGCTAAGGACGCCACAGCCGGCTTCCCGGCCACGTTCCTTAATAACCAGCTTACACTGCACCTTGATGGGGGTAGGGGATGGGTGAGCCGCTTGAGGCTACCAGGGTTCAATAGTGGGACAACAAGGGAACATAGGCAGGGACTTGATGTGTAGTCCACCCTGTTACAGTAGCGGGTATACACAAGTAAGATGACAGAGAAAAGGAGGGATCAACTCACAGTTTTCAGATGAAAGGTGTCCCACAGCAACAGGACAGGCCAGACAAGAAGCCCTCTGGAGTGACCTCCAGGCAGACAATGATGTGGGGTCGCAGGGGAAGGGCTTTAGGCAGGTGCAGGACACTCAGAAGGAGCCAGAAAGAGCATCACATGTCTCAACTCACCAAGAAGTCTGCTGACCAAATTAACCTGTCCAACAGTCTGCGTTAAAAACAGGGGTTTAGTTAGCAGGCGTTTGCAAACGCATGCGTAAGCTGCAAGGCCTCTTCATGGCACCCTGTGTATGCTTGCAGTCCTAAACGCTACTGAATTTATGAACGTCTCCTCAGTGGGAGCACATGAATTCAATGGATAGATGAGGGGCAGGTGGGCCTGGAGGTAGCCGATCCCTCTTAAAGGAACATGAGGACACCCGGCATGTAGCACATTGGTAGCAAAGGTGCCCAGTGTGTTCCTAGACTATATTTACACCAGTAACAAACAAATGGCCCCATGCCCCCACCTATAACTGGACTTCACAGCTAGGAGCACATGGAAGGGCAAACGTATAAAAGATAAAAACTGGTATAAATATGGTCTGGCGAGCTCCAGGCCATGCCCCACTGCAGCACATTTTTATCAAAAACTCTGGTCAGACCACACTTCAGCCTATTGAATAGACAATGAGGGAGAACCAGCACACTGATGTTCACTTTTGTAGAGTCTGATTGGCTCAGAGTTTTAGCCCTCCTTCTCCTAGTCTGAGTACTCTGCATAGGATTATAGGAGGCCAGTATCAACACAAATTCAGCTATTTAGACTAGTTGCATTTAGTAATCACATTTTTTATGACTGCCTGGTGTTTAGCTTTTAAATTAGAACTATAGACAAAACGTATTTTTTCTGTTTGGATAGAGTAAGGGAGGGATATAACCTCTGTTTACTTTCTGCCCTTTAAGTCCCGTTTGGGAAATTTACCTTCACTTCCTGTCCCACAGCCAAAACAGGAAGTGAGAAGAAATCCCTGCAAGTAGGAGAATTTACCTGTAAACTAAAGCATTCCAGCAATGCAATCACATAGCAACCCTTAGCATCTCTCATAAGCTGTTCCTGCTCGTGCATCAGGTGACCGTGCAGACAGACCAGGCCTCCGTTTTTGGTCCATCGGACCAGCACACAGACAAACGGTTTACCGATTTTTAGTCCGTCAGAGTTGAGTCCGTAGGATAGATTTGAAACATTTTTTATTTCTAGGTCTGTCTGATTTTTTTTCCGAAAAACGATCGGACTAGCCCACACAGGATCGTCCGACAGACTAATCCCTTCGGACCTTGTCTGCCGGAAAGTTCGGTCGTGTGTACACGGCATAAGAGTTTTTTAACCACTTTAACATGTACTACACAGTACAAGGTTTATTTACTATATATACTGTACATGTGAATTATATTAAACTAAATATATTTTAAATTAAAACTGCATCACATAATCTGAACATTAAACCATTAGGCCCCTATTTAAAGTTTCACTCTTTCATCTTTGGAACACAATCTCACATCAGGGTTGCTGTTAAAAAATAAAAAGATCACCTTGCTGTTTAATTGGGTTAGATCAGCCTGTGATTCAAGTAAGTAATGAAACACATCAAACATGCAATTAAATAAAAATGAAATGCTGGAAAATGGTAGAAATTGCCTTACATATGCAAATGCTACTTAAGGCATTTTCATTTAATAGTGATTAAAACTACTTTTACATTTTAATCCGCATAGAGCTATAATATACTAAATCGCAAAAAAATTTAAATGTTACTTTTTGCAACTGTAACTAACATTACATTAATGAATGGAGAAATAAGTACACTTTTTGTAAAAAAAAAACTCTCCCAAAATTCTTATTTTTGTGTAATTGGATCACTTCTTTTTTTGGAAATCGGAAGAGTGCTTGTTGTAAAATCAGTCATCAGCAGGTTTCCTTTTTCTAGACCTCATGCACACTGGATGTTATAAAAAAAAGCCAGTAACATTAGCTGTAGAAAGCTGTAGCTGTAGAGTGAGGTTTTCAGCGTTTTTGTGGTAGCGTTTTTTAGCTGTAGCTTTTTTTTGCTTTTCTTAGCAAAACTATAGTCCCATAAAAGCTTATGGCTCAAAAATGCTGATAAATGCAGAATAGCTGCGTCTTCAGCGTTTTTGGCATTTTTAAGCTGTTTTAAACTTTTTTCAGAGTAAGGCCGCGTACACACGGGCGGACTGTTCGCCCAACTAAGTTCGTCAAACAATCCGACAAACAGTCCGCTCAAAATTTGCATGAACGGACTTGACCACACACGATGAGCAGACAGTCCGCTGAAAGCGTGCGCGATGACGTCTACAGCACGTACGACGGGACTAGAAAAACGACGTCCTATACACTGCAATGCAACCTTTAGCCGTGTAAATCCTTTCTGAGCATGCGCCATACTTAGTCCGTCCAACTTGTCTACACACGAGCGGACTGTCCGCTGAAACCAAGTTTGGACGGACAAAACCAAGTTTGAACGGACTGTCTTACGGAAATTCCGTAAGACTTTGTTCGTCAAACTGTCCGCTGAAACAGTCCGCTGAAGCCCACACACGAGCGGATTGTCTGCTGAAACACTGTTCAGCGGACTAAGTTGGGCGAACAGTCCGCCCGTGTGTACGCGGCCTTAGAGTTTTTTTACAGCTTAACCACTTAAGCCCCGGACCATTTTGCTGGCCAAAGACCAGAACACTTTTTTGCGATTTAATACTAGGTAATTTTAACTGACAATTGCGCGGTCATGCCACGTGACTCCCAAACAAAATTGACATTTTTTTTACCCACAAATAGAGCTTTCTTTTGGTGGTATTTGATCACCCCTGCGTTTTTAATTTTTTGCGCTATAAACAAAAGAAGAGTGACAATTTTGAAAAAAATGCATTATTTTTTACATTTTGCTATAATAAATATATCCCAAAAATATATGTAAACATTTTTTTTTCCTCGGTTTAGGCCGATATGTATTCTTCTTAAATAGCAACATACAGGTATGTTAGTTTTCCTGTACGTGCCCTTCTGCCACAGTATATCTGTATGAGGCGGTCGGCAAGCGATTAAAAACTCCTCTCAAAACCTACTAGGTCTGGGGGGTTTTTCCAGCTAGAAAACGCCCCTGTGAAAAACTGCTGATATCAGCCTATAGTATCTCACAAAAGTGAGTACACCCCTCACATTTTTGTAAATATTTTATTATATCTTTTCATGTGACAACACTGAAGAAATTACACTTTGCTACAATGTAAAGTAGTGAATGTACAGCTTGTATAACAGTGTAAATTTGCTGTCCACTCAAAATAACTCAACACACAGCCAATAATTTCTAAACTGCTGGCAACAAAAGTGAGTACACCCTTAAGTGAAAGTGTCCAAATTGGGCCAGGTTAGCCATTTCCCTTTCCAGGGGGAACATGACTTGTTAGTGTTACAAGGTCTCGGGTGTGAATGGGGAGCAGTTGTGTTAAATTTGGTGTTATCACTCTCTCTTTCTCATACTGGTCACTGGCAGTTACAAGTGTGTCTTGCCTATCGTCAAGCATGGTGGTGGGAGTGCCATTGTCTGGGGCTGCATGAGTTCTGCCAGCACTGGGGAGTTGCAGTTCACTGGAGGGAACCATGAATGCCAACATGTACTGTGACATACTAAAGCAGAGTATGATCCCCCTGCCTTCAGACACTGGGCCACAGGGCAGTATTCCAACATGATAATGACCACAAACACACCTCCAAGACAACCACTGCCTTGCTTAAGAAGCTGAGGGTAAAGGTGATGGACTGGCCAAGCATGTCTCCAGACCTAAACCCTATTGAGCATCTGTGGTGAATTCTCAAACAGAAGGTGGAGGAGCGCAAGGTCTCTAACATCCACCAGCTCCGAGATGTCATCATGAAGGAGTGGGGAGCTCTGGGGAGCGCCATGTCCAACAGGGATAAGGCAGTGCTAGAAAATAACGGTGGCCACACAAAATATTGACACTTTGGGCCCAATTTGGACATTTTTACTTAGGGGTGTACTCACTTTTGTTGCTAGCAGTTTAAACATTAATAGCTGTGTGTTGAGTTAGTTTGAGGGGACAGCACATTTACACTGTTATACAAACTGTACACTCACTACTTTTTATTGTAGCAAAGTGTAATTTCTTCAGTGTTGTCACATGAAAAGATATAATAAAATATTTAAAAAAATGTGAGGGGTGTACTCACTTTTGTGAGATAATGTATGTGTGCATGCACATATAGGATAACATGCTGGGGAGATTATTGACTGCAGAAAAAAAAACATCTGAAACCAACATCAGCAGCTGTAAAAACGTCCAGTGTGCATGAGGCCTTACTCCTGGACTGATAATGACTGATCATGTGATTACCACAGCCAAACTGTATTGGTATCTAAAAGACACAAACAGGCAAGTATCTGCTGTGATGTTTGCAAAAATCCTTACCATTACGATTACTTTATGTGTACTCTGAACCCAAGAAATAGGCAGTTGCTCCCTCTCTCAGCATTCTTTGGAAACCTTTTGCCTGCACTTTGGCTGGTAGGATATGTGGGGACATGTTGCTCTCCAACGTCAGAAGAACTGCTGGCTGTCATGCTGATCTAATGGGTTCACTATTTTCTGAGTTGTTTATCCAGGACAAGTATGCTAAGAAGGATTTTTTAGATTTTCCTCACAAACTACATTTTTGTTCCAGGTCAATAACTTGGGAAATATCACCCCACAGACAACCGAGCCGGTAGCATTTTCAGAATTACACTTTCATATTTTTCTTTCAGGAAAAGTTCAGCTTCATGGGGCTGCTCTCTGCAAGACTTGGCGTGTGTGTGTGTGTGTGTGTGTAGCTGACTTTTTTTGTCAAATGTATTACCTCCTATGAATAATGTCTCGCACAGACATGAGATTTAAATCTGGCAATTTTTATTATTTTTATTATTGACTTGCAGATTTAGGAGAAATGAGGGTGGCACTGAATTCAGTATACCTTCTACATCCTCTCCACACAGTTTAGGGTCATCAGACCTCATTATCATCACAATTGCTTCTGACCATTATATAAAAAAGTTATAAAACAAAGAGATTTTCCATAAGTGGAGTTGATTTACTAAAAGTGTAGAGCATGTTCACTTTGTAAAGTGAATTTTCACGTACCTTTTTGAATGAGTTAAAGCTGAAAGTCAAGTCCAGATCGTTCTACACCCTTTCTGCCTAGGGCCATTTTTCAGTTTTCAGCACAGCAGCTTATATAATTTTTATATAATATTTTGAGAGCTTTCTTTTGGTGGTATTTAATCACCACTGGGTTTAATATATATATATATATATATATATATATATATATATATATATATATATATATATATATATAATTTTTTATTTATTTTTTTATTTTTTTCACATTTAGCTTTACTTTCTATCAATCTCTCATAACTATTTTTTCCAAAGAATTCCCTCCAAAATAAATTTCAATCTATACTAGCATGTAGTTTGTTATACATGTGTACAGTTATACAGAAACATTACTCGGTTCTAAAAAAATGGAGGAGGTTAAGAGCCGTATTTCCAAGGTTAACAGAAGCCACACTGATCTTTAGGATTTTTTTTTCACATCCTCGTTAATCATTAGTTTTGATCCTACACATTTACCCTGACCACAACTGGAAACAAATGTTGACCTGAAGTATTAAGAAAGCAGCTTTCCGTTTTGCCTTTGTGGTTAACATTAAGCATATGTTCTGTGTGCAAGCTTCATCTTCATCTCATCTTCTAAGTGCAATAGAAATCAGCAGCAATGGAATTAAAAATAAAGGGTCACTGCAAGTATGTAAAAGTACTGGTAAACTTGTTTAGCTGCTAGGTTTCTAAACACCCATCTTGATCCAGGGCTTCAATTTTAGATTCTTTGCTTGTTTACAGGGTGAATGAATGATCAAATAAAAAGTTGCTAGAAGTATGTTAGGCACATGCATGTTGATTCCAAAAACTGGAGAGCGCAAAATTTGGTGCAGTTCTGCATAGAAACCAATCAGCTCCCAGTTTTTTATTTTTTTTTGTCAAAGCTTAATTGAACAAGATGAAGTTAGAAACTGGCTACAATGCACAGCTGCGCCAGATTTTGCATTGTTTAGTAAATCAACCCCGGTGTGACAAAATAGTCAAGGTTATGTAAAAACTTTTAACAGTATTTTACTTTTTCTTATTTAGGTAAACATTAGTCTACTTTTCACTTCTTCCAGAGTCTGCTTAGCAGTCTATCATAAAAATCTTGTGAAACACAAAGCTTCATTGCTCAAGTTGAGGAAACCAAACTGAATGACTCATCCCTTATCAGACAAATCAGTCCAAGAATTCAATCAGAAAAAGGCAGCTGAGAGGCAGGCTGCTACTGTTCTAATGTCTTTCTAAAAAAAATATAAAGTGTAAATCCTTTGCCATATATTAAATGCTATCTGTAAAACAACTAAGGTATACATATAGTTAAAAAAATATATAAACCAGTTTACAACATAAATTAAAAATAAATAAATAAAAATGACCTCAAACCATTATTATTTCCCATTAATATTTTAGATATATATCATTATACTTAATTTAACAAGATCAATATGGCAGTAGTTATTCATTATTATTATTATTATTATTATTATTATTATCATTAGAGGTATGTTTTAGAAACTTTGCATTGAATGACAATGATCTTAATTGATGCATTTAGCACTGACATAAAACTACTTTCACTTTGCAAAATTAAAGTGGTTGTAAAAGGCTTTTTTTTCCCCAACCTAATGCATTCTCTGCATGCAGGTAAAAAAAAAAACATTCCATGATTAGCTCCCCTGCCCCCCCCCCCCCCAAATACTTAACTGGGTCTGATCTCGATCCTGCACTGTGCCCAAGAGCAGCATCTTTCCCTTCCCTGGCTCAGAGGCAGCACTGGGAGGCATTGGCATTGGCAAATCTGAACAATAGACTGCATAGATGCATTTCTGCTCTGTGTTGGAGAAGCACTGTCTTTACAGTGGTCTTTTTTTTAATCAAATTTTTTATTAATTTTATAACATTTCCATTAATATTCCATAGTAGATAACACATCCAACACTTTGAAATATATGAACTTTTTCAAGTATACCATAACATCCCCCCACCCAAAAAAAAAGGGGGCTCTTTCTCTCCTCCCTCCCTCTCCCCGTATCCCCCTCTCCCTCCCCCTCACTTTAAAAAAAAACCCCACCCACCCTAAACTTAGTGTATGAGGCTTCTAAAAAGCCATGCTGACCTTAATTAGTCTCTCCCTCCTTCCACTCTCCTCCGTCTTCCCAAAAAAAAAAAACAACAACCCATCACCCAATCTCTAGTGCTTCATTTACCTTCTCTCATATTACCTGTGCCGGTGAGGGGGGGGGGGACGAAATCAGTGAAGTGGAGAGAATAAAGAGAGAGAAGAGAGAGAGAAAAGGAAAAAAAAAAGAAAAGAAAGAAAAGCTATATAAAAGAAGAAATCCCCTCCTCCTCTCCCCTGTCTGCTGCAAATCTGAATAATAGACTGCATAGATGCATTTCTGCTCTGTGTAGGAGCAGCACTGCCTTTACAATGGTCTGATATGTCAATACTACAGCGCACAAGTCAGCAAAGCTTGCTCTCCCCAGTGTGTGTTGTTTTGTAAGCTTTGTAAGGCCACGTACACACGGGCGGATTGTCTGCCCAACTAAGTTCGTCAGACAATCCGACAGACAGTCCGTTCAACTTTTGAATGAACGGACTTGACCACACACGATGAGCAGACAGTCCGCCGAAAGCTTGCGCGATGACGTGTACGGCACGTACGACGGGACTAGAAATTCAACGTCCAATACACTGCAATGCAACCTTCGGCGTGTAAATCCTTTCTGAGCATGCGCCATACTTAGTCCGTCCAACTTGCCTACACACGAGCGGACTGTCCGCTGAAACCAAGTTTGGACGGACAAAATTACGGAAATTCCGAAAGACTTAGTCCATCAGACTGTCCGCTGAAAAAGTCCGCTGAAGCCCACACACGAGCGGATTGTCCGCTGAAACACGGTTCAGCGGACTAAGTTGGGCAGACAATCCGCCCGTGTGTACGCGGCCTTAGTTGTTGTTAGTATCTTGAATTTAATTCATTTGGTGAGCGGAAGCCAGTGGAGGGGTTAGCCGAGAGGGGTAGCAGACGCTGAGCTGTTGGTAAGGTCGGTGAGTCTGGCGCCAACATTCATGACCGACTGAAGGGGGGCTAGCCTATGTAAAGGTAAACCAATGAGAAGGGAGTTAGAGTAGTCAAGGTGGTAGATGACCAGGGAGTGATTTAGAAGCTTTGTAGTGTCGTTGGTTAGGAAGGGGTGTATCTTGGAGATGAAAAGAAAAATGGTGAAAACATATTTACAGAAAAGATTTTACAAAAGAGACAATAAACAACAGTAAAAAAAAAAGTATTAAAAGTGAAAATTGCTTAGCAAAGTTCTCCTGGTCTTTGGTATTATGGACAATCCAATTGTTTTGCAGAGTAGTCCAACCTGATATATCACTGGCTCTCATAAATACATTTCTACATTTATTCATAGTTCTGATGGTAAGTAAGAGCTACAGAGCTACAAATGCAACCATCTTTTCTGGGCCCTAAGGATGCAATCTATAAACATTAAGAATGAATAATAAATAATATAGCGCTGAAAAATGGACTCATATATCAATATATAAGTGAATAGTGCAAAAACAATTATGCAGAAATAACAGAAATGGAAATGTGAGAAAGTCCAATGAGTGTGAAGGTCCTGAGAAGGGTAGTCCAACCTGATAGTTATGTCATATGCCATATGCGTCAATCACCAAAAGATGACTAATCAGAAATGGAAAACGCTGGCAATGTCAGGTATGAGGAGCATTAAGGATGGTACATCTTCAACCAAAAAGGGAGAAGTATATCTACTCTTACTGGAACAGGTGGACTAGAATGTCAGCAACAACGAGACATAAAGGCAATGATACTGGGATTGACAGATTGACAGAACTCTAAGAAACCCAGGGCCTCCAGACATGACTCAGAACGGTGTTAAGGACCACCACCAAACCAGACCTCAGAGGAAGAGAACACCAGGGCTGGATTTTGGGCGTGGAAAGACCAACTGGACCACAAAGGTCTGGAAAGTTATGCAAAGAAAAAATGCCTCCATATGGTGTAGGTCAAAAAATGTTATTTTTTTATTTCTAAAAACTAGCATACATCAATAAGAATAAAAACTGTAATCACAGAAAAAAATGAGGGGCAATGTGAGAAGCAGAAAGCCAAGCCTGTCTTGTTTCGTCCCAAAGGACTTCAACTGGGGCATTTTTATTCTTATTGATGTATGCTGGTTTTTAGAAATAAAAAAAACATTTTTTGACCTACACCATATGAAGACATTTTTACATAACTTTCTGGATGAGAGTTCCTTTTTAGTCCAGTTGGTCTTTCCATGCCCAAGATACAGCCCCGGTGTTCTCTTCATCTGAGGTCCGGTTTGGTGGTGGTCCTTAACACCCTTCGAAGTAGTGTCTGGAGGCCCTGGGTTTCTTGGAGGTCTGTTTATCTGCCTTTATGACTCTTGGATTAAACTTTGAGCACAGCTTCCTGAGAAATCCCAATAGTACTAGTAGTAGGCCCTTTAGTAGTGGCTTAAAAAATATAAGGAGGAGGAAAAAGCAGGTAATCTTTGACTCTATGATATCAATCATGGTCTTCAGTAGCACATCATGGCACCTGACCCCCAATGAGAAGTTGAATGCCAGAAGTTGTTGAATACCTGGATTTGTAGCTTCTGTCTAGTTTCTCTGCCACCTTCTTCAGTGAAGGTTACCCTCTTCAGTCCAGCTTCAACAGGTCATTTTCCTGAAATGCTCAGCACCTGGTACTTGCTCATGCCTAGTAGTAGCTTCTCTGGAACATACACGCCTCCTTCTAGGGGAAACCCCCAGATCCTCCCAAACATTTATATTTTTACTAGCCACACCTTCTGGGTCAGTCACCCCCACTTTATTTGCTTAAATGTTCTTCCAGCATCAGACAGGAACAAACAACCACCAGGTTTAAGGAACAACCTGAGCAGGCCTATAATATAAATTTCAGCTCAGCTGGCTACAGCAAAGCTTTAATACCTAAATTTAGCTTTCCAGGACAGGGGCGCTACACTAGATAAAATGTTTTTCATTAGCCTGCTAAGCCCTATAATAAGGATGTTTTTGGTGACTACTGATTGATATGTTCTTATAGATTATTGTAACCACTTTTTATGAAAATACAGTATTTCTAGCACCACTGGAATTATGAAATATGATCCTGAGTTGAAAACTTGAGATTTGTTAAAATTAAATTGTATCCCAAACAAAAACAGACTCACAGATGCATTGTCCTAGTTTTACAACAGGTTATGACAGCCATTTACAATGTTTCTGTATTCCTTTCTGCTGATCTGTTTGTGTTAATGTATTTTGAGCTGACTGTTTTTGTCAAATATATTATCTCCTATGAATGTCTCGCACAGACACGAGATTTAAATCTGGCAATTTTTATTATTGACTTGCAGATTTAGGAGAAATGAGGGTGGCACTGAATTCAGTATACCATCTACATCCTCTCCACACAGTTTAGGGTCATCAGACCTCATTATCATCACAATTGCTTCTGACTATTATAAAAAAGTTATAAAACAAAGATTTTCCAAAAGTTGATTTACTAAAAGGGTAGAGCATATTCACTTTGTAAAGTGAAGTTTCACTTACCTTTGTGAATGAGTTAAAGCTGAAAGTCGAGTCCAGATTGTTCTACACCCTTTCTGCCTAGGGCCATTTTTCAGTTTTCTGCGCAGCACAGCAGCTTATATAATTTTTATCTAATGTTTTGAAACACATAGAGCTTTATTTTGGTGGTACTTAATCACCATTGGATTATATATATATATATATATATATATATATATATAGATAGATAGATAGATAGATAGATAGATAGATAGATAGAAAGGAAGGGCCACCCCCCCCAAAAAAAGTACACTAACAGTCTTAAAAAAATATAAAAATATAAACAAAAAATGTGAAAAAAAATGTTTGTACTCACCAGAAACCCCTGGCTCTTCCTATTCCGTGGCGCTGTTTCTTCAATTTCTCCTCCTCAGCGAGTGGCCCCGTTGTCTTCCTTTGACATGTGTATGTCAACATTTTTTATACTTTTTTTGTGAAATGGACATTTGTACCCCATTACCAATTCACACGGGGGGCAGGATCTGGGGGTCCCCTTGTTAAAGGGGGCTTCCAGATTCCGACAAGCCCACTGCATGCAGACCCCCACAACCACTGGGCAAGGGTTGTGGGGATGAGACCCTTCTCCCCATCAACATGGGGACAAGGTACTTTGAGGGGGCTGCTACCCCAAAGCACCCTCCCAATGTTGAGAACATGTGGTCTGGTACGGTTCAGGAAGGGGGGGCGCTCTCTCATCCTCCCCTCTTTTCCTGCGGTCTGCCAGGTTGCATGCTCAGATAAGGGTCTGGTATGGATGCCATTTTTTTTTTTATTTGGCACGGGGTTTCGCTTAATATCCATACCAGACCTGAAGGGCCTGGTATGGAATTTAGGGGGACCTCCACGCATTTTTTTTTTAAATTTGGGTTCGGGTTTCCATGCCGTTTTTATCAGTGAACTTTTATGTGTATTGCCGGACCGACAATTCATTATAGCCGGCGCTAGCGATAATACTTTTAAATTACTTTTTTTCCTTTAGAAATGTAATTTTGCACGCGGACTGTTCTAAACATGGGAAACATGCACCACTTTACAGGCATACTATAGACACCCCCCAGGTACGAAATTTGAAGGAATGTAAGAAGAAATACACTTTTATTGTTTCACTTTAAGCATTATTAAAATCACTGCTTTTAAAAAACGGCCATTTTTAAAACTTTTTTTTTGCATTGATACATGTCCCCTGGGCAGGACCCAGGTCCCCAAACACTTTTTATGACAATAACTTGCATATAAGCCTTTAAAATTAGCACTTCTGATTTCTCCCATAGACTTTTAGCCCTTGTACACACGGTCGGAGATCCCGACAACCAAATCCGTCGGAGTAATTCCGACGGATTAATTCCGGAAGAGGTCCAGAAGTGATGTTGCATACACACGGTCGGACTAAGTTGTCAGAAAATCCGATTGTACATAACGTGATGACGTTATTTCGTTACGACGGGACTACGTTAAGGCTAGTAGCCAATAACTTTGGTCTAGGAATTTGATCTGAGCATGTGTGGCACTTTGTCCATCGGAGTAGGCTACACATGATCGGAGTATGTCCGATAGGAGCATTTTGTCAGAAAATTTTACCGGCAAGTTGGAAAAACTTGGTCCGTCTGATATTCCGACGGAAACAGTCCGATGCAGATCACACACAGTTGGAATATCCGACAAAACGCTCCGATAGGAAACATTCCGTCAGAATCTCCGACCGTGTGTACAAGAGCTTTAAGGGTGTTCTGCGGCTTTCGAATTTGCAAATGGGTGAACAGCCAATGTTTGAGTTGAACTCATGTTCAACCTGAACATAAAGCCCATCCCTACTCAATACCAGTTTTTGGAGTAAGTTGGTGTAGTTACATTGGCAACAGGGGTTATTTATTAAAGTAAAATTTACTTTGCACTACAAGTACACTTTCAGTGCAGTTTCAGTGCAATTTCAGTGCACTTTCAAGTGCCTGTGTGGGTTTCCTCCGGGTAGTCCGGTTTCCTCCCACACTCCAAAGACATGCAGGTAGGTTAATTGGCTTCTGTCCAAAATTGGTCCTAGCATATGAAGGGAGACTTTGGATTGTGGGCTCCTTGAGGGTAGGGACCAATGTGAGTGTGCAATGTACAGGGATGGGGACAATTGTAGACACTCACTCAGGTTGAACTGGATGGACTGGTATCTTTATTCAACCTTACTAACTATGTAAATAACCCCCACAGTGCTCTAAAATTTGCCCCAATAATGCCATTTTAGGGACTCCAAACAGCAGGAAGAAACATGGCCAATGACAGGCCAGAGTCAGTACAGGTGGCAGGTAAAAGTAACACGGCAATAAGTATATATTGATGGGTTTGCGCAAATGTTATAGCATCTACAAAATAGGGGATAGATTTGTGGCATTTTTATTATTGTTGTTTTTTTTTACTAGTAATGGCAATCTGAGATTTTTGTCAGGACTGCGACATTACCGCAGACAGATTGGATACTTTTGACACTATTTTGGGACCACTGACATCTATACAGCGATCAGTGCTATAAATAGCCAAATCAAGCGGTTAATTGTGTTACCTAGGGAGCAAAATCAAGGGGTTAATTGTGTTACCTAGGGAGTGATTCTAACTGTGGGGGGATAGGACTGCCTGGGTGAGGAGAATGATCATTGTTCCTAAGCATTAGGAAAAACAGATCGCTCTCCTCACCCCTAACAGAACGGAGATCTGTCTGTTTACATTGACAGATCTCTGTTCTCTCTTTCTCAGGAGCAATTATGAGTAGCTAGTCACCATTGAGGCCGCTGGTCATGCAAGCGCACGCTCTATCCTTAAAGCCCCGACATATAGCTACGGCAGTGCCATTGTGCCACCTTCAATCGGCGGGCAGTCGGCAAGTTGATAAAAAAAAAAAATTGGGCCTTGGGTGGTGGTGATGATGCCACAACACTGCAACCAATCACAGATACTCTTGTTGGGTGTAGGAACAGACCCTGCTGTGAAATCCTGAAAAAATTATAATTACATGCCCCTGTTAAACAGGGGCAGGGAAACTGGACCTTGGGTGGTGGTGGTGCCCCAAACCAATAACATTGTTGGAAGCTAGCAATCATCAAGATTGAGAAGGAATAGGATAGGCAGCATAGGCAGTCTTAAAGGGATCCCAGATCCATAGAAAATTAAATCAGTTACATCAGCATCAGGTACTTGATAGCTGCTGATCCAGGGCTGATTCATTTTTATAAATGTGATCCTATCAACAGAGTCTGTAAACAGGCGCACTCTTTCATCCATTACAAACCCTTCAACAGCACTGAATGTATGTTCAGAAAGCATGCTGGATGCAGGACAGGCCAGTAGCTTGATTGCATATTGAGCAAGTTCTGGCCAGTGGTCCATCCTCAAGACCCAGTAACCCAGTGGATGCTCTGCTGGAATGGTCTCCAAGTCTGCTCTTGCCCCTAGATATTCCTGCACCATATAATGCAGACGCTGGTGATGGTTGCTTGAACCAATCAGATCTTGGCGTTGAGGACTGATAAATTGTTTAAAGGCATCAGTCAACCGGCCACCTTCTCCACTGCTCTTCCTCTGACTGAATGAAGCCTCAGCAACACTTTGTCCAGCACCAGGAAATGGTAACCTCCCAGGGTCTGGAAATGCGTTACACAAACCTTTCTTCAAGGCCTCCTGAAGATGTTTGATCCTCTGCTCCCTCTGCAAAGGCAGGATGAATTCTGCAACTTTTCCCTTGTAACGTGGATCAAGAAGTGTTGGCAGCCAGTAATGATTCCTCTCCTTGATATCACGAATCCTTGGGTCCTTTTGCAGGCTTTGCAGAATAAGGCAGGCCATGCAGTGTAAGTTTTCAGAGGCATTTGATTATGAGTCCTCTGGGTCACTAAGGATCATGTTATCTGTAACTACCATCTCCCAGCTACATACAACTCCTTGGGTTTCTTGAGACTGAAAACCATCCCTTGAAGACTGTTGCTGAGTGTTATCCTCTATATCCATGCTGACACAATCCTCCTCTTCTTCCTGTGTGTTTGGCAGGTCTGCAGGATTGCTATCTGGATAAAGGGGGCCTTGAGAGGAAAGGAAGTCCTCCTCTTCCTCCCGTTGTTCTGCTTCAAGTGCCCTGTCCATTATTCCATGAAGTGTGTGCTCCAGCAGGAAAACTAGAAGGACAGTGTCACTGATGCATGCATTGTCGCAGTTCACTATCCTTGTGGCCTCCTCAAATGGTGACAGGACAGTGCATTAATCCTTGAGCAGTAGACAAGGTGTGACGAAAAGAAGACAAGCTCCCCTGACCCTGTCCTGGTACCATACTTGCACAGGAACTCATTGATGGCCCTCTGCTGGGTGTGCAGCCATGGCAGCATTGACAACATTGAGTTCCACCTGGTGGGCATGTCACAAATGAGGCAGTTGGTGGGCAGGTTGCATTCCCTTTGTATGTCAGCCAGCAGAGTATTGGCATTGTATGACCAACGGAAATGACCACAGACTTTTCTGGCCTGCCTCAGGAGATCTTGTAAGCCTGGGTACCTGGTCAAGAAATGCTGCACCACTAAATTCAGAACATGTGGCAAACATGGAACATGGGTCAATGTCCCTGTCAGAGGGCGGAGAGAGAGAAGGTTGGTGCCATTATTGCATACAACCATTCCTGGATGAAGCTGGCATGGCGTCAACTACCTCTGAGCCTGCCCCTGCAGGGCTGACAAAATCTCTGCCCCAGTGTGGCTCCTGTCCCCTAGGCAGACCAACTCAATCACTGCATGGCATCTTTTAGCCTGACTGCTTGTGTAGCTCCTTGAACGCTTACGGAGCACTGCTGGTTCAGAGGACAAACCTGCAGAAGAGGCCATAGAGGAAGAGGAGGGGGTGGAGGAGAGAGCTATGGCAGAATCACCACTAGCATTTTTGAGTCGTGGTGGCGGAACAAGCTCCAACAACACTGAACCCTGTCTTGCATCCATCCCAGCTGCCAGCAAAGTTACCCAGTGTGCCATGAAGGAAAGGTAACATCCCCTGCAGAAGAGGCCATAGAGGAAGAGGAGGGGGTGGAGGAGAGAGCTATGGCAGAATCACCACTAGCATTTTTGAGGCGTGGTGGCGGAACAAGCTCCAACAACACTGAACCCTGTCCTGCATTCATCCCAGCTGCCAGCAGAGTTACCCAGTGTGCCATGAAGGAAAGGTAACATCCCCACCCATACCTGCTGGACCATGAGTCAGTGGTAATATGAACCTTACTGCTGACTATCCTGTCCAACGAGGCCAAAACATTGCCTTCCACATGCCGGTAGAGAGCCGGAATGGCATTCCATAAAAATAAATGGCGTTGGAAACTGCCACTGAGGTAAAGCACATTCCACAAATTTACGAAAGGGGCCAGAGTCTACCAGCTGAAAAGGCAGCAGTTGCAGTGCTAGCAATTTGGCCAAACTAGCATTTAGTCACTGAGCATGTGGATGGCTGGGACCAAATTTATTTTTATGGTTCAGCAACTAGGGTAGGAAAATCAGATGGTGGTGTACTGCTAGCAGATTCACTACAAGTACTTGGGACACCTATTTCTATATCTTCATTCCTCTCAGTGCAGGTTTTTGAGAGGACTGAAGGTATAGTAGGGTTGGAGATCCCAGCTGAAGCGCAAGAAGTCCGCCTTTTTCTTTGAAGTGCTGTTGCCAATGTACTGCATGGCAGGAAACTATATACCGAATGCACTGTATATATAGGCTACACTTAATGCAGAGTATATATATATATATATATATACATACAGTATCTCACAAAAGTGAGTACTCCCCTCAAATTTTTGTACATATTTTATTATATCTTTTCATGTGACAACACTGAAGAAATTACACTTTGCTACAATGTAAAATAGTAAGTGTACAGCTTGTATAACAGTGTAAATTTGCTGTCCCCTCAAAATAACTCAACATAGTCTTTAATGTCTAAACTGCTGGCAACAAAAGTGCAGTACACCCCTAAGTGAAAATTTCCAAATTGGGCCCAAAGTGTCAATATTTTATGTGGCCACCGTTATTTTCCAGCACTGCCTTAACCCTCTTGGGCATGGAGTTCACCAAAGCTTCACAGGTTGCCACAGGAGTCTTCTTCCACTTCCCCATGACAACATAACAGAGCTGGTGGATGTTAGAGACATTGTGCTCCTCCACCTTCCATTTGAGGATGCCCCACAGATGCTCAATAGGTTTAGGTCTGGAGGCATGCTTGGCCAGTCCATTACCTTTACCCTCAGCTTCTTTAGCAAGGCAGTGGTCATCTTGGAGGTGGTGCAGGAGAGAGCATGATGTAATACTGCCCTGTGGCCCAGTCTCTGAAGGGAGGGGATCATGCTCTGCTTCAGTATGTCATGGTACATGTTGGCATTCATGGTTCCCTCAATGAACTTTAGCTCCCCAGTTCCGGCAGCACTCATGAAGACCCAGACCATGACATTCCCACCACCATGCTTGACTGTAGGCAAGACACACTTGTCTTTGTACTCCTCCCTTGGTTGCCCTCAAGCACGCTTGACACCATCTGAATCAAATAAGTTTATTTTGGTCTCATGAGACCACAGGTCATGGTTCCAGTAATCCATGTCCTTAGTCTGCTTGTCTTCAGAAAACTGTTTGCAGGCTTTCTTGTGCATCATCTTTAGAAGAGGCTTCCTTCTGGGATGACAGCCATGTAGACTAATATGATGTAGTGTGAGGCGTATGGTCTGAGCACTGACAGGTTGACCCCCCACCCCTTCAACCTCTGCAGCAATGCTGACAGCACTCATACGTCTATTTCCCAAAGACAACCTCTGGATATGATGCTGAGCATGTGCACTTAACTTCTTTGGGCGACCATGGCGAGGCCTGAGTGGAACCTGTACTGTTAAATAGCTGTATGGTCTTGGCCACCATGCTGCAGCACAGTGTCAGGGTCTTGGCAATCTTCTTACAGCCTAGGTGATCTTTATGTAGAGCAACAATTATTTTTTTCAGATCCTCAGAGAGTTCTTTGCCATGAGGTGCCATGTTGAACTTCCAGTGACCAGTATGAGAGAGTGAGAGCAATAAAACCAAATTTAACACACCTATTCCCCAGTCACACCTGAGACCTTGTAACACTAACAAGTCACATGACACCAGGGAGGGAAAATGGCTAATTGGGACCAATTTGGACATTTTCACTTAGGGTGTACTCACTTTTGTTGCCAGCCGTTTTTTATTCATTAATAGCTGTGTGTTGAGTTATTTTGAGGGGACAGCAAATTTACACTGTTATCCAAGCTGTACACTCACTTTACATTGTAGCAAAGTTCTTCAGTGTTGTCACATGAAAAGATATAATAAAATATTTACAAAAAGGGGGTTGTACTCACTTTTGTGAGATACTGTGTGTGTATATATATATATATATTAGGGCTGTTACTGATTCAAATTCTCATGTTTGATTAATCGTTTTTCTTTTTAATCAATTCATTGACTAATTTCGGTTAATAATAACGCACATACAGATCCAACTACTTTTAGCTGATCTCCTTGCATTGCAACTCTGCATTAGTCAGTGGTAAATGTGGTATACACTATATACAATCACCCGACACTAGTTAGTTTCCTCAATCCATGACTTAACTTCACAGTTCACACAAATATGTTTTAAATTCAAACTGTAGCACTAACATAATTTTTTTTCCCACAGTAGCATGACAATGCCTCCACCTCTGGTCTTACTAATCACTCTGACCTTATGGCATGGACCCCTGTGCAAACAGGTGGTCATGCAAGCGGGTATCAAAAGGGTTAACACAGAACCATAAACTTCTCTCATGTCTCCTTAGGTCTTAGCAAGGACGCCAGGTCATGGGTGAAAAGAAAAGATCTAAGTGCTTACCGTTTAAGTATAAGATTTAATTTTTGTGTTCAAACACAAACTACTCACATAAAGATGATAAAAACACAGCATGTAAAGCCGACAATCGTGTTAGTTCTGTAGGGCAGCAGCAGCTGACTTCATGCGTAGCTCCTTCCCCGTACACGTTACGTTCAATCAGAACTTCGACATCACCGGACTCCTCCCCCCTTCCCTTCATTAGCAGATGGAGGCACTTGGCCAGTGACGTCGATATCCGGGACGTCACCGGATCTACGATGGAAGTCCCTGAAGACCCGGAAGCCGGCGGAGAGGTGAGTACCGAGCAAAAGAATTTTGATCGATCAAAAAAATGTATCGATTAATTGAGGAATCAATCTTTAATTTCCACAGCCCATATATATATATATATATATATATATATATGTGACTGTGTGTGTATATATAGATAGCTATAGATATATATAAATATAGATATAGATATATATATATTAATACGCCGCCTGAAGTGTATTAGAAACTGTACACACTGTATTAGATACTGTGTACACTGCCTGCACTGTATTAGAAACTGTACAATGGCTGCACTACACTTTCTACTACACCAGAAGTGTAATAGGAACTGTACACACTGTAATAGATACCGTGTACACCACCAGCACTGTATTAGAATCTGTACAATAGCTGTACTGTACTGTGTACACCACCAGAAGTGTATTAGAAACTGTACACACTGCATTAGATACTGTGTACACTGCCTGCACTGTATTAGAAACTGTACAACGGCTGCACTGTATTGTATACTGTGTAAAACACCAGAAAAGTATTTTCTAACTGTACACACTGTTCTAGATACTGTGTACACCGCCTGCACTCTATTAGAAACTGTACAATGGCTGTGCTGTATTGCATACTGTGTACACCACCAGAAAAGTAATAGAAACTGTACACACTGTACACCAAACGCCCCATAATGTTCGATGTGCTGCGAACAGATGAACAACCGATGTTCGACCCGAACATCAAGCTCATCCCTAGTGAGCAACAACTGGTGCAGTGATGATCAGGGGCAATGTGACTGGTGTGGCAGTGATCAGGGACACTGTGACTGGTGTGGCAGTGGTCAGAGACACTGTGACTGGTGTGCTAGTAATCAGGGACACTGTGATTAGTGTGGTGGTGATCAGGGATATTGTGACTGGTGCAACGGTGTTTAGGGACACTGGTGTGGTGGAATCTGATGACATTATAGTGCTGTGGCAGTGATCAGAAGAACTTACAAAATTCAACGTATAAAAACTGAGGGCAATATCATACATTATAATGTCAAAAATGTCTTGATATTGCCTTCATCAGATGGGGTGATGTCACCCCTGTAAAAGCCAAATTTTGAAGATGCACACAAACTGGGAGTCCAAATGGATATTTCCCCCCTGATCCCATGCCTAAAGTTAACATTTGCTATCTCCCATCATGGGGGATCAATAGAAGTATTTTGTAGGTGCAACCCCTTCCTCTCATCTACTAGAGTTACGAGGATGTGGTTGCACCCACAAAACATGTATATTGAGATCCCCTGATGGCAGATAGCACATGTTGACACCCCGTATGCATCTTCAAAATTTGGCTTTTAAAATGTAAAAACAAAAATTTAGTTTAGTCCAACAAAAGGGTAAATGGATGGGATTTGAAACCAATTTATATTCTCCCCAACACATCAACCATGTTCTTCATTTGTTGTTCCATAACATTCAATTTCTTCTTTATAATGTCTTTTTTGCCATTCCACAGCATGATGTCGTAGATGAGCCTTTGTGCGCTGTCACTTGTGAAAGGTTCTGCTTGCCGTTCAACAACAAGCATATCACCTAAAAATTGGTTAAAAACATGAACATGTAGTATAAATATGCAGGCATACATAGATTATCTGAAGCTGGGGTGTCAGACACTCTGTTTGGGTGACAATCTCACCCACTTCCTCCACCTCTCCTTCCTCCAGATCCTCGGGGGGTCTTGGGCTGATTTCCCCTTCTTGGTGATGTGGGGGATCCCTGGTGTCCTCTGAGTGGTGTCCTCTGAGTCTTTTCTCCCCTATGAGAATGAAACAGAAGGTATACTTAGCACAACGATATTTGAGTCCAGAAATAGGAATATGAAACATTGTTTGGAAGTGGTGTACAATTGTCTGTTTGGCAGAGTTCCAAGTTGAAGACATCATTAATAATTCCCTTTTAACCAAGCTGTAGGGATGAGCTTCGTGTTCGAGTCGAACTTACGTTCGACTCGAACATCGGCTTTTCGCCGGTTCAGCGAATTCCGAATATTATGGGCCGTTCGCGCCAAATTCGTGTGGCGCTCACGGCCCACAATGCACTGCGATGGCGCAGTGCATTGCTGGCTCATGATTGGCCAAGCATGCATTGTGACCCCGCATGCTTGGCCAATCACAGCGCCGGCAGCGAGGAGAGCCATGATTGGCCACAGGCAGGATGCCTGTGGCCAATCATAGCTCAGGCTGTGTAGTACACGTCCCACACTATTTAAGGCCGCCGGCGCGGCGGCCTTGTGTAGTGTGTTGACGTCTGAAGCAGTTAGTGGGTGTTCTGTGTACCTTCAACACAGTATACACAGATCGTTATCGGCCAATTTTTCGATCTTGCTCTTCTGTAGTGGTTGTTGTCTGTGTGCCCTGATCGCAGTATATTCACCTCACCTATATAGCTAGCGATATATCTATCTTTTATAATAGAGCTTGCAGTCAGTGTTAGGATTTTGTGTGTTCTGTCTGCGTGCTCTGTACCCAGTACACACACTGCTATATCCACCTACATAGCTCTTCTCTATTTGAGCCATCTGCCATCTGCAGGAGTTATTGGAAGTTGTGTGTGCCTCCAGCACAGCACAGTATACATCTGTATTTACCCTTTATTGCTGGTGTTCTATAATAAAGGCATCTGCAGGAGTTAGTGGGTGTTGTGTGCCTCCAGCACAATATACACCTGTATCTACCCTTTATTGCTGTTCTCTAATAGAGCCATCTGCAGGGCTTAGTGGGTGTTGTGTGCCTCCAGTACAGTATACCCCTTTATCTACCCTTTATTGCTGGTGTTCTATAATAAAGGCATCTGCAGGAGTTAGTGGGTGTTGTGTGCCTCCAGCACAATATACACTACCCAACTGCTGTTTTACCCAACTCCCTTCAGGCCATTACCATGTCTGGAAGGCCAGCAAGGAGAGGCAGACAGGCGCGAGCTGATAAAAGAGGGAAAGCAGGCTCTGTGTCTAGAGACAACAGTGCTGGTAGTGGACGGGGTGCATCATCATCAGCACGTGGCCATGGGACACGCTTGTCCTTCTTTTCGGCAGCTGGACATGTTGAGCTGCAACATGCCAATGACTTGGTAGAGTGGATGACCAAGCCCTCTTCATCCTCCTCATCCTCTCTCACCCAGTCTCAGGGTATTAGCAAAGCAGCTGCCAACGCATCGTCTTCCCTCGTCTCAATGTCATCATCAGTGACTCCTTCCCTAGACCCACCACGTCCTCCTGAGGAGTCTCCTGAAGTCTTTGAGCACAGTGTTGGGTACATGCTCCAGGTGGATGCCCAGTGTTTTGTAGGCTCTGATGATGACACTCAGCTAGAGGAAGGCAGTAGCGTGAATGCAGAGAGAGGGGATGCTCAAGAAGGACAGCAATCTGGCAGTCATGTTCCACAAGCTGCAGAATACTGCCAGGTTTGCTACAGCGATGAAGAGGGAGGGGATGATGAGGGCACTGACTCCACATGGGTGTCTGGTAGGAGAGAGGAGGAGGAGGCACATGTCCAACGAGGCAGGATGCCCTCCGGGGGCCAGCTTAGGGGCAGCACACCGACTGAATCACACCGCAGAGCTCCGCCTGTGCAGGGCGCTGCCTCTGCGCGTTATTCTAAAAGTTCTTTGGTGTGGGCCCTTTTTGAGACGAGTGCATCAGATCGCACCGCTGCTATTTGCAACATATGTCTCAAGCGTATCTCGCGTGGCCAAAACATCAGCCGCTTGGGCACCACATGCTTGACCAGACATATGTTGACCTGCCATGCAGCTCGTTGGCAAGCGTACCTCAAAGACCCACACCAAAGAACAAAGCGGACCTCTCCTTGCTCCTCATCAGCTGGCATCTCCAACCCCACTAGACCTTCAGTCCTCTCTGAAACCTGCTCTGAGAGGAATGAAGGTGTAGAATTAGGTGTGTCACAGCCAAGTGCTTCCGGGCACTCTGCTAGCAGTACACCCACGTCCGATTATAGCAGGCAAATGTCCCTGCCCCAGCTGCTGGACCGGCAAAAGAAGTTCACTCCCAGCCATCCACATGCCCAGCGGTTGAATGCTAGCTTGGCTAAATTGCTAGCACTTCAACTGCTGCCTTTTCAGTTGGTAGACTCGGCTCCCTTCCGTGAGTTTGTACAATGTGCGGTTCCTCAGTGGCAGGTCCCCAAACGCCACTTTTTCTCATGGAAGGCAATTCCGGCTCTCTACCGGCATGTGGAAGGCAATGTCCTTGCCTCGCTGGACAGGGCGGTCAGTGGTAAGGTGCATATTACTGCTGACTCATGGTCCAGCAGGCATGGACAGGGACGTTACCTGTCTTTCACGGCCCATTGGGTCACTCTTCTGGCAGCTGGGAAGGATGCAGGACAAGGTGCAGTAGTGTTGGAGGTTGTTCCGCCACCACGCCTCCAAAATGCTACTATTGGTTGTGACACACCTCTCTCCTCCACCCCCTCCTCTTCTTCTTCCTCCATGGCCTCTTCCAGTGCTCTGTCCTCAGAACCAGCAGTGCTCCGTAGGCGTTCCAGGGGCTACGCAAGTACGCAGGCAAAACGTTGCCATGCCGTGCTTGCACTGGTTTGTTTGGGGGACAGGAGCCACACTGGGGCGGAGGTTTTGTCAGCTCTGCAGGGGCAGGCCGAGAGGTGGTTGATGCCACGCCAGCTTAAGCCAGGAATGGTGGTTTGCGATAATGGCACCAACCTCCTCTCCGCCCTCCGACAGGGACAACTGACCCATGTGCCCTGTGTAACTCACGTCCTTAACCTGGTGGTGCAGCGGTTATTGGGCAGGTACCCGGGCTTATAGGATGTCCTGAAGCAGGCCAGGAAAGTCTGTGTGCATTTCCGCCGATCATTTAATGCCTGTGCTCGGCTGGCTGAGCTCCAAAAGGAGTTGAACCTGCCCAAGAACCGCCTTATATGTGACATGCCCACCAGGTGGAACTCAGCGTTGGCCATGCTGCAGCGGCTGCACACGCAGCAGAGGGCCATCAAGTACCTTGAGTACCTGTGCGACTACGGCACACGGACAGGGTCAGGGGAGCTTGGTTTTTTCTCCCCACGCCAGTGGGGCATGATCAGGGATGCATGCACTGTCCTGTCACCATTTGAGGAGGCCACAAGGATGGTGAGCAGTGACAGTGCATGCATCAGTGACACTGTACCTCTTGTCCACCTCTTGGAGCATACGCTGCGTGGAATAATGGACAGGGCACTTGAGGCAGAACAGAGGCAGGAAGAGGAGGACTTCCTTGCCTCTCAAGGCCCCCTTTATCCAGACAGTGTTTCTGCTGTGCCACCCATCACACAGGAAGAGGATGAGGAGGAGGAAGAGGAGGAGGAGGATGATTGTGTCAGCATGGAGGTGGAGGCTGGCACTCAGCATCAGCAGCAGCAGCAGCAGCAGTCTTGTAGGGATGATTTACAGTCCCAAGAAACCCGTGGACTTGTACGTGGCTGGAAGGAGGTAGCTGCGGATCATGTTGTCCTTAGTGACCCAGAGGACTCCGGACCGAATGCCTCAGCTAACCTACGCTGCAAGGCCTCCCTGATCCTGCAAAGCCTGTGGAAGGATCCTCGTATTCTTCGGATCAAGGAGAGGGACCATTACTGGCTGGCCACTCTCCTTGATCCACGGTACAAAGGTAAGGTTGCCGACCTTATCTTGCCATCGCAGAGGGAGCAGAGGATGAGACATCTCCGGGAGGCCTTGCTGAAAGGTCTGTGCAACGCGTTCCCAGAGACTGGGAGGTTACAAACTCCTGGTCCTGGACAACCTGTTGCTGAGGCATCGGTCAGAAGGAGCGGTGGAGAAGGTGGCCGTCTGACTGATGCTTTCAGACAATTTTTTAGTCCGAAGCCCCAAGGTATGATCGGTTCCAGCAACCATCGCCAGCGTCTGATTTACATGGTGCAGGAATACCTAGGGGCAAGGTCAGACTTGGACACCTTTCCCACCGAAAATCCTATGGCTTACTGGGTCTTGAGGATGGATCACTGGCCAGAGCTTGCACAGTATGCAATTGAGCTACTGCCTGTCCTGCATCCAGCGTTCTTTCGGAATGCACCTTCAGTGCTGCTGGTGGCTTTGTTACCGATCACAGGGTGCGCCTGTCCACCGAATCAGTTGATCGACTGACCTTCATCAAGATGAATCAGTCTTGGATAACCCACAGCTACCAAGCACCTGAAGCTGATGTAACCGAATAATTTTTTTTTTAAATATCACATCCCTTCAAGACTGCCTATGCTGATGCTGAGTGACTGTCCTGTTATGTTGATTGTCTATCCTCTTCCTCCTCCGCTAATATGTTGGAAGAACATTTCTGGTTCTGGGTGATGCCATCAGCCCAATTTTTCTGCCCCTGTTTAACAGGGGTGTTTAATTACAATTTTTGATGCAATGCTTTGCAGCAGGGCTAATTCCTGCAATAAAACTAGAGTATATGGGAGATGTTGCAGTGTCGTGGCACCAGCACCAGTGCCTAAGGCCCAATTTTTCTGCCCCTGTTTAACAGGGGCATTTCATTACAATTTTTGATGCAATGCTTTGCAGCAGGGCTAATTCCTGCAATAAAACTAGAGTATATGGGAGAGGTTGCAGTGTCATGGCACCAGCACCAGTGCCTAAGGCCCAATTTTTCTGCCCCTGTTTAACAGGGGCATTTCATTACAATTTTTGATGCAATGCTTTGCAGCAGGGCTAATTCCTGCAATAAAACTAGAGTATATGGGAGAGGTTGCAGTGTGGTGGCACCAGCACCAGTGCCTAAGGCCCAATTTTTCTGCCCCTGTTTAACAGGGGCGTTTAATTACAATTTTTGATGCAATGCTTTGCAGCAGGGCTAATTCCTGCAATAAAACTAGAGTATATGGGAGAGGTTGCAGTGTCATGGCACCAGCACCAGTGCCTAAGGCCCAATTTTTCTGCCCCTGTTTAACAGGGGTGTTTAATTACAATTCTTGATATAATATTTCACAGGAGGGCCCGTTTCTGTGCCCATCCAAAGTAACTGTGAGGACTTATAGTGTTGTGGCACCAGCACCACAACCACCAATTTTTCTACCACTGTTCAACAATGGCACGTTGTGATGGGCCGTACCCCAGAGAACCTAATTTTCACCTCGTACCGTAAAAGTACTGCGGGCAACACGGTACTGCATGCGGATAGTTTCAACCCCAAATGATCAAATGATAGTCTCTTTAAAGAAGAGGCTTATAAGCTACAGATTAGATTCCTTGCACAAGGTTACAGCCGCTCATGCCTGCGCAGGGCTTATAATAAAGTGGTGATATTGCCTCGCAGGGATCTCCTGTTCTCCAAAAGGGAACGTGGCGATCCTACTTTGGATCCACCTAGGATCACTATGCGTTTCACTAAACAAAACAATATTATTTGCAATATTATTCAGAAATACTGGCCCATTTTAAAGGATGATCCTAAAATCGGATGCCTTGTCCCTGCACGCCCTCCCATCTCTTATAAAAGGGCCTCTTCGTTATATGACAAGTTGGTGCAGAGCAAATATAAAAGTGAAACTAAAAGATCTAAACACTGCTCGGTTGTTGGCTCTTTTCCCTGCAATCATTGCTCGTGCTGCAAATACATCAGACGTGATAAGATCTTTTGCTTACCAAATGGTGCTACTTTTCGACCCATCCATTTTGCAAATTGCCAAACACAGGGTGTGGTATACCTCATGGAGTGTGAATGTGGGGCATACTATGTTGGTAAAACCAAACAAGAATTCCATCGTCGAATGTCCAAACATGTTTACAGCATGGAAATTGGCAATTATTATTTGGCAATAGGACGACATGCTGTAACAGTACACAACTATAGAATGCCCAAGATCACATTCACCGCCCTAGATCGAATACATATACCAGCTCGGGGGGGGGGGGTGATTGGAATAAGACTCTACTCCAACACGAAAAGAGGTGGATACATAAATTGGATGCCACCTCTTTTCCAGGACTCAACGAGTCGGTCTCCTTTGCTCCTTTTTTAAAGGGGTTTACCTCTGGAAGGACACAGTAGAGACCACCTGTTGACCCCTTTCTCATTCGGTCTCTTCTTCCCTATCACCTCTCAAGTCATTTCTTAGTGATACTTCCCGGCTATGTCTCTTTAAGTTGTCATAAACATCTCAGCCATTGTTATTACATTTGGGTCCTAAATAATGTACCCAATATGGCTAACTCTTAAAGATTGTACCTTTATATGGTTAATTTTCTAGAAATATTACTTATTTTGCTGTTATATACTCTTTGTGGTTGCATATTCACTGTGGCCGTGCTCTAAGTAAATGCATGCATTTGCATGTCAGTAAATGCATTTTATATATGTGAAACAATTTGAAATTATGTAACATGACCGGTGAAACAAATGTGTGCTAATGTGGTATTATGCTTTGATTTACCGTCTATGTCCCCCCCCCCCCATTTCCTCTCCCCCCCCCCTTTTTTTTTTTTTCATTAAGATTATTTATATTTATTTTTATTTTATTTATTATTATAATTTTTATAATTTTTTCCCTTCCCATTCCTCTCACTCCCACACTCCCTGCCCTATCCAAACCTCGGAGGCTTAGTGGGGGTCTGGACTGACGCGGTGTACCTCAGCATTGGCACTACATGGAGGTTACAAACTCCTGGTCCTGGACAACCTGTTGCTGAGGCATCGGTCAGAAGGAGCGGTGGAGAAGGTGGCCGTCTGACTGATGCTTTCAGACAATTTTTTAGTCCGAAGCCCCAAGGTATGATCGGTTCCAGCAACCATCGCCAGCGTCTGATTTACATGGTGCAGGAATACCTAGGGGCAAGGTCAGACTTGGACACCTTTCCCACCGAAAATCCTATGGCTTACTGGGTCTTGAGTATGGATCACTGGCCAGAGCTTGCACAGTATGCAATTGAGCTACTGCCTGTCCTGCATCCAGCGTTCTTTCGGAATGCACCTTCAGTGCTGCTGGTGGCTTTGTTACCGATCACAGGGTGCGCCTGTCCACCGAATCAGTTGATCGACTGACCTTCATCAAGATGAATCAGTCTTGGATAACCCACAGCTACCAAGCACCTGAAGCTGATGTAACCGAATAATTTTTTTTTTAAATATCACATCCCTTCAAGACTGCCTATGCTGATGCTGAGTGACTGTCCTGTTATGTTGATTGTCTATCCTCTTCCTCCTTCGCTAATATGTTGGAAGAACATTTCTGGTTCTGGGTGATGCCATCAGCCCAATTTTTCTGCCCCTGTTTAACAGGGGTGTTTAATTACAATTTTTGATGCAATGCTTTGCAGCAGGGCTAATTCCTGCAATAAAACTAGAGTATATGGGAGATGTTGCAGTGTTGTGGCACCAGCACCAGTGCCTAAGGCCCAATTTTTCTGCCCCTGTTTAACAGGGGCATTTCATTACAATTTTTGATGCAATGCTTTGCAGCAGGGCTAATTCCT
This sequence comes from Lithobates pipiens, assembly GCF_037356315.1. Taxonomy (NCBI): domain Eukaryota; kingdom Metazoa; phylum Chordata; class Amphibia; order Anura; family Ranidae; genus Lithobates; species Lithobates pipiens. The sequence goes on along the minus strand of NW_027507790.1, from coordinate 30,503,139 downwards.
GCAATAAAACTAGAGTATATGGGAGAGGTTGCAGTGTCATGGCACCAGCACCAGTGCCTAAGGCCCAATTTTTCTGCCCCTGTTTAACAGGGGTGTTTAATTACAATTCTTGATATAATATTTCACAGGAGGGCCCGTTTCTGTGCCAATCCAGAGTAACTGTGAGGACTTATAGTGTTGTGGCACCAGCACCACAACCACCAATTTTTCTACCACTGTTCAACAATGGCACGTTGTGATGGGCCGTACCCCAGAGAACCTAATTTTCACCTCGTACCGTAAAAGTACTGCGGGCAACACGGTACTGCATGCGGATAGTTTCAACCCCAAATGATCAAATGATAGTCTCTTTAAAGAAGAGGCTTATAAGCTACAGATTAGATTCCTTGCACAAGGTTACAGCCGCTCATGCCTGCGCAGGGCTTATAATAAAGTGGTGATATTGCCTCGCAGGGATCTCCTGTTCTCCAAAAGGGAACGTGGCGATCCTACTTTGGATCCACCTAGGATCACTATGCGTTTCACTAAACAAAACAATATTATTTGCAATATTATTCAGAAATACTGGCCCATTTTAAAGGATGATCCTAAAATCAGATGCCTTGTCCCTGCACGCCCTCCCATCTCTTATAAAAGGGCCTCTTCGTTATATGACAATTTGGTGCAGAGCAAATATAAAAGTGAAACTAAAAGATCTAAACACTGCTCGGTTGTTGGCTCTTTTCCCTGCAATCATTGCTCGTGCTGCAAATACATCAGACGTGATAAGATCTTTTGCTTACCAAATGGTGCTACTTTTCGACCCATCCATTTTGCAAATTGCCAAACACAGGGTGTGGTATACCTCATGGAGTGTGAATGTGGGGCATACTATGTTGGTAAAACCAAACAAGAATTCCATCGTCGAATGTCCAAACATGTTTACAGCATGGAAATTGGCAATTATTATTTGCCAATGGGACGACATGCTGTAACAGTACACAACTATAGAATGCCCAAGATCACATTCACCGCCCTAGATCGAATACATATACCAGCTCGGGGGGGGGGGGGGGTGATTGGAATAAGACTCTACTCCAACACGAAAAGAGGTGGATACATAAATTGGATGCCACCTCTTTTCCAGGACTCAACGAGTCGGTCTCCTTTGCTCCTTTTTTACTTTCAAATAGTTTATTGATAACAAGCTTAAAGAACAAACAGTCACTGTTACAAACATATGTTCCAAAGAAAAAATAACACATTACATCAAAGTATCAAGCATAGATACAGAGTCAGGCTACATTCAGATATACGAAATGTACTCCATGCTAAAGCGTGGATTAGAACTTGGGCCTACAACTCACATTACCAATAGTATCACAAGGACAGAGTCCAGTTAACACTAGAAAAAGTAGGAGGGCGGAGCTCTGCCCAGATTACTGTGACAACAGTGAGCATACACATATTGTGTAGGTTGAGCATCATTATCAAAAGAGGATATCGGGAAATGGAGAAAGGTAAGACAGAGCAAGAGATAAGAGAGAAAAGAAGAGGAAGAACCAGAACTAGGGATACAACACAGAAGAAGAAAAGGAACTAAGGAAAGAGGGGGGTTGGGAGGGAAGGTGGCACTGACCAGGTGGCTCAAGGATGTCACAAAGGGGTGAGAGCCTCCCCGGCTCCTTATGAGCCAAGCTTAGGGTTTCAAAAGTTGACTATCAAATCCAGGGGGAAGAAAGTGGTCTAGCCAAGGGCGCCAGACCCTAAGATGTTGTGGGATCCTGTCCACTATTGTGGCCTCTATTTTGCTGTGTATCATAGCCTGGGTGACCCTATTCCTAACTTCCGCAATATGCAGAAATGGGGACTTCCATGCCTTCGCAATTGTCTGCTTGCCAGCTGTAGTGAGTTGCAAAAAGAGACGCAGTTGTGATTTAGTAAAGTCTCGCGGTGGAAGATTAAGTAGGGCCAAAGATGGGTCGGGAGGGAGGGTCACATCAAATAAAGTTGAAACCATGTGAAATATTGCCGCCCAGAAGTGTTGCACCACAGGACACGTCCACCAAATATGCAAGTGGGTGCCATCAGTGTCGCAACCACGAAAGCAATTGGGGGAGTATGATGGTAGATATCTAGCTATCCTGGTAGGAACCAGGTACCATCTCATGAGGACTTTATAACTGGCCTCTAGCGCAACAACATTCTGCGAGGAAAGCTTAGTAGTTGCCCATATCATTGACCAATCGCTATCATCCAGGTCCAAGGATAGGTCCTTGGACCAAGCAGAAACATACGAGGGAGGCAGGGGTGAGGGGGACGTGAGATATGCGTAGAGGCTGGAGATTATGCCCGGGGCATGGGGGTCTGAGTCACATATATTCTCAAAGAGAGACAATTTGTTCAGCACCCTTTGGGAGCCCAAGAGGGTTTGGATAAAATGGGAAATTTGGAGGTACCTAAAGCACTCCCGGGAGGGGAGATGTGAATGGGCTTGTATAGATGGAAAGGGTTTCAGGACACCATTCGAGATGAAGTCCCTCACGCGTTCCAGTCCGGCACGAGACCAGGCCAGGAAAGAGGCAGGCTGAGAAAATGCGGGAGGGAATAGTGGGTGGCCAAGAAGAGATAGTAGGGGTAGGTGCGGGGAAATCAATTTAAAAGGTCTACGTAATTTGTCCCAGATTTTCATAGAATGTAGGGTTATAGGATTATGAATAGGACCCCGGGCAGCGGGGGGGAGCCATAAAAGATTAGTGATATGTATGGGATGTAGATCTATTGCCTCCAAAGCTACCCAGAGAGGGATCTCCGTTTTTGCGTGGTAAAGGGTCAACTGAGCAAGTTGAGCTGCATGAAAGTAACGGAGAAAATTGGGAACACCAAGACCCCCGTTGAGCTTACTGCGGAGCAAGGTTGAATGTGAGACTCGGGGGGCCCGGGTGCCCCAAATATATTTGTATACCCGACTCTGGATCGCCCTGTGGAAATATGGTGGAATCGCGACCGGGAGGACTCTATACAGGTACAACAACTTCGGCAACAATGACATCTTCACAGCCGCGATCCGCCCCAGCCATGAAACGTGTAAAGGTAGCCACGTGTCAAGCATGGAGGACAAGTGTTTAAACATTGGGAGATAATTGGAACGAAATAAATGGGCGGGGTCACTAGTTAGTTTGATACCCAAGTAGGAAATGGAGGAGGAGGACCATTGAAAGGGGAAATTACTTTTTATAAGGTCGAGGACCTCTGGAGGGAGCGTCACGTTGAGGGCTTTGGATTTCTCTTGATTTACCTCTAATCCAGATATTCTTGCAAATTTAGACAGGAGTTGTAGAAGGTTGGGCAGGGAGACATGCGGAGATGTAACAAATAACAGGGCGTCATCTGCGAAAAGGCATATTTTGTGAGATGTAGAAGCGACCTCTACACCATGAATATTGGGATCAGATCTAATCAAGGCAGCAAGGGGTTCAATTACTAAGGCAAATATTAACGGGGATAAGGGACAACCCTGCCTTGTCCCTCTACTAATTGGGAAACACTCTGAACTGAAGCCCGAGTACTTAACATATGCCTGTGGGTGAGTATACAGAGCACTTACCCATTGCAAGAAGTTGGGGCCAAAACCCCAACGTCCCAAAATGTAGTGAAGATAGGGCCATGAGACCGTATCAAAAGCTTTCCTAATATCAAGGGATAAAAGATGCATGGGAATCTTACGAGACATAGCTATGTGTTGTAGAAGGATCACCCGACGGATGTTGTCGGCAGCCTGGCGGCGAGGAATGAATCCTACTTGATCCTTATGTATCAGGCCTCCAATGATCGGGTTGAGTCTTAGGGCAAGGATTTTGGCTAGTAGTTTCACATCTACGTTTAAAAGGGATATGGGCCTATAGTTGGACCAGAGGGTGTGGTCAGTATTGGGCTTAGGGATCATGGCAATAATGGCAGTCTGCGAGTCTCGGCCAAGGGATTGTTGCTGTAGCAGGGCGTTGAAGGATTTAGAAAGAAGTGGGGCCAGAGTGGGTGCGAATTTCTTGTAATATACAGCAGGAAGACCATCCGGGCCAGGGCGTTTATGAGGTTTAAGTGATTTAATGGCGCCAAGGACCTCCTCAACCGAGATAGGTTTATCTATAGACTCCCGGCTAGCAACAGGCAACGAAGGTATAGGTAAATCTTGGAAGAGCATCTCCGCCTCAGAAGAGGGAAGAGACCCCCTCGATTCATATAGATTAGCAAGACGCTTACGGAATTCAGAGAGTACCTTAACAGGGTTGCTAGTATGAGTGCCATTAGCCAGCCGGAGTCTAATAGGTTTATGTATACGGTCTGGTCGCCGAAGACTCAGCGCTAGTAAGGTGTCCGGCTTGTTGGCCTTCGTGTAGATCTTGTGGCCGGACCGGCGGAGAGCTTTCTCCGCAGATTCAGCCAAGAGCAGATCCAGTTCCAACCTGGTTACCTCAAGCTGTTTCTTATTATCATTAGAAGGGGTCGCTTGAAATTGTAGAAACTGGCGTTGGAAGTCAGCCTCCAACCGTTGTAATTTGAGTCTTTTGTCACGCTTCAGATGAGTGGCAACTGAGATACAAGTACCTCTGATCACCGGTTTGTGCGCTTCCCAGAGGAGGGTCGGCGAAATGTCTGGACTAGCATTAAATTGAAGATAGTCATTAAGGGCAGTTTGAATATCGAGACAATAAGACTGGTTGGTAAGGAGGGCCTCATTCATACACCAGGATTTGTTGTCAGGGCGGGGTATTAATGACGAGATCGTAGTTACAACAGCGCAGTGATCTGACCACGAGATGGGTTGTATGGAGGATTTCAGCAAAATTGGGGAGGATGCGATTGGTACAAGGATATGGTCTATTCTAGAAAACGAATTGTGCGGGGGGGAATAGTAAGTATAATTTTTCTTCAATGGGTTACACTCTCTCCAGGAATCTAAAAGGGAGTGTTGTTGCAACAATCTGCGAAGTTGTGAGGCAGGGGAATAATGATCTGGGGAGTAGGGAGACTTATCCAGATGTGGATAAAGTACCAAGTTTGAATCGCCGCACATAAATAATGTGCCTTTGGTGTGTGTCTTAACTACCCGCAAGAGGTGGGTGAAAAAGGGGATCGGGTTGACGTTTGGGGCATAATAGGAGACAAACGTAGTTTCCACTTCCTGTAAAAGGCCCACCAATATAATATAGCGGCCTGAGGGGTCCTTGATCTCCGTTTGTAATGTGAAGGGCAGGGAGTGGCGGAAAGCAAGTAAAACACCTCTGTGTTTAGTATTTGCAGAGGCGGTATACACTAACGGATAACGGGAGCTAAAATATTTGGGGGTGTTGCGGACAGTGAAATGAGTTTCCTGGAGGGCAACAATGTCGGCCCCCAAGGAAACAAAGGTGCGGAAGGCCTTTGTTCTCTTATGAGGGGAGTTAAGTCCCTTAACATTAAGGGAAATTATATTTAAAGGGGCCATCTATGCGAGCGGGGAAGGGTAAATATATATAAAAAATGTGGGTGAAGAGAGGAGGGTGAGCCACCTGGCCAGAAAGGGAGAGAAAAAGGAAGGAAAGAAGCAAGAAGGAAGCACAAAGGAGAAAAAAGACAGCAGGGGGAGAAGAAAAGAGGGGAAGTAGTGTACAAAACGTAGGGCATCACAATGATTTAAAAAAAACTGAACAAAGTATCTGTAGTGCCCAACCAAATAGTGCGCTAGCTCTTCAGCCAGAGAAGACCGACCGAAGAGGGAGAGCACTGGAGGTGGGGGAGCAGTGACAACTCCCCACTGCAAGCGGATCTAACAGTGAAAACCATATAATTAAAGTTAGGACAACATCTTGAGCAAAAGTAACATAAACTAAACAGGAGATAAACGGCAGTAACCATGGCCTTCTAAATATAAGGGGTTTGCAGCTATCGCAGGTCGGAGGGGGGGATAAAGAAAGGATCAGAGGGAAGGGAGGCAAGGGGAATGGGCGGGTGTGGGGAAAGCAAGGGAAGGGTGAGGGGAGGAGGAGAAAGGGAGGGGGGGGGATGAGGGAAATAGGAGGAGAGGAAGAAAATGGGGAAGCAGGGGAGGGTAAAAGGAGGGGGAATAAGGGAGAGAAATAGCCAGCCCACGAGTAGCATAAATGGAAGCAGGCTGAAAAACATACATCACTCTTGATTAAGTGGAGTGCTGGAGGAGGTGCGAAAGGAGACATCAAATGAAAAAGGGAGGGGCAGGGCGCCGGGACGAGAGGAGGGGAGACGAGCAAGTCACATCCCCAACTCCCGCCCAGCCCCCCCCCCCCTCGCCTCCCCCAGCAGACCAACCAAAAAAGAAACAAACATAAATAAAAACAGGAGCGAGAAAAAAAAAAAGCACAAAAAAAATATTCGTGGAAATGGTATGCATACAGATGAAGTCAATGAAGTATATAGCAGTATACCTATGTAAAATAGGAATAACTGAACCAGAGTTATATCCCCATTGGGGGACATAGAGACCTCGTGTGACACCTAAGTAAGGGCGTCGCAAGCACACCCAGCTATTGTCACCCAGATAGCAGCACATTATCAATTAAGAACAAAAGGAAAAAACAAAACAAAAATAGAAAATAAAAAAATGAAAATGTGGAGAGCGAAAAAATGAGAAAAAAGGGCAAAAATGGAGAAACAATACAAAAAAGTATACAAAACACGGGGTGACAAACAGAAAAAAATTAACAGTAAAGGAAGTGCTGCAACAGCAGGGCTACATTGGAGGTCCAGAGGTCGGGACCACAAGGAGGTACTCTGAGAGTACTGAGGGAAAAAGAGGGAGCACCCTCAGGTATATCAACGAGGCGTGCGGGACTTTGGGCTGAGGAAGGCATCTTCCGGACGACGTGAAGGTGTCCCCTTACGGATAGATGTCGGGTCCAGCGGGTTGCGCTTCGGTGTAGCCGAATATGGATGAGCCGTGGATCGAGCCGGGGTGCGGGGTAGCGCAGTCTCCGAGACTTGAACCGGCAAGGTCAGACGAAGGGATTCCAGCAAATGTTGTAAGGATTCCGGGGTTGAGCACGAATGCTGCTGGCCCTGGTGTGTGAATTGCAGGGCGAAGGGGAACCTCCAAGTGTACTTGAGCTGGTGCTGCATTAAAACTTGAAGTTGAGGCTTCATGGCACGGCGTTTAGCTATAGTCAGCGGAGCCAGGTCGGAGAAAAGCTGATATTTATGCGTTTGGAAGAGCAGTTCTTCTTTCTTACGGGCATCATTCAGTAACTGTTCTTTCGTGCGAAAGAAATGTAGTTTCACAATAATGTCCCGATGGGGACCGTCCGTTTGGCGGCGTGTGAGGGCACGATGAATCCTGTCGAACTCCAGCCGTTCGATTGGAATGGAAGGTGAGAGTTCCTGGAACAGTGCGGTCGTAAAAGATTGCACATCTTCCACAGATTCTGGGATGCCGCGTAAGCGCAGGTTGGACCTGCGGGAGCGATTTTCGGCATCCTCCAAACGGGAGAGTAAGGTGGCATTCTCCTCTTTTAACACAGAAAAGTTTTGAGAGTGTTCTTGAAGAGTGAGCTCCATGTCATCAACTCTTGTCTCCAGGTCAGCCGTGCGCTGACCTATTTCACGGATTTCCCGTGATAGCCTGTCCGTTATTTGTTCCGATGTAGTCTTGAGAGCCTTTTGGAGCATAGTCTCCATGTGTTTCAAAAAGGCAGTTTGAGACATACCTGAGGAGGGTAGAGGTGGGGAACCACCAAGGTTAGAGTCCGATTCATCCTCATCGCCGCTGTCCGCTTGGTCGGAGGCCGCAGGAGAGGCAGCGTGGTGTTTAGCTAAGGCCTTAGCCGCCATTTTGGAGGAAGCCCGGGCCAGGGCTTCTTTGATGGGTTTCGGCTTGTTCTTGCCCTTCGGTCCCGTGAGTACCATCCCGAGAGACGCCAGTGTTGTCTCAAAGGTGATCCGGGTGATATCGTGGTGAAATGCGGGTTCAGATGATTGATATTGATCCGATCTTGCAGCGAGGAGCGCGGAGCTCTAAGGGAGAGCGTCTGCCATGTCGAGCTTCGCGCATGCGCCCCCTTTGCTCCTTTTTTAAAGGGGTTTACCTCTGGAAGGACACAGTAGAGACCACCTGTTGACCCCTTTCTCATTCGGTCTCTTCTTCCCTATCACCTCTCAAGTAATTTCTTAGTGATACTTCCCGGCTATGTCTCTTTAAATTGTCATAAACATCTCAGCCATTGTTATTACATTTGGGTCCTAAATAATGTACCCAATATGGCTAACTCTTAAAGATTGTACCTTTATATGGTTAATTTTCTAGAAATATTACTTATTTTGCTGTTATATACTCTTTGTGGTTGCATATTCACTGTGGCCGTGCTCTAAGTAAATGCATGCATTTGCATGTCAGTAAATGCATTTTATATATGTGAAACAATTTGAAATTATGTAACATGACCGGTGAAACAAATGTGTGCTAATGTGGTATTATGCTTTGATTTACCGTCTATGTCCCCCCCCCCCATTTCCTCTCCCCCCCCCTTTTTTTTTTTTCATTAAGATTATTTATATTTATTTTTATTTTATTTATTATTATAATTTTTATAATTTTTTCCCTTCCCATTCCTCTCACTCCCACACTCCCTGCCCTATCCAAACCTCGGAGGCTTAGTGGGGGTCTGGACTGACGCGGTGTACCTCAGCATTGGCACTACATGGTCTTTCCCCCGGGTGAATGCCATCCCCCACTATCATGGTCCATCCGCTAGTTGCTTTTGGGGGGGGTTGGTGCTCTGTCGTGACTCCCCGGCAAGGGTAGGAGGGGCTCTGGTTATTTACACAAGCCCCTCCGTATGTCTCCCTTTGTTTTATGGGTGGGCTGGTCCCGCCCAGTAATGAGGGACACTTATTCCCTTGCCGGCGGCATCCTTTGACACCTCCGGGTGCATACCTCACGCGCACCCGCACTTCAGAGAACGTGCGTGACGTACTGACGTCACACAGTTGCGACGGAAGTGACGTCATTTCGGGGCCACTTTGCGGCCTTCCAGGACGCCGGGGTGGCCACACGCGGCCGGCCTGTTTAGGCGGCCATGCGGAATTAGGCAAATACCGGCCATTAGACAGGTGGTCTACACCTGTGAGGAATCCCAGGGCTCAACATAAATATCCCTCCCTATAGGAAGTGTACACCCATTGTCTACTATTACATGAGAAAGGACTTGGGAACCTCCAGCTCTCGGATGGTATGCTTGGCTATTTTCCTTCTTGACCTGTGCTTATCTATTTACTATATTTAAGTAACATTTCGAAATTTCTGTAGAATAGTACTTTGATTGATTTATCAAATTACAGATTGGGTAACTCCATACAATACGAGTCAGCGACTGCGTCTGTGACCTTTCCCGGGCTAGGTTTCTGGTCACAGTCCCCCCTTCCCTGTTTGGGAATTTCCCTATCAATCTTATTAATTCAGGTAATAGCCTTGATGCTTACTATGGACACTGTTCACCTAATCAGGTTAGCATGTCCACTTTGGTTTCTGTTATTTGTTATTTTTTGTTTCATTTCTTTTATTCATTTATTTATTTAAATTACAACATTTTTTCACCTCTCCAGCACTTCCCCTCTTCTTATGTAACCCTTCACGCACAAGCTAGTATCATGTCCATCCACATACACCTGGTTCTCTTTAGGCACCTTGTCAATACTCATCTCCCACATCACTCATACATTTTCCACACCCATTCACTTTAGCATACATATAGCTTACGCTGACTCACACACACACTTGTCACTTCCTCACTGCCACTTTTCCCACACAGTGTTTCTTTCTTGCACGTATCCTTTGTTGTTTTTGTTTTGGTGTTTTTCCTCATTGATGTATGTATTTATTTATTTATTCATTTATACAGTTTTTAATTGTTTTTTTGGTATTTCACCTTTTTCCTTTCCTTTCTTTTTTTCTTTCCTTTTCACGCGCACTGTTTTTAGGGTTCCCCCCCCCCCATTTCCCCTCTTTTTTTTTTATCAGAAACCGAATCTGTGAGCGTTGTTTTCTTTTCTCCTTCTCTTCCTTTTCAAAGTATTCTATATATATATCTAAACACTCAGGGGTGATTATCCTCTATATACATAGATTATAGGTATGATAATAATTTCATGCCGTATATATACCCTATGTCCATATGTTAAAATACATGTTCCTAATTTTATTTATATATTGGGATTCTATCATAGGTGTGACTCACCATATTGTCCGGCTACCTACGTCCGCACCCACTCCCTATATCTATGGGTGGTGAGGTATTTGTGTGACCTCTCGTGAGCCACGCCTCTAGACCTCTGACCTTTTTTCCCCCTGGCATCTTGGTGGTAATTTTGGACTTGGTAACATTCTGGATATGTGAAGGAAATTGAGGCACCACCTTGTGGGGGAACTCCACTAAAAGCACTATAATTTATTTTACTTCCTTGGAAGTGCACCATTGGGTAAATTATACCAACAAATATAAGGTATTCCCAGTATAAGTAACATTCAATATATTTATTTATTGCATCTTTGTTTTATAACAGACCATTTCTCTGAAGAAGACCCCCTGAGTGGGTTGAAACGCGTTAGGACTATACTTCTACTGTTGTTATATTATACATTGTCATTTATAGTTGTGTCTGTTTGTGCATATCCATTGATATTATTGTACTATTTACATAGGAGTCCGTTTTTAATTGTTCAGGTGGAGCTCATGTTTTTACCTCTGTGCCATGTTGCCATTTTTTCATGGTAATAAACATTAAAATATTTTTCATATTATTCTGATATGCATTTACTATTCTTTTTTGCTGCCTAAAAACCCCGACTGTGGGGGAACTTGTTCCATTTTTTCATTTGTGTGGGGTGAGCAGCACTCTCCAAGCCCTTCGTGGCAGTGTGTTCTTTTTCAGTATTAACAATGGCATGTAATTACAATTCTTGATATAATCGTTCACAGCAGGGCGCTCCAGCGCCCACCAAGAGTCACTTTGAGGGCTTACAATGTTGTGGCAAAACCAACACCTTGTTTCGCCATTTCTGCAGAGCATATAGGGCAGGCCCCTACTTTCAAACATCCAACTTACAAACATCTCCTACTTGCAAACGGAAGGAGACAACAGCAAGTGAGATGAAAAAAGATGGACGACAAAACAAATTATACAGGGGTGATAACCCTTCCCTATGTTTTCCAAAAAGCTTAAAAATTGTTTTTTTGACTGGAGCTACACTTTAAAAATGTACCAGTCGAAAATTACAAACAGATTCAACTTAACACAACAAACCTACACAGTCCCTGTCTTGTTTGCACCGCCTGTATACTGCTGTTCTGAGTATATAGGGCCTGGGGGCCACACACATTTCCTTTTTTTAATATGGGTACGGGGTTCCCCTTAATATGCATACAAGACCCAAAGAGGCTGGCAATGGGCAGGGAGGGCTACCCATGCCATTTTTCTCAATGATTTTCAACTATATTGCAGGAACCAGATATAACATTAAAACCGCAATCAGTTTTAAATGATGTTATTTCCGTTTAATGTCATTTTGTGCAGGGACTGTTCTAAACATGGGAAACACGTGGCACTTCACAGGCATACTACAGACACCCCCCAGGCACGATATTTAAAGGAATATTTCACTTTTTTTTTCACTTTAATCGTCATTAAAATCAGTGCTCCCGCCAAAACGGCCATTTTTAAAAACATTTTAGGCATTGACCCATGTCCCCTGGGGCAGGAGCCAGGTCCCCAAACCCTTTTTAGGACAGTATCTTGCATATTAGCCGTTAAAATTAGCACGTTTAATTTCGAACGTTTGAGTCCCATAGATTTCAATGGGGTTCTAAAGTTCGTACGAATTTGGGGTCCGTTCGAAAGTTCTGGTGCGAACCAAACCGGGGGGTGTTTGGCTCATCCCTACCAAGCTGGAATAATTACCTATTTTGGACAAGTTTTACAGATGGAGACACCCCAAGTATCCACTGGAGCACCTGTGTGGGTGACCCAAAAAAAGTGCTCTGGTGTCCCACACTAGTGCTCCTGAGTCCAGATGTGTAAATAGCTGCTGAGTGTACTCTCCTTACATTCTACTGAATCAAGTTTGCAATTCATTCGAGTTTCAAAGACATCTAGACAACAATGTCCTAAACTTCTTTTAATACAAATTAGCATGACCAAATGTGGTTAACCCTGTATCAGCTAAAAACATTGTATTTAGTTGGCAATGAACAATGTTTCCTACGAACGATTACTGTGCCCACGAACATGAAAGTAGACATTTAAAACTGTACAACAGTAAAGAAAAGCACATGGAGCAGCATGCAAGTTAATAATCATAATAGGAACACACGACAAGTACTAACTTCTTTGAAGCACTTTCTATATCCTTTTGTACTGATCCTGCTCCCTTAGCTTTAGGACTGACCAGCATTTTCTTAATTGCTCCTTTGATCGTCATATCCCAAATTTCTGCCACAGACTCTTCACCACTTTCATCATGATTTTGGCCTTAGTAGATTGGGGTTTGAGTACGGCCCATTCTTTGCATCATAGTCGGCCCTCCTTAATATGTGGACCATCTCCACCATCACCTCAAAGGACATTTTGGAGGCCTTAAACCTCCTCCTGGATTGGGACATTGTGGCCTCCGGGCTTTCCTCCTCATTACTACTAGTTGTAATTACCTGCTGTGTCTCTGGTATGATCCTCTCCCACTGAGACGAAAGAGACGGGGCTGGGAATCTTCAAGAAAGAACTTGGCCCATCACAGTGGCCTATACTGCTTCAAGATTGGGGACTATATTGGGATATAATAATGAGAGTTTAGGCTGACATTAGTGTTTTTGTCTTGTGTATTGTCTTACAGCAACGATGAATCACTTTAAGGATCCAGAATTCATGGCCAGTTTCATAGACAGATACAGGAAGATGAGGAATTTGTAGGAGGTGAAACATAGCTTATATTATAATAAACAAGCTAGGAGGTTATCGGTGGAGAAACTTCTGGAATTTGTGAAGACTCGGATCCCAGATGCAAACATGACGTTTTTAGAAAATAAAATTGGGATCTTGAAGAACGCTTAAGAAGCAGCATAATAAGATCCAGAAATCACTCCGATCAGGAACATCAGCAGCGCAAGTGTATGTCCCCAGGCTGTGGTACTTCAACAAAATGCGGTTTATGGACAACCAGACTGAAGCCAGGGAACCCATTTTCTACCCTTCCCTGCAGCCTTCCCTCCACCCTTCTACTCAACCCCAGCAGAGGCTGACGAGGAACAACCTGGGCCTTCCATCCTGGAACAAGTGGACGCGCCAAGGTGGAGCCAGGTATATTATTTGGAGACATATTTATTGTCCTAATATTAATGATGTTAACTAGATGTTATAATTGATAACTAATTAATGATTTTAAACAAAGTGATTTACATATGAATAGACAGTAGTGGCCAAAATGTTTGGGACAAGAAAGAAAAATGTTGGGGTCAGAATGATAGTCTTTCTATTTATTAACATTCAATTTGCAAGTCAGGAGCTAAAAATTGTGTGTGATTGATGAAGAAAAAAACGAAAACTATGTTCCTTATTTATACACAGGAGGAGTTCAGCCAGGAGGAGGCCTTGCCCAGTGGCAGCCAGTAGGTGGCTGGGCCAAGTAGGAGCTTCACCCAATTCCAGGTGCCCCTGGAATTGGGTGAAGGGGACGATGACGGAGGACGCAGCACTGGGCCTCATTAGGTAAGCCAGCAATTTCCTCAGAAGCCCCCTCCAACATTGAAGAGGCCTATGGCTGCTATATAGCCACCAGGTTGCTAGAATTGGAGAAGGGCCTCCTCTGTGATATAATTTTTTTTGATGCCCTTCAGAAGGGGTTGAGGGGCCAGCTGACTGAGAACAGCCACATATATGAGCAAGCCCATCTTCCTCTTCTCCTCCTCCTGCCACAAGTTCACTACCAGAGCCACAGCCTCCAAGGAAGGCTGCAGGGAAGGCTGCAGGGAAGGCTGCAGGGAAGACAAGAAAGTGATGGCCTGGGTTCAATCTGGTCTGACAGAAGATGCAGGCTTTGGTAGTACCACAGCCTGGGGACAGATATGTCATCTGCTGCTGGTCCTGATCTCTGAGATTCCCGGACCAGATTGTGCTCCCTATTATATGGACTCCTCAAGCTTCCAATTTTCTTTTCCACAGACTTGGGGCCGGCCAAAAGGCTTGGCAAATTCCAAAAGTTTCTCCAGCGTTGACTTCCTCTTTATTTTGTTACCGAGAAAAAATTTATATTTTATTTTCACAAAATACTTTACTATTGTTCAAATAGGACAGTTTATTTGTGAGTAGGCAGGTATATTTCAAAAAGACAATGACAAATTTACAAGGGACACCAACCTCCTTGAGGTTAATAGAAAAAAATACAAGATAATAATGTTATTGTGGTAACTTGACACACACACAAAAAAATATATATGGAAATCACTAGAAATAATTTTTAAGTAATCCTAAAAAAATCTTGATGAAATAAAATTTTTTAAAAGATGACTATAAAAAATAATTGTAAACATTATTATGGAGATTGGACTTTTAAAAAATAGAATATTATTCATGAGATCAGGATAAATAATGAAGAAATAAGTTTGTGAGAACTCTGTGTGACTATGAGCAGCAAAACAACTTCATTCTTCTAGCATTATAAAGAAAAGAATGTGCTGCATTAAAAGATCACAGAATTAGCAGCGTGAGGAATGTGCTAGCTCCAATACGAACACTATTTTTACCACACCGAGCGCTCCCGTCTCATACTTGCTTCAGAGCATGCATCGTTTTTAGTCTGTTGGAACAGCATACAGATGAGCGGTTTTCCCAATAGGAATTTGTTCCTTCGGAAATATTTAGAACATGTTCTAATTCACATTCTAGTTCACATTCTAGCTCCATCAGAATAAAAAAAAAAAAGTCTGATGAGGCATACACATGATCGGAATATACGATGAAAAGCTTCCGTCAGACTTTTTCTGTCAGACATTCCACTCGTGTGTACACGGCATAATGAACAAACAGCATAATGAAAGCCAAGGAGCATATCAGACAGGTCAGGGATAAAGTTGTGGAGAAGTTTAAAGCAGGGTTAGGTTATAAAAAAATCTCACGTTTTGAACATCTGACGGAGCACTGTTTAATCCATCATCTGAAAAGGGAAAGAGTATGGCACAATTGTAAACCTACCAAGACATGGCCATCCACCTAAACTGACATACAGGGCAAGGAGAGCATTAATCAGAAGCAGCCAAAAGGCCCATGGTAAGTCTAAAGGAGCTGCAGAGATCCACAGCTCAGGTGGAAGAATCTGTCCACAGGACAACTATGCATCGTGCACTTCACAAATCCGGCCTTAATGGAAGAGTGGAAAGAAGAAAGCCATTGTTGAAAAAAGCCAAAAAAAGCCCTGTTTGCAGTTTGCGAGAAGCCATGTGAGGGACACAACAAACATGTGAAAGAAGGTGCTCTGGTCAGAGAAGACCAAAATTAAACTTTTTGGTCTAAAAGGAACTTGCTATGTATGTCAAGAAAACTAACACTGCACGTCACCCTGAACACACCATCCCCACCGTGAAACATGTTGGCGGCAGCATCATGTTGTGGGGGTGCTTTTTTTCAGCAGGAACAGGGAAGCTGGTTAGAGTTGATGAGAACCTGTATGGAGCCAAATACGGGGCAATCTTAGAAGAAATCCTTTTTAGAGTCTGCAAAAGACTTGAAAAACAAAAAGAAAACACCGCGCTAATTCAAACAAAAACAAGTGAAAGGAAAAGTGATAAAACTATAAAATTTCTGTGAAAAACACAGCCCAGCTGCTAGCACACAAACAAATCAAGTTCACATAACATAAATACAATTAGTGCTGCGCTTAAAGGCACCTATTTGAATAGGTGAAAAAAGGGAATAATGTGCATAACTGTTCATCGAAAAAAAATTTCAATAAACCATCATTGGTTGTATTTCACCATGCGAAGCGTCTTCTATGCTCTATTTCTTTTTAGGTGAACTCTTTTACGGGACGTCTGGCATCAAGTTCGATCGCAGTGTATGGCACGGAAATCCCATTCACCTTTCCTATCCGTAGACCGTGAGGAACCCTGAGAGGAAAACACATCGGGTCGGTGTACTGGGGTGAGTGGCTGGAGCCCCCCCATAAGCTCGCAAGACACACTACTATAAGGTGGATGTGTCCAACCCATCTGGTAAGGGTACTTATTCTTTCTACTTGCTTTCAATTCAGTTCCAAGAGTCGCCAAGGGCGGAGAGCGTAGCAGGATAATTCACCCTGAATGCCATCTGCGGACTTGTAATTTAGCTTTGAACGCTCCATAGCGAATAATTTTTGGGACTGTTCTCAAATATTTCATGAACTTTTGCATTTACTTGCTTGTAGTGTCAGTTATGCACATTATTCACTTTTTTCACCTATTCAAATAGGTGCCTTTAAGTGCAGCACTAATTGTATTTATGCAAAAGACTTGAGACTGGGGTGGAGGTTCGCTTTTCAGCAGGACAACGACTCTAAACATACAGCCACAGCTACAATGAAATGGTTTAAGTCAAATCATATGCATGTGTTAGAGTGGCCCAGTCAAAGTCCAGACCTAAATCAAATTTAGAATCTGTGGCAAGACTTGAATTGCTGTTCACTGACACTCTCCATCCAATCTGACAAAGTTTGAACTATTTTGCAAAGTAGAATTTAGTATGATTGTAGTATTATATATATATATATATATTTCTTTTTGCATGCATAGTGTGACAATGTATTGCTCTGGGGGTGGGGGTGATCTTTTTTTTTTTTTTTTACACTATAATTGCTTACAGTCAGGATGAGCAATCACAGTAGCAACATAGGCTGCATTCATGAATGAACACATTCTTTGTTTACTAGTATGAGCATTGTGATCAGTCACAATGATTACATAGTACAGGGTCAATCACAGCAGCCCTGTACCTCGACCTGTTACCTGTTATGTCTTGTGGATACATTGGTCACAGATCATAGAGAGCTCTAGAGAGCGAGAACAAGTGGCTGATGCGAGAGGACCTATTGCAATACATGTATATGGCTGGATGGGATGTGGTTAAAATGTGGTTACTTTACAAAGAATATCCAATCATGTTCAAGGAAAATTAAAAAAAGCAGGATTTTTGCTTGCACATAGTTGAATGACTGAGGTCAGCACAGTTTCACCTCATTTATTCAACTAACATAAAATCACTTTGCAAAATGAACATAATCTACTCTTTCTATAAATTAACCCTGTTTTTCTCCTATTTTAATGGAGAATTACTAACATAGCTTTGCACTTATCTGTCAGTCAAATTCAGAAGATGCAGATGGATCTTTGTGACACAAGACTCATATGAGGAGAGGCAAAGAAGGCGAAGAGCTGTTCATCAATCTTGTTAAACCATCTGCTCATGTATGTCCATTGTTTAATTTTAAACATCAGCCTGTCTGAGCTGAATTAGGGGATCTGTTTCTTCAAGAGTTGGGCATGTGAAGTGACAAGAATGTAGCCTACAAATTAGGGATTACTTGAAAAAATACTTTTTTAGGTAATATATCACAGCAAGAAAATGTTACTTTCAAAGAACACTACCTGGAGGACCAATTGGATGCTACTAAATGAGTAACAGCAAATGTCAATGGGAGTCCAAGAGTTGTCTCCCAGTGGGTACTAAGGTGCAGTCATTCTCTTTGTATCCCCCTTTTTTTAATACAATATTTTAACCGCTTCAGCCCCGCACCATTTGGCTGGCCAAAGACCAGAGCACTTTTTGTGATTCGCCACTGCGCCGCTTTAACTGACAATTGCGCGGTTATGCAGCTTGGCTTAGAAACAAAATTGATATACTTTTTTCCCCACAAATAGAGCTTTCTTTTGGTGGTATTTGATCACCTCTGTGGTTTTTAGAGTGACAATTTTGAAAAAAAAATGCATTATTTTTTACTTTTTGTTATAATAAATATCCCCAAAAAATATAGGCCGATACATATTCTTCTACATATGTTTGGTAAAAAAAAATGCAATAAGCGTATATTGATTAGTTTGCGCAAAAGTTATAGTGTCTACAAAATAGGGCATAGTTTTATAGCATTTTTTTGTTTTTACTAGTAATGGTGGCGATCAGCGATTTTTATCATGACTGCGACATTATGGCGGACACGTCGGACAATTTTGAAACATTTTTGGCATTAATACAGTGATCAGTGTGATTAAAAATGCATTGATTACTGTAAAAATGTCACTTGCGGTGAAGGGGTTAACACTAGGGAGCAGTGAAGGGTTAATGTGTGTCCTAGTACGTGTTCTGAACTTCTAACTGAAGGGGGATGGGGACTGTGCAGGGAAACTAACAGATCGCTGTTCATATTCCGTTTGAACAGACGATCTGTCAGTTCTGTGCTCAGAGAACCGGAAAACTGTGTGTTTACACACACAGTTCCAGGTTCTCTGTGTGCCCCGAGCGATCGCGGGAGCCCATCTGTGATCGAGACCACCAGGGACTCGCATGGGCTCGGCACACGCCCCCTAGTGGCCACAAGGCGAAGCGGTTTTACATAACGTTGTTTCACCCAGCCGTGCTGTTCTGCCGCAGTACAACTGCAGCGGCTGGTCGGCATGTGGTTAACATTAAAAGAGTAGCAGGGAGTTTTTACACTATTTTAGGGTTATATTTTTTTGGACCCAACTTCCAAATATAGCCTACTTTCGGAATTATAGTAAAGCAGTACAAAGCTTGATAAATAATGTGCTGAGTGAAGTAACTCATTACAGTTGGAGTCAGACCAGGGAAAAGTGAACAGTGTTTGGCAGCCACAGGTTACTATATGTTCACATTTGATTAAGCCCAATCGTGTCTGCAATCAAACTGTAGAAAACAATAGCATTGAATCAGACATAACCTTACATTGGTCCAAATTCATGAAATACCTGAAAGCTGGTTTCTATAGGTTCCTGCTTTCACATTGTTTTTATCTTATTAAATACACATTTGGCTAAAGATTGGAGCTACAGAAAATTAGATATAAGCATCTGCTTTTCAGTGACAGATTATTGCTGTTACAAACTGTCCACTTCATATAGCAAAAGAGGTAATAAAGTTTGTATGCTCCCTGGAGTTCTGAGATGTAATTAGTACACAGAATCACTTGATATTCCAGCGGAGATTCCATATTTGAGTAAAAGGCCAGATGGCAGGTCATAAAGATCTCTGCATATATACTGCTTATCCCCAAGCTTTACATGAGCAGTCTGTATTCAAAGCACATTAAGAAACCTAGACACCATTTTAATAATGCAAGCCTTTTGATCTTGCTATTGATGCTTTCAGAGGTGCATTGCATGCCTGTTAATTCACATTGTTCTTAAGAGTAGTGTTTTATTTTTCATTTTTGATGCTGCCTAGGTCCAGTGTATTATTGGATGAGTAATTATGCTTTAGAGCAAAACAATAGGTAATGGGGATTATCATTCCCCCTTTATTCTTCCCTTATTTCTGCCTGCTTTCCTTTTGTCAAGCTAAGCATATGCAGTTAAGTACATTTTGTGGGTCCCTACTGTTATAGATGTTCCTAAAGATTACTAATTGGTGGTAGAATATAGTAGTGTTACATAGACAGTAGCCAGGGCCAAGACATTTACCATGTGGAACCATGCATTGATATTGCCTGGGCATCAGAAAAAAAACAAATGTATTGTGGAACTCCATTCACATTTATCAACCAATAAAACATCACTGTATGAGTCAACAGGCAGCAAAATGGCCAGTAACTTTTCTTTGTACATGATGTAGCCAGGTGCCCACTATGTTATATGAAATCAAGGGACACTAAGGTAGGGCTACGGATTAAGCCTTTTCCCACTAATTCCCAGTACTCAGATAACTACATCACTTCCTGTCAGCAGAAAGGGAGAGAACCGTCTGAGATACAGCAAAGGATCTTGGGACCTGTAGTCATGCTACCAATACATAGAGTTCCTGAGTGCTGAATAAACTACAGATACCAGAGGGCTGGTTGAGCAGAGAGGATTTCGGAAGAGCTGATATATTCAACTATGATTGGTGGGTTAGCTCTGTCAGGATGGTTGGAGGCCGTCATCATCGCATAGCCAAAGCAGACCTTTGCAGCCTAACCGATTGGCGTGATGGTCGAGCAGCAGAACTGTATCGATGTGATGCAGAGCCCCCAAATTAGGACTGCATCCAATCTTCACTCCAGAACTTTGTAATCTACCTCCATGCTTCTGCTGCAGTTTCACCACGCTGACAGTCTGCTGGGTGGTTGTTCTCATCTCCTTACTGAGACTGAATTATCATCCAATTTCATCCAATTATCATCTGTCATCCAACAGTTTAGAGACTCTGCATGCAGACATCTTTCCACCTCAATATAAAAAGTGAAATCACACTATACAAACTTAAAAAATATGCTTGGTACAACCATCAATATAAATGTTATAAAACAATAAAATCTTAAAGTGCCATGCTAATAATTTGCAAGTAAATAATGAACAATGAATGATCATGTGAATATATATAACGTGAAAAAATGAAAAGTCCAAATAAACATGCAAGTAACATAAATAGTTCCAAGTGGTGAAAATTACACTGTATCTAAACAAAAAATGCAGTATTAATAATAGTTGAAAGCATTGACACCTCATGGTGTAATAAAACTCTTATCATAGCAAACTGACTCTTTATAAACGAGAGTCAAATGTGTTTGTGTGTAAAACTGGTCTCCTGCTCAGGATTGGAAGGCTCCACTGGATTCTGCTGCAACCTCACATATATGACATCCATGTACAAAGGTATTGGAAGAAGAAAAATGCCAGGAAAGCCACATAGTGTAAAAGTGGTTTATATAAATTTTATTAAAATGAATCACTAGGTACTCACAAAGGGATAAAATATGACAAGTGCTTATGAATAAAAAAAAACTGTCCAAACCAAGGACTTCTTGGTTCATGGTGTGTGGTGATGCCATGAGTGATATGTTCTCCCTACGCGTTTCGTTACAACTGACATCATTGGGGGCCACACCCAGTGAAGCTTTCCAACAGTAAGCAGGAGACCAGTTTAACACACAAACATATTTGATTATTTCCTTTATCAAAAGTAAATTGCTCTGGTAAGAATTCTATTACATCATAGGTGTCAGAGCACATAAGGTGTCAATTCTTTTAACTAGGGATAAGCCGAACACCCCCCGGTTCAGTTCACACCAGAAAATCCGAACATGCAAAAAATTTTGTTCGAACATGCAAACACTGTTAAAGTCTATGGGACACAAAGGTGAAAGATCAAAAGTGCAAATTTAAAAGGCTTATTATATGCAAGTTTTTGCCCTAAAAGGTTTTTGGGGTCCCGGGTCCTGCCTCAGGGGACATGTATTAATGCAACAAAAAGATTTAAAAACAGCAGTTTTTTTCAGGAGCAGTGATTTTAAGAATGCTTAAAGTGAAACAATAAAAATGAAATATTCCTTTAAATATCACGCCTGGGGGGTGTCTGTAGTATGCCTGTAAAGTGGCACAGTTTTCCCGTATTTAGAACAATACCACAGCAAAATTATATTTCTAAAGGAAAAAAAGTCATTTAAAACTGCTTGTGGCTGTAATGTATTGTAGGGTCCCAGCAATATACATGAAAATCATTGAGAAAACGGCATGGGTCCCCCCCCAGCCCATTACCAGGCTCTTTGGGTCTGGTATGGATGTTAACCACTTAAGGACCGAGCTTCTTTCTGAGATTTTTTGTTAGAAAGTTACCTAAAACCCCCAAATATTATACATTTTTTTTTCTAAGACCCTAGAGAGTAAAATGGCGGTCGTTGCAATACTTTCTGCCACACCGTATTTGGTCTTACAAGCACACTTTTTTTGGGGAAAAAATAAATTTTTTGAATTACAAAATAAGACAACAGTAAAGTTTTTTTTGTATTGTGAAAGATAATGTTACGCCGAGTAAATTGATACCCAACATATCATGCTTCAAAATTGCACCTGCTCGTGGAATGGCGACAAACTTTTACTCTTAAAAATCTCCATAGGCAACATTTAAAAAATTCTACAGGTTGCATGTTTTGATTTAAAGAGGAGATCTAGAATTGTTGCTCTCACTCTACCAATTGTGGTGATACCTCACAAGTGTGGTTTGAACACCGTTGACAGGACCTTTTAAATATGAGATCTGGGGTCAAAAAGACCTCAGATCTCATATTTACACTATTTACACTAAAATGCAATAGAAAAAAAAATCATTAAAAAAATGTCCCTTTAAGATCTGTGGGCAGAAGTGACGTTTTGACCTTGCTTCCGCCCAGCACTTGTCTCCATACCTGACAGGAGAGAGGACGCGATTACCTCCGCCACTACCGACGGCTCCGGTAAATGACGGAGGGCACGGATTGTGGTTGAATGGGGGTGCCCCTCTCCTGCCACTGATAAAAGTGATCTTGCGGAAAATCCGTCACAGAGACCACTTTTATCTTGTAGTGGACCGCCCACTGAAGAAGAGGATATTGGGGTTATGGCAGCTAGTTGCTGCCATGACAACGATATCCTCCTTCAAACAGCCGGTGTAAAACTGCGGTCCGTAAGTGGTTAAGTGGAATCCAGCACTCAAATTTAAAAAAAAAAATGACATGGATAGAACAGAAGTATATATACTATATGGCCTGCCCTAAATACTCTACATACAATTTGGCCTTAGGTGTTGATGGTGCCAGAACACTGTAACCCCTCACAGTTAATCTTGCTGTGTTCAGGAACAGGCCCTGCTGTAAAATATTATATCAAAAATTGGCAAACAGGGGCAGAAAAATTGGGACTTAGGCAGTGGTGGTGGCACAACACTGTAATATCTCACAGATACTCTTGTTGGGCACAGGAATGGGCCCTGCTGTGAAATATTGATCAAAAATTGTAATTACATGCCCTTGTTAAACAGGGGCAGAAAAATTGGGCCTTAGGCAGTGGTGGTAGTGCCACAACACTGTAACCCCTTACAGTTATGCTTGTTGGGTGCAGGAAGGGGCCCTGCTCTGAAATATTTAATCAAAAATGGTAATTACATGCCCCTGTTAAACATGGGCAGAAAAATTGGGGCTTAGACAGTGGTGAAAATGAAACAGTTACATCAGCATTGGGTGCTTGATAGCTGCTGCTGATCCAAGACTGAGTCATTTTTATGAATGTGAGCCTATCAACGGAGTCTGTGGACAGGTGCACTCTATGATCCATTGCAAACCCACCAGCAGCAATGAATGTGCGTTTCAGAAAGAATGTTGGATGCAGGACAGGCCATTAGCTCAATCGCATATTGAGCAGGTTCTGCTCAGTGGTCCATCCTCAATACCCAGTAACCCAGTGGATGGTATGTTGGAAAGGTCTCCAAGTCTGCTCTTACCCCAAGATATTCCTGCACCATGTAATGCAGACACTGGCGATGGTTGCTTGAACCAATTAGAAGTTGGTGCTGAGGACTGTAAAATTGTCTAAAGGCATCGGTCAGCTGGCCACCTTCTCCACCGCTCCTCCTCTGACTGAACGAAGCCTCAGCAACACGTTGTCCAGCACCAGAAATTGTAACCTCCCAGGGTCTGGAAACGCATTGCACAAACATTTCTTCATGGCCTCCTGCAGGTGTTTCATCCTCTGCTCCCTCTGCGAAGGCAGGATGAGTTCTGCAACCTTACCCTTGTAACGTGGCTCCAGAAGGGTTGCCAGCCAGTAATGATCCGTCTCCTTGATGCCAGAAATCCTTGGGTGCTTTTGCAGGCTTTGCAGAATCAGGGAGACCATGCAGCATAAGTTTGCAGATGCATTTGATTGTGAGTTCTCTGGGTCACTGAGGATGACGTTTTCAGGAACTACCTCTTCTCAACCACATACAACTCCTTGGGTTTCTGGGGACTGAAAACCATCCCTTGAAGACTGCTGCTGAGTGTTATCCTCTACATCCATGCTGACACAATCCTTCTCCTCCTCCTCTTCTTCCTGTGTGTTTGGCGGGCCCACAGGAATGCTATCTGGATAAAGGGGGCCTTGAGAGGTAAGTAAGTCCTCTTTTTCCTCCCGCTGTTCTGCCTCAAGTGCCCTGTCCATTATTCCATGAAGCGTGTGCTCCAACAGGAAGACAAGAGGGATAGTGTCACTGATGCATGCACTGTCGCTACTCACCATCCTTGTGGCCTCCTCAAATGGTGACAGAACAGTGCATGCATCCTTGCTGAGTAGCCACTGGCGTGGCAAAAAAAAGCCCAGCTCCCCTAACCCTGGACTGGTGCCATACTCACACAGATACTCATTGATGGCCTCTGCTGCGAGTACAGCTGCTGCAGCATTGCCAACATTGAGTTCCACCTGGTGGGCATGTCACAAATGAGGCGGTGGGTGGGCAGGTTGCATTCCCTTTAAATTTCAGCTAGCCAAGCACTGGCATTGTATGACTGGCGTAAATGACCACAGACTTCTTTCCTGGCCTGCCTCAGGAGATCCCGTAAGCCTGGGTACCTTCTCAAGAACTGCTGCACCACCAAATTCAGGATGTGTGCCACACATGGGACATGAGTCAAGTGTCCCTGTCGGAGGGCGGAGAGAAGGTTGGTGCCATTGTCGCATACAACCATTCCTCGCTGAAGCTGGCATGGCGTCAACCAGAATCTCTGCTCCAGTGTGGCTCCTGTCCCCTAAGCAGACCAACTCAAGCAACACATGGCATCTTTTTGCCTGAGTGCTTGCATGCTTGCTTCTGGTTCAGAGGACAAGAGGCCATAAAGGAAGAAGAAGAGGAGGGGGTGGAGGAGAGATCTGTGGCAGAATCACCACTAGCATTTTGGAGGCATGGTGTCGGAACAAGCTCCAACAATAGTGAACCCTGTCCTGCATCCTTCCCAGCTGCCAGCAGAGTTACCCAGTATGCCATGAAGGAAAGGTAACATCCCTGACCATGCCTACTAGACCATGAGACAGCGGTAATATGCACCTTACTGCTGACTGCCCTGTCCAACAAGGCCAAAACATTGCATTCCACATGCCAGTAGAGAGCCGTAATGGCTTTCTCTGAAAAGAAATGGCATTTTGGAACCTTCCACTGAGGTACAGCACATTCCAAAAATTCACGAAAGGGGGCAGAGTCTACCAGCTGAAAAGGCAGCAGCTGCAGTGCTAGCAATTTGGCCAAACTAACATTCAGACACCGAGCATGTGGATGGCTGGGACCAAATTTATTTTTATGGTTTACCAACTGGGTTAGGGGAATTTTCAATGGTGCGATCTGCTGAACACATGTAAAAAAGGCCCACACCAAGGAACTTTTCAAAATCAGTGGGGAGTCAGAAGCGCCCTGCACCTGCAGAGCTCTGCGGTATGATGCATCATCCCCTCCCTCCTCATCACTAGAGCAAACTTGGCAGTATGCTGCGGCTGGGTGAACATGACTGCCAGTTGCTTTTCCTTCTTGGGCACCCCCTCTCTCTAGGCTCACGTTACTCCCTTCCTCAACCTGGGAACCAACATCGGAGCCTTCTAATTGCTGCGCATCCTCCATCAGCATGTACCTGACACTGTGGTTGAATAGTTCGGGGAACTCCTCCGTGCATGATGGGGTGCTACAGAAGGAATGACTGTGGACAAGGAGCCGGTGGAATAGGCCACTTTGTCAGCTGCATTGGAATGCAAACTACTCTGAGCCTGGGTGACAGAGGATGAAGAGGATGAGGATGGCTTTGTTATCCACTCCACTAACTCTTCTGCATGTTCTGGCTCAATAACACAGCCAGCAGCAGAAAAAAAGGACAAGTGTGCCCCACGGCCACCTGCAGAGGATGCACCATGTCCATGACCACCACTGTTGACTGTAGACCCAGAGGCTGCTTTCCCTCTTTTAGTGGCCTGTGAGTGTCTGCCTCTCCTTGGTGGCCTTCTGGACATAATGTATTTTTTGTTTTGCAATGCCACACTACACTGTATTATATACTGTGTACACTGCCTCCAGCAGCAGGTAACCAAACTGTGGTTGCATAAATCTGGGGACTCCTCCGTGCATGATGGTAGGGCTATGGAAAGGAGTGACTGCAGACAAGGAACCAGTGGAATAGGCTGCTTCGGCAGCTGAGTTGGAAGGCAAACTACTCAGAGCCTGGGTGACAGGGGAGGAGGAGGGTGAGGATGGCTTTGTTATCCATTCCACCAACTCTTCTGTGTGTTGTGGCTCAATAAAACTGCCAGAAGCAGAAAAAAAGAAAAGCGTGCCCCACGGCCACCTGCAGAGGATGCACCGTGTCCATGACTAGCACTGTTGACTGTAGACACAGAGCTTTCTTGCTCTCTTTTAGTGGCCTCTGAGTGTCTGCCTCTCCTTGGCGGCCTTCCAGCTCTGTCGCTCCTCCCTCTCACCACCCCCAATGGATTCCTATGGATGCATGGCATCTCGTGGGGGGGCGACAAGCACAAGAAGAACAGCCTCGCAGCGGTGATTTCCAGCATGATCCCATCATGCTGGAAACACAATATCGGTGGCAGGTACTGTACTGTGTATACCACTAGAAAAGTAGTAGCAACTGCACTTTGGCTGCACTGTACTGTGTAATGTGTACACTACCAGAAAAGTAGTAGCAACTGCACTACATTTGCAGTGTATTGTATGCTGTGCACTCCACCAGTAAAGTAGTAGCAACCGCACTACGGTTGCACTTTATTGTGTGCTGTGTACACCACCAGAAAAGTAGCAGAAACTACACTACAGTGGCACTGTATTGTGTAATGTGTACACCATCAGAAAAGTAGTAGCAACTGCACTACGGCTGCACTGTATTGTGTAATAAGTACACCACCAGAAAAATAGTAGCAACTGCACTATGGCTGCACTGTATTGTGTGCTGTGTACACCACCAGAAAAGTAGTAGCAACTGCACTATGGTTGAATTGTATTGTGTAATGTGTACACTACCATAAAAGTAGTATGGACTGCACTACAGTTGCACTTAGGGATGAGCTGAACACCCCCCGTTCAGTTCGCACCAGAACATGCGAACAGGCAAAAAATTTGTTCGAACACCGTTAAAGTCTATGGGACACGAACATGAATAATCAAAAGTGCTAATTTTAAAGGCTTATATGCATAGTATTGTCATAAAAAGGGTTTGGGGACCTAGATCCTGTCCCAGGGGATATGTATCAATGCAAAAAAAGTTTTAAAAACTGAAGTTTTTTCGTGAGCAGTGATTTTAATAATGCTTAAAGTGAAACAATAAAAGTGTA
This sequence comes from Lithobates pipiens, assembly GCF_037356315.1. Lineage (NCBI taxonomy): Eukaryota > Metazoa > Chordata > Amphibia > Anura > Ranidae > Lithobates > Lithobates pipiens. Next base: position 30,475,825 of record NW_027507790.1, on the reverse strand, counting down.
ATATTCCTTTAAATTTCGTACCTGGGGGTGTCTATAGTATGCCTGTAAAGGGGCGCATGTCTCCAGTCTGACAACAAAATGACATTTCTAAAGGAAAAAAAGTCATTTAAAACTTCTTGTGGCTACAATGAATTGTCGGTCCGCAATACATATAAAAGTTCATTGATAAAAACAGCATGGGGATTTCCCCACAGGGGAACCCTGAACCAAGATAAAAAAAAACGGTGTGGGGGTCCCCCTAAATTCCATACCAGGCCCTTCAGGTATGGTATGGATATTAAGGGGAACCCTGCACAATTTTTTTTAAATGGCGTGGGGGCCCCCCTCAAAATCAATACCAGACCCTTCAGGTCTGGTATGGGTTTTAAGGGGAACCCCACACAAAAAAAAAAAAAATGGCGTGGGGTCCCCACAAAAATCCATACCAGACTCTTATCTGAGCATGCAACCTTTAAGACTGCAGGAAAAGAGAGGGGACGAGAGAGCTCCCCCCTCCTATACCGTACCAGGCCACATGCCCCCAACATTGGGAGGGTGCTTGGAGGTAGCCCCTCAAAGCACCTTGTCCCCATGTTGATGGGGAGAAGGGCCGCGTCCCCACAACTCTTGCCCGGTGGTTGTGGGGGTCTGCGAGCAGGGGGTTTATAGGAATATGGAAGCCCCCTTTAACAAGGGGACCCCCAGATCCCTGGCCCTCCCCTGTGTGAATTGGTAATGGGGTACAAATGTACCCTACCATTTCACAAAAAAAGTGACAAAAAGGTTAAAAAAGAAAATTTTTGACAAGTCCTTTACTAAATGCCTCTTCTTTCATCTTCTTTCTTCCGGTCTTCCTTCCGTGTTCTTCTTGTTTCTCCAACTTTTTCTTCTCCATCTTCTTATTCATCTTCTTCATCTTGCTTCGGCTTCTTCTCCGCACTGTCCGCACGATCTGCCTCTGTGGGAGTCTTCAGCCATGTGACACTTCGATTCTTCTGAAATTTTTTATATTTCTTATATTTCTATATCCCTATGGGAAATACCCATGCCGTTTTTATCAATTAACTTTTATGTGTATTGCGGACCGACAATTCATTATAGCCGCTAGTAGTTTTAAATGACTTTTTTTTTTCTTTAGAATTGTCATTTTGCTGTCAGACTGTTCTAAACATGGGAAACATGCGCCCCTATACAGGCAGACTATAGACACCCCCAGGTACGAAATTTAAAGGAATATTATACTTTTATTGTTTCACTTTAAGCATTATTAAAATCACTGCTCCCAGTTTTTAAAACTTTTTTTGCATTGATACATATCCCCTGGGGCAGGACCTAGGTCCCCAAACCCTTTTTATGACAATACCATGCATATAAGCCTTTAAAATTAGAACTTTTGATTTCTCCCATAGACTTTTAAAGGGTGTTCCGTGGCTTTCTAATTTGCTTTTGAATTATTCATTATATCTATTTATACTCCATAGATATTCCTGTCGCATATGCGCCTGATGAGTGGACATATCCACAAAACGCGTTGAACTCTCTCTAATACTACAGCTACATCATCACATGCAATGACTTATATATTTTTTTACCAACTATGTCTGACTATGCTACAATTTTGCAATGTTTTGTGCTATATCATGTGCAACATGGATATTTAATTTTATGTTATAGTTATACTTATTTTACCCGCATTGTGGTTTTACTTTATCTGTATTAGTATATGCAATAAAAAACTCTTTACAGACCCACAATGCATTCTTGCGTCCAGGTACATGCTTAATTTAAAGTCCCAAACCCCCTCTTTCTTTGTTTAGTATGAGAGAGTGAGAGCGATAGCACCAAATTTAACCACTTGCCGACCAGCGCACAACGATCTACGTCGACAGAATGGCACGGGCAGGCAAATGGGCGTACATGTACGTCCCTTTAAATTTGCTGCCCTGCCATCGGGAGCACGCCGCCGGCGGCGCGCTCCCGCGCTGGTCGGGACCCCCGTGAGTCCGGTCGCGGGACCCGTGGACTCGTTCGCCGCGGGCATCCCCGCGATCGTCTCACGGAGCAGCCGAATGGTGAAGTGCCGTTGTAAACAACATTTCTCCATTCTGCCTAGCAACTAGTGACGCTGATCTCTGCTCCATGTGATTGGAGCAGAGATCAGTGCTCACTAAATGAAAGCCCAACCCCCCCACAGTTAGTAACACACCCCTAGGAACACTTAACCCCTACACTGCCACCCACTGGTTAACCCCTTCACTGCCAGTGTAATTTACACAGGAATCACTGCATTTATATAGCAGTGATTACTGTATAAATGACAATGGTCCCAAAAATGTGTCAAAAATGTCCGATGGGTCCGCCACAATGTCGCAGTCACAATAAAAATCGCTGATCGACGCCATTACTAGTAAAAAAAAATAATAAAAAATTATTAATAAAAATGCTATAAAACTATCCCTATTTTGTAAACACTATAACTTTTGCGCAAACCAATCAATAATTGCTTATTGCGATTTTTTTTACTAAAAATATGTAGAAGAATACGTATCGGCCTAAACTGAGGGAAAAAATTTTTTTTTTATATATTTTTGGGGGATATTTATTATAACAAAAAGTAAAAAATAATGCGTTTTTTTCAAAATTGACGCCCTATTTTTGTTTATAGCGCAAAAAATAAAAACCGCAGGGGTGATTAAATGCCACCAAAAGAAAGCTCTATTTGTGGGAAAAAAAGGACATCAATTTTGTTTGGGAGCCACGTCGCACGACCGCGCAATTGTCAGTTAAAGCGATGCAGTGCCGAATCGCAAAAAGTGGTCTGGTCTTTGACCAGCAAATTGGTCCGGTCTGAAAGTGGTTAACACGCCTGCTCCCCATTCACACCTGAGACCTTGTAACACCCACAAGTCACATGACACTGGGGAGGGAAAATGGCACATTGGGCCCAACTTTGACATTTTCACTTGGAGTGTATTCACTTTTGTTACCAGAAGTTTTGACATGAATGGCTGTGTGTTGAGGGGACAGCAATTTTACACTGTTATACCAGCTGTACACTCACTACTTTACATTGTAGCAAAGTGTAATTTCTTCAGTGTCGTCACATGAAAAGATATAATAAAATATTTACAAAAATGTGAGGGGTGTACTTACTTTTGTAAGATACTGTATACCATTAAACTGGAACTATCTATTACATAAGATTCTCAAACACAATTTCTCTAGTTAAGGAAGCACTTTACCACTGTGGGCCATTATTAAAGCAATACGTGTATTCCAGTTATAACTATATATTCAGTGCACCAATGGCCCAAAAAGACCTGATAAACTATTAATGTCTTTCCCCTTTCTGCCAATGTTGCATTCAAATGGTTGCTACTAATTGCTCTTGCTGTCTAACTGGATAAATATTGCTATTTGATTGTTGATACTCTATGTAGAGTTCACTGCTTTATGATCTTTATGAGAATGTGTATGCTGATCTCACTAATTGGAGTACTTACTGACCAACATATAATACAGAAGTGTTGCGTCCAATTGTGTCTTTTGCTTTATCGCCTATTGCCGAAATATGTTTGAAGCTAGAGTGTCATAAGTTGAGAGGCTTGTAAGGACAGGGCAACAACTGGGGACAAGTGGCTCATATGGGGGTAGCGCTACATAATCAATGCACTTCTCTACTGAATGAGCCCAAGACTTTCATATTATTTACACATATTTTTTCCAAGTTCAATAACCCCTGACAACAAGGGTTCTTGTGAAAAATCTTTAACAAATCTGATATCACTGAACCACTATTGTATTAGTGGTCTTTATATTATTCTATTTTACTTTCACAATTACTGAACTAACCTATGTGTGATAAAAAAAAAATAAAACAAAAAAAATTTAATTAATTGTTTTTACTTGGTTTGTTCAGTGGGATATAAGAAATTAAAATATGAAAAAAAAAAAATGATTCATGCTGACAGGTATACAGATTAGAGGAAATACGAAAACGACATCTTCTCCCACTCCTGAACCACTCCAATTTGAAGTATGCTCACAACAACATAAAAGTATTTAGGTATTAGTAGATTGGTGTACAAGCAACCGTGTGGGAATGATTGATTCAGAAGGATGGAAGCTTGCCTTTTTTATATACCTGACAATTTGCATGGAATCTTTCTAATCTTCGGGAAAAAAAAAAGCATGTGGTTCATAAATCCAGGCAATAGTTATTCATGAATTGTATGAGTTTTCTGACTTACAAGTGGATTAGCTCATCACTAGTAGGGAATTTTCCTGTTTTTATATGGATGATTGAAACTGAAAAGGCAAAAAAAAATTCTTACCAGCACATAAGTATCCTAAGATGCCCTAACCCTTCTAGCAAATACAAGAATTGACATGTATCAAGTCCAGGCCTGTTGATAGATGAGCCTACATAACAAGCTAAAAGAATACTTAAAACTAGCCATGATTTGTGTGTTCTGTAACCATTCTTCTGTAATCTGTGTGCTTTTGTAGCTCATATATATATATATATATATATATATATATATATATATATATATATATATATATATATATATATATATATATACACATATATATATATATATATATATATATATATATATATATATATATATACATATATATATATATATATATATATACATATACATATATATATATATATATACATATATATACATATACATATACATATATATATATATATATATATATATATATATATATATATATATATATATATATATATATATATATACATATATATATATATATATATATACATATATATATATATATATATATATATATATATATATATATATATATATATACATATATATATATATATATATATATATATATATATATATATATATATATATATATATATATACATACATACATACATACATACATATATATATTAGTATTAGCTGAGAGAGGAGCAGCATACAACTTTATGACTTCATCACACTGGAATTCTACTGTACATTTTACCAGTGAATATCAGTTTTCTAAGACGTCTGGAGTCTATGTTACTAAGAGAGGCATTCATAAATTATAATGAAGGAGGAACTAAGAGGTGTTGCAGCTGATAAGAAAAATATGCTGAAATAAATACATTCATATAATAGGGGAAATATAGAATAGTTGTAAAATAAGTGTAAGTAAGTCTAATGTGATGTAAATCACTGCTGTAGTCAACATATCAAACAGGGACAACACTGATAGCTTATAGAATCATTTATAAGCAGTATGTTTCAACACATTCCTATTTCATATAAAGCAGAATTCCAGGAAAAGTAAAAAAAATGCTATTGTGGTGCTGCCCTGCCATATTTATTTATTTATTTACTGGATTACATAGTTACATAGTTACATGGTTACATAGTTAGTAAGGTTGAATAAAGACACCAGTCCATCCAGTTCAACCTGAGTATCATCGGTCCCTACCCTCAAGGAGCCCACAATCCAAGATCCCCAACTGACATTCATATACTAGGGCCATTTTTTTTTTTTGGACAAAAGGCAATTAACCTACCAGCATGTCTTTGGAGTCCTGCAGTCTCCTCTGTGATGCAGGACCGGTTCCCAAAGCCTCTTTTTCTCTATGCTCTGGTGGTTATAGGTCCTCTGATGTCATCAAGTCCAATGCAAGGTGTCACGTACCTTCTAGTAGCGAGCCCGGATTTCAGAAAGAGGCCTCCCTTACAACTCCCACTACCGGTTTCCTGGCAATGTAACAGGGAACACAGGAGTAAGGAGGGGTACAGGTGCCTGGCGCAGGTAGAGTGGAGCAGGTAATCACAGCGAATGGATCAGCAGGTAATTTATAGCAGATAACACGGTTCAATGGAACAGGTAACTTGGTGAAAAGCAGTGCAATATACACAGGTACTTGCAGCAGATGAACAGTTCAATATGAGCAGGCACTTGCAGCAGGTGAACAGTTCAATAAGACAAGTGACTTGAAGCAGATGAACAGCGCAATATAACAGGTACTTGCAGCAGATGAACAGCTCAATATAAGCAGGTACTTGCAGCAGGTGAACAGTTCAATTACAAGCAGGTTACTTGCAGCAGATGACACAGTTCAATATAAGCAGGTTCACCTTTAGCAGGCGGATGGTCAAAGCAAGCCGGGTCAGATATCAGACTGGAAGCGAAGTACAAGGGAACAGGCAGGATAATCGTCACAACAAGCCGGGGTCGGGTGCAGGCAGATAGCAGATGGGTCACAGGCAGGCCGGCTCAAACAGGAACGAATACTACGGATCAGGTCTCACAGGTATAACGCTGTAGAGCAGACAGCAGAGACCATTAGCAAGAGGCTAGTTTAAATAGGCCGTTTGGCGCCAACACGGACGCACGCACGCGTGCGTACCCGCGAGGATCGTAAACCAAAAGACCTGGAGGTCAGTCTCTTCATGCGATTTTCATGACATTGCCCCCTTCCAAGGGGCAGCCTCCGGATGCCCTTTCGGGCAAATTTTTCCAGATGGGCCCTTTTAAAGGATTGAATCAAGTTTTTTGCATGAATGTTGTCCTCGGGCTCCCAGGAGTTCTCTTCGGGACCATATCCTTTCCATTTGATTAAGAACTGGTTCTGGTTTCCTCTTCTTCTGAAATTTAGGATGGCTTCTATTTCAAATTCTTCTTCACCATCAACCAAGATCGGATCAGGAGGGTATTTCGGTTAGAAAATGGATTGGGAGTGAAAGGTTTCAGTAAGGACACATGGATTACCGGATGGACCTTTAGTGAGTCTGGAAGTTCTAGTTCGAAAGCAACTTCATTAATCTTCCTTTTGACTGAGAAAGATCCTAAAAACTTGGGACCTAGTTTCCTTGAAGTGCACGCCATTTTCAAGTTTACCGTGGATAGCCACACCAAATCACCAGGTACCAGTACTAACTCCCCTCGTCTCTTCTTGTCAAAGGTTGCCTTGTTGTGCTCTTGAGTTCTAGTCATTGTTTCTTGCAGAAGTTTGTTGTTGGTTGAGAAAAAGTTCATCTTTTCCTGGACTGCTGGTACTGAGCATTCAGGAAGGGAGTTGGGTAGAAATGAAGAGTGGAAGCCATAATTGGCAAAAAAGGGTGTCTGTTTGGTGGCGGAATGGAGAGAATTATTATACGCAAACTCAGCTACTGGAAGCAGGGAGATCCAATCATCTTGTGCAAAAGAGTAAAAACAGCGTAAATATTGTCCGAGAGTTTGGTTCGTCCTCTCAGTCTGCCCATTGGACTGAGGATGATAGGCGGATGAGAAAGACAGTTCAATATTCAAGGCCTTGCAGAGGGACTTCCAGAATCGAGAGGTGAACTGTACCCCTCAATCCGAAACTATATTGGCTGGTACCCCATGGAGCCTAATGATTTCCTTGATGAACACTTGTGCAGTTTCAGAGGCTGAGGGGGTACCCTTCATGGGAATAAAATGTGCCATCTTTGACAGACGATCAACCACCACAAAGATAGTGGTATGATCGTCTGCCGGAGGCAATTCAACAATGAAGTCTAGAGACAGCATTTTCCATGGCCTGTCAGGAACAGACAATGGTTTAAGGAGGCCCCAGGCCTTAGTTTTACAGTTCTTACTTCTAATGCACGTAGTGCAGGTGTTCACGTATTTCTTGCAATCCTCCCGTAACTGAGGCCACCAAAAAGTACGCTGTACCAAATCAATGGTTCTAGTGATACCAAAATGTCCGGCGAGTGCGTGGTCGTGACACAGCTCTAGGATAGATACCCGCAGAGTTTCGGGGATGTAGATCTTGTCTTTATACCACAGTAACCCACCTCTGGTTTGTAGTTCTGGTTCTGAAAAAGGTCTTTGTCCCATGGAGGCTTGTCTAAGCCAGGAGAGAAGATCTTCCTGAAGCAGAAGGAAATTCCCAGGAGCGAGAATGGTATCTGGACGAGAAATTTCCTGGGACTTGTGGAACATCCGTGACAAGGCATCTGGTTTTATATTCTTAGACCCTGGGCGATACGTCACATGAAAAGAGAACCGGGAGAAGAAGAGTGCCCACTTGGCTTGTCTTGGTTTTAGTCTTTTTGCAGATCTTAAGTACTCCAGGTTTTTGTGATCGGTAAATATTAAAATTGGATGAGAAGCTCCTTCCAACAAATAGCGCCATTCTTCTGCAGATGCAGATTTAATTGCCAACAGCTCCCGGTCTCCAACATCGTAATTTTTCTCGGCTGCTGATAGTTTACGCGAAAAGAAAGCCACAGGATGGAGCAGGGCCTTAGTTCCTTGTGAGTCTCGAATGCTTCTTGAGCTTCAGAGGTCCAATGAAAACAGGTTCCTTGTCTAGTTGGTTGTGTGATGGGTGCGACAATAGCCGAGAACCCCTTAATAAATTTGCGATAGAAGTTGGCGAATCCAATAAAACGTTGGATTCCTTTCCTGTCTACAGGAGTTGGCCAGTCCAAAATCGCAGCGATCTTCTGGGGGTCCATTTTTATACCCTTACTAGAAATGATCAGCCCCAAGAATGGTATACTTTCCTGTTCGAACAAACACTTGTCTGCTTTTGCATATAGTCCGTGTTGGCGGAGCCGACCCAACACGCTTTTGACGTGCTTGCTATGGGCTTCAAGGGAGGAAGAAAAAATTAAAATATCATCTAAGTAAACGACAGCGAATAAGTCCAGAAAGTCCCGGAGCACATCATTGATAAAGTATTGGAAGGTGGCGGGGGCATTACACAAACCGAAGGGCATCACCAAATAATCAAAGTGTCCGAATCGGGTACGGAAAGCGGTCTTCCGGCCTTGATACGGTCATCTCTGGCCTTGATACGGATCAAGTTGTAAGCCCCGCGGAGATCGAGTTTAGTGAAAACCGTAGCAGTTCCCAGTCTTTGGAATAACTCTGGAAATAGAGGGAGAGGGTACCGGTTCTTTATAGTGATGTTGTTTAATTCACGGTAGTCCACGCAGGGTCGGAGAGTGTGGTCCTTCTTCTCAACAAAAAAAATACCCGCACCTGCTGGGGATGTAGACGGGCGAATGAACCCCTTCTTTAAATTTTCTTTGAGGTATTCTTTGAGTTTCTCCTGCTCTACCTCTGTTAAGGGGAAAACCCTTCCAAATGGAATTTTGGCTCCAGGAAGTAGCTCAATGGGGCAGTCATAAGCTCGGTGGGGCGGGAGCACCTCTGCCTTTTGTTTACTGAACATGTCCAGGAATTCATGGTAGACTTCAAGAACGGCCTGACGTAAATCGATCTCTGAGTTAATAGATAATAAGGTTGCTGGTCTCAGGAAACCGGAGGAACCACAGAACTTCTGGCAATAAGGTGAAGAAAAAGTAATTTCTCCTGTAGCCCAATTTATGGTTGGATTGTGGGCCTGTAGCCAGGGCATCCCAAGTATTACAGGAAAAAGTGGGGAGGTGATAATGTAGATCCGGAGAAGTTCTCGATGCGAACCAGAGACAGTAGATAGAGGTGCAGTTTCTTGAGTTACAGGACCAGATTTAATAGCGGAGCCATCGGCCAAATGGATAGAGAGTCCACAGGTCTTAGGTAGGAGAGGAATTTGATGTTGGGCAGCAAAGGATGAATCCATAAAACAGCTGCATGCCCCGGAATCAATAATGGCAGGCGTCTGTAAAGTCTTTCCTGGGAACTGGAAGGAGACAGAAATGATAAGGTGAGGTGAAAACTTTATTAAAGAGTCTGGGAGATCAGGAGGCATAGATGGACACTTACGGAGCTTAAAAGGACAGTTCCTGACGTAATGTCCAGATTCCCCGCAATAGAGATATAGATTGTTATTCCGCCGACGTTGACGTTCTTCGGGGGTACGAGATGGTCGCAAGACCCCAAGTTGCATAGGCTCAGGTGTGTCAGACGTGGCCCCGGGTCGGGCAGCAGGTGCTGGATGTAAATGGCTTGGGGCCTTTGGAAACATCCAGGTTGGGCGAGAGAAACCTGTGGCGCATGCGCGTTCGTACGATCGTGCGTACCCGCAGCGATCGTAAACCAGAAGACCTGGAGGTCAGTCTCTTCATGCGATTTTCATGACACAAGGTCTCTAGTTCTGCATTGGACATGAGGAAATTGAGGATCTGTCCACTGCTAGAGTATAAGGGAACAGCAGCTGCTGCTGGGGAGCAGAAGATTGGGTAAAGTAGAACTGCTTTTCCTGTCCCCTAGACCTAAATGGCCATCTAACCCTTGCAGTACAGGGGCAGCCCTGCTAGAAGGCAAGATTTTTACTTCCCTTGGGGTTGAGCTTTAAGTTCACAATGTATGACTACCAAATTCAAATTTGAAGTGATAAATAAGTAAATAAAAAACAATATAAAAATAAATGACTTAAGAAGATGGGATAGATGCCACAACAAGATGCTTAATTTTCCTCTCTGTATTGTAGCACCTGTTTTATATGAAGTACTGGTATATTTATTTAGCCCTGATTCAAATTGGTGGAGCTTTGAAATAGCACTACTTCAGCGCAATTTCGAAGCTATAGATCAATGTGATTTGCACCACCGATTTTATTGTGACTTGCAGTTTCATTTGACAGAAATCTATGCAAGTTGTAATGAAATTGTAAAAGAGTAGTGCAGGAACCTTTTTTCATAATTGCTGCTACAGTATCTCGCAAAAGTAAGTACAACCCTCACATTTTTGCAAATATTTTATTATATTGTTTCATGTGACAACGCTGAAGAAATTACACTTTGCGACAATGTAAAGTAGTGAGTGTACAGCTTGTATAACTGCTGTGCCCTCAAAATAACTCAACACACACCCATTAATGTCTAAACCGCTGGCAACAAAAGTGAGTACACCCCTAAGTGTAAATGTCCAGATTGGGCCCAAAGTATCAATATTTTGTGTGGCCACCATTATTTTTCAGCAACTGCCTTAACCCTCTTGGGCATTTAGTTCAGCAGAGCTTCACAGGTTGCCACTGGAGTCCTCTTCTACTCCTCCATGATGACATCACAGAGCTGGTGGATGTTAGAGACCTTGCGCTCCTCCACCTTCCATTTTAGAATGCCCCGCAGATGCTCAATATGGTTTAGGTCTGGAGACATGCTTGACCAGTTCATCACCTTTACCCTCAGCTTCTTTAGCAAGACAGTGGTCATCTTGGAGGTGTGTCTGGAGTCATTATCATGCTAGAATACTTCCCTGCAGCCCAGTCTCTGAAGGGAGGGGATCATGCTCTGCTTCAAAATGTCACAGTACATTTTGGGATTCATGGTTCCCTCAATGAACTGTAGCTCACCAGTGCTGGCAGCACTCATGCAGCTCCAGACCATGACACTCCCACCACCATACTTGACCGTAGGCAAGACACACTTGTCTTTGTACTCCTCACCTGGTTGCTGCCACGCTTGACACCATCTGAACCAAATAACTTTATCTTGGTCTCATCAGACCACAGGACATGGTTCCAGTAATCCGTGTCCTTAAGCCCCATACACACCATCAGATTTTCTGCTGATCAGATTTACCAAAACCATATAATATGAGGTCAAATCTTAGGAGTTTCAATTTGCATGCAATCAGGCAGGTCCTTGCACTACATGGTTTTGGTAAATCTGAAGACAAAAATCAGCAGAAACTCTGATAGTGTGTATGAGGCTTTCTTGTACAACATCCTTAGAAGGTGCTTCCTTCTGGGACGACAGCCATGCAGACCAATTTGATGCAGTGTGCAGTGTATGGTCTTAGCACTGATGGTCTGATCCCCCTACCCCACCCCTTCATCCTCTGCAGCAATACTGGCAGCACTCATACGTCTATTTCCCAAAGACAACTTCTGGATATGAGGCTGAGCACGTGCACTTAACTTCTTAACGTAAACTATAACATTTATTGGCAAGAATTAAACTATTTTGCTTTGTTTTGTGCAACAATAGACTACTGTGTACATAAAGTGGTATTCTCATATGATACTGAGTTCTGAAATGTTGAGGAGTCTGTTTTGTTACTGATGGTCAACCTTTAATAAATCAGCTTGTGAAGCTTGCTTATACTGAAAATTAAGAACTTATCAGTTGGTGATACAATGCTTTTTAATTGCTCTGGATTTAATATACATTGTAATCAGGAAATTTATCTTTCAGCCAGAGTTGATGTCAGATAGAAAAAATGACATGGGTACTAAATGAACGGAAGAAATATACTTTACAACTCTGGCACTAGGATCCCACTTTCAGTCAAATACACACATAGTTTTAAAAAAAAATTATAATAAAAATGCCATAAATCTATCTCTTATATTGTAGATGCTATAACTTTTGTGCAAACCAATCAATATATGCTTATTGCTTTTTTTAAATCAAAAATATGTAGAAGAATACGTATCAGCCTAAACTGAGAAAAAAAATGTTTTTTTATATATTTTTGGGGGATGTTTATTATAGCAAAAAGTAAAAGAATTGCTTTTTTTTTCAAAATTGTTGCTTTTTTGTTTATAGCACAAAAAATAAATAAATAAAAAAACACAGAGGTGATCAAATACCACCAAAAGAAAGCTCTACTTGTGGGAAAAAAGGACATCAATTTTGTTTGGGTGCAATGTCGCACGACCGCACAATTGTCAGTTAAAACGCAGTGCTGTATCGCAAAACGTGCTCTGGTCAGGAAGGGTGTAAATCCTTCCGGGGCTGAAGTGGTTAAACTAGATGGCAACAGTCCATATCTATAAAAATAAAGTGCTCGTGCTCCATGAATATTTAATTAATCCTCAATATGGTGTTTAAACTAAACACCTGAAGTCCATATTAATATCAACCAAGTGATAATTGTGTCTTCATGTGATGTGCACACACACTCCCACCGGGTGTACCCTCACCTTAGGGGCTTAGAAAATAAGCCTGTAATTATAAAGCAATAGCCTGCAGAGATCCTTCTTTCTCGTTTTTCCTATGCTGGTTTATGGGACACTTACTGTATATGGAACCTCTGTTATTAATGATGTCCATGACTCTATTAGGAAAAGTTCCCTTTACTTTCTGTCAGCACAGGATGTAATGGAAAATTCTTCCAATGGGGGACACATACAAAAAAAAAAAAAAAAAAAAAAAAAAAAACACATTTTTGTAGAGTGACGAATTGTAAGAAATTCAGGCAATGCTTTTTATTGCTGCCTCTACCTTTCTGTCCCAGTGACAACTGCTCACCTTTCATACTAGTTACACTCTAGTGTCATCTAACTAAATGCCAAAAACAATATTTTACATAATATCTAAGGACTGCAGTACATTGTTTAGTAAATGATTATTTTTTTGTGATGGGGGGGGGAGGGTTGGCCAGCTGTAATTAAAATGGTAAGGTTATTGTGGTATAGGAATAACGCTGTAATTAAATACTGTCCATGGTCCTGAAATGTTTGGCACTGTTTTTTTATTTTTTTATTATACAGTAGCAGTATTGATTATACTTTTTTCTGGTATCTCATAGTTTCCTCTTTTAATAAATACCAGCTTAGTATGGAGAGGGTTAATAAATGTACCACTCCCTTCTACATTAATCCCAGACTACATAATGTTCCGAATTTGGGAATAGTTTAAAGAAGGGTGCTATAAAGAAATAGCCACGCCTCTGAAAGCACCCATGCCAAATGCTGTGCAACATTGGGCTTTTCTACATCACTGGAAGGTGATACAGATATTGGTAGGTTTTATGTGAATGAGACAAGTTGCTACATATCCCCTGGAGAACTTTTTATACACAGAACAAAAAAATGTTTTATTAGAAGTAATGAGTTAATGTGACAAAACTTCACCTCTTGTTCAACATTTTTCATAGAAACGGGTTATGAAAATAGTCCAAGGGTCCTTAAAGTGACTCTGTCAGCACAGGGTCAATTTGTATGTAAAAACATACAGTACCTGTAAATGAAGAGAGATGCTCTCTTCTTTTGCTGCTTTTTCACTGTTGAGGATATTCCACAGGCCAAAAAGGTGTATACTTGTTTCCTCCTCTGAATGCAGTTGTTCCTCCTGCCAGCTCTGTAGTAATGTACATGCTGGCAGGGGAAACCATACTCAGTGGCAATAGAGCAGGTGTGGAATTGTGGAACACTTGATGTAGTGGGGGCTTCGAATTATATCCATTTTGCATTGTAAAACTCAACACTGTCTATTATTGCACTTGATACTTTTTGTACAGATCAAACCTCCTCCTCTTCTTTGTGTGCCCCATAGCAAGCCATTTGCTATGGGGGCACAGAGTGCATGCTCGCTCCTAGGCATGTGTGTCTATGGAACCAAGCTCCATAGACACAGACAGCGGGGCTTGGTCCCACTCTCTGCTTCCTCCTCACTGCATTTGTTTGACAGCAGCAGGAGCCATTGGCTGCCCAAGTCTCTGTGTAAAAAGGAAGAGGTGAGAAGAGATGCAGCCGTGCACAGCACTGGATCTCTTCTCCCCTCTTCTCCCCTTCACAGAAGGAAGGGGAAACGACAGAAAGAAAAAAAATCTTTACCTTAATGCATTAATATATAAAAAAAATGTTTTGGCTTTAGAACCACTTCAAACACAGGGGGGTCTTATGCCGCGTACACACGAGCGGAATGTCCGACAGGAAAAGTCCAATGGAAGCTTTTCATCGTATATTCCGATCGTGTTTATGCCTCATTGGACTTTTTACATTGAAAATTCTGACGGACTTAGAAATAAACCATGTTCTAAATATTTCCAATGGAACCAGTTCCTATTGGGAAAACCGCTCGTCTGTATGCTGTTCTGACAGACCAAAAACGACGCATGCTCTGAAGCAAGTACGAGACGGAAGCTATTGGCTACTGGCTATTGAACTTCCATTTTCTAGTCCCTTCGTACGTGTTGTACGTCACCGCTTTCTTGATGGTCAGACTTTGGTGTGATCATGTGTATGCAAGATGGCTTGAGCGGAATTCCATCGGAACTCCATAGGAAAAACCTTCAGAGTTTATTCTGACGGGAAACGTGTGTACATGGCATCAGAGATTGTTTGCATTCTTTTTCCAGAATTGCTTAATTTATTAATGCCTCTTTTTTTATTGCATTGGACATGATTTGTGTAGGAGGGTGATTATGTAGGTAAATTAGAATTATCTGATGATCCAGGAAAGTTGAAATTATTTTTTTCAAGCTGAACTCTGGTCATATCCAATAAACACAATAAACACAATTTTACACAATTATGCACAAATTAAAATTTGTAAATTTATTTTCAAATGCAACAAATGCCAGTACCTGACTATATCCTAATATGTAGGTACAAATAAAGTAGAACTAAAGGCAAATCTTTTATTTATTTATTTTTTTTGGATAAAGAATAGCAGGGTTATAACCCCCGTCAGCTTTTTTTCTGTGTCTGACATCCTATTGGGGAGATATGTATTCATTTTCTATAGTTAAAACAGGAAGTAAGAGGAAATCCCTTTAAAGTGAAGAACAAAGCCTTGTACACATGATCAGATTTTCCGCAGACAAAACCTCTGACTTTTTTCCAAAGGGCATTGGCCAGGAACTTGTCTTGCATACAAACAGCAAGGAATTGTCGGCCAACAAACACAAACGTAGTGATGTACTATGTGGTTTTTCAGCTCTTTAGTGGCACCCTTTGGACTTCTTCTGCTAATTTCATGTTAGTAGAAGTTTTTTGAGTGTTGATTTATGCTTTTCATTTTGCGCTTTTCATTTGCGCTTTTCAGTTTGTTTCTGAACGGCTGTTCTTCAGCCAGCCGTGTTGTGGAATCGGAGAAGATAATGTGTTATTTATTATTGGCCTTGGAGTTATTTCTTTGACACAAGTCCAGTCCAGGAACAGGAGGATTTCTTGGATCAAAAATTGGTTGATTTATTAATCGTGACCAATTATGTCATATGCCTTTGCTGCGGGAGCTCCAGGTGAATAATCCAGACGATTTTCGGGCAAAAATTGTGGAGAATACTACTTGGCTCTGTGTTTGGGAGTAGGCAGTTACATTTTAAAAAATACAATGTAAAATTAAAGGGGTGGGCCAACGAAAAAAAAATGAAAAAGTCAGCAGCTACAAACACTGTAGCTGCTGACTTTTAATAAGACATAAGACAAGTATTTGGCGCAAATCAAAGATATTAGGTTCCCACTTGAAAAAAAGGGAGTCTATAAGGTTACATATGGTGAGTGCAGGGAATGCACTACTTTGTCCAGACCAAAAAAAGGAGGGAATAAATGTTCTTTAGTTCATGGAGAGGGGGAGGGGAAAAGGGATGGGGAGGGGGGGATGGATCGTCTCTGCCTCCCAAGCCTCGTTTTGAAGACCGCACATCTCGTGTCCACCACAAGCCGGCTGCTTCATACAAAACACCTGCAGTGGACAGCATGTGAGAGGAACAGGAACAACGCGATGAGATGACAGATGTGGACCGGACCACTGGCTGACGTCCCAAAAATCAGATATACCAGATGACCCCTGGTGTTTAATGCTTACTTTTTGCCTACTAAATGTGAGTGCAAAATTTTATGTTTTTTACACTGAAAATAAAACCTTTTAAAAAAATCTGCACCCAGAGGCGCCCCTTTCTCTCCTTTTTCTCCTTTATCTACTGACTTTTAATAAGCACTTACCTTTCTAGGGTGCCCGTGATGTCGGCCACCCAAGGCCAACCCGTCCCTCGACTCTCATTTTCCGGTGTCGCCATTCAAAGTAAGGGAAACACTGGCCATTTCCTAATGGGCATGGGCGAGTTAATGGGGTGCGCTGTGTTGTGGGACACACAGTTTCCACAACACGCCGCGCCCCATTCCCCAGAAGAAAACGCGAGGAGGAGAAGACAGAAGATCACTGTGGAATAGGAAGAGGCAGAGTAGGACAATCTGCCTAGCAACAGCCATTTCTGGTAAGTGAATTTTTTTTTTTTTAAACAACGGGATAATGGTGTTGCGGAAACGTAGTTCTTATTAAAAAATAAGAAACATTATAATATTATTCTTGATATCACTAGAAAAAGAATAGCCTTTGAAAATTTGTTTGCAATAACTCCACCAGTATCACCAGAAAAGCAGCTTCATTATTATCCCATTAAAGAAGAAGAGAATGTGCACTGCATTTCGAGATTTCATCCTTTGCCGCATCACGAATGTTAATTCTCCATTGTGAATGCTAGTTTACAAGACTGACTGCTTCTGGCTCGTCCTTGCTTCTGAGCATGCGTGTTTGTACTTCGGACTTTTGTCCGATGGACTTGTGTACACACACTCAGAAAATCTGACAATAGACATTTGTCCACAGAAAATCTTAGAGCCTGCTATCCAACATTTTTCCACGTAAAAATCCGACAACAATTGTCTGAGGGAGCGTACAGACGATCAGATTTTCCGCCAACAGCCTGTCATCACACAATTCCCTTCGGAAAATCCGATCGTGTGTACAAGGCTTTTGTTTCCTCAGGATTCCAGTTGTTGTCTTTCACTCTGGGAAATAAGGATGAATAGGAAAAATAGAGGAGATAAATCTTCCCAGAAGGAACACAGACAGCAATAAAATCCCTGGTAGACTGGAAGAGGGAGAGAGGAGAGTAGTGACTTCACCCTTTTGCTGCCACTCTTTCATTGTCTAGTCATAGGCTGAAAGCATATAAGTTATCAATCAGTATTTCTTAACTAGGATGAATACAAATGAGGTCAACAACTTGGCTGTTCTGTGTGGCAGAGCCTTGAAAATTTCAGGTCTGGTTGGACAAAATTCTTTGTCAGGTAAAGCAGCTCCATTGTATTTTTTCTTAACTGTGAATTTATAATAGTTGGGAATGAAGACACTGATCCATCCAGTTCAATGTGTGTCACCAGGTGATGTCCCCGCCCATTATGATGTCACAGTCCCAGCATCCTCCCGCTCGCTCGTCCCCGCCCCCTTTCCTGACCGGCCGGGTTGCGTGCTCGGATAAGAGTCTTATATGGACCTTGGGGGGGGACCCCACTCCATTTTTTCAGCGTAGGGTTTCCCCTTTAAGTCCATACCAGGTGACGGGGCCAGCGACGTGTCAATCTCGCTGCTGAAGGTGGCGACATTGACCTCCTTCGCTAGTCCCGGCTACCTGGAGTAAGTCCTTTGAAAGTCCGTTCATTTCAAAAGTCCGGCGGACTAGCACACAGACGGCCGGATTGTCTGCCGGACTCGCAGTCCGGCGGACAATTTTTGAGTCAAAACTACTTTCTAAGTCCGCCGGACTTTTGGGAAAAAAAGTCAGCTGGAGCCCACACACGGGCATGATTGTCTGGCGGACCAGAGTCCACTGGATAGTCTGATTGTGTGTACGTGGCATAAGAAACACATCTAAAATTTGTAAGTTTTAACTACACTCCCGGCTGACTCCACCAACTGTGGAAGGAAGTTCCACATCAGTATCACTCTAACAGCAAAGAACCCCGTATGCACTTAAAGATTGAACTGCTTCTCGTCCAACTTCATTGTGTGGCTGCATATCTGCAGAGAGCTTAGGTTACATAGTTTCTTCCAATGTGAATCACCATTCAAAGCAATTTAGCTATACTATATATATGATTCTGATGATTTTAAAAAGATATAAAAAAAACTGTTTCAGTGTACCATGTGGATCCAGTGACAACTATTTCTGCTGATATGTAAAGTACCTTGAAAAAAGTTTTCATACCCCCTTGAAATTTTCTACATTTTGTCATAAATGTATTTTATTGGGATTTTATGTGATAGACCAACACAAAGTGGCACATAATTGAAGTGGAAGGAAAATGATAATTGGTTGTCAATTTTATTTTTGCACATAAATATGTGAAAAGTGTACATTTGTATTCAGCCCCCTTGAGTCAATACTTTGTAAAAACCAACTTTCGCTGCAATTACAGCTGGAATCCTTTTTGGGGATGTCTCTACCAGCTTTGCACATGTAGAGAGTGACATTTTTGCCCATTCTTCTTTGCAAAAATGCAAAAGCAAAGCTCTGTCAGACTTCATGGAGAGTGTCTGTGAACAGCAAGTTCAAGTCTTGTCACAGATTCTAAATTGGATTTAGGTCTAGACTTTGACTGGGCCATTCTAACACATGAATGTGCTTTGATCTAAACCATTACATTGCAGGTTTTCTTCTAAGATTGCCCTGTATTTGGCTCCATCCACCTTCCCATCAACTCTGACCAGATTCCCTGTCCCTGCTGAAGAAAAGCATCCCCACAACATGTTGCTGCCACCACCATGTTTCACGGTTGGGGTGGTGTGTTCAGGGCGAGGGGCAGTGTTAGTTTTCTGCCACACATAGCGTTTTGCTTTTAGGCCAAAAAAATAAATGTTGGTCTCATCTGACCAGAGCATCTTCTTCCACATGTTTGCTGTGTCCCCTGCATGGCTTCTCGCAAACTGCAAACTGGACTTCTTATGGCTTTCTTTCAACAGTGGCTTTCTTCCATAAAGTCCAGATTTGTGGAGTACACAACTAATAATTTTCCTGTGAACATATTCTCCCACCTGAGCTGTGGATTTCTGCAGCTCCTCCAGAGGTACCATGGGCCTCTTGACCGTTTCTCTGATTAATGCTCTCCTTGCCGAGCATGTCAGTTTAGGTGGACGGCCATGTCTTGGTAGGTTTGCAGTTGTGCCATACTCTTTCCATTTTCGGATGATGGATTGAACAGTGCTCAGTGAGATATTCAAAGCTTGGGATATTGTTTTACAGCCTAACCCCGCTTTAAACTTCTCCACAACTTTATCCCTGACTAGCCTGGTGTGTTCCTTGGCCTTCATGGTTCTGTGTGTTTACTAAGGATCTTTAAGAAACCTCTGAGGGCTTCACAGAACAACTGTAGTTATACTGAGATTAAATTACACACAGGTGGAGGCTATTTACTAATTAGGTGACTTCACCTAATTGGTTCCACTAGATTTTAGTTAGGGGTATCAGAGTAAAGGGGGCTGAATACAAATGCATGCCACACTTTTCAGATATTTATTTGTAAAAAAAATTGAAAACCATTTATCATTTTTTTCCCACAATTATGTGTCACTTTGTGTTGGTCTAATATATATAAGCCCCATACACACTATCAGTTTTTCTGCTGTGTTTTTCCTTCAGATTTACGAAAACCATATAATATGAGGTCAAACCTTAGGAGTTTAAATTTGTATGCAATCAGGCCGGCCCTTCTAATACGTGGTTTTGGTAAATCTGAAGGAAACACTCAGCAAAAAACCTGATAGTGTGTATGGGGCTTTAATCCCAATAAAATACATTTATGTTTTTGGTTGTGGAAAATATAAAGGGTGTGAATACTTTTTCAAGGCACTGTATATGTCAGCATTGCATAACATGATGCATGTCCCTGTGACAGCTGCATTTCCTGGGTAGTAAACATCCACAGGCCTGGTCATAGGAGCTCTTGGATAAATAAATGGGTGATATAAGTTAGCATTTCTGGACTCTGTACCATTATCACCATTGGAAATGTAAATATGGTGTACACTAATTTCGATTTAAAGTGCAATCAAACTTTGTGTGGTATATGATAAACAATAAAAAAATGGGAAAAATACCACGCTTAGGATAAAAAGGATGGTTGCTGCCTCCCCTAATAGGGCTTCCCTAGAGGGCACTATATGCATGACAAATAGGTGAATCAAGGGGTCAGTGGCGCTACCAAGTAAAGGCACAGAGGAAAATTCATTTTAATATATGAGAGGTATGTATATACATATGCACTTGGAATATTTAGGCAGAGGTTTGGCCTATTGTACTTTGGGAGCCATATTATGTATCTGCCTATTTGCATATATAGTGAGGGGGATTGTTTTTGCACACCCACACACACCTAAAGGGATACTTACATGGTTTTTTAACTTTTTTTAAAATTTTTACATTTTTATAGGTGGTTAGTTCTAGTGTATACCTCACATTTGCGTTCACAGCCCCAATTTCTCTTTTTTTTCCCTCTGTACCTTTACTTGGTAGCGCCACTGACCCCTTGATTCACCTATTTGTCATATGATAAACAACGTTTTGTATTCTTCTATGCTTAGAGAAAACCAGTTGAGTTCTGTAGTAGTACTCTATGTTTCCCTTATACGTATGGTAGTAAATTAGGCTGAGTGTGAATACAGTGAAGACAAGGGCAACCACTGTTTTTGTCATGAGCAGGAATGTGCCTGTTTGTATAAATAAGGATTGAGAAGCTTTTTAAAGTTTACGAACTACATGTGATCTAAATACATTACATTTAAAACAGAAGTATGGGTTCTTTAAAAAAAAAAACTCACCTAGGTGGATGCATCATCAGTCCAATGTTGTATCTGTCCACCGCTGCTTTCAAGTCCAAAGCAATCAAAGAACCCTGATAACTTGGTTCTCAGTCTTCAGTGACTTCAGTCTTCAGTGACTTATGTGCTCTGCCCATCTAGCACTCACTGGAGCACTGGGCTGTCTATGGGGAGGGAACGACTGGTTCAGCGGGGCACTGAAAGGCTGAGCCAGCTGCTGGTCCAGCTGAGTGATGTCAGCTGACAGCAAGCTTTAGCTGAAAACAGGTCACAGGAATGCAGAATGAACAGCACTCTTGTGATCCATAGGAGAAGTAGTGCCAACAGAGCTTTGGCCATGCTTCTCCTTTAACTGCCTACCAAGGTTGATTTACTAATACCAAACAGACTGTTCACTTTGCAAGGGAATTTGCATTTTGCAAGGAAAGTTTCCTTAGCTTAGTGGCTGTAGTGAAAATTCACTTTGCAAACAAATGACATGCAAGGAAAATAATAATAAAACAAAACTTTTTTTGTTTGCACTTGATTGGATGATGGAAGTCAGCAGAGTGTACCGTCATTCACTAAGCTAAGGGAAAATATCTGGGCAAAGTGCAAATTCCCTTGCAAAGTGAGCAGCCTACAGCCTATTTGCTTTTTGTAAATCAACCCTACACTATTCATAATGGGATTCCTAGAAAAAATTACACATTTTAGTATAAAACATGCTCACATAAAACAAAAAACAAAACACTTTACTGGTTTACCATTGCTTTCATCATTTTTCATCATATGTATATAACTCCTTTCCCACTAATCAAAATGTATCATTTACTAGACTTTCATTTAAATAAAGCCTAATTGGGAGCAGAGGCGGCTCTAGGCTTTGTGAGGCCTTAGGCAAAACTTTGACATAAGGCCCCACTCACGCCCATAATGTGAAAAATAATTTGAGTGATAAAAATGAACTGAGGTATGGGTAAGGCAACCATTGGGGGTTCAGGAGTGGGGCTAACAATTTAGGTGTGCTGTAACCCATAGTGTTCAGATCTACAGCTCACGGAACATTGGTGTGATCAGCAAGCTGTGATATAAAAACAATTATTTTAAGAATAGGCAGTAAATAATAGAAACAAATATTAGAACTTACCTATTTTATGTGAAACTTGTGCTGTTTTTTTTCTGCACAGATGCTCAGTTCTGGGTTTAACTTGAGATAAGCAGCATACAGGGGCAGCAGGGCAGAGCACAGGAGGTCAGGACACAATACGGGGGGGTAGCAGGACACATTACAGGGAGGTACAGCGGAAACATTATGGGGCACACAGCAGAACATTGGGCACATTATGGGGCGTACAGCAGAACATGGGGCACACAGCAGAACATGGGGCACACAGCAGAACCTTGGGCACATCATTGGGCACACAGCAGAACATGGGGCACATTATGGGGCACACAGCAGAACATGGGGCACATCATGGAGCTTACAGCAAGGCATAGGACACACAGCAGGGCATGGGGCACATCACAGGACACACATCAAAACATGAGGTACATCGTGGGGCTCACAGCAGAACATGGGGCACATCAAGGGGATCACGGCAGGGCATGGAGCACACCATGGGGCAAGAAGCATAACATGGGGCACACAGAAGGGCGCACAGCAGGGTGTAGGACACACAGCGTGGTAGAGGGCACACAGCAGGGTACAGAGAACAGCAGAGCACACAGCAAGGTACAGTGCACAAAGAACAACAGGGTGCAGGGTATATGGTATAGCAAGGTACTGGGCACATCAGGGTACAGGGCACAAAAGGGAACCACAGTATACAGGGCACAGTAGGGTACATGGTGCAGCCGGAGCATAGAGCGACATGTGTAAGAACAACAGCAGCTTCCTGTGCTAGTCTGCATGTTGGTTGATACTCAATCTACCCGTCAGGCATCTGTGATTGACGGGTAGATCGCCGCAGACCTTGTGGTGACTTTGTGGCAGAACATTTGGGAAACCACAGTTATGAAACACTGCAATAGGAAAATTAGGCATCTGTGAGGCCCCTGTGAGTGTGAGGCCTTAGGCGACCGCCTAATTTGCCTAATTATAGAGCCGCCTCTGATTGGGAGATAATGCATAACAGGCCAGGCTGCACTTTACTCCCTGCCTAGTTTATTAAAGCCCAGCTCCGGGAAACTGCAATGTTCCTGCACTGCAAAGGTTAACTGCTCATTTTATCAAGGGGAGAGGAAAAGGGCTTTTTACTTAGCCAATCGCCCTCTTCCTTGGCAGATGGCATTCTCCCATGCTCCAGTAGAGGGCTGTCCCTCAACATCATCACAACCTATGCAGGGCTATATATCCTGCATTGATCTTGAATAAATCAGGAACTTGAAAAATGGGGAAGACACTGTGGGGCAATGGCGGCTGCTCCATTAGGGGCGCAGGGGCGCCACCCCCCAATCCACATGCCCTGCCCCTAATCTACATACAGGGCAACGGATGTATATGGGTTTCAAGTTTTTTTTTAAGCACATGATTAGAGCCTGAGGCTCTAATTGACTTCCCACTTGATTGACAATTGCAAATTAATATTCGCTATTGTCTTCCTGCTTCTCCTCCCGGCCAATCAGGAAGTGAGTCTTAAGACCCGATTGATCAAAAAGAGAAGCGATTGTATTGGCTGGCTGGGAGCAGAAGCAGGGGAGAAGCCACCTAGGAGAAGACACAAGTGGAAGCTGTCAAACCTCCCCGTGTCCTGGATGGGTTAAGTGCAGGACTGGTGGGCAGACGGGCGAGTGATGGGGGGGTTTGTTTGCCGAGTAACAGGCGTGGTGGGTTTGTTTATCCGCCCCTGCTATGGGTCTATCAGTCTATCAGCACAGAAGAGTGAAGGATCATGTAAGAAAAATATGATTTTCTGTGTCCCTTAAATAAGCAATTAACCCATGCAATGTGAGTGCAGACTCACTGCAAGGAGGGCATTTCAAAGTTTCCTGGAATCGGGCTTAAATAAATCACAAATATATTTTAAACAAAATTACATCTATAATAAATTCTCTATACAAAGCAACCACATTTACAGACATGCACTCCATTTTAACTCAACAGTTCCAGAAAACTCACTGCAGTGCATGAATTGCAAACATTTATATTGTTCATTTGTAATACAGTATATGGGACTGATACTTTTATTAAATCTTTATGTAGATAAACTCTCTTTATCTATATATATATATCTATATATATAGATATAGACATATATATCTCTATATATCTATATATATATATATATATATATATATATATATATATAGCGCCAGCAATTTTCGCAGCTCTTTACAATATAAATAGGAGACAATATAGTTACAATACATATACATATATATATATATATATATATATATATATATATATATATATAATGTCCATTTGTTCATGAATTTAAATCAATCACCAGCTAAACTATACGGAGACTTTTTGTACTGTGTAAGCTGAAAATAAAGACGTTTCTTCTATTTTTCCTTGAGCTGGCCTGTGAAGTTTGATATAGGTTAGAATTCATGGAAGGGAGGAATGGAATGTATCTGCAAGTGGGAGTCCTATTCTGTCATCCGTCTTTGCTGCATGTTCGCTCAAAGTAGAGGGAGGCTCTGTGAGACAGGGCAGCCTCTCCCTCCCTGTCTCCTGCATTAATCTAAATGCCAAAAATCAGACTTTGTGGAATGCATAGACATTAATGAAAGTACTAGAGCCTAATTCCATATGGCATTACATTATCCCCCAGGTGGTACTTAGCAGACACCCAAAACATTTTCATAGCCTGTAGGTTAACGCTTGACATCAGGGTGTATTGGAGGAGTATTGTGAATTACAGTGAATATATTACAGAGAACAGTGAAAGTCAAGTTTATCTCTTTGGTTCATAACTAACCAAAGAAGCAGCACTTGTGAGCAGGACTAGATAATGTGTTGAAATATGGTTGTCTTTGTCTGTGTTCTCTAGTACCAGCACACATTACAAACACAGCTATATTTCATTCTGAACCTTGATCTCCAATGGCAGTGATCATCAGTCTGAAAAAAATATATACAATTGTACTAGAGATGAATATACAATGTAATCAGATCACCTTCTTGTCCAACAGTAATTTCAACAGTTGCCGTCATCTCAAAATACTCTAATTATAAGTTAGGTTAAAATTAGACATTGCTAACCTCTTTTGGGTAGGAATTAAAATTCAAGGGAGTTTACTGTGTATGAATCAAATAATTTGTTTTCCAAGGAAAATAATCAGTGTGCTGTTTGACGTCCCTAAAATGAATTCATTGCACATTTAAGATGTTTTATTTACAAATTAAATATAGTGCTGTTTTAGGCTCAAGGACAGGGACAGGGAGTGTGTCTGGAATAATTTGTGCCACATTTTAGGTTCAGTAGTAATGTCTAATGGCATTTTAGAGTCTAAAAAAATTAAAAGGAGAACTCAGCTAGAAAGTGTAAAGTAGCTACTTGGGAGGAGATTAATAGGTCACCATAAATACAGAATTTTACCTATAAACTTTCATGGGCTGTTTATGTGCTACAGTAACTTTTTCCCTTTGAAAATAGATACCCTCAAATAATCTTTTATGATATGGGTGCTGCTAAAACTATTGTGTATTTCTGACTGACATAACTGCAGTGGAGATCTTTTGGAGATCTTTTGCTATTTGCAAAGTAGGGTTTACCCTTAAAAAATCAGCACTGTCATGTAAAGCACTCCCATGGAGTAAAAAGCTAATTTTGCTAGTCAATTTGAACAGTAATATTGTGAAATTTCACCAGTTTCAAATAAAATTAGGTCAGGAATGGCTAAGGCCGCGTACACACGGGCGGACTGTTCGCCCAACTTTGTCTGCTGAACAGTGTTTCAGCGGACAGTCCGCCCGTGTGTGGGCTTTCAGCGGACAGTTTCAGCGGACAGTTTGACGGACAAAGTCTTTCGGAAATTCCGAAAAACTGTCCGCTGAAACTTTGTTTGAGCGAACAGTCCGCCCGTGTGTAGGCTACTTTCGAAATGAGCAAACTGTTCCCGCTCGGAGGAAAGTCTGCTCATTTCGAGCGCGTGTGAAGGTAGGCGGGGCCCGCGACGGAGACGTCGCGGGCTCCGCCGCCTGGAATGGACTTAAAGGGGAACCCCAACGCCGAAAAAAATCGGCGTGGGGGTCCCCCCAAAGTCCACAACAGACCCTTGTCCGAGCACGCTACCCGGCCGGCCAGGAAAGGGGGGCGAGCGAGCGCGCCCCCCCTCCTGAGCCGTACCAGGCCGCGTGCCCTCAACATGGGGGGTGCCTTGGGGAAGGGGGGGCCGCGCGGCCCCCCCCACCCCAAAGCACCTTGTCCCCATGTTGATGAGGACAAGGGCCTCTTCCCGACAACCCTGGCCGTTGGTTGTCGGGGTCTGCGGGCGGGGGGCTTATCGGAATCCGGGAGCCCCCTTTAAGAAGGGGGCCCCCGGATACCGGCCCCCCACCCTATGTGAATGAGTATGGGGTACAATGTACCCCTACCCATTCACCTGTAAAATAAAAGTACCCAAAAAAAAAACACAACACACGAGAAAAAATATTTTATTGCACTTCTCGCCGGACTCCTCCGCTATCTTCGTGTAGCTCTTTTGCTAGCGGAGGAGTCCGGCTTTCTTCCTCCCCGCCGCCGGCCTCTTCTCCCGACTTCGGGGGTCTTGTCCCCCTCTTCGGTTCTTTTGCCGGGCCACCGCGCCTTCTTGTAGCTCTTTTGCAGGCGGTGGCCCGGTCTTCTGTCGCCGCTGCCTTCCGTTCTTCTGCCGGGCCACCGCGCCTTCTTATAGCTCTTTTGCAGGCGGTGGCCCGGTCTTCTGTCGCCGCTGTCGCCGTCACCGCCTTCCGTTCTTCTTCTTCTTCTTGTTGTTCTTCTTCTTCTTCTCCAGGAGATGTTGACACGACGCTCTCTCCGGCCGGAATGCCAGAGCCGCCCTGCGCTGCCACTTATATAGTGACAATGGGGCGGTGTCACATGGTATATGTCACATGGGTTGGTCACATGGGTTGATGTCACATGGGGACTATGACATCGTAAGGGGGCGGGGTCACCATGTGACATCAACCCATGTGACCAACCCATGTGACATATACCATGTGACACCGCCCCATTGTCACTATATAAGTGGCAGCGCAGGGCGGCTCTGGCATTCCGGCCGGAGAGAGCGTCGTGTCAACATCTCCTGGAGAAGAAGAAGAAGAACAAGAAGAAGAAGAAGAACGGAAGGCGGCGACGGCGACAGCGGCGACAGAAGACCGGGCCACCGCCTGCAAAAGAGCTATAAGAAGGCGCGGTGGCCCGGCAGAAGAACGGAAGGCGGCGGCGACAGAAGACCGGGCCACCGCCTGCAAAAGAGCTACAAGAAGGCGCGGTGGCCCGGCAGAAGAACCGAAGAGGGGGACAAGCGAGAGCTACACGAAGGAGCTACACGAAGATAGCGGAGGAGTCCGGCGAGAAGACCCCCGAAGACGGAAGACCCCCGGAGCTGTGCAATAAAATATTTTTTCTCGTGTGTTGTGTTTTTTTTTTGGGTACTTTTATTTTACAGGTGAATGGGTAGGGGTACATTGTACCCCATACTCATTCACATAGGGTGGGGGGCCGGTATCCGGGGGCCCCCTTCTTAAAGGGGGCTCCCGGATTCCGATAAGCCCCCCGCCCGCAGACCCCGACAACCAACGGCCAGGGTTGTCGGGAAGAGGCCCTTGTCCTCATCAACATGGGGACAAGGTGCTTTGGGGTGGGGGGGCCGCGCGGCCCCCCCTTCCCCAAGGCACCCCCCATGTTGAGGGCACGCGGCCTGGTACGGCTCAGGAGGGGGGGCGCGCTCGCTCGCCCCCCCTTTCCTGGCCGGCCGGGTAGCGTGCTCGGACAAGGGTCTGTTGTGGACTTTGGGGGAACCCCCACGCCGATTTTTTTCGGCGTTGGGGTTCCCCTTTAAGTCCATTCCAGGCGGCGGTGCCCGCGACGTCTCCTTCGCGGGCTCCGCCTACCTGTACACGCGCTCGAAATGGGCGGACTTGCCTCCGCCTTACGTGGGCGAGTCCGTTCATTTCAAAAGTTGAGCGAACTGTTTGGCAAACAGTTCGCTGAAACAGTCCACTCGTGTGTGGGCAAGTCCGCTCATGCAAATTTTGAGCGGACTGTTGCGGCAACTGTTTGACGAACAAAGTTTCAGCGAACAGTCCCCGCGTGTGTACGCGGCCTAATGCCGCGTACATACGTTTGGAAATTCGGCCAGCAATCTCTTGATGATTTCTACACCCCCAACATTGTGGTCACGTCTACCTGGGAAGCTACTTCAGAAAAGATATATTAGTGTAGGCCGCCAGGCTCAACATGTTTGTTGCCCGCTTCTTCAGGAGAAATTCAGGGGAATAGGACACTAAAAGCAAATAAAGAGCATATGTATGTGTACAAAATTACTATTAATGCAGTTCTTAAGGAATACATTGTTTAAAAGAGTGGTTTGGGGACACTTACCACAGAGGTACGGCACAACCAGCCGACAGTCACATGGGGACATCAAGGCAAGAATTACTAGGCAAGCATGGGAGCAGATACAACTGGGCCACTGAGATTTCTGTGTACAAAATTATCTCTCATATACTCGCAAATATATAATATACAGAAATCTCTAAGGCCGCGTACACACGCGGGGACTGTTCGCTCAACTTTGTTCGTCAAACAGTTTCAGCGGACAGTCCGCTCAAAATTAGCATGGACGGACTTGGCCACACACGACGAACGAACAGTCCGCTGAAACTTGCGCGATGACGTGAATGGCACGTACGACGGGACGAAAAATACAACGTCCTATACACTGCAATACAACCTTCGGCGTGTAAATCCTTTCTGAGCATGCGCGGAACTTAGTTTGACGAACAAGCCTACACACGAGGGGACTGTCCGCTGAAACAAAGTTTCAGCGGACAGTTTTTCGGAAATTCCGAAAAACTTTGTTCAGCAGACTGTTCGCTGAAACTGTCCTCTGAAGCCCACACATGAGCGGACTGTCCGCCGAAACACTGTTCAGCGGACAAAGTTGAGCGAACAGTCCCCGCGTGTGTACGCGGCCTAAGGCACAGTTGTATCTGCTCCCATGCTCTCCCAGAGATTCTTGCCTTGATGCCCCCATGTGACTGTTGAGTGGTTGTGCCTGACCTCTGAGGTAAGTGTGCCCAACACACTCTTTTAAACACTGTAGTTCATAAGAACTGTACGATATGTTACATAGTTACATAGTAGGTGAGGTTGAAAAAAGACACAAGTCCATCAAGTCCAACCTATGTGTATGATTATATGTCAGTATTACATTGTTTATCCCTGTATGTTGCGGACGTTCGGGTGCTTATCTAATAATTTTCGAGACCACCGCCTGTTGAAGGGAATTCCACATCCTTGCTGCTCTTACAGCAAAGAACCCTTTACATAGTTTAAGGTTAAACCTCTTTTCTTCTAATTTTAATTAGAGGTCACATGTCTTGTTAAACTCCCTTTCACAAAAAAGTTGTATCCCTATTGTGGGGTCACCAGTACGGTATTTATAAATTGAAATCATATCCCCTGACAAGCGTCTCTTCTCCAGAGAGAATAAGTTCAGTGCTCGCAACCTTTCCTCATAACTAATACCCTCCAGACCCTTTATTAGTGTAGTTACCCTTCTTGGTACTCGCTCCATTTCGTGTACATCCTTCCTGAGGACTGGTGGCCAGAACTGGACAGCATACTCCAGGTGCGGCCGGACCAGAGTCTTGTAGAGCGGAAGAATTATCGTTTTATCTCTGGAGTTGATCGCCTTTTTAATGCATGCCAATATTCTGTTTGTTTTGTTAGCAGCAGCTTGGCATTGCATGCCATTGCTGAGCCTATCCTGTACTAGGACCCCCAGGTTTCCATCCTAGATTCCCCCAGAGGTTCTCCCCCCAGTGTATAAATTGCATTCATATTTTTGCCAACCAAATGCATTATTTTACATGTTTCTACATTAAACCTCATTTGCCATGTAGTTGTCCACCCCTCTAATTTGTTCAAATCTTTTTGCAAGGTTTCCACATCCTGCAGATAATTTATTGCCCTGCTTAGCTTAGTATCATCCGCAAATCCAAGGTCCAAGCACAGAACCCTGGGGAACTCCACTACTCACCTCTGACCATTCTGAGTACTCCCCATTTATCACCACCCTCTAAACTCGCCCTTGTAGCCAGTTTTCAATCCATGTACTCACCCTATGGTCCATGCCAACAAGCCTTACTTTGCACAGTAAACATTTATGGGGAACTGTGTCAAATGATTTTGTAAAATCCAACTACACCACGTCTACGGGCCTTCCTTTATCTAGCTAGCAACTGACCTCTTCATAGAAAGTTAATAGATTGGTTTGGCAAGAACAGTTCTTCATGAATCCATGCTGATTACTGCTAATGATACCATTCTCATTACTAAAATCTTGTATATAGTCTATTATCATCCCCTCCAAAAGCTTGCATACTATTGATGTTAGGCTAACTGGTCTGTAATTTTTAGGGATGTATTTTGGGCCCTTTTTAAATATTGGTGCTACATTGGCTTTTCTCCAATCAGCTAGTAGCATTCCAGTCAGTAGACTGTCAGTAAAAGTTAGTTACAATGGTCTGGCAATTACTTGTCTGAGTTCCCTAAGTACCCTCGGGTGCAAGCCATCTGGTCCCGGTGATTTATTAATGTTACGTTTCCCAAGTCTAATTTTAATTCTGTCCTCTGTTAACCATGGAGATGCTTCCTGTGATCTGTCATAAGGATAAACACTGCAGTTTTGGTTACTGTAGCCCCCCGATTCCCTTGTGAAGACTGATTAGAAGAATAAATTCAATAGCTTCACCATCTCCCCATCCTTTGTAACCAGATGTCCTTCCTCATTCTTTATGGGGCTAATATGGTCTGTCCTCCTTTTTTTTCCTTTTTACATGCTTAAAGTTTTTCTTGGGATTTTTTTCTCTCTCCTCTGCTATGTGTCTTTCGTGTTCTATCTTAACCACCCTAATTGCACCCTTACATATTTTGTTGCATTCTTTATAAAGTCTGAATGCTGATGATGATCCCTCAACCTTGTATTTTTTGAAGGCCTTCTCCTTTGCTTTTATATGCATTTTTACATTGGAGTTAAGCCATCCAGGACTTTGTTCGCTCTTTTAAATTCATTACCCAATGGGATGCATTGGCTAATGCCATTATTTAATATGATCTTAAAGCAAACCCATCTCTCCTCCGTGTTCTTTGTTCCTAAGATTTTACCCCAAATTTTTTTGCCTTCTATCAAGGTTCATAGTTTAGTGAAGTTGGCTCTTTTGAAATTCAGTGTCTTTGAATTCCCCTTATGTTTCCTATTTGTGTGATTTATACTGAAGCCAATTGACCTGTGATCGCTGTTTCTTAAATTACCCCGTATTTCCACATCCGTGATCAGGTCTGTATTGTTGGTAATCAGTAGATCCAGTAACGCTTTATTTCTAGTTGGTGCGTCTACCATCTGAACCATGAAATTGCCCTGTAAGACATTTAGGAACTGGCGAGCCTTGGACGAATGCGTGGTTGCCTCCGCCCAGTCTATGTCTGGATAATTTAAGTCCCCCATTATGATAACACTTCCCATCCTTGCTGCTTATCCAACTTGTGATAGGATATCCATCTCCCACTCCTCCCTCAGGTTAGGGGGCCTATAGCATACTCCCAGTAATATTTTCCCCTTAGCTTTATCCCTTTGGAGCTCTACCCATAAGCATTCCACCTCCTCCCTAGCCCCCTTAGTGATGTCATCTCTCACATTCACTTGTAAATTATTCTTGATATATAGGCATACCCCTCCCCTTTTTTTACCCTCTCTATCTCTGTGATAAAAGGTATACCCTTGAATGGTTGCCAGCCAATCATGAGAGCTTTTGAACCAGCTGTATTTGTTATGATAATTTTGTACACATACTTATGTTCTTTATTTACTTTTAGTGCCTTTTCCCTCTATTTTCCCACAAAGAAGCAGGCAACCACGAAACATGACGAGTCTGACGGCCTACACTAATATATCTTCTCTGAAGTAGCTTCCCAGGTAGACGTGACCCCAATGTTGGGGGTGTAAAAATTGTCAAGCAAGATTAATTTGATTCTTTATGTCCTGATGGATTTTTATATTGTATTGTTAATTATATGTATAGAAATGCAATTTGTTGATTTTAAGACAACTTTGTAATTGTCATTCTTGTTGCTGCAATAGGGTAAAATATTAATATTATGTTAGATGGCAGTTTTGTAGGGCATGTCCCTCCCTTCTAGATTGTAAGCTGTAACGAGCAGGGCCCAATGATCCCTCCTGTATTGATTTGTATTGTAAGTGTACTGTCTACCCTCATGCTGAAAAGCGCTGCTCAAACTGTTGGTGCTATATAAATCCTGTATAATAATAATAATAATAATAATAATAATAATAATAATGTAAGACGAGGTTAAAATCTCCCCTTCATCTACCTTGTGATTATCACTATTTATACATTGCTGGAAGAAGATTACAAATGCAGTTATATGCACTGTTTCTTTGTGTATTGGATTGTTTAATAGGGATCATACCCTAATTTAATCATCTCCATAATGCGTAATGACCTCCTATAATTGCTCATTTCTGAATTATGGGATAGATAGCTGGACATCTGTACCAGTCACAAAGGAATTGTGTTTACTACAAAACTACACCCACTGTTAATTTGCATATGACTATGACACCATTTACAATAATTTGTCAAAAGGATTGGCTAGATTGTTTGATGAACTGAGAAACAACATTTTTTCTGCTTAGTTAAGTTGCCCCTTGACCTTACAATCATCATCTGCATATTGAACAAAAATTGGCAGTGGTAACCACATGCAGAACATATTTAAAACAAACACTAACATTTTTGACTACCCACCCTAATTCATCCTTCATTCTACGAACATGGAGGATATATTAGATCCTTGATTTGCTGCTAATACATAGATAGAGAATAACATATGTATATTGGAGTAGAACAATTAAAAAAAAAAAACTGCTGTGTTTTGGAGATCCGCCTCAGAAATGTTGACTGGATTTAGATCACCTTTCTCTTTTCATGATTTTGTCTCAACCCACCCCATAGACACCAGTGTGGCCTAGAAATTCAGGCTGCTAAGATGGTGAGCATAATGCTATAGGCTATATTCTGATACTAATAGCTGCTCATGTGGAATTCATCATTAGGATGGTATTTTAAGAAGGATAGGCCAAAAAAACACAGGGTCACACTGTGTTCTCATGTGAAAAAAAAAACGTTGTATAAGGCTACATTTGAAGGAGAAAGCCTGCCCAACATCAATTTAACATATGCATACCTCAATGAGATCCAAAATTTACTATTGGAGAAAGGTTTTTATTTTTTGCTATACTCAAAATGTTTAGCAGTTCATTAAATGGAGATAAACACTGTAACAAACCTATATTTTTATTAGAAGTAAATTGTAATTATTTGTAGCCGGGTGCCTGCGGGCCGTGTGATCTTCTCCCCCAATCGCCCCCAAACTCCCCCCTGTTGTGACCAGTAAACAGAGTGGCTGACTGTACTGCTGAGTGTCTCTCTGTGTGAACTCTCCATCTTCCCCTCCCCCCACCCCGCTGCTGGGAAAAGAAGATGGAAGGTGGGCACAGAAGCATAAGCCTGCTCCTGTCACAGCCAGCTTGTACATCTGTGCACACTATCCATCCATCCATCTGGGTGTGCTGTAGAGCAGGCTGTGCTCCTTTGACTGTCCTATCTCTCTCCTGCTACTGTACAGAGGATCCGAGCAGCTCGGTGTGAAATTGCTTGTGCTCCCTCTCCATCCTGGCAGCAGCGGCTCTGAACCAATCATGGGGAGAGAGAACTTTCTATCCAGCTCAATGGATTCTGGGAACTTTCATATGCCGCATACACACGTAGCAGACTATCCGGCGGACTTAGTCTGGCGGGCTTTCCGCCGGACTGTCCGGCGGACTTTCCGAACGAGCTACTTGCCCACACACGGCACTTTTTCAGTGGACTAATACGGCGTACTAAGTCCGCCGGACTATCCGCCGTACTTTTGAAATAAACGGACTCGCCCACACACGTGGAGGAAAGTCTGCTCATTTTGAGCGCGTCTCCAGGTAGCCGGGCCAGCGAAGGAGGCGTTGCTGGCCCCGCCAGCTGGTATGGACCTAAAGGGGAACCCCTACGCCGAAAGATCGGCGTGGGCCCCCCCCAGGTCCATATCAGACCCTTATCCGAGCACGCTACCCGGCCGGCCAGGAAAGGGGGTGGGGACGAGCGAGTGCCCCCCCTCCTGAGCCGTACCAGGCCATGTGCCCTCAACATGGGGGGTGCCTTGTCCCCATGTTGATGAGGACAAGGGCCTCTTCCCAACAACCCTGGCCATTGGTTGTCGGGGTCTGTGGGTGGAGGGCTTATCGGAATCCGAGAGACCCCTTTAATAAGGGGCCCCCAGATACCGGCCCCCCACCCTATGTGAATGAGTATGGGGTACAATGTACCCCTACCCATTCACCTGTGAAAAAAAGTAAAAAAAAAAACACAACACACAAGGGTTAAAATAGTTTATTGCACAGCTCCGGGGGTCTTCTTCCATCTTCGGGGGTCTTCTCGCCAGACTCCTCCGCTATCTTCTGCTCTTTTACTAGCTCTTTCACTAGCGGAGGAGTCTGGCTTTCTTCTTCGCCGCCGCCCTCTTCTACCGACTTCGGGGGTCTTGTCCCCCCTCTTCGGTTCTTCTTGCCGGGCCAGCGCACCTTCTTCTAGCTCTTTTACAAGCGGTGGCCCGGTCTACGGTCGCCGCTGTAGCTGTCGCTGTCTTCTATTCTTCTTTTCTTCTCTTCTCCTCTTCAGGAGATGTTGCCTCGTCGCTGTCTCTGCTCACAATGACAGGGACACGGCGTGCGACGACATATATAGGGACATCACCAGATGATGTCCCCGCCCCTTATGATGTCACAGTCCCAGAGGACGGGGACATCATGCTGCTAAGTTATTGCCCTGCTTAGCTTAGTATCATCCATAAATACAGAGATTGAACTGTTAACCCCATCCTCTAGGTCATTTATGAACAAATTAAACAGGATTGGTCCCAGCACAGAACCCTGGGGAACCCCACTACCCACCCTTGACCATTCCGAGTACTCCTCAGTTATCACCACCCTTTGAACTCACCCTTGTAGCCAGTTTTCAATCCATGTACTCACCTTATTGTCCATGCCAACAGATCTTATTTTGTACAGTAAACGTTTATGGGGAACAGTGTCAAATGCTTTTGCAAAATCCAGATACACCACAGCTACGGGCCTTCCTTTATCTAGATGGCATCTCACCTCCTCATAGAAGGTTAAAAGATTGGTTTGGCAAGAACGATTCTTAATGAATCCATGCTGATTACTGTTAATGATATTGTTCTCATTACTAAAATCTTGTATATAGCACCTTAGGTCTGTAATTTCCAGGGATGTATTTTGAGCCATTTTTAAATATTGGTGCTACATTGGCTTTTCTCCAATCAGCTGGTAGCATTCCAGTCAGTAGACTGTTACGTTTCCCAAGTCAAATTTTAATTCTGTCCTCTGTTAACTATCGTGCTTCCTGTGATGTGTCATGAGGATAAACACTGCAGTTTTGGTTACTGAAGCCCCCCGATGCCCTCTGAGTAAAGTAGACTGAGTAGAAGAATAAATTCAATACCTTCGCCATCTCCCCATCCTTTGTAACCAGATGTCCTTCCTCATCCTTTATGGGGCCAATATGATCTGTCCTCCCTTTTTACTTAAATAATTTCTTGCCATTTTTTTGCTTTCCTCCGCTATGTGTCTTTCATGTTCTATCTTATTGCACCCTTACATTTCTTGTTGCATTTTTTATAAAGTCTGAATGCTGATGATGATCCCTCAACCTTGTATTTTTTAAGGCCTTCTCCTTTGCTCCTTTGCTTTTATATGCATTTTTACATTGGAGTTAAGCCATCCAGGACTTTTGTTCGCTCTTTTAAATTCATTACTCAATGGGATGCATTGGCTAATGCCATTATTTAATATGCTCTTAAAGCAAACCCATCTCACCTCCGTGTTCTTTTTTCCTAAGATTTTACCCCAATTTATGCCTTCTAGCAAGTTTCATAGTTTAGCCAAGTTGGCTCTTTTTAAATTCAGTGTCGTTGTATTCCCCTTATGTTTCCTATTTGTGTGATTTATACTGAAGCCAATTGACCTGCGATTGCTGTTACCTAAATTACCCCGTATTTCCACATCCGTGATCAGGTCTGTATTGTTGGTAATCAGTAG
Organism: Lithobates pipiens; assembly: GCF_037356315.1. Classification (NCBI taxonomy): domain Eukaryota; kingdom Metazoa; phylum Chordata; class Amphibia; order Anura; family Ranidae; genus Lithobates; species Lithobates pipiens. The sequence continues at coordinate 30,439,223 of NW_027507790.1, read as the reverse complement.
ATCTTGTAACACTTTATTTCTAGTTGGTGCGTCTACCATCTGACCCATACAATTCTCCTGCAAGACATTTAGGAACTGGCGAGCCTTAGTTCCCTCTGCCCAGTCTATGTCTGGATAGTTAAAATCCCCCATTATGATAACACTTCCCATACTTACTGCTAATCTATATTGTGATAGGAGATCTGTCTCCCCTTCCTCCCTCAGGTTAAAGCAGGGTTAGGTTATAAAAAAATATCCCAAGCTTTGAACATCTCACGGAGTACTGTTCAATCCATCAGTCAAAAATGGAAAGAGTACGGCACAACTGCAAACCCACTGGAGCCTGTCAGAGTGTTTACCTCTCTGGCAATGGCCCGTTTCCTGTGCATTGTTTGGTGCCTGTGTATAGTGTGCCACAGTGGAAAGGTTCCCTCTGGCCTCTGATACTTCCGGTTTCAACACATCGCTTTTCTATTCCCATCCCCTGAATGATATATCCTCCTGAGTTATATATGGACACCTTACCTTCAGGGGCCAATCCTGTTGCTGCTATCTGAAAGTATAAGAGGTGAGACACTAATCAATCCATGTCTCTTTTACTTTTACTATTAATTTTTATAATTATTTCATACACTATATGTTAATTACGATTTTGTGTATGGAACATTATATACATGTCAGGTGGGAGAATCTGTCCACAGGACAACTATTAGTCATGCACTCTGCAAATCTGGCATCTTGTATGGAAGAGTGGCAAGAAGAAATCCACTGCTGAAAGTCATGAGAAGACCAGTTTGCATTTTACGAGAAGCAATTTGGGGGACACAGCAAACCAGGGATGAACTTTATGTTCGAGTCGAACTCATGTTTGACTTGAACATTGGCTGTTTGCCAGCTCACCGAACAACGAACAATTTTGGGTGTTTGCGGCAAATTCGAAAGACGCGGAACACCCTTTAAAAGTCTATGGGAGAAATCAAAAGTTGCTAATTTTAAAGGCTTACATGCATGATATTGTCATAAAAAGTGTTTGGGGACCTGGGTCCTGCCCCAGGGGACATGTATTAATGCAAAAAAAGTTTTAAAAGCAGCCATTTTTTCAGGAGCAGTGATTTTAATAATGCTTAAAGTGAAACAATAAAAGTATAATATTCCTTTAAATTTTGTACCTGGGGGGTGTCTATAGTATGCCGAAAAAGGGGCGCATGTTTCCCGTGTTTAGAACAATCTGACAGCAAAATGACATTTCTAAAGGAAAAAAAAGTAATTTAAAACTACTCGCGGCTACAAAGAATCTTCAGGCCACAATACACATATAAGTTCATTGATACCAACGGCATGGGTATTTCACCACAGGGGAACCCCAAACCAAAATTAACAAAAAAAATGTGTGGGGGTCCCCTAAATTCCATACCAGGCCCTTCAGGTCTGGTATGCATATTAAGGGGAACCCCGCGCCAAAATTAAAAAAAAAATGTCGTGGTGCCCCCCCAAAAATCCATACTAAACCCTGTTTTGTCCGCACACTTCTTGTGTTATCGCTAAAGTGCCCTCCTAGTTCCTAACTTGGACTACAGAATGATTATCCCCTTTGATGTAGAGATCTGAGAGTGGGAGTGGTTGAGTAGTTTAGCAAAATAACTTGGGCTGACATCATGCAGTCCACATAAATGCTGTGGATTGTCAACCCACAACAGGGATTAAGAGCTGAAAGCATTCATCAGTTCTTTCTCTGTACTGTCAGGGTCTTTAAAGGGATAAAACATGGGCAAAGTATTACATTTGACAGAAATGTACTAAACATATGTGTGTGTGTGTGTGTGTGTGTGTGTGTGTGTGTGTGTGTGTGTGTGTGTGTGTGTGTGTGTATATACAGTATCTCACAAAAGTGAGTACACCCCTCACATTTTTGTAAACATTTTATTATATTTTTTCATGTGACAACACTGAAAAAATTACACTTTGCTACAATGAAAGGTTGTGAGTGTAGAACTTGTATAACAGTGTCAATTTGCTGTCCCCTCAAAACAACACAGCCATTAATGTCTAAACTGCTGGCAACAAAAGTGAGTACACCCCTAAGTGAAAATGTCCTAATTGACACCATCTGAGCCAAATAAGTTTATCTTGGTCTCATCAGACCACAGGACATGGTTCCATTAATCCATGTCTTTAGTCTGCTTGTCTTCAGCAAATTGTTTGCGGGCTTTCTTGTGCATCATCTTTAGAAGAGGCTTCCTTCTGGGGCGACAACCATGCAGACGAATTTAATGCAGTGTGCGGAGTATGGTCTGAGCACTGACAGGCTTACCTCCCCACCCCATTAACCTCTGCCACAATGCTGGCAGCACTCATATGTCTATTTCCCAAAGACAACCTCTGGATATGATGCTCAGCATGTGCACTCAACTTCTTTGTTTGACCATGGTGAAGCCTATGCTGAGTGGAACCTGTCCTGTTAAACCGCTGTATGGTCTTGGCCACCATGCTGCAGCTCAGTTACAGGGTCTTGGCAATCTTCTTATAGCCTAGGCCATCTTTATGTAGAGTAACAATTCTTTTTTTCAGGTCCTCAGACAGTTCTTTGCCATGAGGTGCTATGTTGAACTTCCAGTGGCTAGTATGAGAGGGTGAGCACGATAACACCAAATTTAACACACCTACTCACCATTCAAACCCGAGACCTTGTAACACCAATGAGTCACATGACATCGGGGAGGAAAAATGGCTAAGTGGGTCCAATTTGGACATTTGCATTCAGGGGTGTACTCACTTTTGTTGCCAGTGGTTTAGACATTAATGACTGTGTGTTGAGTTATTTTGAGGATACAGTAAATTTACACTTACACTGTTTACACAGTGTAAATTTACACTGTTATATATACAAGCTGTACACTCAGTATTTTACATTATAGCAAAGTGTCATTACTTCAGTGTTGTCACATGAAAAGATAGAATAAAATATTTACAAAAAATTTGAGGGTTGTACTCACTTTTGTGAGATACTGTGCATATATATATATATATATATATATATATATATATATATATTGTGACAGACAGTACAGTTCCCTGTCATAGTAGTTGTCGCCCAGGATTCTCAAATAGGCAGGGGTATTTAATGTGGAGGAATCTGTTTTATCAGTTTCCTCCAAAGTTTGTAAAATCCACTTGGGGACCTGGAGCCCAGAGATTCCATAGCATTATGGGTGGTACGGAATCTCCAATCCTGGGACCGGGTTTCGGGAACAGCCAGGAGTCAGGCTGGCTGATTGAGCAGGTGAGTCCTGGGCTTATAGCAGAGTCAGGATTAGGGTTCTGGGCTCCACCCAGAGAGACAGGATGTCTCCAGGAGTCCAGAGAGTGCAGGTGTGCACCAGTGAAAGCCAGAGACCCAAGTCTGAGGATCAGAGCAGTGAGGGTCTGCTTTATAGATAGACACTCTGTGTATTGAAGCTGTGTGCATCTAAGGAGACAGATGAGAGCCTGAAGTGGAAGGCCTAAGCAGCAAGGAAGCTGAAAAGAGGTACAGTAGTTGCACAGGAACCCTGTTATATGGCCAAGAGGGCTGAAGTGTAAAGCCTAGGTGGCAGTACTGCTGAAGAGAGCCAGGTGGCTTGGCATTTTTCATGTATTGTTTTTGGGAGAAGAACCCCTGTGTGGGCAACCAAGTGCATGTATGAACTTTATATTGTTCCTTTTTATAAAAGTGGGCTGCCATAACCTTAAACTAAAGACCCTGTTCGTTGTGAACTTACTGAAAAGGCATCTACCACTGAGTTAAACATCCCCCAATGTCACAATATATATACAGTATATATATATATATATATATATATATATATATATATATATATATATATATATATATATATATATATATATATATATATATATATATATATATATATATATATATATACAGTATATATATATATATATATATATATATATATATATATATATATATATATATACAGTATATATATATATATATATATATATATATAATTTTATTTTATGATATATATCCCCGAAGGAGCCGCTTACGCAGCCAGGTACATGGTATTTTATCTCTCTCTGGCTCAATTAAATGTCTAGGGGATGCCTTTTATGCTCTTTTTTGCTTTAGAAATTGGATGGGGTGAGGGAAAGCATGGGGTACCCCAGAAAACACAGAATAACAAAGAATAGCAAGATGACACTTCTCCTCTCTGTACACAAGGGCAGAAGCGGTAATTGAAGTCAGATTCTCAGCCACCACTGACAGAGCAATTGCAAGGGCCTTCTGAACAAAGGAGAAGCTGCATACATTCACTAGGGCTCTGAGTTCAGGTTGGTACTCACAATGCCACAGGATCACAGGCTGCCTCCTTCTGATATCTAAGAGGCAATCTTCAGTGAGGAGGAAACAGAGCCCACAATTTCTGGGCTTATTGTATACCCCCTTCCAATTTCTATCGGGAACTCTGAAGCAAGCTTTCCAGACCAAGATGCCAGACAAAACCCTTCAATTAGGCCCCCCCCCCCCCCAGCTATGCTATACCTGGGACCATGTTGAAGATATGCTAGAATCCCAGCAAACTGCCCTAGGGGTTCCCCAGTCACAAACTGGACAGGGATTGGCTGGGTAAATATTCAGACTGCCTTTCTGCCATTTCTCCTACTATGATTCTAGAACCATCAAGAATGCAATGGGAAACAATCAGACCATCAGCCTGTGGAGCACTAAACAGGCTAAAGCAATCAACAGCTGCTCCATTGGCTTGTCATACACTTTAAATGAAGACCAACAGGGTTGCACATAAAGGGAATGCCTCCCCCCCCATAAATCAGAAAAGTAAAGTTCAGTAGTTCAGTTTGCTCACTGATCATAATTCCTTCATAGGAAATCAGCAATCCCTCCTTATGCTCTCTCTCTACAGCAGCACATACACAATGGTACCATAGCTGCTATAAGCCCACCCTTTTCATAGTGAGGGGCTGGATTATGTGGTACCCTTCCCCATTATTGGCTTTTGTCAGACTGCTGGTCAGGGTTACATAGTTGCATAGAGAGTCAGGTTGAAAAAAGACACAAATCTATCTAGTTCAACCTATAAATAAATAAATCATACAATCCTTCACCCATAGTTGATCCAGAGGAAGGCAAAAAACCCCAGCAAAGAATGATCCAATTTGCTCCAGCAGGGGAAAAAAATTCCTTCCCGATCCGAGGCAATCGGATTTTCCCTGGATAAACTTTACCTATAAATGTCAGTACCCAATTATATTATATACATTTAGAAAGAATCCAGAAATCTACTGCGCTGGTCAGAACCAGCTCTTACTGTGAATATACTTTTCCGTATTTGGAGATAAAATCTTTTTTCCTCTAGATGTAAAGAGTGCCCCCTTGTCGTCTGTGATGATCTTAAAGGGAATAACGCAACACCAAGTTCACTATATGGACCACTTATGTATTTATGTATGTTGATCATATCCCCCCCCCCCCCCCCAATCTCCTCTGCTCAAAAGAGAATACATTTAATTATTTTAAGCTATCCTCAGCTGAGTTCCTCCATGCCTCTTATCAATTTGGTATCAATTATCTTCTCTGCACTTTCTCCAGTTCCCCGATATCCTTTTTGAGAACTGGTGCCCAAAACTGAACTTCATATTATAGATGAGGTTTTATTAATGATTTGTACAGTGGTAAAATAATATCTCTGGAGTCCAAACTTCTCTTAATACAAGAAAGGACTTTTCTCACTTTGGAAACTGCAGCTTGCCATTGCATGCTATTATTGAACTTATGATCTACCAAAACCCCCAGATCCTTCACCACTATGGATTCCCCCGGTTGTACTCCCCCTAGAATGTATGATGCATGCATATTCTTAGCCCACAAGTGTATAACTTTACATTTATCAACAATAAACCTAATTTGCCACATAGTTGCCCAATTAAACATTGCTTTGAGGTTGGCTTGTAAGTTGGAGACATCCTGTAAGGATGCTATTGCACATAAAGGGTACACAAAGCATTAGGTGTGGAAAATTTATTGTGAATTCAGCATCAGGTAAATCTAAATCTCATCCCTAACTGATAACTCCAATGTTCATTGCATGTCCAATTGTAATGTAAAAGTGATACTAATGGTAAAAATAATATTATAAATAACAATGACACTAATAATAATAGGAATAATAATAACAATAAAAAGCATAAGTATCAATTTTACAGTAATAGTTTAAATGGGTCAATAATGAACAGGGATAGTAAAAAAAATATGTCATATGATGGAAATGCCTGAAAATAGTTTTTTGGTGGAGTTGCAACATCTGTTACTTGGCATTGGCACATCAAAGCTCCTATGCAGGACTACCAGTGACCACCTTTGTTCTGGGGCAAGGGTGCAGGTTAACATACAGCTCTGTTTTAATATGGATTAGCACTAGTTCTGGGAATGGACAGTAGCAACCTTTGATGTTGGATTGGAACCTTGTCTGTGAAATCTAGCAGCTGTTGTGATAGGTTCCCTTTAAAGGAGCTACCATTGTTTTGTTTCCTGCAGTGAATAAAATTAAACAAGTCCTATTTCTGAATGACAGCCAAGGGACTGTTGTTACTCTGCAGCTCGCTCTGAAGTAGCTCTGTACCAGACTGTGTCCTGTGGGGCTTAGAGTTTTCAATTCATTATTTGTCAGGCTTGGAGAAGGATTCTACATTAGGCCTTTAATTTAGTATATTGCCATGGGCTACTGACCACATGACACTGCTTAAATGTGAGCAAATCTAACAGGGAAGCAGGTCTTGCTCTTTAATTTGGTGAGGGAAGCATAGAGATGACGGCCTGAAGAGTGTTAATCATGTAGGAAAACAGGTCAAAAATAGGTCATTTGTTAGACAAGGTCTGAAAATGTGATGCTCATATGTAACGCTATGGCAGCCAAAAGAAGCCAACGATCAATTGCTCAGTGGTGGATGCAATCATTTTTCTCTCTCACCTATAGAATCATATTGCTGAAGCACAAGAAATGTACAGCTGACAGAATGTTCATCAAAGCAGAATCCTATTGACTTGGAATTTTGTGCTTATCTTTGTAGGTCATTTATTGTATCTGAGCTGGGAGCAATCTGCTTTTAGTGCCAATACCAAATATCCTGAAAATCCTTTAGAGGCTCGGTATCATAATACATAAAATATAACTCTGTAGTTTGTATATGGATGCCTATTTTATACCTGTATATTGTACATTCTAATAAATATAATTTCTGTTTAATAGTTTGTCTTTCGTTATAACTAAAGCATAGCTTTAGCATCAGTGTGACTATGAAAAGGAAAGAAAACACGTGAAAGAAATTTAAACAAATATAGCTAACACTGTTATATATATATAGCTAAGGATGAAAGAACCTTTAAATAGTGCCAATTGTAAATACATGATCCTTGGGCCTTGACAACACAGGATCAATTAATAGCTAGCCATTAAAAAGATGGGGTTAGAGCTAAATAAATCTTTATTATTTATTTATTTATTACAGGTACTTATATTACGTCGACTATTTATATAGTGTATTCAAATAAGTCCCTGCCCTTAATTTGCTTACAATCTAATGTCCCTAACTGACATTCATACATACACATACTAGGGCCACTTTAGACAATATCCAATTAACCTAGCAGCATGTCTTTGGAGTGTAGGAGGAAACTGAAGTACCCAGAGGAAACCCACACAGGCACAGGGAAAACAATATTTCACAGGCATCTCAAGTCTCCCTCAACTTGCGAGAGTCTCCCGCATTTGACACACGGACACCTGCGAATGCGGCACAATCTCCCGGCTGAGCCTGCCTGCACTGTCTCCCACTGCCACAGGAGGCATGCAAACGAAGCTCCCAAGCTCGGCTCTCATTGATCCATGGGCAGTGCCTGCGACAGCGAAAGGAGGGAATAGTGAGGTGGGCCCATTGCGGTGAAATCATGCCTGTGCGTGCGCCACGATTGGTTGCTAGGCTCGGCTTATTTGCCTAGCAACTGAGCGTATTGAGGTGGGGTCACGTGATGTTTCTGCGCATGCGCCACCCAGAGGAGCAGCACAGTGTTTTGGTCTTACAAATAAAGCTTTGAAGGGAAAAAAAAAGCAGCCACGAAGCAGCAGTGAGAGTTCCTGGAAAGGGAGGGGGCCGGAGCCATGCTTGAGCTGTATGTGAAGCTGGGTAAGAGGATATGGGGAGGGTTGTGTGTATATAGAGAACAAAGCCCGATGATTGTTATTATTGATGATGAAGGATACCACTTCACTTGGGCCTCATTCAGTAAATCTGATAAATGTGTTGTTTGAACTTTACATGAAGGATCCAGTGTGATGGTCAAACAAATCTGCAAAATAAATCTTTATCTGTTATTTTTTCTGAAAGCTTGCAGGGCGTGTTTAGTCAATTGAAGGGCAGATTTTTCTATATTAGATAAAGATTTCTTTTGCAGCTTTGTTTGGCCATCGATAAAAACGCCGTCTCCACCACTGCCCATCATTTAAAAATCCGCCCCCTTCATATAACTTTCCGCCCCTCACCTACATGAATGTGCCTCGGCAATGGGAGACAACAGCTGAACGTAAACTCAGCTGTTCTGCGGCTCCATACTGCGCATGCGCGGTGCATGAGCAGAAACATCACGTGACCCTGCCTCAATACGCTCAGTTGCTAAGCAAATTAACCAAGCCTAGCAACCAATCACGGCGCACGCACGGAAATGATTTTACCGCATGGGCCGTCTCCCTCCTTTCACTGACGCAGGCATCACTCATGGACCAATGAGAGCCGAGCTCGGGAGCTTCGTTCACAGCCGCTGTTCAAATGTCTCCTGTGGCAGTGGGTGACAGTGCAGGCAGGCTCAGTCGGGAGATTGTGCCGCACTCACGGGTGTTTGTGAGCCCACTGTCAAATGTGGGAGACTCCCGTGAGTCGCAGGAGACTTGAGATTTCTGCACTGGTATAGCTGCATTTAATTGGCACTGATCAGGCTGTATTTAATTGGGGTGGGGGGGAGTCGGCGCAGGTGCGAAGCGTCACCTCCCTGAAATGAGTTTGCCATCTCCCTGAAATTAGCTTTTGCAGGTTGGGGTGTCTGATTGTATATTTGATAAATGTATAGCCCCCCCTTTTCTTGGCCTGCCAGGTTGGATGATTGTGTAGGGTGGGGGCTCCAGGATTTTTTTTTATTTTATGCAAAGGGTTCCCCCTTAAAATTCATAGAATTTAGGAGGGGGCCCACACCATTTTTTGCTTGGATTCCCCCATTAACATCTAGATGAAGGGAATACACATATGCTTTATTTACAAACAGAAGTAAAGTGACTGAAGATGTCATTTGTAAACAGTGTTTTAATGTATCCCAGCCATGCCTTTAAATCATTATAAAAAATGACTGCCCTTTACCAAAGCACATTTTTTTTAAATTCCCTTTTCTTTGGTGTATGCTCCCTAGGGGCAGTGTCCACTCCTCTATGCCATTTGCTTAACAAACCCTTGCCCATCAACTTAGAAAATGGTCATTACCGCTTTCTTGACCTGAGCTCTTGGCACCCACATTTTGGCACCCACATTTTGCCAATCTTTGCTGAACCCACCTTGAACCAAACCCAGGCATGTTCGACTCCTTATTAGAAATATTCTCACTAAGGTTCATTGAAATTTTTCTTGCATTATGGGACTCATGAAGCTTGAGACCTTTGGGCTACACTGCAGGTGCATTGGTTGCTGACTAACAAAAAACTGTAGGCCAGTCGTTAATGTAACCTTTCCTACCATCAGCATGTCCGTTTTTGTTGCTAGTGTCCTAGGAAAGTTTTTTTTTCTTCGGCTCTGCAGATTTAAGACTTTGATTGTAACGCCTCAGTTTTTTTTGTTAAAAATAACAACATGGCATACTTAGCTCTGTGCAGTGGTTTTTTGCAGAGCAGCCCAGATCCTCCTCTTCTTGGGTTCTTCTTCAGTGATCCTGGCCCCTCCCTCCTGTTGAGTTCCCCTACAGAAAACATCTTGCTATGGGGGTACCGAAGCTGAGTCACAGCTCCTTGTGTCCATTCAGACATGGAGCCATGGCTCGGCCCCACCCCCTTTATCTCCTCATCGGCTTACTGACTTTGACAGCAGCGAGAGCCAATGGCACTGTGCTGCTGTCTCACCCAATGAGGAGGGGAGTCCCATGCAGCGGAGACACTCATGCAACATTGCTGGCTCTAGATGAGGGGCTGAGGGGGGCTGCTGCACACAGAAGGCTTTTTATCTTAATGCACAGAATGCATTAAGATTTAAAAAAAAACCTTCTGTCTTTACAATCATTTTAACCTACTTTTTTTTCAACCCTCAATCAGGTTTCATCTCATTGCAGTTGGTCTCTTCACCTTCTTGTAACTACCCAGTTTAGTTGTGATCAGTCTTAGCTTCTGGTCTGACTGTGCCTGGACCCCACTGAACCACTGGACAAGACACTGCAGGATGAGACTGGAACTGAGCCTTGGACACTAGACTCCACTTGAATGCTTTCCAGACCGGTTCTTGTTAAGCTATCTGCTGAGTGCTTTCCAGGTTTGGGGCTGTTAGCCTTGCTCTGTCTTGAAGTAAGCTGTTTGGGCCTAGCCATGGAAGCTCCCCCCTTTTATTAGTTGCTGGGCACCTAATTTGTTCACCATTTTGTTCAACGTTTTTGTAGCTCCCCTGATCAAATCCCCTCTACCTTCATGGGATTTACATTCGGTCCTCTCAGTGCTTAAAAAGCCACTGTTTGAACCTATCAGAGACAATCCTCTCTTTAATCTGATCTGCAAGATTGTTTACCTTGCAGTTATTACCTCAGCTACGTGAATGTCTGCACTGGCAGCTCTAGAAAAGAACCCTCAGCAGCTCTACTAAAGGAACCCTTTCTGGTCCTGTATAGGGCTATGGTGGTTTCAAGGGCTAGACCATACTTAATTCTTAAGATAGTCTCTACTTTTCAACTTAACTAGAACATTATCTTTCTGTTCTTGTGTCCAGTGCTAGTTCACCAGGAGTTCTTTCTCTATTGTCTGGATGTGGTTCAGGCTGTTCAAGTTTATTTCTAATCCAAATTGTCTTTCTGAAAGACAAATTCAATTTTTTGCATACCTGCTGGGTTCAGATTTTTTGTTTCACCATTTTTAGGTGTCTTAGCCCTTGTACACACGGTCGGAGATTCCGACGGAATGTTTCCTATCGGACTGTTTTGTCGGATATTTGACTTGCCGGTAAAATTTTCGGACAAAATGCTCCTATCGGACATACTCCAATCATGTGTACCCTACTCCGACGGACAAAGTGCCATGCATGCTCAGATCAAATTCCTAGACCAAAGCTATTGGCTACTAGCATGAACGTAACGAATCAGATTTTCCGACAACTGAGTCCGACCGTGTGTATGCAACATCACTTCCGGACCTCTTCCGGAATTAATCCGTCGGAATTAATCCGGCGGATTTGGTTGGCGGAATCTCCGACCGTGTGTACGGGGGCTTAGGCAGACCATAATTCAGCTTTATGGTCTCACTGCACTAGAGCTATGAGTCCTTCTTCTTTAGTATTTCAGCATCAGACCTCTGTTTTTCCATTTTTTAAAGGCTGCCATATGGTCTTTTCTCTGTTTTCTTTGTTCTGTTCTCAGGTGGGTGTTTCTGCCTCATCTCATGCCAGCTTTGAGTGTAGAGGTGGCTCTTCGAGCTGCAGGCAGTCTCCTGTACTTGTTTTTAGTTTGCCTCTTGTTTTTTTGATGTCTGTGTTGCCCACCCCTCACTGCTTTTGGACATTACTCAAGGTTTCAGACTTTCTATGTTCCTCAGTGGAAGAGAAAATAGGATTGTTTTACTCACTGTAAAATGCTTTTGTTGGAGCCCATTGAGGAGCAGAGGTTCCTTCCCTTTGTGATTTTTACTATGCTCTTGATGCCGTTTTTCTACTAAATGGAGGCATGCTGGTAGTAGGAGAGGTTATACCTCCAATTTTTTTATGCACCAGTGTCCAATCCTCCGATAGGAGGAAGTATAACCTGAAGGTTAAAGGCTCCTTGGTGTCGATTTACTAAAGGCAAAGTAGACTGTCCACTTTGCAAGTGCAGTTGCTCCAGAACTTGGTAAATGTAGAGAAAGAATTCAAACTTCCATTATCCAATCGTGTGCAAACAAAAATTAAGTTTTTTTAAAAAAATTCCTTGCAGGTGATTGCACACTAAATGTTATTGTATTTAAATAATAACATATATTGCCCTTTTAGAAAGGCCTGGAGAACTGTGGAGAGTTCAATGTAAAAACAAACAGCATTTGACTGGTCACTTTCTCCATCTACATTATCCACTTATTTACATTATCTACATATTTGCTTATAAAGTCAGCATGAATCTTTCCTTGTAGACACTGAGGGAAAAAAAATCCATCCTTCTTTTGTACATTACAGTGAGATTGGTCTACAATTTGTTTAAAAGTGGTTTGTTCACTTTATAGGAAAACTTGTGTTGTAAATCTATCCTTCATACTTGAAAGGAAGCAGAAGTTTCCTTTACCTATCAAACCTACAGTGAGCAATAAATGTGTAATATACCATAATACGACCATCCAAAAGGGGAACAAATAGCTAAGACACAAGACAAAGAAAAATAAAACATATGTACTCAAATTTTCTTTATTAAATTATTTACCAGCAATATGAGATTTTATCTACTCAGGCCGCGTACACACGCGGGGACTGTTCGCTCAACTTTGTCCGTCAAACAGTTTCAGCGGACAGTCCGCTCAAAATTAGCATGGACAGACTTGCCCACACACGACGAACGAACAGTCCGCTGAAACCGTGCGCGATGACGTGAACGGCACGTACGACGGGACTAGAAAATGACGTCCTATACACTGCAATGCAACCTTCGGCGTGTAAATTCTTTCTGAGCATGCGCGAGACTTAGTTTGACGAACAAGCCTACACACGGGCGGACTGTCCGCTCAAACCAAGTTTCAGCGGACAGTTTTTCGGAAATTTCCGAAAAACTTTGTTCGTCAGACTGTCCGCTGAAACTGTCCGCTGAAAGCCCACACACGAGCGGACTGTCCGCCGAAACACTGTTCAGCGGACAAAGTTGAGCGAACAGTCCCCGCGTGTGTACGCGGCCTCAGAGTGTTAGGTACAATGTGATTTGTGCTTGGCAGACACACCAAAGTATCGTTAACATATTAATGTAATTTTGACCTGGAAATGCCATGCAGCCATCACTGGAGTGCATATATGTGGACAGGGAATGCCTGCAAAGAGGCTGCAGGAAATCAGCAGCACTAAAATGCAATAAAGGATGAAAAGAAATGAAAAGACAATTATGATACACAGTTCTTTAGCATGCTAAATGTCATTCAGTTAGCATGTAAATCAAATATGGATATTGCTTATTTTTTTATGGCAGCTGCAGTTTACTCTGCTCCTTACAAATTGTCTGAATGAGAAAAAATATATTCTGCATTGGGAGAGTTATATATACAGTATCTCACAAAAGTGAGTACACCCCTCACATTTTTGTAAATATTTTATTATATATTTTCATGTGACAAGAAAATTAAAATTTACTACAATGTAAAGTAGTGAGTGTACAGTTTGTATAACAGTGTAGGTTTGCTGTCCCCTCAAAATAACTCAACACACAGCCATTAATGTCTAAACCGCTGGCAACAAAAATGAGTACACTCCTGAGTGAAAATCTCCAAATTGGGCCAAATGTCCCTCAATAAACTGTACTCATGCAGCCCAAGACCATGACACTCCCACTACCATGCTTGACTGTAGGCAAGACACACTTGTCTTTGTACTCCTCAGCTGGTTGCTGCCACACACGCTTGACACCATCTGAATCAAATAAGTTTATCTTGGTCTCATCAGACCACAGGACATGGTTCCAGTAATCCATGTCCTTAGTCTGCTTGTCGTCAGTAAACTGTTTGCGGGCTCTCTTGTGCATCGTTTTTAGAAGAGGCTTCCTTCTGGGACAACAGCCATGCAGACCAATTTGATGCAGTGTGTGGCATATGGTCTGAGCACTGACAGGCTGACCCCCCGCCCCTTCAACCTCTGCAGCAATGCTGACAGTACTCATACATCTATTTCCCAAAGACAACCTCTGGATATGAACGCTGAGCATGTGCACTCAACTTCTTTGGTCTACCATGGAGAGGCCTGTTCACAAGTCACCGGGGAGGGAAAAGGGCTTTTTGGGTCCAATTTGGACATTTTCAGCCAGTGGATCAGACATTAATGGCTGTGTGTTTAGTTATTTTGAGGGGACAGCAAATGTACACTGTTATACAAGCTGTACACTCACTACTTTACATTGTAGCAAAGTGTAATTTCTTCAGTATTGTCACATGAAAAGATATAATAAAATATTTACAAAATTGTGAGGGGGTGTACTCACCTTTGTGAGATACTGTGTGTGTATATATATATATATATATATATATATATATATATATATATATATATATATATGTAGCAAAGTGTAATTTCTTCAGTATTGTCACATGAAAACGTATAATAAAATATTTACAAAATTGTGAGGAGGTGTACTCACCTTTGTGAGATACTGTGTGTATATATATATATATATATATATATATATATATATATATATATATATATATATATATATATATATATTGACACCAAACCAGACAGCTAGATTGCATTGCTATTTAAACAAATCAAGATCAATTCAAAACACTATGTTGTGGAGCATTGTATTCTCTATATTTAAAGTATCATTCACTGTACAATTATTTACTAGATGCAAGAATTAGTTAGGCTCTCGTGAAATATCTAATTTATGTATGATCAACAAATATGCAATAATGAATGTTGTCATCTGCCACTGGTTCTGTTGTGCATAAAACAATATCATTTTTCCTTAATGTAAGAAATTAGGGGCAATATGGGGGCATGATGACTAGTGTGGAAAATGAGCAATTATTGGATCTTTCATCATCATTACTGCCCATGTGTACCACATTTAGAGATGTAATAAGGATCACAAAGACCTAGCATCGGTTCACAAGTGCATGGCAAGTGACCTGTAAACAATTCATTTCTTCTAGTTTTACCCCTGATAGTGATCTACAATACACTAATGATGACCTGTGAGATAAAGCCATTGGTAATCCCCTTTTAGTGTACTAGTTAACATTTAAATGAATTAACACAGGCAATGTCTACCCCTGGCTGTTTCCTTCGGGCCTTGCTCCTAATGAAATGTTATAGCTCAGGTTTCAAAGTAGGAAGTGCTTTTATCACCACAGATAAGATAAGCATCTCGAATTTACAATTATATCAGTAGAAAGTGTGGAAGTTAAATGCTGCTTTTATTGATAACTGATACAACATTCTACTACTCTATTTATATTCTTTAAAATGATTATGAAAACTAATTTCAGGCATTTGATAGTGAATATATAATTTTCTATAATAACTTATACACCTAAACGCGATCACAAGTGTTGTGTGTGTGTGTGTGTGTGTGTGTGTGTGTGTGTGTGTGTGTGTGTGTGTGTGTGTGTGTGTGTGTGTGTGTGTGTGTGTGTGTGTGTGTGTGTGTGTGTGTGTGTGTGTGTGTGTGTGTGTGTATTCTTGTGGTAGGGAAGTAGGAGAGGTAGCAGATTTATGGTGAGGAACTGATGTAATTTTATGTATCTTATCTGTACAAAGTATGTTGTTGCTGTATAATGGATCTTTTTGATCAGAACATCTGCAGACATCATGACTAAAGGCACCCATTAACATGTACTTACCTTCATCTGAAAATAGCAGTTTTGATTGGTTCAAATACCAACTGAACCCTTCCAGGTTTATGAAAGTCTGTAGAAAACACACCACACTGCTGGATTTTTCTCTGCCCAGTGGTTCTGATTGCGTTCCTGTATTACTTTTGGGGCGACTTGCATTTACTTCTATACAGAAGTCATTTTGAAAGCCGCCGCTGAAGTCGTGTGCAGGTCGCCTCTGTGAGTCGCGCTGCAAGACGTGCTGCCCGTGTAAACTGGCTCTTACCATTTCAAAAACTTGTGGTTTGTGATAATAATAACAGTGTTAATAAAAAAAGAGATGAACATTCTGTGAATAAAGTTTTGATTCAAATAATTTACTTACAGCTCAGTTGGGCTTGGGGTTTAAAGTTCAGAAACTCACTCACCTTGAACTATGGATTTTGATGGGATCACATAAATGATTGGATCACAAAGAATCCAGAACATGATGTTCTAGGTGCTGATTGCATTGATCTGCACACCTACAAATCAGGGTTTGAGCTGATATTTAAAAAAAAAATGGTCAATCATTGCATTACTATGTAAGTTATTTATTACATAATGCATCACCACATACGAAAATGGGCTATACTCTTGAATTGAAGCAGTTGTAAGGCCATGACAATAAATTATAGCAAGCTTTGGTCCATTTGTGTTTCTAAAATGCAGATACCCTAATCACATCTGAAAAGTCATGTGCAGCTGACCCTTTTAGCTGGCCTAAAGCAATAGATATGCATTTTAACTGGCTTTACTCTTTAAATTGTAAATTTCCAATCTCCTTTGTATAAGCCTGGCCTTTGCAAGCTATTGTAACAGTTGGTTTCTCTGAATCCTCTACAGAGAGATGTTAAACAGAATCTCTCCACTGAATACTGAGCTTGAGCTGCTTGTGTTATAGTCTCTAGCATCCATTTAAGACGTTATACAAGAAACTGTATGAGAAGTTGCTTGAAAAGGAGTTCTCCCTGTCACACTTTGAAAGGTTTTCCATATTTAGGCCAGACTTCTGAGGCCTATTAGTGAAACCGGCCTGACAGACAATAATTTCACTCCACAATTACAATTACTTTATTATTATTATTAAATCACCAAATCACATCATGGTAGGATAAGAGAAAATATGCAGAATTATTATCTCTTCCGAACATGACAAAAAAAAAAGCAAAAATATAAAGAAAAAACAAACCACTGATTTCATAAAGAAGTACATTCTGTTCAATAAGCAAACTACAAAAGGGTGCTTATTTTAAATTCCAAACAGAAATAATTAAAAAAAATGCATTTTGAATGCACACGATTAAAAGACTGATATGGAAACAGTTTTGCCTCCTTTACTAAGCTAAGTAAACATTCACCTTGAAAAATAAACATATGCTCCCCAAAAATTTCCTGCCAAAATAAGTGAACAAACCCAACTGAGATCAAACCTGGGTCTGGTATGACAAATTCCTTTCAGCAAAATCCTAATATCTAAAGTGCTATAGTGTTAGTAAAACATTACACATACATTTTACACATGTAAAAACACATGATATAAATAAGCAATGAAGAAAAGATACATGTGAGGCCAGGTTTCCTTTGAGAAAACTACAATCACTCTGTTTATGAACATAGGCTACCTGGCTCCTGTTCAGTCTATTCACGTAATTAGGGATGAGCCGAACACCCCCCGGTTCGGTTCGCACCAGAACTTGCGAACGACCCCCGCGTTCGGCACGAACATTAGAACCCCATTGAAGTCTATGGGACTCGAACGTTCGAATTGGAAAGTGCTAATTTTAACGGCTAATATGCAAGATAGTGTGCTAAAAAGGGTTTGGCGATCTGCCTCCTGCCTCAGGGGACATGGGTCACTACAAAAAAAAGTTTTAAAAACTACCGTTTTGGCGGGAGCACTGATTTTAATGACGATTAAAGTGAAAAAAAAAGTGAAATATTCCTTTAAATATGGTGCCTGGGGGGTGTCTATAGTATGCCTGTGAAGTGCCACGTGTTTCCAGTGTTTAGAACAGTCCCTGCACAAAATGACATTAAACGGAAATAACACCATTTAAAACTGCTTGCGGTTTTAATGTTATATCTGGTTCCTGCAATATGGTTGAAAATCATTCAGAAAAATGGCATGGGTAGCCCTCCCTGCCCATTACCAGCCTATTTGGGTCTTGTACGCATATTAAGGGGAACCCCGTACCCATATTAAAAAAAGGAAATGCGTGTGGCCCCCAGGCCCTATATACTCAGAACAGCAGTATACAGGCGGTGCAAACAAGACAGGGACTGTGTAGGTTTGTTGTGTTAAGTTGAATCTGTTTGTCATTTTCAACCGGTACATTTTTAAAGTGTAGCTCCAGTCAAAAAAAATATCTTTAAGCTTTTTGGAAAACATAGGGAAGGGTTATCACCCCTGTATAATTTGTTTTGTCGTCCATCTTTTTTCATCTCACTTGCTGTTGTCTCCTTCCGTTTGCAAGTAGGAGATGTTTGTAAATTGGATGTTTGAAAGTAGGGGCCTGCCCTATATGCTCTGCAGAAATGGCGGAACAAGGTGTTGGTTTTGCAACAACATTGTAAGCCTTCAAAGTGACTCTTGGTGGCCGCTGGAGCGCCCTGCTGTGAACGATTATATCAAGAATTGTAATTACATGCCATTGTTGAACAGTGGTAGAAAAATTGACCTTTGGTGGTTGTGGTGCTGGTGCCACAACACTATAAGTCCTCACCGTTACTCTGGGTGGGCACAGGAAGGGGCCCTCCTGTGAAATATTATATCAAGAATTGTAATTACATGTCCCTGTTAAACAGGGGCAGAAAAATTGGGCCTTAGGCACTGGTGCCATCACACTGCAACCTCTGCCATACACTCTAGTTTTATTGCAGGAATTAGCCCTGCTGCAAAGCATTGCATCAAAAATTGTACTTAAACACCCCTGTTAAACAGGGGCAGAAAAATTGGGCCTTAGGCACTGGTTCCATCACACTGCAACCTCTGCCATACACTCTAGTTTTATTGCAGGAATTAGCCCTGCTGCAAAGCATTGCATCAAAAATTGTACTTAAACACCCCTGTTAAACAGGGGCAGAAAAATTGGGCCTTAGGCACTGGTGCCATCACACTGCAACCTCTGCCATACACTCTAGTTTTTTTGCAGGAATTAGCCCTGCTGCAAAGCATTGCATCAAAAATTGTACTTAAACGCCCCTGTTAAACAGGGGCAGAAAAATTGGGCTGCTGGCATCACCCAGAACCAAAAATGTTCTTCCAACATATCAGCGGAGGAGGAAGAGGATAGACAATCAACATAACAGGACAGTCACTCAGCATCAGCATAGGCAGTCTTGAAGGGATGTGGTATTTCAAAAAAATTATTCGGTTACATCAGCTTCAGGTGCTTGGTAGCTGTGGGTGATCCAAGACTGATTCATCTTGATGAAGGTCAGTCGATCAACTGATTCGGTGGACAGGCGCACCCTGTGATCGGTAACGAAGCCACCAGCAGCACTGAAGGTGCGTTCCGAAAGAACGCTGGATGCAGGACAGGCCAGTAGCTCAATTGCATACTGTGCAAGCTCTGGCCAGTGATCCATCCTCAAGACCCAGTAAGCCAGAGGATTTTCAGTGGGAAAGGTGTCCAAGTCTGACCTTGCCCCTAGGTATTCCTGCACCATGTAAATTAGACGCTGGCGATGGGTGCTGGAACCAATCATACCTTGGGGCTGCGGACTAAAAAATTGTCTGAACGCATCAGTCAGACGGCCACCTTCTCCACCGCTCCTTCTGACTGATGCCTCAGCAACACGTTGTCCAGGACCAGGAGTTTGTGACCTCCCAGTCTCTGGGAACGCGTTGCACAGAGCTTTCTGCAAGGCCTCCCGGAGATGTCTCATCCTCTGCTCCCTCTGCGATGGCAAGATAAGGTCGGCAACCTTACCCTTGTACCGTGGATCAAGGAGAGTGGCCAGCCAGTAATGGTCCCTCTCCTTGATCCGAAGAATACGAGGATCCTTCCGCAGGCTTTGCAGGATCAGGGAGGCCATGCAGCGTAGGTTAGCTGAGGCATTCGGTCCGGAGTCCTCTGGGTCACTAAGGACAACATGATCCGCAGCTACCTCCTCCCAGCCACGTACAAGTCCACGTGTTTCTTGGGACTGTAAATCATCCCTATAAGACTGCTGCTGCTGATGCTGAGTGCCAGCCTCCACCTCCATGCTGACACAATCATCCTCCTCCTCCTCTTCCTCCTCCTCACCCTCTTCCTGTGTGATGGGTGGCACAGCAGGAACACTGTCTGGATAAAGGGGGCCTTGAGAGGCAAGGAAGTCCTCCTCTTCCTGCCTCTGTTCTGCCTCAAGTGCCCTGTCCATTATTCCACGCAGCGTATGCTCCAAGAGGTGGACAAGAGGTATAGTGTCACTGATGCATGCACTGTCACTGCTCACCATCCTTGTGGCCTCCTCAAATGGTGACAGGACAGTGCATGCATCCCTGATCATGCCCCACTGGCGTGGTGAGAAAAAACCAAGCTCTCCTGACCCTGTCCTGGTGCCGTAGTCGCACAGGTACTCATTGATGGCCCTCTGCTGCGTGTGCAGCCGCTGCAGCATGGCCAATGTTGAGTTCCATCTGGTGGGCATGTCACATATAAGGCGGTTCTTGGGCAGGTTCAACTCCTTTTGGAGCTCAGCCAGCCGAGCACAGGCATTAAATGATCGGCGGAAATGCACACAGACTCTCCTGGCCTGTTTCAGGACATCCTGTAAGCCGGGGTACCTGCCCAAGAACCGCTGCACCACCAGGTTAAGGACGTGAGCTACACAGGGCACATGGGTCAGTTGTCCCTGTCGGAGGGCGGAGAGGAGGTTGGTGCCATTGTCGCAAACCACCATTCCTGGCTTAAGCTGGCGTGGCGTCAACCACCTCTCGGCCTGCCCCTGCAGAGCTGACAAAACATCCGCCCCAGTGTGGCTCCTGTCCCCCAAACAAACCAGCGCAAGCACGGCATGGCATCGTTTTGCCTGCGTACTTGCGTAGCCCCTGCAACGCCTACGGAGCACCGCTGGTTCTGAGGACAGAGCACTGGAAGAGGCCGTGGAGGAAGAAGAAGAGGAGGGGGTGGAGGAGAGAGGTGTGTCACAACCAATAGTAGCATTTTGGAGGCGTGGTGGCGGAACAACCTCCAATACTACTGCACCTTGTCCTGCATCCTTCCCAGCAGCCAGAAGAGTGACCCAATGGGCCGTGAAAGACAGGTAACGTCCCTGTCCATGCCTGCTGGACCATGAGTCAGCGGTAATATGCACCTTACCGCTGACCGCCCTGTCCAGCGAGGCAAGGACATTGCCTTCCACATGCCGGTAGAGAGCCAGAATTGCCTTCCGTGAGAAAAAGTGGCGTTTGGGGACCTGCCACTGAGGAACCGCACATTGTACAAACTCACGGAAGGGGGCCGAATCTACCAACTGAAAAGGCAGCAGTTGAAGTGCTAGCAATTTAGCCAAGCTAGCATTCAACCGCTGGGCATGTGGATGGCTGGGAGTAAATTTCTTCCGCCGGTCCAGCAGCTGGGGCAGGGACATTTGTCTGCTATAATCGGACGTGGATGTACCACTAGCAGAGTTCCCGGAAGCACTTGGCTGTGACACACCTAATTCTACACCTTCATTCCTCTCAGAGCAGGTTTCAGAGAGGACTGAAGGTCTAGTGGGGTTGGAGATGCCAGCTGATGAGGAGCAAGGAGAGGTCCGCTTTGTTCTTTGGTGTGGGTCTTTGAGGTATGCTTGCCAACGAGCTGCATGGCAGGTCAACATATGTCTGGTCAAGCATGTGGTGCCCAAGCGGCTGATGTTTTGGCCACGTGAGATACGCTTGAGACATATGTTGCAAATAGCAGCGGTGCGATCTGATGCACTCGTCTCAAAAAAGGCCCACACCAAAGAACTTTTAGAATAACGCGCAGAGGAAGCGCTCTGCGCAGAGGAAGCGCTCTGCGCAGGCGGAGCTCTGCGGTGTGATTCAGTCGGTGTGCTGCCCCTAAGCTGGCCCCCGGAGGGCATCCTGCCTCGTTGGACATGTGCCTCCTCCTCCTCCTCCTCCTCCTCCTCCTCCCTCCTTCCAGGCACCCACGTGGAGTCAGTGCCCTCATCATCCCCTCCCTCTTCATCGCTGTAGCAAACCTGGCAGTATGCTGCAGCTTGTGGAACATTACTGCCAGATTGCTGTCCTTCTTGAGCATCCCCTCTCTCTGTGCTCACGCTACTGCCTTCCTCTAGCTGAGTGTCATCATCAGAGCCCACCAAACACTGGGCATCCTCCTGGAGCATGTACCCAACACTGTGCTCAAAGAGTTCAGGAGACTCCTCAGGAGGACGTGGTGGGTCTAGGGAAGGAGTCACTGATGATGACATTGAGAGGAGGGACGACGATGTGTTGGCAGCTGCTTTTCTACTACCCTGAGACTGGGTGAGAGAGGATGAGGAGGATGAAGAGGGCTTGGTCATCCACTCTACCAAGTCGTTGGCATGTTGCGGTTCAACATGTCCAGCTGCAGAAAAGAAGGACAAGCATGTCCCATGGCCACGTGCTGATGACAATGCACCGCGTCCCCGACCAGCACTGTTGTCTCTAGACACAGAGCCTGCTTGCCCTCTTTTATCGGCTCGCGCCTGTCTGCCTCTCCTTGCTGGCCTTCCAGACATGGTAATGGCCTGAAGGGAGTTGGGTAAAACAGTAGTTGGGTAGTTTATATTGTGCTGGAGGCACACAACACCCACTAACTCCTGCAGATGCCTTTTTTATAGAACAGCAGAGTTAAAGGGGTATATACAGATGTATACTGTGCTGTGCTGGAAGCACACACAACTTCCAATAACTCCAGCAGATGCCAATCGGGCCCAAATACAGAACAGCTATGTAGGTGGATAATAGCGGTATGTACTGGGTACAGAGCAGGCACACAGCACGCACTATCTCCTGAGTGACACTGCTGACTGCAAGCTCTATTGTTAAAGATGGACCACTAGCTATATAGGTGAGGTGAATATCACGGTGTATACTGCGGTCAGGGCACGCAGACAATAACAAGAAAACAGCAGAGTTAAAGGGGTATATACAGATGTATACTGTGCTGTGCTGGAAGCACACACAACTTCCAATAACTCCAGCAGATGTCAATCGGGCCCAAATACAGAACAGCTATGTAGGTGGATAATAGCGGTATGTACTGGGTACAGAGCAGGCACACAGCACGCACTATCTCCTGAGTGACACTGCTGACTGCAAGCTCTATTGTTAAAGATGGACCACTAGCTATATAGGTGAGGTGAATATCACGGTGTATACTGCGGTCAGGGCACGCAGACAATAACAAGAAAACAGCAGAGTTAAAGGGGTATATACAGATGTATACTGTGCTGTGCTGGAGGCACACACAACTTCCAATAACTCCAGCAAATGACAATCGGGCTCAAATAGAGAACAGCTATGTAGGTGTATATAGTGGTATGTACTGGGTACAGAGCACGCAGACAGCACGCACTAACACTACTGACTGCAAGCTCTATTATTAAAGCTAGATCACTAGCTATATAGGTGAGGTGAATATAGTGGTGTATACTGCGGTCAGGGCACAGACAGTAACCACTACACAAGAGCAAAATAGTAAATCAGCCAAAAACGATTGGTGTGTAACTGTGTTGAAGGTACACAGAACACCCACTGCTTCAGATGCTAACAAACACTACACGAGGCCGCCTGAAAGGCAGCTTTATATAGTGTGGGGCGTGCACTACACAGTCTGAGCTATGATTGGCCACAGGCAGGATGCCTGTGGCCAACCATTGCTCTTCCCGCTACTGGCGCTGCGATTGGCCAAGCATGCGGGGTCACAGTGCATGCTTGGCCAATCGTGAGACAGCAATGCATTGCGCCATCGCAGTGCATTGTGGGCCACACGAATTTTGCCGCGAACGGCCCAAACGTTCGGAATTCGGCGAACACACGAACGACCAATGTTCGAGTCGAACATGCGTTCGACTCGAACACGAAGCTCATCCCTACACGTAATAATATAATATTATCCACATCTGAATAAGACTGGGGAAGTTTTGCTTAGGAGGAAATCATAACCAACTGTCTCTTTCATTATAGGGGCAATTTCCTGTTGGCTAAAAAAAAGTGCACCACTTAAAGTGGTTGGCGGCCATGGTGAAAAGTGAGTGATGTCTTACAAAACATGGCTTATTGTAGCACACACTTTTACATATACAGTGTATACTAAAAAAAAGGTTATTATTGTATGGGGTGACATACGTTATTAGCTGAACAAGATGATTGTTGCTTTGTGAAAATAATAGACTCACTTAAATAAAAAACAAAATACATACCAAAAATCCAATTCCAGCATCACAAATATGGCAACTCTCAGCATTTTGTCCCATAACATCTCAGAATTTCAAAGGGTACAGTTGTGTATCCAGGGTAGGGCAGCTATGGCACATAAAATGGGATACCAAATATATGCCACGCAGCATCCTGGGGCTGTTTCTCTCTCTCTCTCTCTGCTTCTTTCCCACGCCTGGACCCCCTGTTTTCTGCAGTGAAGTCAGATTCCTATTTTGGTTTCCCTCCCACTGCTGTCACTGCTTTTAATCTATGGTTGGTAGGACTGTCCCACATCATGCGTTTGTCAATAAGCACACTCAGACAGTTATCGTCATTCATCCAGAACCAACCCAACTCCTGCCCATCTGCCATGAGGTTGTGGCCTTAAAAGGGGCTGAAGACACTGATGTGAATAGGGCTTTGATTTTAAGGGGCATGGGGGGATTCACCTTGAAAAGGGGGGAGGGATCTGTTATGTGAAGGGGGTTGTGATATCAAGGTAGGCTGTGATGTAAATGGGAGACCTGTGGTTTAAAGGGGGACTGTGTTGTATCTCTGATATGAGGGGGAAACTGTGATGTAAAAGGGAGGCCTGTGATTTGAAGGCCGGGGGGCTCCTAATTTAAAAAGGAGAATCATTATGGAAAGGGGGGACGCTAATGTGGTGGGAGGCACCAGAAAGACAAATACTCTTGCGCATGAGTATGGTGGCTAGCCAAATAATGTATAATGGTCCACTCCTCAATGGATAATGTTTCCTTGCCTTGCTGCCCTTTAGGACTGGGGATGTCTTAATTGCACTAGAACGGTAAAAGAAAAGAGGGCGCACTAGCCTTGTGCATTATCCCAAGTAAATTGAATTGTATAAAAAAGATAACAACTACTCACAAGCATGTGAAAGTTAACATGCAGAAACGGGCTTCCATACCGTAGTAAAACAGTGCTGGGACCTCTACTCTCCAGATCATAGGGGAGACCATGTAGGGGTCCCTACTGGCTAAATTGTTTCAAAGGTAAACCTTCTTCCTCAGAGACTAACAGCAAAGACTCCTTCAGCTCCATATGTATGTAAACATGTACCAATGTCATCAATTGCACCTCCCGAGAACCAGGAGCACCTCCCCTTCATGCCAGTGGTTAATCAGGGTCGTCAAGCCCAACACCCAGCCTAACACAACAGAATGAAAGAAAACATATTAAAAACATATGAAACATACAAGTAATATTATATAGAGAGTAATGGATCCAGTGTTGCATACAGTATCTTACAAAAGTGAGTACAACCCTCACATTTTTGTAAATATTTTATTATATCTTTTCATGTGACAACACTAACGAAATTACACTTTGCTACAATGTAAAGTAGTGAGTGTACAGCTTGTATAACAGTGTACATTTGCTAACCCCTCAAAATAACTAAACACACAGTCATTATTGTCTAAACCACTGGCAACAAAAGTGAGTACACCCCTAAGTGAAAATGTCCAAATTGGGAACAAAGTGTCAATATTTTATGTGACCACCATTATTTTTCAGCATTGCCTTAACCCTCTTGGGCATTGAGTTCACCAGAGCTTCACAGGTTGCCACTGGAGTCCTCTTCCACTCCTCCATGATGACATCACAGAGCTGGTGTATGTTACAGACCTTGAGCTCCTCCCCCTTCCATTTGAGGATGCCCCACAGATGCTCAATAGGGTTTAGGTCTGGAGACATGCTTGGCCAGTCCATCATCTTTACCCTCAGCTTCTTTAGCAAGGCAATGGTTGTCTTGGAGGTGTGTTTGGGGTCGTTATCCTGTTGGAATATTACCCTGATGCCCAGTCTCCCAGTACATGTTGGCATTCGTGGTTCCCTCAACGAACTGTAGCTCTCCAGTGCTAGCAGCACTCATGCTGTAGATTTGGGCTAGGTAAACTGGGGTGCCATCTACATAGCTGCATATCAAATAGTAATAGAAATAAACGTAAATGTATACCTTGATATTTTAGTGCCTGCCATAGGTGATATTTGCTGTAGTTACGCCACTGAAAGGAAGTCAGTGCTGAAGCATGTTCCACTACCAGGTGCTGTTATCATAGGTCTAAACAGGGAGCAGATTATTACCTAATGCCCAGCATGTGTCACTGACTGAGGGTACCACTTTGACTGAAGTCTGAATGTGGGTGAATTTCCACTTTGGGCCACCGGCCCAACATTCAGTATAATATCTGTACTGGCCCTGAGGGCCAGTTAGGCTCTCCCCTGATCCCCATAACAGTAAAGTTTAATATTTAATGTAAATTTATATCATGACAGGGTAATACATGATTTAAAAAAAAGAAGAAGAAAATGACATACAATCTTGTGTTTTACATTATACGTATATGTATAATTGTATAATTGCAAATTAGTTAATCCTTTTCTATTAATTTACACCTTTATGGACACATTTAATTTGCTGAGAGTTTTTTTCCTAGGTTTGTAAAGTTGTAGATTTGTACGTTTTCAAAAGTTCAAAATCAGTTCCATTTGCTATCAATACTGTCAACTCCATTTATATGTAGTGACCTTGCGCTACAAGGTATAAATGCACATTATAAGTAGGGGGCACAGGAACAGGCCGTGTTACTTACCTGTAGATGTTCTTATTCCTGGAATTGGGCTTTAAGGAAGGATTAGCTAAACATGTTTAAAAGCTCCAGGCACTACTGTCAGGAACCATGAAATCAGACCGAGACAGAAGTGCAGTTAAATCACACTTGTCCAATAATAAAAGTAAATAGAACAAAACATAGTCAAAACATAGCCAGAGTTCAGGAACCAAAACGAATAGGCGGACAAGCCAAACGTCAGGGAGCTGAAGATGAGTGTAGTAAACCAGCAAGCAGGATCTGGAGCCAGAAGGAATGTCACCCAAGCAAGTTTTTTAACAGGAGACCATCTCTGTGATGTTGACTAAGGTGAAGGCAGAGATCCTCTGGGCTGGACGGCTTAAGTAGGCAGGACTGACGAGCAGGAAATAATCAACAGCTGAGTAACTGTGGCGTGATAGGCGTTGGCAATTATCCGACAGCTGAGTGGCCAGCTTAGAGAAGGAATGGCTGAACCCAGCCCTGACAACTACCAATTTCATGTATAAGTCTTTAGACTGTAATATTCGATAAAAAACAGGGCCATGTGTGCAGAGTTATCTATAATAGTGAAGGGTTTTATGTCTTTTTTTTTATATTTTCCCTAAACACCATGTATCTATTTATCCATCCATCTTACACTAGGGCTAATGGCATTATGTATGCCTTATACAGGTTGGTTAAAACACATTACCTGTGGAATGTCTTACCAATGAAGACATGTAGCTTCATGAAAAATCTACAATAATTTAGAAATGTATACAGCTGATTGTAGTATGCAATGCATACTTCTAACACAAGACATGCTTGGTTTAGGATGCATTCTTGTATGAAGAAACAATGTTATTTTAATTCTATCTGTCACATACCAAGAGGGGTGATAATTTGTTAACTATGGATGCTGGATTTTTAGAGAATTTCATCCTTTCTGTGAGGTGTTTTGAACTGAAATGAAGTGTGTGTCTATTGACCAGGTTTCTGACACCTGGCTTCAATAGTTCTCAATGGATATCGGCTATTGCTCAGAAATATGAAAGTGGTTTAATCTACTGTATGTGTTTGTTTAAGCCTTAGAATGCTTTGCTAGTGCTACATATTTATTCTTGAACCGATGATGCTAAAATATCAATGAAACGTGCTCTATAAAAAAAGAACAAAAAACAAAACAAAGGAGGAACAGCTACTTATCTTTTATGGCGATAAAACAATAAGACACGGAAAAAAATAAAATAAATGAAGACTGCTCAGTTAATTTAATGGTAGGGGAAAGACAATGTAGTATTTTAATTCCATGCATAATACTATTCATAATAGTATTTGTTGTTACACAACTGTTATGCCTTGTACACAGGGTCGGACATTAAGACAACAAAATCCATTGGATTTTTTTCTGACGGATTTTGTGCCAAACTTGTCTTGCATACACACGGTCGGACAAAGTGGTTGGAAAAATGTCAGTCGGAATTGTCTACACACAAACAGAATTTAAAGGATCAGATTTTTAGATCCTGCTCTCAAATTTTGTGTGTCTGAAATTCCGACGGAAAAAGTCAGATGGAGCCCACACACGATTGGATTTTCTGAAAACATGATCTGATCACACATTTTCCATTGGAAAGTCCAAACGTGTGTACAGGGCACTAGTTACTCACCACTAGGGATGAGTGAATCTGCTTGGAAGCTCAAAGTTTGCAGACTTTGTAGGAAAAACCCCTATTGAAGTCTAATTTGTTATTAAATTCTTGTCATCTGTAGGGAGATAAGGGGTCGTATATTGGAGGACAATATACTGTATATTAAAATAACATTGGGGAAATTTTCCAAGGTCACATCATATCCCAAATGGTCTATTACTGAAGATAATTAGAAGATGGATTACCACTTGGGTAGCCAGTTTCAATCCCAACCATGGCACTACCTGCATGGTGTTTGCATGTTCTCCCTATGCCTGTGTGGGTTTCATCTAGGTACACTGGTTTTCTCCCACACTCCAAAGACATGCTGGTAGGTTAATTGGCTCCTGTCTAAATTGGCCCTTGTATGGAAAATTGTGAGTTAAGCCTGGTACATACTAATAGTTTTTTTTCTTACAACCCAGTGGGTTGAACAAAAAAAAAAACTGACAGTTCCGCTCTGAGCTGCTGTACTAAGGATCTGAAGTCAGTACAGCGATCTACCCCTCTAAGCTGTTGCGTTCTGACAGGGGGTGGCCCCCCTACCAGAACACTCTGGCCAGCTCTCACCAACATTGGCTGAGAGCATGGATCAGGTGCTAGTTGGCTGCTGGTTTTCCTGCATGCTCGTCAGACAGATGCCAGCCAAACATCCGGTTTCTGTTGGACTGGCTGCGCTAAACGTGGGCCTAATGTCGCCAGGTTTGTATTGACCAGCCAATGTCACCAGACATTCAGCCCATGCGTCCTAGGCATTAGGGACCTCAGATTGTAAGCTTCTTCAGGGCAGGGACTGATGTTAATGTATAATATATATGTAAAGTACTGTGTAAATTGATGGCACTATATAAGCACCAGGAATTAATAATAATAATACAATCCATATGTCATGTCTACTATTGTATTTAGTGACATTGGAGGTATACTGCATGGAACAATCAATTAAAAAACAATATTATATATTTTACTGTGTAAAAAATGTGAAAATACTGTATACGAATATACAGTTGGTAGCAAATACATTATTTTCTTCATTCCAACAAAAAACAAACCTATTATGGTGGTCCCTTGGAGATGTTTGACCCGTCATAGTTTTGTTTTAGGTTTTTGCCAGTAACATTGTTTGCACATCACCCCCAGGGTCCCGAAGCCGCCATGGCTCTATTCTGTTGAAGAAATATCAGTCTGATATTCTAAATTGTTTATCTTAGTCAGCCTTTCCTTGTCAAAATATGTAAGACAAATAAATTGAGGCGTTGTTGATAATAGAAATTTAATTCATTGAAATGACTTTTGAACTCGCTACATGAGTTTGTTCCATTTAACACCATGTATAGGAAAGTTTATTTATTTAAAAAATGAAAAAGATAGTCATATGGAGAACACAGGATATATTCCATTATTCCATGCACATGTTCATATCCTGCATTGCTGATTATACAGTACGTTTGAAAGCATGTGTGTTTTTTGATGGTGTAAAGTTTACCTAGATTAAAAGTGATATGTCATTTTTTATGCTAAAACAATAATTGGTCTGATCTCTACAGAATGATTGAATGAATATATTGCTAAACTCATGGTTTAACAAATGTCTCCATATAATGCTTATTATAAAGTGTAGCTTCAAAACTTTGATTAGCTATTGCGTATAATGACCAATTTGTTTAACTCTACATTTTGAATACTATACAAAGGACAAATGGTATAATCATGTTTGTATGTTGCCACTTTGTAAGAGAATTTATGCTATATAAAGCCTAAACTAGTTTTTAGGCAAACATTTTTATTTGTGGGATTTTAGCTCCATCTTTTAACTATGTTACATTAGAATCCTTATTAAAACTGATATTTTCCATATCAGCGGTGTCTGTATTAGTTCAGTTGATTGTGGGGAAATGGTAAAAGCTGCTGATAACTTCATAATTGTTGTCATTAAAGCAGTCAGTTGATTTGAACCTCTGGGTCCAACTGAGATGAGAAAATGTTTTAAATGGGATCTGTTTTTGATTTGTGAAAGACGTAGACAGTAACTATCCAGGGTGCAGCTATTGTCCCAGAGCCATTAATTCACCATATAAGCCTTGTGTGACATTTTCTTTAGCAAGGACCCCAGTAGTCTTCATTGTAAGAGCATATTACAGAGTGACAACACAAGAGAATATTGGAGAGGCAGGAACAGAGAGTTGTCACCCTATAACAGGAAGTGCCAGCACCAAGAACTTCATGGCAAAAGATGCAGATATAAAATCTTGAAAATGTCTTGAAATATGGCTAACATTAACATTCTGTAAAGGGTAGTAGATAGAAAAGCGGTCCACTTTTGTTCACATCCCTCTATTCTGTTGTCTGCTGTGTGAGTGTCTAAATATCTTCTGGCTTTTAGGTTTGTATGTGTAACAAATAAAATATTGGCTTTTCTAGGAAAGTTTTTTACTTACTGTATATGTTAAAGTGATTGTAATGTAATTTTTTTATTAAAAATAAATAAAATAACAAACATGTAATACTTTTCTGCTCTGTGCAGTGGTTTTGCACAGAGTAGCCCCGATTCTCCACTTCTCTGTTCCTCTGCTGGCGATCTGGGCCCTTCCCCTTGCCGAGTGCCCCCGCAGCAAGTTGCTTTCTGTGGGGCACTTGTGCATGTTCTCTCCCGATCCAGCTCTCTGTGTCCATCAGACACAGAGGGAGCGTGGTTCAGCCCCACCCCCTGCTCCCACCTCACTGGCTGTGATTGACAGGAGTGGAGGCCAATTGCTCCTGCTGTTGCATCTTAGCCAATCAGAAGGGCGAGACCCGGAAGAGCCTCAGGTCACATCGCTGGATCGAGATCGGGCTTAGGTAAGTATTACGGGGGGGGGGCGATGGGGGAGCTGCACACTGAAGGCTTTTTACCTTCAAGCATAGAATGTATTAGGATAAAAAACCTTTACAACCACTTTAAAGCGGAAGTAAACCCATCGGTTTAATAGTTTAAAAAAACTGTTACATTCCCGGCATGCTGGAAATGCTAACAGTCACATTGGTTGTTCTCTCAACCAAACTGTCAAACCCTTCAATGGCTGGCGTCATAACTGATCACATGTGCAGCATCGTGACAGTTGAGGATTAAACAAAGGCCAAGATGGCAGCTTCCTTGGCTGAAAGCGATAGGAGGGTATACTTCCACTTTAACTACATATACACATGCATATAGCACATTTATAGAAAGATTTATCTATCTATCTATCTATCTATCTATCTATCTATCTATCTATCTATCTATCTATCTATCTATCTATCTATCTATCTATCTATCTTTCTTTCAATAAAATTCTTCTATGAATGAAAGTCACTGTAATTTAATTCCCACTTGCTGCAAACCAACACTGATGTTCTTTTGAATACTATCCAAGTATTTTAAAAGACACGCTTAGTCTTTTGCAGTTAATGTTTTGATTTGTTGCATTTCTGTTTGGAGCCAGGAAATAGTAATTTCCAGTAGCACAGCACATCATTTCAGGGTAGAAAATGTGGGCAATTTACTGTAACTGTCAGATACTATCCTTTTTCAAAGATCAGCTGATTGACTATTAAGGTCATCATAGAAAAGCCACCCGCATCATACATTAAACACTGTAATGTGGTGGCTCAGCTGAAACAGAGAGTTGGTCAGCTGTCCATAGTCACAGCAGGGATATCCAGTGATCTGTCAAACAATGATTGATTCATGTAGACATGCTCCAATCTTATTCTGATTACTCTGAGCATCTTGCCTGGTGGCCATTTGCAGTGTTGACAGAGTTTAATCCTTGAAGACTTGATGCAGATTTAACACTTTCCTTTGATTTTAAATGTCACAGTGGTGCAAAGGAATTCTACACCGTGTCTTGTGAAGAATGAGATGCTGCAAAGCAAATAATTGATTACAAAATCAAACATGAAATATCTATTTTTAATATGTTTACTGTTTAAACCTGTAGTGCTGGAGTGAGTCAGACCTTATTGTTTCTGCAATGAGAGATAGACTTCCATTGAATATAACCTGCTTCAGTCTGTGAAAACCCAGTTGTTTTTTATAGTTTAAATGTGTATGAATATAAATCAAACCTAGAAAGCCTTGTCTGCAGGAAAAAGTGTGTTAGGTTTCTGGTATGGTCTACAGTAAGTGGATAAAATACACCTGGCACCGCTTCATAGCTTTGTCATTAAACAGAAGGAAAAAAAATTGGGGTGCCATTTATTACATAGATTGCAATATTCAATAACTGGCTAAAGCTGCACTCATTTATTCAGCACCATGGACTATAGTACAACTATAAAGATGATGTGAACTGTAAAAGCTATACCCAAAAAGGATGAGCAGAGCATAAGGGACGAGTCACCATTATTGCCCATAGGGTCCTTGCAGCTGATATTTTCACCATTATTGACTTACTATGCCTTGTTCTGGACTGTGCCTATGTGTAGAGGAAGCCATCTTGGTGTTATCTCATCATTTCAGAGCTATCCCCCAATGACTGAATGATTGATGGCTACTGAGGGGTTATGCCAAAACTGCAGGAGAGGTGCAGAAAGCACAGCTTAATCTGAAATAAGTGCATAAGTCAATTCTTCTAAACTTGTAAGAACTGTTTACAAACGGCTACAAAATTACTCTTCCATGTTGCTCTTCACTTCTATGGTCCTGTGTTATGCTTTTGGAACAATGCCCTCATCCTGAAAGCCTCAGTCTTGTTTGGTCTCATCTCAGACTGAAGATGGATACACTCTAAAGACTGGTAAAGAAATAAATATTTTTGTTCTGGAATAAATACCTTAAATAAAACAAAAAATTTCACTCATATATTACAGGACCCCCAATCAAGAAGAAGATTGTTCAAAATGGCTGACTACGGTAGCAGCATTATTAGCATACTGTGCACACCAACACAAGCTGGCTACAGGCTACAGAACTGTCATACACAGCGTTTCAGCAACCTAGCTTAGCCTGTGATATTACAGCTAGCTACAACTCCCAGTTCAAACACTTTGATTGAAAGATTCTGTAGGAAGGACTTTTGTCAACACTGCAAGATACCAGAATGGTAGCTGTGGTATAGGTAGATAGAGCCATGCAGAAGAAGACTTCACCCACAGCCCTTAAAGCTCCAAGCGCCTGTATACAGAAGTGGTCATGTGACCACTATTTATTCAAAAAATGTTTTTTGTCATGATTCTTTTAAATGCAGATACCCATGCAAAGTTTACATAAGCTTTATAACCAAAGTGAAATGTACCGTATGATATATAACACCTTCCCTTGTTCCTCTCTCCCCCATCAACATGCACTCAAAGTGTTTTAATCAAATAATTTTGTTTCCAAGAACTACCTCTTATGAGACCCAGTGGCATCATCACTAGATCTTTCTGTTGGGCTTTGCTCTGCAGTAAGATAGAGTTTGGTGGATGGAAGGGGATGGAAGGCTTCAGTAAAATGTAACAGCATCCTGCCTTAGATCTTCTTTCAAAAGCCCTCCAAAGCAGTATGATTGCTTTCAGGAGGGTTTTATGTAAATGTTAGCCACCTAATGGATAGGCCCCAGTCACCTTACTTCTGTTCTGGCAACCGTTATATGAAAGAACACATTCCCAGCATTACTTTGGATGTGGAAGCTCCTCCCTGCTGGCTACTAGAGATGGGCGAACTGTTCAGGCGGAGCATCAGTTCCACTCCGAACAGCACCCGTTCGGGTGTTCGCTGAACACTCAAATTTGCAGGGCGCTCAGCTGGATAAAGCACAGTGAATAGCTAGTTGTAAAGGAGTGTACCTGGAAAGCCAGCCGCCTTAACAATGGATGAGTCATCAGCTGTCAGCAGGCTTCCCCGCTGACAGCTGAATGAAAAGACTAATGTGAAAAAAACAGCATTGGGGTCCCCTCAATCAGGTCCTTTGGGTCTGTATAGAATTTAAGGGGTGAATGCTGGGTTAGTGGTGCCCCACACCATTGTATTATACATTTTGGTGTGGGGTTCCCCAAAATTCCATACCAGACCCAAAGGCCTTAGTATGGATTGGGGGGACCCCCATGCCATTTCTTTTCATAAATTGATATTGCAATGTGTTTTTTTATCATTCAGCTGTCAGTGGGGAAGCACATGCACTAAAATGGGGCCTCATCATACAGACTGGCTCCCCAAGATGTTGTTTACAAAAAAAAAGAAAGCTTGCAGGGAAAATAAATGTAACCACTTCCAGACTGGCTCACGCTGATATATAGGTTGGGACTTTGAAGAGGGATAACGTTTTTGCAGAAGCTATTTACCATAACTCTGGTATCCTCTTCTTCAGTGAGCGGTCTGGTTTCAGATAAAAGTGGTCTCCACGGTGGATTCGCTGTGAGATCACTTTTATCAGCGGTGGGAGGGGGCCCTCCTCCCGCTGCTCTCTGGTGCCTTCCGCCGATAACTGGAGCCGTCGGTAGTGGCGGGGGTGATCGGTTCCTTTCCCTGGCTTGGTATTGAGATGAGTGAGGGAAGATGGCCCCCATCTGTCTCCAAAACATTGTAGGGCTGAAGCGACGTCAAAACGTCACTTCTGCCCATAGCTCTTAAAGCAACATTTTTTTTGCTTTTTTAAATTACATTACATTTTTTTATTGCATTTTAGTGTAAATATGAGATCTGAGGTCTTTTTTACCCTAGATCTCATATTTAAGAGGCACTGCTTTTTTTCTCTTACAAGAGATGTTTATAATAATTCTAGCCCTAGACCTCCTCTGTAACTCAAAACATGCAAACATGCAGTTTGTCGCCATTCCACAAGCAAGTGCAATTTTGAAGCATGAAATGTTGGGTATCAATTTACTCGGCATAACATTATTTTTCACAATATAAAAAAAATGGGCTAACTTTACTGTTGTCTTATTTTCTAATTCAAAAAAGTGTATTTTTTCCAAAAAAAGTGCACTTGTAAGACCACTGTGCAAATAAGGTGTGATAGAAAGTATTGCAATGACCGCCATTTTATTCTCTATGATATTAGAAAAAAATATATATATATATAAAAAATATATATATATATATATATATATATATATATATATATATATATATATATATATATATATATATATATATATATATATATATATATATATATATATATATATATATATAGAATGTTTGGGGGTTCTAAGTAATTTTCTAGCAAAAAAAACGTTTTCAACTTGTAGACTAGTGATGGACGAACTTCCGACGGGACGTTTCGCGAACGCGGACCGCGAACGAGGCCGACCGTTCGCGAAACCGAACGTTCGCGGCGGGCCCCATTGACTTCAATGGGAGGCAAACTTCGCCAACCTTTAGGTCAAATTTGCAGCCACAAGATAATTATTAGCTGGGAAAACATAGTCCCACCACATGGCCAATGACATAACACATGTATGAGGTGAATTTGGGATCGATAACTACAAGCATTCTTTTTTTATATGGGAAATTGTTCTGACAATTCAGGACAGTGGAGCGCATGAAGGCAATGGAGGAGAGGGAAGGTCAGGGACCAGGGTAGGCAAAGAAGAGGGTGCAGGAGATGATCACCAGCAGCGTGACATACAGCAATGACACATGCACCGTGATAGAGGCATCTGACAACAGCACCGTGATAGAGGGTACTGACATCAGCAGCGTGACATAAAGCACTGACATCAGCACCGTGATATACAGCACTGACAGCAGCACCGTGATAGAGAGTACTGACATCAGAAGCGTGACATTAAGCACTGACATCAGCACCGTGATATACAGCACTGACAGCAGCACCGTGATAGAGGGCACTGACATCAGAAGCGTGACATACAGCACTGACATCAGCACCGTGATATACAGCACTGACAGCAGCACCGTGATAGAGAGCACTGACATCAGCAGCGTGACATACAGCACTGACATCAGCACTGTGATATACAGCACTGACAGCAGCACCGTGATAGAGAGCACTGACATCAGAAGCGTGACATACAGCACTGACATCAGCACCGTGATATACAGCACTGACAGCAGCACCGTGATAGAGAGCACTGACATCAGAAGCGTGACATACAGCACTGACATTAGCACAGTGATATACAGCACTGACAGCAGCACCGTGATAGAGAGTACTGACATCAGAAGCGTGACATTAAGCACTGACATCAGCACCGTGATATACAGCACTGACAGCAGCACCGTGACATTAAGCACTCACACCAGCACCGTGATATACAGTACTGACAGCAGCACCATAAGCAGCCCCAGGAGGAAGTCAGCACAGCACAGGGATGGTGTGATCCCCTCATAATAAGCAGGCCCAGGAGAAACTCAGCACAGCACAGGGATGGTGTGATCCCCTCATAATAAGAACCCCCAGGAGGAAGTCAGCACAGCACAGGGATGGTGTGATCCCCTCATAATAAGCAGGCCCAGGAGAAACTCAGCACAGCACAGGGATGGTGTGATCCCCTCATAATAAGAACCCCCAGGAGGAAGTCAGCACAGCACAGGGATGGTGTGATCCCCTCATAATAAGCAGGCCCAGGAGAAACTCAGCACAGCACAGGGATGGTGTGATCCCCTCATAATAAGAACCCCCAGGAGGAAGTCAGCACAGCACAGGGATGGTGTGATCCCCTCATAATAAGAACCCCCAGGAGGAAGTCAGCACAGCACAGGGATGGTGTGATCCCCTCATAATAAGCAGGCCCAGGAGAAACTCAGCACAACACAGGGATGGTGTGATCCCCTCATAAAAAGAACCCCCAGGAGTAAGTCAGCACAGCACAGGGATGGTGTGATCCCCTCATAATAAGAACCCCCAGGAGGAAGTCAGCACAGCACAGGGATGGTGTGATCCCCTCATAATAAGCAGGCCCAGGAGAAACTCAGCACAGCACAGGGATGGTGTGATCCCCTCATAATAAGAACCCCCAGGAGGAAGTCAGCACAGCACAGGGATGGTGTGATCCCCTCATAATAAGCAGGCCCAGGAGAAACTCAGCACAGCACAGGGATGGTGTGATCCCCTCATAATAAGAACCCCCAGGAGGAAGTCAGCACAGCACAGGGATGGTGTGATCCTCTCATAATAAGAACCCCCAGGAGGAAGTCAGCACAGCACAGGGATATCATAAGCAGCCCCAGTAGAAATATGACACCGCTCAACCTCTTCAAAGAGGAGGGTAGGGGCATATAGTACGGTGTGCTTTTTTGGGACAAGGAAGTGAGCCAAATGAAGAAAGAAGGTAGTGCACCTCAACCCTATGTATTGTGGACCGATAACAGTCCTTATAGAATAGCAGACTGTACCTCACTCAACCCTATGTACTGTAGCACCCTAGACCAAGTTACCAGTCCTTATAAGAACTTTTGTGGACCAAGCAGGTTGTGTGTTAGTGATTAGCAGACTGTACGTCAGTCCCTATACCAATGAAGGACTGCTGCAGTATAGGGCAGCGGTCAGCAGTGGTGCACCTCAACCCTATCTATTGTGGACCGATAGCGGTCCTTACAGAACAGCAGACTGTACCGCACTCAACCCTATGTACTGTAGCACCCTAGACCAAGTTACCAGTCCTTATAAGAACTTTTGTGGACCAAGCAGGTTGTGTGTTAGTGATTAGCAGACTGTACGTCAGTCCCTATACCAATGAAGGACTGCTGCAGTATAGGGCAGCGGTCAGCAGTGGTGCACCTCAACCCTATCTATTGTGGACCGATAGCGGTCCTTACAGAACAGCAGACTGTACCTCACTCAACCCTATGTACTGTAGCACCCTACACAGACCAAGTTACCAGTCCTGATAAAGAGCTTTGTGGAACAAGTGAGTTGTGAATGATTAGCAGACTGCAGCAGAAGGGCAGCAGTCAAGTATAATATTCTTTCTATATTTGGAAGAAAGAATATTATACGTGTACAAGCCTATTACCATACCACTGATACCAGTCCTGAAAAGAACCTTTGTGGAACTAATAGTAACAGCAACTCTTTAAACTGACCCTCACTGCCTGACACACTGCTTCCTTCCTGTCCCTATACAAAGTGGCAAAAAAGAGGAGACTGGAACGATTAGTGGTTACTGGAATAGCTCTTTTGTGGACCTGATAGTAACAGCTAATGATGATGATGATGATGATGACTAATCTGACTCTCCCTGTAGCACACACCGTCCTGTCCCTTTCTCTAAACTGACAAAAGACACTCAGGCTGCTGCAACAATCAGTAGCACAGCAAACCTATATACACCTAACACCTATACCAGTCCTGAAAAGAACTTTTGTGTACCAAATAGCTAGCGATTTATCTCTCCCTACTCCACACAGCAACCTTTCCCTATAGTGACAGAAGAAAGAATGTAAAATGGCCACCGGATCGGGTGTATTTATAGGTTAGGGGGAATGTCCAAGTGTCCATGTGCTGTCATGTCTCAATTGGCTGTCCTGTACCCCATGATGGATGTGTCATCATAGGTCAAAGTTCTTTTACACATTAAACACGTAAGTCCGCCGGGGTGAACGACGGCAATAGGCGAGCGAACGAGCGGACCGCGAACGGCCGAAATTCGCCGCGAAACGACCGCCGGGCGAACCGTTCGGCCATCACTATTGTAGACATCAAATCTTAGAGGCTCGGTCCTTAACCACTTCAGACCCGGAAGATTTGGCTGCTGAATGACCAGGCCATATTTTGCGATTCGGCACTGCATAGCTTTAACTGACAAATGCGCAGCCATGCGGCGCTGCACCCAAACAAAATTGACGTCCTTTTTTCCTCACAAATAGAGCTTTCTTTTGGTGGTATTTGATCATCTCTACGGTTTTTATTTTTTTTGCTATAAACAAAAAAAAGCGCCAATTTTGAAAAAAACACAATATTTTGTACTTTTTTCTTTAATAAATATACCCAGTTTTTTTTTTAAAAAAAGCTAGTTTTTTCTCAGTTTAGGCCAATATGTATTCTTCTGCATATTTTTGGTAATACAAATCACAATAAGCGTATATTAATTGGTTTGCGCAAAAGTTATAGCGTCAACAGTATAGGGGATAGATTTGTAGCATTTTTTTTTTTTTTTTTTAACTGGTAATGTTGGCAATCTGTGATTTTTATCAGGACTGCGACATTATGACGGACATATCGGACACCTTTGACACATTTTTCGGACCATTGGCATTTATACAGAGATCAGTGCTATAAAAATGCACTGATTACTGTAAAAATGTCACTGGCAGGGAAGGAGTTAACACTAGGGGGCGATTAAGGGGTTAATTGTGTTCCCTATGTGTGTTTCTAACTGTGGAGGAAGGGGACTGACCTAGAGTAAATGACAGATCTTGATTCCTAGCTATTAGGAAGCCACAATCTGTCTCTGCGAACAGAACAGGGATTTGTGTGTTTACATACGCACGTCCCTATTCTGCCTCTTGTGCCTGCGATCTGCCTCTGGTGCTCATGATTGCATGAGCATTGGCACCCCCACAATGCAGCGGGTGTGGGCCAACAGTGGTGCGTTCCAGCGTTCCACGTTCCAGCCTGCTATTCCACTTAAAGGGATGCAGTACAATGATGGCGGCTGGTTGGCAAGCAGTTAAGTCATTAAATGTAAATTAATGTTTATATATATATATATATATATATATATATATATGTTAGTTTTGCTGCAGCAATTCTATACACGGCACAGATGCGCCCCTTTACAGGCAGACTAAGGGGATCCCCCCAGGCACGTTAAGCATCATTTAGGCTTCATATACACAGGACATTTGAAACCTCTTCTGAATGCTGGAAACTTGACAGCTAGTAAATGACAGTTAAAAACATCCATTTTGCCACTTTACATGCCGCGTTTATGCACGTTTATGAGCAATTGTTTTTTTTTTACATATAACTTCAGTAGACCCTCTGAAATGCACACAGCAAAAAAATAAATTCTCTCTCTCTCTCTCTCCCCCTCTCCTCCCCCCTACAAGGGTTTTGGAAAGGCTGTTTTTTCCACATTGTACATGGTCAGAAACGTTTTCCCTTTTAAAACCTTTATAAACAAAAAAGCCCATAAACGCAGGTTACCATGTTTACATGTTGTTACAAGCATTTGGCATTTCAAATGCCATGAAACTACAGTGCTGAACCCAATTTATCTGCTTTCAAAAAATGCTTCTAACCTAAAATGCTTATAAACTACTATAAATGACTGTGTATACATGTACCCATAAGTTAACATTGAAGAGAGTTCAGGGGCTGCTGCAAAAAATGCTAAACGTCCATTTGGCAGCTGCAGTGTACATGAGGCCTAAAATCACTGCTCCTTTGAAAACAATATTTGCATTTTTTTTTTGCATTGACACATGTCTCCCCAGGGCAGTACCCGGGTCCCCATACACTTTTTAGGGCCAATAACTTGCATATAAGCCTTAAAAATGGGAAATTTACATTTTTTAGTTCGGGTCCCATAGACTTTAATAGGGTTCTGGGTTCAGGCCTGAACTTTCTCCATGTATCGGAGTGCTGGCGTTGAACCGAAACAGGGGTATTTGGCCCATCACTATTGGCTACTAGATGTAGCAGATTTTAGCTGTGTAATCTGCTGATCTAATAGAGTATAATAATTCCACTGATTAACAAATTGCACAGTTAAGGTCTGTCCCCCCACTGGGAGATGCCTGCATGGCTAAGTGACACCAGGTATGTGTTCTTTCAATGTAGACCAATGGCAGTAAGGATCAGGGAGACAGGGGATTTATAATAATGAAGTCATTCACACAAGAAATGGAGGTGGACTCAAAATAGCTGCCGCAGCTTCATATAGTTGCATAATGGAGATGTAAGTTTGCAGGGAAGTAATCAGATACAACACAGGAGAGCTCTAGCTACAAATGTAGGAAAAAAGGTAGGGCTGGAGTTCAGCCTTAACGCACAAACAGTTTACAGATTAATATTACTTTTTTGCCTGGAGCTGTAATTTAATGCTCTTTATTATAAACCTCACAAAATCAATCAGGGTGACTGACTGGAGCTTATTAATGCAGTGACAACCTGTGGCACTGGTCGGCTTATTGTGCATGAAACAATATTGACATACATTTCAAATAATACATTCCATACCTGTATTACCTGGATTTTCTAAACTTCTATATCAGCTCAACATACATAGCTTATGGTTGTAACTTCTGGAAATGTTTCTCTGAACCTTTGACTTGCTGCTAAGCATTATTCATAATAAATTGTTATCCGGTGGGATGACTTGTATTCACATATTCTATTAACAAGTATGAAGTTGATAGAACAATAAGTTTAAAGTAAGTATAACAATTCACACTTGTGCATCTAACTGATAGCCATCCACAATATTGAAAGTGAAGGAACTGAGAATATTAACGTAAGAAACTCCACTGACTTTACATATGGATTAAATCTCAGGTGGAGTTTAGTAATCTTCAGAAAAGAATTTACCCTGGGGCTAGAAGATACACTTAAATATCTAGGGCTTATTCATCATTGCCAGAATTGACTTGATTTTCAACTTTGTGATTGCGGTATCTCTTGAGACAAGATCAAAAATATAATTCTCTCTGTTCATAACCCCTTTTGACCAACCCTAAATTTAAATTCTTCTGATGTCAACCGAGATTTTGGAAGTTTTGCAGACATGATGCTCAGGGCTGCCAATCTGAAAGTTTGACAACAATTCTTTTTTATGTAGATTTTACCAAATCCACCATAATAACATTATTGAAATCATTAATTAAAAGCATCATTCTAGAAAAGAGAAATACATATCTTACTTCACTTGATGTGTTAGAACAAAAGAATATTTTCCAGACTGCCACAACTTGTTGAAGCATGAAATGTGAAACTTTCTATCAGACAATCCAAATATAACTCAGTAACAGGCTGTGTACTATGCTATTAGGAACAACTTCAGGACAATGGAGCAAATACAGCTGAGGGAGTCAAGGGGGTTGACAATGCAGTGTGCTACTGGAACTCTTCTCTTTGTCTCTTATGTTGCATACACACCATCGCACATTCCGACAACAAAATCCGTGGGATTTTTTCTGATGGATGTTGGCTTAAACTTGTCTTGCATACACACGGTCACACAATGTTGTCGGAAATTCCGAACGTCAAGAATGCAGTGACGTACGAAGAGCCGAGAAAATTGAAGTTCAATAGCCAGTGCGGCTCTTCTGCTTGATTCCGAACACGCGTGGAACTTTGTGCGTCGGAATTGTGTACACGCGATCGGGATTTCCGCCAATGGATTTTGTTGTCAGAAAATTTGAGATCCAGATCTCAAATTTTGTGTGTCGGAAATTCCGATGGAAAATGTCCTATGGAGCCTACACATGGTTGGAATTTCCGATAAAAAGCTCCCATTGAACATTTTCCTATGGAAAATCTGACCGCGTGTATAAACACTCTGGTTAGGAAATTTTCACTTACACTTCTTAGGAATCTAAACCATGAAAACATTGTAGTCAATAAACAGGCAGTTAGTATCGCTTAAAAATAATAATATTATATTGTGTTGCCTATAAAATGAAACCTTTTAATGTGAACATGTTCACTGCTAGGTGTCATAAATTGAGGTAAATATCTTTTTCACCAACAGGGGGGTGGACTCAAGCACAGTCTGGTCTTCTCCACTGTTGGTGTGGATATCGTGTCGCTAAGACACTAGAGTAGGATCTTAAGGGTTATATAGGTGGAGACACCTGACATGATCTCTGCAGTCAAATCAAGAATTTTATGTGCCATGTATGTAAAGCCAAATTTTTAATCTTTGGATAGAGTGAAAAAAGGATTAGAATCTATGTAATGTTTTTATTGGTGCCTGTGTCCCTGATGGAGAAACTCAACCTTTTGTGTGTATCGTGACTAAAAGTAAAGGAACATGTTACATGTTAAGTTGTCACAAGAACCAGATTAGAACAAAAATATCTTCAATTGGGGTCACTTCCAGGAAAGCATATGTATCCCTGCACTTTGAAGAGATTTCTTCTCATTTTCCATTGTGTCTTTAGGACAGGAAGTAAAGGAGAAATCTCGTCAAGTGGATACAGATGCCAAAATAACTAGCAGGGGTTTTAGCCACCCCCCATTTAATACAGAACTAAAACAAAGAATGTGGCTTTAGGTATAGCACACTTTTTTTTACACACTATTTCACGCAACATGTGCTATTCTAAGCGATTGTAAATGCCTGCCTGTAAAGGGCTGTTACTAAACTGACAAGGATTCTGTCAGTTCCATTGGGAATCAGCAGAAGTTGTGCAAGAAAGGAACAAAGTGTGTGCAATAGAAAAGTTGAAGAGGAGTTTGTATTTAGGCAGTTGTCCCTAAAGTTCTTGTTAAAGTCAAGTGGTCATCCTATAAACTCCCTATCCCCATCCAAGTTGCTAACCCCCGTAATAAACAACAAAACCAAAGCTACGGACTGTTTTCTGACTTTCTGTGCCTGTGAAGATCCGATGTGCCTGACTGTGCAGGAGTGGGGGATTCCTGTTTATCTGCAGCTCCTATGTGGGGTGTGCTACACATGTGAGATATTGCCAAAGTGAAAACAATAATTCTAGTGCCAGAGCTCACGATTTATTCTAAACTGATAACCTGTGAAGTCTTTTAACCACTTCCAATCTGGGCCTATTTTGGCACTCCTCTCCTACATGTAAAAATATTTTTCTTTGCTGGAAAATTACTCAGATACCACAAACATGAT
The DNA here is from genome assembly GCF_037356315.1 of Lithobates pipiens. Lineage (NCBI taxonomy): Eukaryota > Metazoa > Chordata > Amphibia > Anura > Ranidae > Lithobates > Lithobates pipiens. Next base: position 30,395,050 of record NW_027507790.1, on the reverse strand, counting down.
ATATATATATTTTTTAGCAGACACACTAGGGAATAAAATGGTAGTCATTGCTACTTTTTAGGTCACACCGTATTTGTGCAACAATTTTTTAAACGTGTTTTTTTTGAGAAAAAACAGTTTCATGAATTAAAAAATAACAAAACAGTAAAGTTAGCCCACTTCTTTTATATAATGTGAAAGATGATGTTATGCCGAGTAAATAAATACTCAACATGTCATGCTTTAAAATTGCGCACACTCATGGAATGGCACCAAACTTTGGTACTTAAAAATCTCCATAGGCAACGCTTACATTTTTTTCCAGGTTACCAGCTTAGAGTTACAGAGGAGGTCTACTTAGAATTGTTGCTCTCAGGCCGCGTACACACGGGCGGACTGTTCGCCCAACCTTGTCCGCTGAACAGTGTTTGGGCGGACAGTCCGCTCGTGTGTGGGCTTTCAGCGGACAGTTTCAGCGGACAGTTGGACGGACAAAGTCTTTCGGAAATTCCGAAAAACTGTCCGCTGAAACTGTGTTTGAGCGAACAGTCCGCCCGTGTGTGGGCTTGTCCGCTGTACTTTCGAAATGAGCGGACTGTTCCCGCTCGGAAAGTCCGCCCATTTCGAGCGCGTGTACAGGTAGGCGGGGCCCGCGAAGGAGACGTCGCGGGCTCCGCCGCCTGGAATGGGCTTAAAGGGGAACCCCAACGCCGAAAAAAATCGGCGTGGGGGTTCCCCCCAAGTCCACACCAGACCCTTGTCCGAGCACGCTACCCGGCCGGCCAGGAAAGGGGGGCGAGCGAGCGCGCCCCCCCTCCTGAGCCGTACCAGGCCGCGTGCCCTCAACATGGGGGGTGCCTTGGGGAAGGGGGGGCCGCGCGGCCCCCCCACCCCAAAGCACCTTGTCCCCATGTTGATGAGGACAAGGGCCTCTTCCCGACAACCCTGGCCGTTGGTTGTCGGGGTCTGCGGGTGGGGGGCTTATCGGAATCCGGGAGCCCCCTTTAAGAAGGGGGCCCCCGGATACCGGCCCCCCACCCTATGTGAATGAGTATGGGGTACAATGTACCCCTACCCATTCACCTGTGAACTAAAGTACAATAAAAAACACAACACAGAGAAAAAATATTTTATTGCACAGCTCCGGGGGTCTTCCGTCTTCGGGGGTCTTCTCGCCGGACTCCTCCGCTATGTGTGTGTAGCTCTTTTGCTAGCGGAGGAGTCCGGCTTTCTTCCTCCCCGCCGCCGGCCTCTTCTCCCGACTTCGGGGGTCTTGTCCCCCTCTTCGGTTCTTCTGCCGGGCCACCGCGCCTGGTCCGGTGGCCCGGTCTTCTGTCGCCGTCTTCCGTTCTTCTGTCGCCGCCTTCGGTTCTTCTGCCGGGCCACCGCGCCTTCTTGTAGCTCTTTTACAGGCGGTGGCCCGGTCTTCTGTCGCCGCCTTCCGTTCTTGTTCTTCTTCTTGTTCTTCTTCTTCTCCTGGAGATGTTGACTCGACGAGCTCTCCGGCCGGAATGCCAGGGACACGCTCCGCTGCCACTTATATAGTGACAATGGGGCGGTGTCACATGGTATATGTCACATGGGTTGGTCACATGGGTTGATGTCACATGGGGACTATGACATCGTAAGGGGGCGGGGTCACCATGTGACCAACCCATGTGACATATACCATGTGACACCGCCCCATTGTCACTATATAAGTGACCGCACAGCGCGGCTCTGGCATTCCGGCCGGAGAGCTCGTCGAGTCAACATCTCCAGGAGAAGAAGAAGAACAAGAAGAAGAACAAGAACGGAAGGCGGCGGCGGCGACAGAAGACCGGGCCACCGCCTGTAAAAGAGCTACAAGAAGGCGCGGTGGCCCGGCAGAAGAACCGAAGGCGGCGACAGAAGAACGGAAGACGGCGACAGAAGACCGGGCCACCGGACCAGGCGCGGTGGCCCGGCAGAAGAACCGAAGAGGGGGACAAGACCCCCGAAGTCGGGAGAAGAGGCCGGCGGCGGGGAGGAAGAAAGCCGGACTCCTCCGCTAGCAAAAGAGCTACACACACATAGCGGAGGAGTCCGGCGAGAAGACCCCCGAAGACGGAAGACCCCCGGAGCTGTGCAATAAAATATTTTTTCTCTGTGTTGTGTTTTTTATTGTACTTTAGTTCACAGGTGAATGGGTAGGGGTACATTGTACCCCATACTCATTCACATAGGGTGGGGGGCCGGTATCCGGGGGCCCCCTTCTTAAAGGGGGCTCCCGGATTCCGATAAGCCCCCCGCCCGCAGACCCCGACAACCAACGGCCAGGGTTGTCGGGAAGAGGCCCTTGTCCTCATCAACATGGGGACAAGGTGCTTTGGGGTGGGGGGGCCGCGCGGCCCCCCCTTCCCCAAGGCACCCCCCATGTTGAGGGCACGCGGCCTGGTACGGCTCAGGAGGGGGGGCGCGCTCGCTCGCCCCCCTTTCCTGGCCGGCCGGGTAGCGTGCTCGGACAAGGGTCTGGTGTGGACTTGGGGGGAACCCCCACGCCGATTTTTTTCGGCGTTGGGGTTCCCCTTTAAGCCCATTCCAGGCGGCGGAGCCCGCGACGTCTCCTTCGCGGGCCCCGCCTACCTGTACACGCGCTCGAAATGGGCGGATTTGCCTCCGCCTTACGTGGGCGAGTCCGTTCATTTCAAAAGTTGAGCGAACTGTTTGCCCAACCTTGTTCGTCAAACAGTCCGCTCGTGTGTGGGCAAGTCCGCTCATGCAAATTTTGAGCGGACTGTTTGATGAAACTGTTTGCCGAACAAGGTTGGGCGAACAGTCCGCCCGTGTGTACGCGGCCTCACTCTAACGAATGCAGTGATACCTCACATGTGAGCTTTGAACGGCGTTTACATATGTGGGCGAGACTTACGTGTGCGCTCGCTTCTGTGCGCGAGCACACAGGGACGGGGTGCTTTAATTTTTTTATTTTTTTGTTTATTTTACTTTTTTTTTATTTTACACTTTCTCTTACATTTTTTTTATCACTTTTATTTCTATTATAATGAATGTAAACATCCCTTGTAATAGGAATGGTGCGTGACAGGTCCTCTTTATGGAGAGGTAGGGGGTTTATAAAGACCCCACATCTCTCTTCGAGGCTGGAAAGCATGAGATTAAAAACAATTAACAATCCCATGCTTTCCAGCCACGATCGTGGCTTTGTTTACAACAGTGGCCCAGACATTACGTTATAATGTCACGCCCCGGGTGTCAGGAAGATCCTTCTCACAGGCGTCCGAGCGGCGTAAGTCGCAGAAGATCTTCTGTGCAGTTTCAAGAGTGTTACCGCGATCAGCGGTGCGCGTGTGCGCGTGCACGCGGGAGCGCACACGCGGGTGCGCGCGCGGCCGTTTGACGCAATTGGCGCCAATAGCGCTATTTAAAGTGGATCCTTGCTTCACTGCCTGGCTGCCTGATCAACAGCGTTCCCGTGTATCCTGGTATCCTGTATCTGAACCTGAACCCGCATCCGTATCCTGATACGTATTGAACCCGGCTTGTTCCCGACTCTGCTGTTTGCTGCCTGCCCCCCGACTTTGGCTTGTACCCGACTACTCTTCTGGATTCCGTTTTTGTACCTGATCTACTCGCCTGTGCCTGACCTGGACTGTTACACCATCCGTTATCTGTCTGTTGCCTGTTTACCGCTGCTGTACTACAGGACACCTCCCAGTCTACCACTGTACCCGGTTGTTACTCCCTCTGCACTTTGTTGCCTTCTACCTCTTGCTGTGGACTACTAGACTCTTCCCACTTCCTGCTGTATTCAGTTTGCACCAGCATTTACTGCTGGACTACAGAACTCCTCCCGTTGTTCGTTCTGCTGTCTGCTGAACCTTCCATTACCTACACTCTGCTGCTGGACTACAGGACACCTCCACCATCATCGGTCTGCTGCTCTACTTCAACTGCCCAGTCAGGCACTTGTGCCCCTCTGTGCTCCCGAGCCCCTATCATGACTTCCAGGGTCTCCCGAGTCAGAGGTCTACGAGAAGCCGCCCCCTGCATTCCGGGCTCTGCCTTAAGGTACGTGACACCGGGCCTCCGACGGTCAGAGAGAGGGGAATGTCCCTTCTCGTCGCCTGTAAGAATGTTCAGGCGGTGGAACTGCTGCTATGATCATTCTTACAGTTCACAGAATCGCCGGCTCTAAAAGATCATATCCGGATGGTGCCTGTAGTGGAAGAAATCATTCAGATAACCCCACTGAAAGTGGAGGATGTCATATGACGTACCTTGGGCAGGGAGGGGTTAAATACCTTTTCTCATCAGCAGTATATAGCAGTCTTGTGTATTCTATCAGTGTCTGGTTAAAGCTTGTAGGAGGAGTTTTCATACTGTTCTCACTATCCTATTAGGCTGCAGGACCCCTGACCCTCTGCCTGGACAGTGCTGATTGGCCTTGTGCTGATCACATGCACTCTCCCAAGAAAAAAGCAACTCTATAGCAATATACACCAAACTGAGCATGTGGAGCTTGTCCCCTACCCTCTGTACTATCCAGAGATAGAGACAGTGGAAGAAGCTGAGGATCAGAGAAGACAGGATCAAACAGCCCTTTTACACAATGCAGAGGATTAATCCTTTAAGTTCCACTGTGAGTATAACAAGCATGCTTTACTGCATTTACAGACTGATTTTACTGTTGTGGGTTTAGTAACTCTTTAATATCAATGCATTGAATGTAAAGTGTAAGTAAACCCTCCTATCGTTTTCAGCCAAGGAAGCTGCCATCTTCGCCTCTGTTTAATCTACAACTGCCATGATGCTGTACATGTGATCAGTTTAGACACCAGCCATTGGATGGCTTGACAGTTTGGTTGAGAGCACAACCAATAGTAGTGTTACATTTCCGGCATGTGCCAGAAATGAAACTGTTTCTATGGATGGGTTTACTTCCGCTTTAAGTACACCCCATTTAGTCGCATATAGTCTACTCAGGCCTCGAAAGTCCTGTTCAGGCCACTGTACACTGTAATATTAAAGCAGCCCATAGATGATTTACTGTTTATTGGTCAACCCACTGAGTTGACTCTATTCTCCCATCCACACATTCGAGGTGGATGAGGAAATCTTCCCTAAGCACCTTTGTATTCTGACTGCAGGGAGACTTCCCTGCAGTCAGAATACACTGATCAGCACTGCTAGCTTCAGCTGGCAGTGTTGATTATGCAGCAAAAACCTGGCAGGGAGGTTGTACAAAAGTCGATTGGTAGATCGATTTCTGTACAACTCTCTTCCCATACATGGATAAAAATTTGACAAGTCCCTGTTTAACCTCCCTGGCAGTATGATTCAGTCTGGATTTAGGTGCTGAAAGCGGTACAATTATTTTTCATGGAAATTTGGCGTCTTATATTGTAGTCCTGTAATTCTTAGGAATAACTCTCTTAAATATGTTCAAACCAAAGTCTAGCAGACATCCCGGGTATGATAAAGTTTATAATATAATAAAGAATAATAAAAAATATTCAATAATGTAATCAAATCCTAAAACACTGAAAAAGGGACACTTTCTGGTTGCTATGGACAATCTCCAAATTCCAGGCAGAAAAAACAGTATTTATTATATAAAAGTGCATGCAGGGCATTGCACAGACCACTAGGGACAAAGGGGGTGTGTAATTTTGTAATACAGCACTGTAATCTGTAAGATTACAGTACTAGTTGTGTTTTGTGTACTTTTACTTTTTTGAATTTGCCGCCGTTCTCCGCTCCCGTGCGCCATAACGTTGCAGGGAACGGAGCTCGGCGGCATTCGGCACTGTGAATCGAGCGGAGGACAGCTCGCTCACACAGCGCAGAGGACATCGTTGGATCCAGGGGACAAGGTAAGTAAGTCTCACTGTGTCCTCCCCTGCATCCAGCAAAGTGATCCCGAGTCTGGCTCGGGGTTACCGCTCCTATCAGTAAATTCCTAACCCGAGCCAGACTCGGGATTACCGCTAGGGAGGTTAATGGGCCAAATTTTGATCCATGTATGGCCAGCTTTTGAGGTAGCTAAGACCAATGTAACAGATAAGAGTACAGTACTGACAGTACTGATTGAGATCACGTTAAGTTATAAATAAACAATATTCTAATGGAATCTACAGGGTTTTACACTTATTGAAAGACAAATGACTTTCAATGGTATATTTAATAGATCAAAAGCGACCAAATAAGAGTAGTTCAATGTTGGGGTTTGCAAACCCTTTATGTTCTGGTGACTCCAAAGTCATGTATGTAGTTTCACTACTAGGACCATGCTGTAGTGCCAAATATTGTTTAGCAGATGGTGTGTGTATATTCCTAGACAAAAATCACCCCCATTAACTTGTATACTTTCCTATTGAGTGCCATCCTAATAATGATGTATCATTTTGTAATTATTAAATCACACACACACACACACACACACACACTCAGATAATATAATCATACATGTTATGGTAAAATCAGACTAGCGTAAGTACCTGAATCTGTCTTGATACCAACCACTTGTCATGCCCTGCACAGCAACACTCAGACTGGCAGTGGATGGGGCAAAACTAAATGCTGATCAGGCTATTCTGCTTACACGTGTTCTAGCAAAAAAAAAACATTCTGACAAGAGGAAAAAGCAGAGTGAGAAAAGTTAACAACCTACTATCAGTGTGTTGCTACTCCATAATTGTCCAATCAGCAGCCTGTGGGTACGGAAATTACTCCTTGTACTCTTTCACCACAACAGGGAAAGTAATATCAATTTACTGGCTGTGCTGTTTAGCAGAGGTACAAGAATCACAAAAATTACTAGACAGAATTAAAAATCTATTGGTTGACAAGACAATTCACCTATGCATATTTCAAATGTGTTGCCTGGAGTTCACATATAATATAGAAATATATAATAATAATAATAATGATAATAATAATAAATACTCATCATGCATAATTTAGTATAACTAAGCAGCTGCTCTATGGTCATATATGAAAAAGAATGCACAAATGATGAAATGTCTGCTTTAATCTGGTCCTGGCTATACTGTGTTTTCTTGAGATTACATATTTAAACTGTGTATTGATATAGAAATATGTACAAATGTTTGGATTTTGTAGAGATTAGCAAAGAAAATCTTCTCATAATCATGACTCAATTGTTTTGCAATATGCATATTTTGATACTAGCTCATTTATAAACGATTTCTTTCCTCCGTGACACCCAAAAGAAAACATATTTTAGAAAATCTGTGCCAGACACAGCAATTATATTGATCCACATTGAATTCAGTTTGTGAAGTGGGGCAAATACTGAACTCATTGTATGTGTTTATTCAGACTGATCAATATTTAGATTGCTATATGGTATATGGTAGAAAATAGGTACCCATACTTTATAAGCAGGTAGCAGCAAGTGATCTTACATGATCCGTTTTGAACGTGATGACGTAAACGGGACTAAACAAAGAAGTTCAATAGCCAGTAGCCAATAGCTGCCCTTGTGTCATATTTGGTCCATCAGACTTACACATGTGTGTTAGCCCCGGACCAATTTGCAGCCAAAGGACCAAGCCCCTTTTTGCGATTCAGCACTGTGTCGCTTTAACTGACAATTGCGCGGTCGTGCGACGTGGCTCCCAAAGAAAATTGGCATCCTTTTTTTCCCACAAATAGAGCTTTCTTTTGGTGGTATTTGATCACCTCTGCAGTTTTTATTTTTTGCACTATAAACAAAAATAGAGCGACAATTTTGAAAAAATTCAATATTTTTTACTTTTTGCTATAATAAATATCCCCCCAAAATATATATATAAAAAAAAAATGTCCTCAGTTTGGGCCGATACGTGTTCTTCTACATATTTTTGGTAAAAAAAATTGCAATTAGCGATTATTCATTGGTTTGCGCAAAAGTTATAGCGTTTACAAAATAGGGGATAGTTTTATAGCATTTTTATAAATATTATTTTTTACTAGTAATGGTGGCGATCAGTGTTTTTTATTGTGACTGCGATATTATGGTGGACACATCGGACATTTTTGACACATTTTTAGGACCATTGTCATTTATACAGCAATCGGTGCTATTTAAATGCACTGATTCCTGTGTAAATGACACTGGCAGTGAAGGAGTTAACCATTAGGGGGCAGTGTAGGTGTTATGTATGACGTTATGTGTTTTTTTATTGTAGGGGCGTGACCTGGCATGTGATGTCACTGATTGTCCTTCCCTATAAAAGGGAACAGACGATCGGTGACAGCCACACCAGGAAGCACGGGGAGAGGTTTGTTTACACAGACCTCTCCTTGTTCTTCAGCTCTGTGACCCGATCGCGGGACACCAGTGGCGAATGGGTCCGCTGGTCCTGCGGCCATGGAGCTCAGGACTGGGTCGGGAGTGCGCCGGCGGCAGCGTGCTCCCGATCCACGGCTGGGCACTTAAAAAGCAACGTACAGGTACGTGCTTGTGCCCAGCCGTGCCATTCTGCTGATGTACATCGGCGTGAGGCGGTCCTTAAGTGGTTAATGTACCACACTGAACTGGAGAGGTGTGATTGCACACTTAGTAGTAATTTTTGGTCCCTTTTACACCTTTCCCATTGCAGTGCATTACCACAAGGTCATTAACTTATGGCAGCTCTTGCCATAATGTCCAAGTATAAATAGCATACATTCATAGTTACTATGACAGGCTTACCTCTGCCTACTTCCTCCTGCAGTGTTGACAGCTACGTGATGATACCTGTTGTGGCTTGTCACTCACCCCTGGCAACTTCTTCTCCACTTTATCCAGATGTTCTCTCTCCTGGACTACTACCTGGCAACCACTATTGATGTAACTTCTGCTCATGCATTCTGGCACTTACAAAGTCCTGACACTCTTATTTAGCCTTTTTTTTTTAAATCAAGTTCCACTTTAGGGCTCATTCAGACAATTGATTCAGCCAATCCTCCATGCAGAGCTGCTGGCAGATGCATGTGCCCCTATCTTTGAGTAGCAAATATGCAGCCCCTAAAATTGGATGTGCATGCAGCATCACATCTGAAAGTTTAATATGTGGGCATGTGCAAAGCCTCAGTGTTCACATTTGTGCACCCGCTCCTTCCCGCGTGTCAAACTTTGACATGTGATTGTATCCATGCCTGCGTTGCACATGCATCTACTTCTATGGGCTGCCTGCACGCAGCTCTGAGAAGGATGCACATGAATCTGCCAGTGTCTCTGCATGGAGGACAGACATATTTGCCCATTTAAATGAGCACTTAAGGCAGCTCATTCATTAAAAATGGGCTACCAATGGATAAAAAATGAATTTGCACCTTATTTTTTATTTTTATTTTTTTAACAGCGCACCTCAGCACATTGTATTGTGTGTTGCAGGGCAGATGCATTACTGTAGTTGTTCACTGACATGCCATTTTAAAAGAAATGGCACTGCAACATACCATACAAAGTCTTGTGTGATAACATGTGTAGTAGTAATATGCGATAACCCACCAGTATTTCTGCAGGATAACACAGTGCAGTAGTGTGGATCCAACCTCAGGGGAGGATTTTTATTATAACACAAAATAATGGAAGCAGTAAGAGTTTTTTTAGGGAAAGTCAGTTAGTTACAGCCGTATATACCTGTATGTACTATTGTAGCTGTTTTGTAAAAAGGCACAATTTAAATTTTACAAATATTTGTAATCTATTAATAAAATATCGTTTTAAGTTATATGTTTAGTAGGAATTTTGAAGATTCTTTTTTTTATGTGCTCTAACAAACATTTTAAATTTTTTTTTTTTTTTACTGAAAATATTGTTTTGATAAACTATCATAGGACATACAAAAGCAAAAAGACCATTCTTTCCACCCGACACTTTTAGTAAATTTATATGTTTGAGGGGAGGGAGGTGCAGGCATACTCCACTTTTAAGTACACAATGGGGTTTATTTACTAAAGCTGTAAAGTGCAAAATCAGGCTCACTTCTGCATAGAAACCAATGAGCTTCCAGGTTTTATTACCAAAGCTTAATTGAACAAGCTGAGAGTTAGAAGCTGATTGGTTTTTATGCAGAAGTGAAGCTGATTTTGCAGCTTTTGTAAATAAACCCCATTGTGTACCGTAAAAGTGGGGTATGCCTGTATTTTACAAACTTTCAAGGCTGTAATGTCCAAGCAAAAAAAAAAAATGAAAGCATTACCAAATTGGTCTAGCCACCCATGGTACAAAATAGAAGGCAGGGCTGGGCAGCAAAGGGTTTACCCTTTAACGTTCTAAGTTTAGTACACACTAGTAGTTTTTTTTTACTAAGTCTACCAAATGGTGGAACAGAACGTTAAAGGGTTAATACTAAAGATTTAGTAAAAAATACAAATAATGGAAAGGTAATTTTCCCCTACTTTTATAATATTAACAGCTTCTGATTTCAGTTATACTGAAGAGTTTTTTTATAATCTAGATTCAAACTGAAATTACTGTTCTAGGAGGAGCATATTTTTCTGTATAAGGTTCAGTATAAGCAAAACGGGTTCCTGTATTAAACCTTTACCTAAGTTTTCATTTCCTTATTTTCGATAAGCTGATGTGGCTCCATAAGCCCAGGGAAACAGGTGTTAAGAATAAACCATAACACCAAAGATGAAATGTAAAAGAGGTCACATATTCACTTAAATTTGGTATGGAATATTAAGAAAAGAGATACAGACTCTGAATTTTTGACAGATAATTTGTGAACCGGATGCCTGTGGAAGCAGATAATTTCAACATACTGCAAGTAGGAATGCTCCAAAAATCTGTAGAAGTAAGCACTGGCATATTTCCATGTTTCTTTTAAAGCATGAAAAATAGAAGTAATGTTTCTAAAGCTTAGAAATGAAAAAGAAAACTCCCAAATGCAGCAGTTGAATCTGATAAGGTCATCGTTTCCTTATTTCACTGCCTAAGCAAACAGATGTGTTCAATGGAAAAATGAAAGGAAATTCTAAAATCTTAAACTTAGCAATCGGGTTAATTTGAGTCATTTAAAGGGAAATAACATCTAAAAATACAGCTGTCATATCTTCATCGATGGCCTTATGCATGTGTATGCATGACACAGCTAAATTTGTTCTTCTTCCTGTAGCTGTTGACATCCTCTACATGTAACAGGGTTACTTGGACATCAGAGTGAATAGGCCAATCCAGATTTCTATCTGCGTGTAATGGAATCAAATCTCTATATGGTGACATGAAATCTATAATTAAAGCTGAAGTCCAAACAGATATAAAAAAAAAAGCAAATACTCTAAAGCTTAAATTCCAATGTAATAGAGGCAGCCTCAAATCATCAACACTATAGGTGATGGTTGACTGTCTCAAATCCCACCACTGCTGCCAGAATGTGATAACTGCACCTTCACTCTCACCCTGCTCATAGATTTTTCAGTTTGTGGGGAAAAAAATCTAAGTACCAGCAGATTGAGACTAAGGAAGTAGTCTTAGCAACCAGTGATGCACCGCCATGTCTTTAGCAACTAGTGACCTCACCCAGCCCCATTCATTTACTGGCCAGGTATCCCCAGCTATGTAAACAAATGGGTGATGTTAGTGTGACATTGCTGATAAAACATGGGAATATGCCCATATTGGTCAATGACATCACTTGAAAGACTCTGCCCCTTTTGCATTCTTTGCCGTATGGCCTGGGAGATGTCATTCTGCACTACTCAGTAATGAGATCTGACGTGTCAGCTGGTCAGTGGGATTTTTTTTGTTTATCCTGATTGACATGGACCTGCATCTCTGGACGCTGGACTACTGACAATGGATTTACATCACCTGACTGTTTTTTAACCACTTCAGCCCCAGAAGGTTTTACCCAATTCCTGACTGGGCCATTGTGATACGGCACTTAAACTGACAATTGCATGGTCGTGCGACGCTGTACCCAAGTCACATTTTTGTAATTTTTTTGGTTTAGAGGATAATTCAGCAGAAGAGGGCATTAAGGAGAAGGAGGAATAAGTAGAGGTGACTGCTTTCTGGCTGCCAGCAGAGTGACCCTGTGGGAGGTAAACAAAATATACTGTATCTGCCCATACCTCCTGGACCACATGTCTGTGATCAGGTAATCCCTGCTGTTGTCTGTGTTTCCAGCATTGTGGAAACATTCCCTAGCACATCATATTGGAGTGCAGGAAGGACAGAGGAGTGAAGAAATTGCACCCAGAAACCTGCCACAAAGGTACAGCACATGCCAAAAATTCAGAGTTCACCAAATAGAAAGGCAGGAGCTGTAAATCTAGGATTTTCGCTAAGCTGTTATTGTAATGCTGGGCATGGGGATATATATTTTCTTTCATTTGAGAAGCTGGGGCAGAGACACCTGCCTGCTGAAGGTTACAGCTGGAGATGGCAGGGTGGAGTTGGCAGAAGGTTATAGTCTATGCTTGCCCCAATTCTGTGTTGTGTAAGCCTCATCATCCTCTCTGCCATGCTCAAGTATTCAGCCATTGCAGGAGCTTCTGGACCAGTTGGTTCTTCCTGCCTTTTGTCACCCCCCTCTACATTTCCATTGCTCTCCACCTCAAAATAAATAAATTGCTGTGCATCCTCTTGCAGAAAGTGGTTCAAACTGTGCTCAGATAACTCAGCTGACAGCAGGAGTAATTGTGGATGAGGATGCAGAACAGGGTGCTTTTGCAGCTGCCACAGACTATAAAGGGGTTGTAAAGGTTTTTTATTTTTTTCTAAATAGGTTCCTTTAAGCTAATGCATTGTTGGTTCACTTACCTTTTCTTCGATTTCCCTTCTAAATGTTTTTTTTCTTTGTTTTTTTTGTCTGAATTTCTCTCTTCCTGTTCCTCCTCAGTAAGCTGTTCAGTAAGCTGTTCTGGCTGACTAAACACCGCTCGGATGATGGTGTGAAGTTTACTGAGGAGAAACAGGAAGTGAGAAATTCAGACAAAGAAAAAAACATTTAGAAGGGAAATCGAAGGAAAGGGTAAGTGAACCAACAATGCACTAGCTTAAAGGAACCTATTTAGAAAATAAAAAACAAAGCTTTACAACCCCTTTAAGCTTCTCTGCACCCAGGAAGCAGAAGAGGAGTAGGATGAAGACTTGGTTAATCACTTCACCACTACTTCCTCCACACGCTCTTGCTGTATACTACACCCAGTGTGGGTTTTGCTTCTAGATGCTGCACCACAATCACTACTTAGGCCCATGTGTATAGAAGCTTCTCACCACCACTTCTGCTGTTGTGATAAAAAAACACCCCTGCCCAGTATTACAATGGCTTACTTTCCAATATGGAATTCATCATGCACACCAGTTGATTGAAATTTTACAGTCACCTGCATGCAACCAAGCACAGGAATGTGGTTTCTAAGATAACTAGCCAGTTTTAAAGTAGGTGCAATAGGTGGCTTATTTGCAAAATATTTCTGGCAGATTTCCTAAGGCAGTATAGAGCCAGCAGATTGTGTATCAATAACCAGGAGTGGCCCTTGCAGAAGAAGTGGTAATAGTTACTGTGGACAACATTTTCCTGGAATGAAAGTATTATATTTATCTACGCTTATAATGGTAACTTCTGGGTCAATTCTTCTAGCAGTAGAAGTCTGCCAGAATTTTTCAAAGTGTCCCATTTCTTACGTGTACAGCACTGTGTATCTTTAGCAGAGCATAGTTTGCAATGTGCTGTATGCAACCACACCTGAAGAAGTACTTGTTATGTGTATGTGCTGCTTTACATTTTACAGTTTAGATGATTATCTTGTTGTACCTTTTGTACTGGTCCTTAAAACAGAACTATACTCACCTCAGCTTCAGTAATTTGGTGTCTCCGATCTCCCAGCCTCGCAGTTGATATTGACCAGTTGGGGGTGATGTCACTCCTGTGCATGCATTGGAGTTCAGAATTACTGAATTTTTACAGTGAGCTGTGCATGCACAGCTCACTGTACAAGGGCAGACATGCATGTAAGCAATGTATTTGTAATGTATTAGCAATGTAATGTAATGTATTAGTAATGCATGTCTCTTCTGCATTAAAATTCCTGCCTGTTCGCCCATTTTTAATTTTGCTCTAAAGTTTCACTTTAATATGTTTCTTAGAAGAAGCCAACTCTAAATTCTCAGTTTGTATTGTGCCAGTAGTCCCCTGACTAAAGGTTTTTTCCTTCGTCACAGCAGAGTTAAATCATGTTCCAAGAGCAATCTTTCTTTATTGCAATTTATTTATTGCAATTGAAATGTATTTATTGAAATGCATTTATTGTTTGCATAGTTGGTCTCTTATCATTCCAAGTGATATAGCACCAAACTCACAGGTAACAACTAGGGATGAGCTTGGTGTTCGAGTCGAATGCATGTTCGACTCGAACACCAGCTGTTCGCCCATTCGGCAAAGCCAGAACTCTGTGGGCCATTCGCGACATATTCGTGTGGTGCCAAATTGCCCATAATGCACTGCGCCATCGCAGTGCATTGCTGGCTCATGATTGACCAAGCATGCACTGTGACCCCGCATGCTTGACCAATCACAGCTCCGGCAACGAGGAGAGCCATAATTGGCCACAGCCAGGATGCCTGTGGGCAATTATAGCTCAGGGTGTTAAGTACATGCCCCACACTATATAAGGCCGCCAGCGCGACGACCTTGCGTAGTGTGTTGCAGCGGTCAGGGAAAGAGCAGGATAGGCATGGACAGTGTCTTTGTGGCTTGAAAACCTAGCGCTGTTAAATTGGGTGTTGTGTGCCTCCAGCACAGTATACACCTGAAGCTACCCTTTATTGCTGGTGTTCTGTTTCTGTAATACAAGTGGGTGTTGAACATTAGATCTATCAATATTTTTGTGGAATAAATGATTGAAAATGCATAATTTCTCTTATGTTTTCATGTATATTACCTTTATCTGTAAGCACTATTTGATTAAAGGTCTATTGTTTGCTATTCAAGTACGTACTGTATATTGAATTAGTAATACTTTTTTATAGGGTGTGCTTAATTTTTCACATGACTGTAAATTCTTTGTGGCTATATATTGTAAATTAAAATTTTTGTGCACAGAATTCATATACTGTTTATTGTACTTAATATTGCAGGGCATGTGCATACATCCACTGTAGGGATAAGCTTTAAAGCGGAGGTCCACCCTAAAGTGGACCTTCCGCTCATTGGAATCCTCCCCCCCTCCGGCGCCACAATTGGGACCTTTCAGGGGGAGGGGGGTGCAGGTACCTGTACAGTACAGGTATCTGCACCCACTTCCGGGATAGCTCTCTGCGGAAAGGGGCGTAGATTATTGTGCAGCGCAACTCGAGCATACGCATTAGGGAACCGGGAAATGAAGCCGAAAGGCTCCACTTCCTGATTCCCATACCCAAGATGGCGGCGGCAGCACCCGAGAGACGATCGAGAGATCGGCTTCGGGTGCCGACATCGCGGGCGCGCTGGGCGGGTAAGTGTCCTTATTTTAAAAGTCAGCAGCTGCAGTATTTGTAGCTGCTGGCTTTTAAAAAAAAAAAACGGCGGAACTCCCGGCGGACTCCCGCTTTAAGTCTTATCAAAGCCCTATCAAAATTCTACATTGTTTTTTATGTATTTGGTCACTCCTTACTACAGTGCCAGAGCAGTGTAAGCAGTTTAGGAGGAGTTCAAAAGGGGGCCTAAACAGACTTTCCTTCTTTGTTCCAATTACTAACTTAGCCATTTCAGCCATTAGTGAACACTTTATATGGAAAATACAGTAGATATGCAATGCATTTTGTTCTAAATTCTGGCTCGTTTACTCCATCGTTCACCTAGTACTCATGCAAGTGGTCCTGGCCATCATCATAATAATCAATGTCTACTTTTGCAAGTAATGTCTCAAAGGAATTCAGGCCTGTTCAGTGCTGGTTAGACAAGACTGAAGTCAAATAAAGATTCCTAAAACGTATTTGATACAGTTTCAGGAAACTAACATATGTTAAAAGGAACTGCTTTTAAGAATCTCAGACATTTCATAAGCATACTTATGGATCTCTGAAAGCACTTCTGCTTTCATTTATTCTTTGCAAGGGTACCCATACACCAGCCTGTTTTATCTAAAGCTTTATGGCCCCATTAGCTGGTTTTGGGAAGATTTAAGCACAAGATAATAGTATTTATATGTAGAAGTAGCTGGATTTAACCATTCCCGCCTATAGCAAAATGATGGCCGGGTCAATGTTGCATAACAGCTCAGTTGTCATTCAAAGTGTGACAACACTGAAAGCTTAAAATTGTCCTGGCCAGGAAGGGGGTGAGAGTGCCCAATATTGAAGTGGTTAAAGCAGTATTGAACCAAACACAAACTTATTTTATTGCAGCTTATCAATTCTTTGATGAGATAGTTACATTCTTTTTTAGTCTTTTTTTCCCCTTTATTTTCACGCGGTAATCCCACTAGTAACAGGCCAAGCTGTTCAGCAAAAGTGGCAGTTAGAGGTTTAAGACAAACCAATTAACACTGACAGAAGTGTTTAAAATGGTCAGCTTGTATCCATTTATGTAAAACCTTTATCCTAAAAGGAAAAAACTGTTTTAATGTATCTGCCTAAAAATTACTAGCTGAAGTATGGCCTTAACTTGTCATTTCATCTAAATCTGCTAGTATATCAAACACTACCCTCTTCCCATACTGACAGCACTACCATCCAAAGGTGACTCCCCCATCCAGAGTTAATACAGGAAGTGCATTACTGGCAAAGAATAGGTAAAAAAAAGGAATCTAATGCAACTACCATGTTTATGGAATGGTAAGCTGCAATATAATACATTTTCATTTGCAGGTCCATACCACTTTAATTGGCCGAATTTTAGAAAATGAATAATGATTAGGGGAGAAAAAGGTAGATATGAGATGGGTTATGTGACAGGAAGCCAGGAAAATCTATGGGTTATGACCAAGATGGGAGATATATTTGTCCCAGGTTTATGCTGTACATGGATTACTTTTGGGTTTCTGCTGGATAGTGAGTCTGTTTGGGACTCAATAAGGGTTAACAAACTCAGGTGTAACAGATGAAGCACTCAGGGCTCTATAAAACTCCTAGGTTGCTTCAATGAAGGCCTTCACCCTGGAACCAGATTCTGCGTAGGACTGGGGAGCAGCTTCTTCTGAGTGGTGAGATTAAAGCCTTGTACACACGATCAGATTTTCTGATGGGAATTGTGTGATAACAGGCTGTTGGGGGAAAATCCAACCATTTGTATGCTCCATTGGGCAATTGTTGTCAGATTTTCCACGGATAAATGTTGGTTAGTAGGTTCTAAAATTTTCCACGGACAAATGTCTGTTGTTGGATTTTCTGAGCATGTACATAAGTCCGTCGGACATAAGTCCAAAGTACAAACACGCATGCTCAGAAGCAAGGATGAGCCAGAAGTAGTTGGTCTTGTAAACTAGCGTTCATATTTGAGAATTAACATTTGTGTTGTAGCAAATTATGAAATTTCAAAATGCAGCGCACATTTGCTGGTGATACTGATGGAGTTATTGTGAACGAATTTTCAAAAGCTTTTTTTTCTAGTGATATCAAGAATAATATTATTATGTTTTTTTGGGCAAGTTACCCCAACACCATTATCCTGTAGATTTTAAGATCAAAGCAACATACAATCAAAGATACAACTATGTTGGGGTGCCTTGTCAATTTTACGTTGTATGTTTTTAAATGTAACTGCCTATTCCCAAACTGTCATTTGAAGTAAAACACATAGCCAAGTATTATTCTACACACATTTTTTTATTGCGCATTAAAAAAAGAAAGCAAATAAAATTAGACATGCTATCTGCTAATAGAACTTAACCAAAAAAGGTCAACAATGCCAAGGGTTGGAGACAACATGGGTCCATCATCCAGAGATAATTCTGAAAATCATCTGGATTTTTCTCCTGCAGCAATGGCATAGGACATACCGTATTTATCGGCGTATAAAACGCGCCAGCGTATAACATGCACCCCAAGTTTAGGAGGGAATTTTAAAGAAAAAAACTTTTAGGAGGGAAGTTTAAGGAAAAAACCTTATATTTAAATGCCCATCAATGCAGCCGTGTCAGTGTCATTTGCAGCCTTGCATTGCAGCCTTCCATTGCAGCCTTGCATGTAATTTGCAGCCTTCCATTGCAGCCTTGCCTGTCATTAGCAGCCTTCCATTGCAGCCTTGTCAGTCATTTGCAGCCTTGTCAGTTTCTTTTGCAGGCTTTCCGTTTAAAAATGGTGCCGCCGAGATACAGAGCGGATGTCCTGTGTATCTCGGTGGCGCTCGGTAGCTCTCGGCTGTTCTCGGCTATTTTCGGCCGCACTCTGCCATTCTTGGCTATTTTCGGCTGTTCTCGGTGGCTTTTCGCTATTCTCTGCTATTTTCGGCCGCACACGGCCATTCTCGGCTATTTTCAGCTGTTCTCGTGGCTTTCGGAAGCCTCAGAGAACAGCCGAAAGTCGCAGAGAACAGCCAAAAATAGCCGACAATGGCCGAGTGCGGCCGAAAATAGCTGAGAGCGGCCGAAAACTGTTGAAAATAGCCGAAAACTGCAGAGACCCGCAGAAAAGGCAGAAGAGCTCGCAATAGGCGGCGGATCAGCGTATAACATGCACCCACGATTTTCCCCTGATTTTAAGGGGAAAAAAGTGTGTGTTATACGCCGATAAATACGGTAATTGGTCACGATTAATAAAGCAACCAATGTTTGGTCCAACGACTCCTCCTCCTCCTCCTGTTCCTGGATTGGGTCAAAGCAATAACGCCAAGGCCAATAATAAATAACACATTATCTCCTCCGATTCCACAATATGTCTGGTTGCCAAACAGCTGCTAAGAAACTAACTAAAAGCACGAACTGAAAAGCACAAACTGAAAAGCGCTAAATGAAAAGCGCTAAATGAAAAGCGCTAAATGAAAAGCGCTAAATGAAAAGCGCTAAATGAAAAGCGCTAAATGAAAAGCGCTAAATGAAAAGCACAAAATGAAAAGCAAGAATCAACACTCACCAAACTTATACTAATACGAAATCAGCAAAAGGAGCCCAAAGGTTGGTGCTAAAGAGCTGAAAAACCACGTAGTACGCCAGTACGTTTGTGTTTGTTGCCCAACAATTCCTTGCTGTTTGTATGCAAGACAAAATCCAGGCGTACGCCTTCCGACCAAAGTCTGAGGTTTTGTCTGTGGGAAATCCGAACGTATGTACGAGGCTTAAGTCTGTATGACTAAAAGACTCTGTTTTTCTGTATTCCAGACAGGTTTTTGGGCAATAGTAGGCTGTTCCAGACCAGGTAGATAGGTTCCTGTGTTTTGAAGTTAGACACCCAAAGTGTAAAGGGTTTATTTTCTGTCTTGTTTTATTTTTGCTGTTTTTGATACCTGCACTTGTAACCACAGACTTTAAAATAAGCTACTGTTTTGTTTCCACAAAGATCCTGCTGTCTGTCCGTGCTTACTCCACTGTGCTGTGACCCATCCAGGGGGTCATGCACACCCTGCTACTGAGCTAATCCTTCATAGTTAACATACTAAAAAACACAATTTCGGGCCAAATTGTTGTTTGTTTAAAGGGCACTAACCCACTGACCATAGTATTCAATAAGTAAAGAAAGCTGAATAAGAAAACAACTGCAGATTGACTGCATATTACTGTACTTTTTACATTGCTCTCTGCCTTAGGTAAGCTCATAATAATATTAACAGAGCATGATGGTGAATCATAAACACCTATAGAAAGATGAAATTATCTTATGATTAACAGTATAATTCCTTTATAATCAGAACAGAACAGGTAAAATCAAAGGCTTTTGTTTCTCAGTTGCACAGTATTTCTTAATCATTGAAGACCAAGAGCAGATGTCTAAATCTTTATGTTGCTTTCACTCGCTCACTCACATGTATATCAAGCATGTTTGTATGTGAGCTTTAAGGATCATTTAAAGAGTACTTATAAATAACCCAACCTACTATGTTTCTAATATTAACATTTTGCCTAGTGACATACCCTCTCTATACCGTGATTCTAGAAGTGCCTGCAAATATCCAGCCTTCCCAAGCTTGTGATGAAAATAGTCTTGCAAATCCAAGTCATAAAAATACTTTTATGGTACAGAAATATTTCACATTTCTGTATAAGGATTAAGATATAAATATGGGAAGTTCAAAGTGGCATTTATTTTAGTAGTTACTATAATTAACTACAGTTAAACTCTAAAATTCACAACTCAACACTTCCTAAGGCAATGCATCTTAGAACATTTGGATCCTTTCAAAATGTATGCATTCAAGGTTTTTTAACCCTTTTTTTTTGTACAATTTAAAGTATACTTTTAAGCTTAAATTAAAGTCTGTGTAAACCCAGTCACTAAAATCTCATGTACGCTTTAACACGTTAATGTCTTATCAAAAGCCATGTTTAACAGTTTGAAAGCTTGTTTTTTTATTAAGTGCTTGTTGCCCACCCACCGTCAAATGATGGTGGGGCGGCGCGGATCTCGTTCTAACTTCAGCTTGTCCAATTATCCTCTGACAAAAAATAAAACCTGGAAGCTGACTGATTTCTATACAGAGCTGCACCAGATTTTGTACTCTCCAGTTTTAATAAACCAACCCCTTTGCTTGAAGTGTCTGCAAACATGTACAGATTGTTGTATTGTATTGCATATGTAATGTTGTAATTATTGATCTTTTCTTAAAATTCTGGCTTTCATGTTGATCCAATGGCTTTAAGAGTTCAGCTTTTTCTCTGAATTTGATTGTTGCATGCTTTTTCTGTATTGAAGTCAGAGATAAAGCAGATATTAATGGCAAGCTATGTATTTCTTACAGTAAATGTTGCCTTTAAATATGCTTAGGATAACATCAGATATATTGCCAAAAAAGGGACAATTTAATAGTCAACTTTGTGCTTCTGCATGTCAACCCCAGCACCCTAAAGCGACATTGTCACGTCTTCCATTCAGGGCAGAGGAAGTGTCTCTGTAAAAGAGCTTCCTGACCAACTAATACTTATCACAGCAGCACTCCCCCAACACTCCTTCTTTTCCATTGTACTCCAGTCCTGTATTACTAAACATGTACCTTAATACTGTGCATTGTAAGAAGTAATGGATGTACTTACCATGCTGCATGTGGAATAAGCATTATATCTAACAATGGACACTGTGGAGTTGATGCCTGTAAAGAACTGTCTGGCCTTGGCCAGTGTGAAACAATATAATTTTTAATGATGAGTTTGCTTATTGGCCTGAAACAGGTCATTTTTAGACAAATTTGCAGGCAGAACATTTTGTTTCATATCCAATATGCCACGTTCACCCTTTAACCTTGGTCCTCAGACTCCCAACCAGTGGCGGAATTATCAGGGTCGCACCAGTCGCATTTGCGACTGGGCCCTTGAGTTTCGCCACTGTAGGGGGGCCCGCCGCTGCCCCAGATATAGTACTGGTTATTTACGGGGAGTCTGCGTCTGCTCCGCCCACCCTCTCCGTCTGCTCCGCCCATTCTCTCCAGCTGCTCCACCCATCCTCTCCTCCTGCATTCACGGACCCATCCATCTTCTCTGTCTCCGCCTGCAGTGCACTCATGGCACAGTCCCCGACCCATCTTCTCTGGCTCCGCCTGCAGTGCACTCACGGGCACAGTCCCTGCCCATCTTCTCCGGCTCCGCCTGCAGTGCACTCACGGGCACAGTCCCCGCCCATCTTCTCCGTCTTCGCCTGCAGTGCACTCACGGGCACAGTCCCCGCCCATCTTCTCCGGCTCCGCCTGCAGTGCACTCACAGGCACAGTCCCCGCCCATCTTCTCTGTCTTCGCCTGCAGTGCACTCACAGGCACAGTCCCCGCCCATCTTCTCTGTCTTCGCCTGCAGTGCACTCACAGGCACAGTCCCCGCCCATCTTCTCAGACTCCGCCTGCACTCTTGCGTACTCACAGGAAGGAGGGGGAACTCAGTGATCTGGAAGTGAGTAGCACCATCTCTCAATATCAACACTGCCACTGATTCCCCACACACACCACCACCACTGCACTGATGCCCCCACACCACCACCACTGATACCCCCACACCACCACTACTGCCACTGATACCCCCCTCACCACCACTACTGCCACTGATACCCCCCACACCACCACTACTGCCACTGATACCCCCCACACCACCACTACTGCCACTGATACCCCCTCACCACCACCACTATTGCCACTGATACCCCCCACACCACCACTACTGCCACTGATACACCACCACCCCCACTACTGCCACTGATACCCCCCACACCACCACTACTGTCACTGATACCCCCACACTGCCACTGATAACCCCCTCACCACCACCACTGCCATTGATACTCCCCACACCACCGCTACTGATACTCCTCCACACCACCACTATTTCCACTGATACTCTTCCACACCATTACTACTGCCACTGATACCCCCCTTCGCCACTGCCACTGATACCCCCCTTCGCCACTGCCACTGATACTCCCCACACCACCGCCACTGAAACTCCTCCACACCACCACTATTGCCACTGATACTCTTCCACACCACCACTACTGCCACTGATACACCCCCACACCACCACTACTGCCACTGATACTCCCCCACACCACCACTACTGCCACTGATACCCCCCTCACCACCACCACCGCTACTGCCACTGATACCCCCCACACCACCACCACTGCCACTGATACCCCCACACCACCACCACTGAAACCCCCACACCACTGCTGCCACTGATCCACCCCACCATGACCACTACTGCCACTGATACCATTCCCCTCCCCACCACTCATCTCATCCCACCCCCCAACTACCAGCCTTGCCATGGATACCGTCCTCCAATCACTGCTGCCACTCATTTCATCCAATGCCCCCCACCGCTGCCACTTATCCCATCCCCCTCCAACCATCACCCTTGCCACTAATCTCATTCCCCCCACCACCTCTGCCACTCATCCCATTCAATCCCCCCTACCACTGATCCCACCCCCAACCACAACCCTTGCCACTGATCCAATCCCCCCTCACAGCTGGCAATCATCTTACCCCCCACCACCACCACTGCCACTGATCCCATCCCCACGCAACCACCACTGCTGCCACTGATCCCACTGCCACTGATCCAATCTCTTCCTCACTGCTGCCACTCATACCATCCCACACCACCACCAATGCCACTGATCCCATCCCTCCCTGACCACCACTGATCCCATCCCCCACCGCTGCCACTCATCCCAGAGGCACAATTGCAATAGCGCACATGTTGCCCCTGAACCCCTGGATAGGGGGGCATTTAGAGGAAGAAATCCCCTTCATTTTTCTCTTGCAGCCACTAAAAGTCTGCTTCTCCTTCTCTCCCTCTGAGAATTCAGTGGCTGCAGGCATTCAGTGGCTGCAGGTGGAAAAATGGAGGGGATTTGTTCCCCCTCCTATCCAGGTCCTGCTGCCCCCGGGATCAGTGGAAAGGACCCTGGCCGGAGGTCAGAGGGGCCCTCCATGATTTCTTGCACCGGGGCCCTGAAGGTTCTAGTTACGCCTCTGCTCCCAACAGTTAATATTGTGGGGTAAGGGGATTTAGGGGGCTGGATAACTCAGCCCCTCACTATAAAGGGTGGGCTGAGAGCATAATTACATTGTGTATGATCTTCTATAGGAAGAAGATAGGGATAGATCACTGATTACATAGTTACATAATTGAATAAAGACTTTAGCCCATCCAATTCAATGTGTGTGTGTGTTCTTGTTAATAACATTACCCATACCCTGTATATTGCATCGCTAAGATTCCCATCTAAGGCCGCGTACACACGCGGGGACTGTTCGCCCAACTTTGTCCGTCAAACAGTTTCGGCAAACAGTCCGCTCAAAATTAGCATGGACGGACATGGCCACACACGACGGACGAACAGTTTGCTGAAACCGTGCGCGATGACGTGAACGGCACGTACGACGGGACGAAAAATACGACGTCCTATACACTGCATTATAACTTTCGGCGTGAAAATCCTTTCTGAGCATGCGCGCAACTTTGTTTGACGAACAAGCCTACACACGCGGGGACTGTCCGCTGAAACAAGGTTTCAGCGGACAGTTTTTCGGAATTTCCGAAAAACCTTGTTCAGCGGACTGTTCGCTGAAACTGTCCGCTGAAAGCCCACACACGAGCGGACTGTCCGCTGAAACTTGGTTTCAGCGGACAGTTCAGCGAACAGTCCCCGCGTGTGTACGCGGCCTAAGAGTTTTTTTTAACATTTTCAATACTCCCCATGGACACCACCCACTTTGGAAGGGAGTTCCACATTCTTACTGCTCTGACAGTAAAGAACCCCTTACACAGTTTAAGGTTAAACTTCTTCTTCGCCAACTTCATTGAGTGGCCACGTGTCCTTTTAAGTGGCCTGAGACTAAATAGATTTTTCCTTATGCTAGAATCACCTTTAAGATATTTATATATTGCTATCATATCCCTTCTTAAGCATCTCTTTTCCATGGAGAATAAGTTTAATGTTTGTAGTTGTTCCTTATAACTGATATTTTCCAGCCCCCTTATTAGCTTTATTGCCCTTTTCTGAACTCTCTCAAGTTCCAGCATATCCTTCCTGAGGACTGGGGACCAGAACTTGACAGCATACTCAAGATGTGACCAGACCAGAGTGTTGGTTGCATAGGGATTGCATAGGGAGTGATTAGGCTCAGTTAGCAAATTGTCCTTTACCCGTGATTTGCAGTGGTGCTATACATCCTCTTGTGTACCAAACTTTCCAGATCTGATAACCTCATGCTTAACAGGGTAGCTTAATAGTCTATGCCAGATATGCCAGATACAGTCGTCTGTCTATTTAATTCAAAAAACATACCTAGGATCTTACCAGATCTCTCCAGGGAATGTTGGCTTTTTTCCCTGTTCCCTGGCTATATCCTGCATATAAACAGCCGTGTGACATTGGTGCACCACATGGCTTAAGTCACTGCACACTGTCCAGGCACAGCTTGACAGTCTGCAACACACCTTGGCTGCTTGGAGCTGTCCAGCTTCATCAGCACCTGCCTATGCCAGCATGTCAGACAGAAGAGTGCCATCTGCACCACGCAGCGGTTAGTAGATCTGTGTCTTTTTTAAAGGTAAATATGTATGTTTATTTGTTTCAGAAAAGGTGACAGAGACCATACAGTAAAGAGGTAGCAACAACAAAATTTGGTCAGAAAAGGCATCAGAGGATGCAAGTCGCATCACAACTCAACATAATAATATAAATAAAATAGCATAAAGTGTTACAGAAACATCAGGCTAGGACACTAAAATATAAATGAAGAGATAGCGTAACAAGCTAAATATAATACTAGTACAGTGTATTTGGTCATAAGAAAAAAAGATATCTTATCCGACCTGCTGTATAATAGAGAAGAAGAGTAACGGGAGTGAGATAAAAGTGGGCCTGAAGGCCTAAGGGACGAAAAGAGGGGGGATAGAGAATCAAATATAGAGGAAAAGAGCAGGAAAAATAAAATAAAAACAAAAAGCAACCATAAGTGTCCTGATGTCCATCACTTAACCAAAAATGGTCAAGGTTCAAGTGAACAGGTAGGGGAAACAGAAACGGAGATCAAGCATTTCCAAGAGTCAGAAGAGGAGAAATGGATCCAAAATACCAAAGCGTTTTAAATGTATTGAAGGAATAAGAGTCAAAGACTAAAGCCCCATACACACTATCAGTTTTTCTGCTGAGTTTTTCCTTCAGATTTACCAAAACCATATAATATGAGGTCAAACTTCAGGAGTTTCAATGTGTATGCAATCAGGCAGGCCCTTCTACTACATGGTTTTGGTAAACCTGAAGGAAAAAATCTGCAGAAAATCTGATAGTGTGTATGGGGCATAACATCTCTTCTTCTCTCATGATATCATTGACCATTGAAACCCATTGCAAAAGAGGTGGGGTGATAGTGGAGTTGCAGTGAGCAGGCACGACCTCTCTAGCCATGGAAAGAAAATGATGCAGCAAATATCGCAATGATCTATGTGTTTTTTTATTGAATCTCTTTGCTGTTTTGCAGGAATACAAGGGACTGCTGCATTGCTGTAATAGACCATAGCTATGCATGCAGCATGTGTGCGTTGATGCAAATATTGTCTGTATGTGCTGGTTTATCAGGCTCCCTGTGTAATGCAGGAAAAAAATCAGCAGTGGATTATTGTACTGAGTCGCATCAGTAGTTAGTAATCAGTGCCCTTTTTATGTAGATATACCCTGTCAATCCATAATATTCCAAATTTTAAACCTGTAGTGAAAAATCCTATACTAATATTAGTGTCATTTAGAAAGTCAATAGTATAAGGAGACATTATTATTATTGTATGTGTGTGAATATGATTGTGTGTGTGTGTGTCTGAGGGGGACTGCTTAAAGTTTATGGGAGACACGTGATGGGGGGGGGGGGGATTTATTAACCATTGCTTTCATTTCAGTGTGGTGTACTTAATGCATCGATAATAGTCCCTTCCCTTGTACTGACCCTCACCCCACTCCAAGCTTAAGATCACTGGTTTTAGATATTTCCCATTTATGTCAATAACTTCAAGAGTACACAATGCGCGATCTTATCAAATACATCAGATAATGAACAACTTTATGCCTATTTGTCAGTTCAAATGTACATTGATCCATTTTTTCAAACAAATGAAGTCAAGTACATAGTCTATAAGCTTTTTAAATTGCTTCTGTCATTTTACAATGCTGTATAATATACAAGAACATGTGTTCCACATGTCTTTAGTGCATGTAATCACACATGTAGTCAGTCCTCTCAAATCTGAAAATCTCACCCATTACATGGGAGGTAGCAATTCGCCTGAATGCCAATTCCATTTGTTTGTGCATGGATCATGGGCTTTGAAGTTTGTAAAATTGCTTCTGTCATTTACCAATGCTGCAACATATAAACATTGGTTACTCTCAAATTGTTATATCTTATGAAGATTAAATTATCATGTTTAACTGAAATGATAAAATGTGGCTAAATCAGGTGTTCCACGTGTCTTTAGTGCATGTGATCTCATATGTATTCAGGCCTGCCAAATCTCATTCATCACAGGGCAGATGGTAATCACCTAAATTATCAGTACCAAAGTTATCGTTTTTTCCATATCTGATGATCTCACCCTTTACAAGCTAACGAGTAATGAGCAGTTACCTGTATATACTGTATAATCCAACCTCTTCAAAAAGTACATAGTGTGATCTTATCTTAGATTTTAAACAAACTTATGGCCATTTGTCAGTTTAAATGTGCATGGATCCATGTTTTCATCCAAATATAGTCAAGGACATAGTCTGTAAAGTATTTGAAGTGACACTAAAGGCAATTTTTTTTATCAAATAAAATGAATGCAATATGTTTAAATAAATATAGAATATACCTTCTTTCCCTTCTTTTTCATCTCTCAAATGCAAGCATACAATTATTCTCAGATTTCCTGTTCTATGGTGGCTATGTTTGTAGCCCATGTCCTGCTTGTGCATGTGAACATGAACACCCTTTTCTGCTTGGCCCCGAGATGGACTACACATCTGCGTGTGAACACATTCAGCTACATAGTTACATAGTTAGTCAGGTTGAAAAAATGACACAAGTCCCTTGTCATTTGGCAAGCGATCACAAATAAATTCTGATGTACTGCTCTATATTGAAAGAATAGATGCTACCATCATTGTGTGCCCTTGGTCCTTGTGTACTTTTCAAACATGACAATGATTCAAAACACACATGTAAGGCCACTGTTAGATTTCTAAAGAAGAACACACTGATCTGATTCCAAGCGAACACCTATGGGGAATTCTGAAGAGACAAGTTGAGCATTACTCTCCATCCAACATCCAGGCTCTAAAAAAAGTCGTTCTTGAACAATGGAAAAAGATAAATGTTGCAATATGTCACCAACTACTGTAGTTCATTCCATGCCTAGAAGACTTGGTACTGTCCTTACAAATCATGGAGGTCGTATAAAATTCTAGATGTAGTAATTTTTGTTGTGGGGTGTATTCATTTTTGCATCAACTAATTTGAGTAAAACTGAGGATTTTGTAATCTAAGTTACATTATTAACCTTACTTTCATGTAGTGGAGCTAAACAAATGTTCTATAAAACTATTTTGTCAAAATTTGGGAATTGTTCTTGTGTTTACTTTGATTTAAATCTTACTTTTCAAAAGTAGTGTACACCATCTATGCTGAGTACTATATACAGTATATATATATATATATATATATATATATATATATATATATATATATATATATATATATTGTAAGGGATCTTCCCGGGGTAGGGTGTGTTTGGACACAGTTCACAGCAGACTTGGAATATATGAAGCAGATCTTGGCGTTTATTCGTGGTACAAACAGTCCAGCAAACAAAACATACAGCAACACCGTGCTTTCTAAGTACAACAAAATAAACAAAAGACCTAGCCCGGCTGGGCGCTTACTAACAGGTTCTTCTCACCTATCTGACAATTATAAAGACAGCGTCTTTTCGTCTGGATATCGCAGGGTGGGTTTTAGCTCCAGCAGTGTCTGTGCTTGCAGCTTCCTTCAACATACAGGCTGTTCATTCCCTGTCTGGGAGCAATCACCTGCAGGCCTTGCAGAGCCTTTACCTTCCCAGGCTAATTAGGATCAAAGCTCACCTGATCCCAAACCCAGAACTGGATCGGGGGATGTGGAATGACAGGTCCCTCTACCAAACCTACCTGCCATTCCATATAAACCCAGGCCCGGCAAAATTACTTAACCACTCAACAGCATATCGCTGCTGAGAAACTGATCCATCCTGGATTTACCATCTCACACTCTGTCGCAACCTAGGTGAGATGTACACCCCCTCGATCACTTCTCCAGTGACATGTCTACATATCCCCCCCCTCTTTTTCAGACCGGAGGGCTGAGCCTTTTGTCCCCACAGACAACTTACCCTTGACAATGCATCAGCATTTGCCTGTAATTTCCCTGGCCTGTGTTCCACAGTGAAATTAAAGTTTTGTAGGGACAGAAACCATCTAGTCACTCTTGCATTTCTCTCCTTGTTTAACTTCATCCATGTTAGGGGGGCATGGTCTGTCACCAACTTGAATTTCCTGCCTAGCAAGTAATACTTTAAAGCTTCTAGAGCCCACTTTACTGCCAAACATTCTCGCTCCACAATGGCATAATTTTTCTCGGCCGGGGTTAGTTTCCTACTCAAGTACGTCACTGGATGCTCCTCACCATTCACTACTTGTGAGAGTACTGCACCTAAGCCTGTGTTAGAGGCATCTGTCTGGACCAGAAATTCTCGCCTGAAATCGGGGGTAACTAAGACAGGTGGTTGGCACAAGGCAGACTTAAGGCTTTGGAAAGCCTTCTCGGCCTCTGGGGTCCACGTGACCATTGCTGTCTTTCCGCCCTTTGTCAAGTCAGTTAGTGGAGCCGCAACTGAGGCAAAGTTCGGCACAAATCTACGGTAATACCCCGTAATACCCAGGAAAGCTCTAACCTGTTTCCTTGTCAGGGGTCTAGGCCAATTCTGTATTGCCTCAATTTTATTTAGCTGTGGCTTAATCAACCCTCTCCCAATAATGTAGCCTAGATATTTGGCCTCTTCTAGGGCTAGAGCACACTTCTCGGCATTTATGGTCAACCCCGCATCACTTATGGCATCCAACACGGCCTGTACCTTACAGAGGTGACTTTCCCAATCAGGGCTAAAAATGACCACATCATCGAGGTAGGCAGCTGAGTAATCACGATGTGGTCGCAGAATCAAGTCCATCAACCTCTGGAAAGTTGCAGGCGCTCCATGTAACCCGAATGGCATCACTACATACTGGAATAGCCCATCAGGGGTGGAGAATGCAGTTTTCTCTTTAGCCTCACCAGAAAGTGGAATCTGCCAGTAGCCCTTTGTGAGATCGAGAGTGGTTATGTACCTGGCGTTACCCAACTTCTCAATCAACTCATCTACCCTGGGCATAGGATACGCATCGAACTTGGAGATCTCATTCAACTTTCTGAAATCGTTACAGAACCTCCAAGTTCCATTGGGCTTTGGGATTAGCACAATTGGGCTGGACCATTCACTCTGTGACACCTCAATTACCCCCAGAGCAAGCATACGTTTTACCTCGGCAGATACGGCTTCCCTACGTGCCTCCGGTATCCTATAGGGCTTAAGGTTTACTCTGCTTCTAGGCTCAGTTTCAATGTGATGATGGATGAGGTGTGTACGCCCTGGGAGGTCAGAGAACTTTTTTTTGTTTTTCTGTAAAAATTCCTGAGCCTCCTGTTTCTGTGACACTGATAGAGTATCACCTACCTTGACTGGAGGGATTGGTTGTGACAAATCATTAACAGTATTTGTCGCCACCAAGGATTCCCTGTCTTTCCAGGGCTTGATCAAGTTTATGTGATAAACTTGGAAAGGCTTCCTTCTACCTGGTTGGTGCACCTTGTAGTTCACCTCACTGATCTTTTCAACAATTTCATAAGGACCTTGCCACTTCGCCAAGAATTTACTCTCAACAGTGGGGACTAGTATAAGGACCCTATCGCCTGGGTTGAATGTCCTGATTCTTGCGGACCGGTTGTAAATTCTACTTTGGGCCTCTTGAGCCCTCTGGAGGTGTTCCCTTACCAGGGGCATTACAGTGGCTATACGGTCCTGCATTTGTGCTACATGCTCAATAACACTCTTGTATGGGGTGGACTCATTCTCCCATGTCTCTTTTGCAATGTCCAGTAGACCCCTAGGGTGATGACCATAGACCAACTCGAATGGTGAGAACCCTGTGGACGCTTGGGGCACCTCCCTAATAGCAAACATGAGGTAGGGTAATAAATGATCCCAGTCACGACCATCTTTTGCCACCACTTTCTTCAACATATGTTTCAAAGTCTTATTAAATCTCTCCACCAATCCGTCCGTCTGGGGGTGGTACACAGAGGTACGGATGTGTGAGATTTTAAATAGTTTGCATAATTCCTTCATTACTTTCGACATAAATGGCGTACCTTGGTCAGTTAGGATTTCTTTGGGGATCCCAGTCCTAGAGAACATATAAAACAACTCACGTGCAATTGTTTTAGATGCAGTGTTTCTTAAGGGTACAGCCTCAGGATAGCGGGTCGCATAATCCAGGACTACCAAAATATACTGGTGTCCTCTAGCTGACTTTACAATGGGACCCACTAAATCCATGGCAATACGCTCAAAAGGCACCTCTATAATAGGGAGCGAAACCAAAGGACTGCGAAAATGTGACACTGGGGCACTAACCTGACATGTGGGGCACGACTCACAGTATTTTTTAATGTCATCAACTCATCATATATGGCCGGCCAAAAAAACCTCTGGAGAACCCTCTCTCGCGTTTTGTCAGTCCCCAAGTGTCCCCCAAGAACATGGTTATGTGCCATGTCAAGCACCTGACGCCGGTACGGCTTAGGTACCAGAAGCTGTTCCACAATCTCATCTTTAACCTTATTGACTCTATAGAAAAGATCATTAGTCACCGAAAAATGTGGAAATCTTTTTTCAGCATCTGGTTCCTGAGGTACCCCGTTCATAACAGCAACCTGCTCTCTCGCATTTTTGAGAGTGGGGTCCTGTAATTGTGCAGTCCCAAAATTATCGCTAGACACCTCTAAGTCTAGTATATTTTGCTCAGTGGGAGGATCCTCCTCCCCAACCAGGACCTGCAAAGGAAAACAATCATTTTCATCCTGCATACTTTTATCATTCACAGCGGACAAGGCAACCTCCTTAGAGGTATCCTCACTCCTTTTGGGGATTTCTCTTTTTTCCCAGAGAGCCCAGAATAACGGAAAATCGCGGCCCAATATTACATCATGCATGAGGTTTTTAACCACACCCACTTCATATTGTACGGTGCCTTGTTTAGTCCCGACTTTAGCCCGCACTATAGGGTACACTTTTGCATCACCATGTATGCACACAACACTCATATGCTTGTTAGGCTCTAAGTCCCCAGCCACCAGGCTAGCATGCACCAAGGTTACGAGGCTTCCTGAGTCCATTAACGCTTTAACAGGAAAGTCATTGATTGTGATGTTGCAGATTTGCGGTTCAGTCTCTAGTCCAGGAACTGCAACACAAGATGGTTCCGCAAATAGCGACTGACGCCGGCTAGCGTCACATTCCATGGGTTCAGAGGTAAGAGGGCAATGGGCAGACACGTGTCCCGCCTCATGGCATCTCCAACACTGGATAGGGCCTGGTCTCTTTGGCAAGGAGTCCTTTTCAGAGCCCCTTAGCCACCCGGGACCATCACCAGTCTTTTGTCGCTGAGACACCACTTGAGCCCTTTTCCCCCCATCAGCACCCCTCCACACTCCCCCAACAGATGGAAGTCTCTTACCAGCTGACGGCACAGATCTGGCGCTCCGGGGAGGTGAAGATGCTGCAGGAACATCGCGGAGGTAGTCCTCAGTCGCCTGGAACCTCTCCACAAGGTTGACAAGTTCGTTTGCGTCCCTAGGATCACCTTGTCCCACCCAGCGTTGCAGGTCAGTAGGAAGCGCTCGGAGGTAGCGATCCATCACGACCTTCTCTAGGATTTGTGCAGGAGTAGAAGTGTCTGGCTCCAACCACTTTCTTGCCAAATGGATTAGGTCATACATCTGGGACCTCGCTGATTTGTCCAGACTGTAGCTCCAGTTGCGTACCCTCCGGGCACGGACTGCAGTAGTAACTCCTAGTCGGGCAAGTATCTCCTTTTAGCCGAGTATAGTCCTTAACCTCTTGCTCACTGAGGTCATAGTAGGCCTTTTGGGGTTCACCTGTTAAATAGGGTGCAATTACCTCTGCCCACTCAGCAGCTGGTAACTTCTCTCGCTCAGCCACGCGCTCAAATACTGTTAGAAAGGCCTCAACATCGTCCTCAGCAGTCATCTTTTGCAGCGCTTTCTGCACAGTCCTTCTCCCAAAAAAAATCTCTGGAGCGGCTCCCTCCATTGTGGGTGGATTAGTAACCACAGGCGCCTCTCGATTTACTATCAGGTGCTCGATAAGTTGTTGTTGGCTTTGGCGCAAAGCTTGCAACTCTTCCTTATGCATCCGCTGTTGTGCAGCCATCATCTGCTGTTGTGCAGCCATGGACTGTTGTTGTGCAGCCATGGACTGTTCATGTCGTCTATTGGCCTCTGTCTGAGCCTGCTGTTGTGCAGCCATCATCTGCTGTTGTTCAGCCATGGACTGTTCATGTCGTCTATTGGCCTCTGTCTGAGCCTGCTGTTGTTGCAAACTCACTTGCATAAACTGCTTCAGCATCTCCTCCATGTTGCTGGACTGTTTTTGGAGTGTAGTTGCAGCTTTCACCCAGGACATCAGCAGCTGTAGCCAAGTCTGTCCACACCGTTGCCCCTAGCAACCGCGTTGCCCGCTACCTCCACCAATTGTAAGGGATCTTCCCGGGGTAGGGTGTGTTTGGACACAGTTCACAGCAGACTTGGAATATATGAAGCAGATCTTGGCGTTTATTCGTGGTACAAACAGTCCAGCAAACAAAACATACAGCAACACCGTGCTTTCTAAGTACAACAAAATAAACAAAAGACCTAGCCCGGCTGGGCGCTTACTAACAGGTTCTTCTCACCTATCTGACAATTATAAAGACAGCGTCTTTTCGTCTGGATATCGCAGGGTGGGTTTTAGCTCCAGCAGTGTCTGTGCTTGCAGCTTCCTTCAACATACAGGCTGTTCATTCCCTGTCTGGGAGCAATCACCTGCAGGCCTTGCAGAGCCTTTACCTTCCCAGGCTAATTAGGATCAAAGCTCACCTGATCCCAAACCCAGAACTGGATCGGGGGATGTGGAATGACAGGTCCCTCTACCAAACCTACCTGCCATTCCATATAAACCCAGGCCCGGCAAAATTACTTAACCACTCAACAGCATATCGCTGCTGAGAAACTGATCCATCCTGGATTTACCATCTCACACTCTGTCGCAACCTAGGTGAGATGTACACCCCCTCGATCACTTCTCCAGTGACATGTCTACAATATATATATATATATATATATATATATATGTATATGTAGTATATTCTGAAAATTGATCAATAAACTATCACAGACTAGATACAAAAATGAGACCAGAATCCAGAGAGCACCATTGGGCTTTGAAGGAGCATATATTACTCCTCTAACTTTCTGACTACCTATCATATTTCTTGAGTCCCTGAAGTGGCAGGACAATACAGTAGAAACACCTCAAAATGGCCACATTTTGGAAAGCAAACACACTAAGGTATCTTCTAAGTGAGTCTTTTGGTTATTTCATTTTTTTTGCTGCAAATCTTTGGAAAATGAGAGCAGGGTGATACCACATGTGTGAGACTTTTTTTTACCTGCTAACTACATAGAGTGGACCAAAATCCAAGGAGCAGCATCAGGTTTTCTAGGGGCATAATTTACGTATCTAATTTCCAGACTGCCTTTCACATTTTTGGAGGCCCTGATGCACCAGAACAGTAGACGCACCCACAAAATACCACATGTGTGAGACTTTTTCAATATTTAGACTGATTACATACTGAACGTTGTGTATCACATAAATTAACCAATTTCTCCTGTAGCAGTCCTCTATAAACCAAGAAACCCTAGCCTATTGGTATATTGCTGCCCCTAGGAATGCCATGTTCACTGGCCAGAAAGTACAGGAGGCTGGGGAAAGAAAGAACAGAAATGTTGTTGTGGTTCCAGGAGTGCAGTTGTCTTTAGGGGATGGCTTGGACTGGTGTCTCACAGGAACACAGTCAGCGGGACGTTCATATGAGTCAGTTCAGTTTGAAGGCAGAAACATGTTCAGCAAACAGAAAATTATCTGTCCAGTCAGAAACTTAGTCAATAAGCAGACCTTGGTCAGTACAGGTGGCAGCTAGAGGCAACACTGCACTGGTGTGGTGGTGATCAGGAACACTTTTGTTGGCAGCACTGGTCTGGTGACACTGGGACAGGTGTGACAACAATCAAGAACTCTGTTACTGGCTGCACTGGTCTGGTGACTCTAGGACTGGTGTGGTGATGATCAGGAACACTGTTACTGGCTTACACTGGTCTAGTAACATTAGGACTGATGTGGCAGCAATCTGAAACACTTTTGCTGGCGATACTGGGACTTGTGTGAAAGTGATCAGGAACACTGTTGCTGGCTTACTCTGATCTGACAACACTGGGGACTAGTGCAGCATCAATCAGAACACTATTGCTGGCTTACGCTGGTCTGGTGATACAGGGACTTCTGTGGTGGTGATTGGGGATACTGTTGCTGGCTTTCACTGGCCTGGTGACACTGGGAATGGTGTGGCGGTGGTAAAGAACACTGTTGATGAGTGCACTGGTCCAGGGTGGTGACAATCAGGAATGCTGTTTCTACAGTATCTCACAAAAGTGAGTACACCCCTCAAATTTTTGTAAATATTTTATTATAACTTTTCATGTGACAACACCGAAGAAATGAAACCTTGCTACAATGTAAAGTAGTGAGTGTACAGCTTGTATAACAGTGTAAATTTGCTGTCCCCTCAAAATAACTCAACACACAGCCACATGTCTAAACCCCTGGGAACAAAAGTGAGTACACTCCTTAGTGAAAATGTCCAAATTAGGCCCAATTAACCATTTTTTCCTCCTCTGTGCCATGTGACTTGTTAGTGTTACAAGGTCTCAGGTGTGAACGGGGAGCAGGTATGTTAAATTTGGTGTTATCGCTCTGATTCTATCATACTGGTCACTGGAAGTTCAACATGGCACCTCATGGCAAAGGACTCTCTGAGGATCTAAAAAAAAAAAAAATCGTTGCTCTACATAAAGATGGCCTAGGCTATAAGAAGATTGCCAAGACCCTGAAACTGAGCTGCAGCACGGTGGCCAAGAGCATACAGCGGGTTAGCAGGACAGGTTCCAAAAGATGATGCACAAGAAAGCCTGCAAAATGTTTGCTGAAGACATGCAGACTAAGGACATGGATTACTGGAACCATGTCCTGTGGTCTGATGAGGTATGATGAGGACGTATTTGCTTTAGATGGTGTCAAGCGTGTGTGACGGCAACCAGGTGAGGAGTGCAAAGACAAGTGTGTCTTGCCTACAGTCAAGCATGGTGGTGGAAGTGTCATGGTCTGAGGCTGCATGAGTGCTGCCGGCACTGGGGAGCTACAGTTCATTGACGGAACCATGAATGTCAACATGTACTGTGACATACTGAAGCAGAGCATGATCCCCTTCCTTCGGAGACTGGGCCACGGGGCAGTATCCAAGATGACCACTGCCTTTCTAAAGAAGCTGAGGGTAAAGGTGATGGACTGGCTAAGCATGTCTCCAGACCTAAACCCTATTGAGTATCTTTGGAGTATCCTTAAACGGAAAGGTGGAGGAGCGCAAGGTCTCTAAAATTGACCAGCTCCGCAATGTTGTCATGAAGGAGTGGAAGAGGACTCCAGTGGCAACCTGTGAAGCTCTGGTGAACTACATGCCCAAGAGGGTTAAGGCAGTGCTGGAAAATAATGGTGGCCACACAAAATATTAACACTTTGGACATTTTCACTTAGGGGTGTACTCACTTTTGTTGCCAGCGGTTTAGACATTAATGGCTGTGTGTTGAGTTGTTTTAAGGGGCCAGCAAATTTACACTGTTATACAAGCTGTACACACACTACTTTACATTGTAGCAAAGTGTCATTTCTTCAATGTTATCACAATAAAAGATATAATAAAATATTTACAAAAATGTGAGGGGTGTATCCACTTTTGTGCGATACTGTATCTACACTGGTCTGGCAACACTGTGACTGGTGTGATGGTGATCAAAGACACTGACTGCACTATTAGGGTTCATCTACGCATTTACATGTGAGGTTGGGCGGGCCATAAAACTTCACGGTTCAGCTGTGGTTGTACTGTTCCCTCAAATGCTATGTACTTTAGCTGCAGAGGCAGCAGTTAGGGTTGTGAAAATGCCTCAACTGTGATACTTTGCTTCATAGCCATGGCAGGAATTATACCCTGTGTACACCTGCTGATTCTGACCCTTTCAAGTGATTGGAAGTGCTTGTGTGGGGTCCAAGGGGTTAAGGCAGGCAGTGAAGAGGCAATACAATGCCTCCTTACAACTTGTCAAATGTTTTTTAAAGCGTGATCTGAACATAGGTTGCTGTTCAGAGAGCACCACGCATGTGAACAAAGCTTTATGGTGACACTCTGTCTATAGTGTGCCAGTGATTCAGGACACTGTGATTGACTGTACTGATCTGATGATCACCACACGGCAGAGCAGTACAATGTCACCATAGTGATAATGTACTGCTTGATCCATCTTGTGTTTTTTTTAACACTCTGATTTCTTGCTATGGCCTAATGGCTGTAGTAAGCAATCTATTTTCTGTGACAGGAAACTGTTCAAAGACCGCAAGCATGCATTCTTTGTTTTCAACTGCAATTGCTATGATTGGTCACAGTGATCATGTGGTACCGGGCCATTTGACCCTGCTCTGTGATCTGGTGTGTTTCATGGACAAAGTGTTCACAGGGCACGTATGTGAGGTGTGATTGGGAGGACATTTTAATATGTGCTCCCATTATCCTCTAAGGCCAGGCCTAATGAATCTTTTTTTTTTTTTTTTTTTTTTTTTTTTACCAGTTCTGTAATGGTATTGAGACCCCTTTCACACTGGGGCATTTTTCAGGCGTTTTTCGGACGCTTTAGCGTTTAAAAATGCGCATGTAAAACGCCTGAAAGAAGCCTCATCTGCAATCCCAATGTGAAAGCCCGAGTGCTTTCACACTGAGGCGCTGTGCTGGCAAGTCCTGCAAGCAGCTTCTTTGCAGCGCTTTTGGAGCGGTGAATACACTGCTCCTAAAGCGCACCTTTCCAGAGCACCCATCCCATTTTTCACACTGTATTTGCACAGCGGTCTTACAAGTGCACTTTTTTGGGAAATAAGTCACTTTTTTGAATAAAAAAATAAGACATCAGTAAAATTAGCCCCCTTTTTTTTTTATCGTGAAAGATAATGTCACGCCTAGTAAATTGATACCCAGCATGTCATGCTTCAAAATTGCGCTCTCAAAAATCTCCATAAGGGACACTTAAATTTTTTTACAGGTTGCATGTTTTGTGTTACAGACGAGGTCTAGGGCTAGAATTATTGCTCTGGTTGTAACATTTGTGGCAATACCTCACGTGTGAGGCAAACACTGTTTACGCATGCGTTTGCTTCTGCGCACGAACATGGAGGGATGGGAACGCTTTTCATTATTTTATTTATTTATTTACATTGCGCCTTTTTATATATTTTATTTATTTATTTATCACTTTTATTCATATCACAAGGAATGTAAACATCCCTTGTGATAGAAATAAGGGTTGATGGGTCCTCTTTATGGCGAGATCTGGGGTCTCAAATTTCTCCTCCTACCTTTCGAAAGCATCAGATAAAAAAAAAAAAAAAAAAAAAAAAAAAGTGAACTGTCAGATCGTTTTTTGGGCGAGAATGATAAGCCAGAAAAACGCCGGCAAGCAGCTGGGTGGGGGGCGACCTCTCCCGCTGCATTTTAAAGTGATCCAGCGACTAATCGGTCACTCAAATTGCTTTTATGAAAAAGAGAATCGCAGATTGAAAAAAAAAAGACCAGGGGTTATAAAAAAATAAAATAAAAATAAAACCTCTCTCATATATATATATATATATATATATATATGAGAGTAAAAGTATTCTCGCGCCTACCAATGTGTCCTAAAACTAGTGGGGTTGCAGCAAAACACCGGCAGGGGTATACACCCTCCCCAGATTAAGTAATAATGGTTAGGAAATGGTGTTGCGCTCCGACTACATAAATCTAATTAAATTAACATGTACTCAAATGACAACCAAAACAGTAATAAACTAAAGTGTGGAACTGTATGTTTAAATAAACTCAGAAAATGTGCATAAATATTAAAGTGCAATACACCAGGTCATATTGTGCGCTTGACAAAAAACTTGATATGAGAAATCCTCTATAGATGACAGTGAGATAATATTAAGTATATATCCGAATATATAGATGATATGACAAAAAAAAAAAAAAAAAAAAAAAAAAAAAAACCTGAGTGTCGTTATAAAAGTGCAAAACAGATCAAAGAATACACAAAATACTAATAATCCATGTGTAGTGTGTCACGTGTCTGAACAAAATACTAATAGTCCATAAGCAGTGAAATGTGTGTTTGAGCAAAAATTCCAAAAACAAAAATAAGGTGAACTATAGTTATATAGAGAGCATATCCATTTAATGATAAAATGCGTCCATTTGGTGATCAACAAAGCAGTATCCTGCGTGCTCCAAAGGCAGGGGGTGGATTCCACCAGTGCTCCTATCTGTATAATATCCTCACACTAGGTGCAGTAATTACCTTACCTTACTGCTGTAAGGTAAACAGCATTTCCAAAGTGACGCTTGTTGTCCAATGTAGGTTCAGTAGGTGATGTAATCCTGGACTCTCATTCACCGTGGGCACGTTGTAACATGCAGAGAAAGCAAGGGGAACACTCCAATAGTGAAGTACGTATTCACAATTTATTGGGTATAAAACGAAGGTGAGGTACTCACATTTAAAACAATAATAAAAGCACAACTTAAACGAACGCGTGTCACGTTCGCGCTTCCGGACGTCACTTCCGGTGTCCTTACTGGCCAATTGTGTTCCTACGCGTATCGTCAAATGACTTCATCAGGGAATAACAACTGGGGTAAGGGCGAACGTATAAATAGTGTCAGTAATTAGCAGCCATTTTTGTGAAGTCCATTGTGGCCCCATCTACGGCCATTTTCTCGTGGGCTAATATATATAGAGTAATGGTCAACGGACGTGACAGTGACAGGAAATGTGCAAGCCTCACTTGCGATCATTTTGTGGGGGTATTTTTTATTGTAGATTATCATTAACTGTTATAGCCCGCTGGGAAATACCCAGGAAACATTATTCTTATTGGCGCAGCCCCGAAGGTAATAACAGAGCAACCCTTCTCATTAGCGTACCTGCGCAATAACGTTCGTTTCTAAAATGACATCTAGCATAAAACAACAAAGAGGAAAAGTATAGGCAATACTGGGCGAATATATTAAAATTGAAAGTGATTAAATAAAAACAAAAAAGCTACACTAGTAAAACCATAGTCATAAAATTATTATGTGTAAGAGATATCGATAATTATATAAAATCTTAAGGTGTGTGGTATAGCATGGCCAATAATTGGGAATCAGCTATTGGCGATATAAATTATCAACAGGTCCATTTAAAAAGCAGTGATGTCTAGGAGGGAGACAGTGATCTAAAACACACTTACGACTATTTACTAGATCACTAGCAGTGTATAAACTGAGTGATATGGGAAAAAGTTAAAAGTTATAGCTAAAATTGTGTATATATGAGATCAACAATATATTGGACTAGGATGTAAGAATTCCATGATAACGGCCATCATAGATGGTCCTAACGGGAGTCATAATCGATCTCCAAGAGTAACACTAAAAACATAAACTGATTAAAAAAAGGGGAATAGAATATATATAAAAATAGAATAGAATAAGATAGAATATGTAAAAATATCAGAATCACTCTGATATGAGCGTTGTAGTTTAGTATGAGCGGTAGTCATAATCGATCTCCAAGAGTAACACTAAAAACAGAGACTGATTAAAAAAAGGGGAATAGAATATATATAAAAATAGAATAGGATAAGATAAAATATATCAAAATATCAGAATCACTCTCAATTTAAGAGAGGACACCGGAAAAGAGATCCAAAATTCACATAATAGTAATTTTAAAAAACATCCTAACAAAAGAAGCTTATAAATAATGTAGTCAAAAATCACTAATAAAACAATTAAGGTCAAAATCAATATTGAGTCCCTGGGGCGCAAAAGTGTCTAAAGTGAAAATCCATCTAGACTCTGCCTGACTTAGTGTTCTGACCTTATGGCTCCCTCTCCAATGTCTTTTGTAGGGTTCGATACCCCAAAACATAAGCTGGGTAGGGTCCTTGTTATGGTGTGTGCAAAAGTGCCTGGAAACGCTGTGCTTGTCGAAGCCATTAATGATGTTTTTAACATGCTCTTTTATTCGTACCCTTAAAGGTCTTTTGGTGCGGCCTACGTATTGCAAGCCACAACTGCATTGCAACACGTACACCGCTCCCTCGGTATTACAGCATACGAAATCTTTTATTTCGTACGTGTTCCCAGTGCTTGTAGACGTAAAATTAAATTTCTTTTCAGCTGGGCGTTTTGTTTTTAAGCATGAAAAGCACCTTTTACATGGGAAGAACCCTTTACCAGTGAAGAAAGTCAGGCCTGTGGGTGGGGGGTCGGGGACGTTCTTGACTATCTTGTCCCTTAAAGTCTTTGCCTTTTTGTACACAAATTTCGGGTATTCAGGCAACAATTCCTGTAAGTGTACATCTAAGCGTAGGATGTGCCAGTGTTTTCTGATAATCTTTTCAAATTTCTTGTGTTGAGCGTTGTAGTTTAGTATGAGCGGTATCCCATCCATCCCTCGTGCCGGGGTGGTTTTATCTCTAATTAGAGTGGTTCGATCCATATTTTCGACTTCTGTAATTTTCTTTCTAATGTCTTCATTGTCATATCCCTTATTTATGAACCTCTGGCCTATCTTTTCAGCCTGCAGGCGGTAGTCCTTAGTGTTTGTACAGTTTCTGCGTAATCTTATCAGTTGACCCTTAGGAATATTACACAGCCAGTTGGTGTGATGGCAGCTACCTCTTGGCAAGTAACTATTCCTATCGACATTTTTGAAATGGGTCTTTGTATATAATTTGTTATTATTTTGTGTCACTTCTAGATCTAGGAAAGATATTGATCCGGTACTCACTTCCCAGGATAGTTTAATGTTTCTGTTATTAATATTTAGTCCTTCCAAGAATCTAACTAGGCTGGTTGTTTCGCCTCTCCAGAGTATCAGAATATCGTCTATATACCTTTTATATATAGCCAGTTCTCTGGGTCTGTTGGTATATACCGCTTCATCTTCCCATTGGGCCATGAATAAACATGCCACACTGGGAGCAAATTTGGCTCCCATCGCCACTCCAGTTCTTTGATGGAAGTACTCACGGTTATGCCAAAAATAACTGTTTTTAAGGCAAAAGTCCAGACATTTGAC
Source organism: Lithobates pipiens (assembly GCF_037356315.1). Lineage (NCBI taxonomy): Eukaryota > Metazoa > Chordata > Amphibia > Anura > Ranidae > Lithobates > Lithobates pipiens. The sequence goes on along the minus strand of NW_027507790.1, from coordinate 30,352,876 downwards.
CAAATATTTACGCTGGGAGCACGACAACGTGCTGTACTTTCTTAGGCCCCATTTTACAGCCTCACAGGCTTGATAGTGTTGAATCACCGTGTACAATGAAGAGACATCAACTGATGCCATAGTCCAGGGTCCTTCCTCTTCAGGTAGTTCTTCTAATATTTGCAATACCTGCTTCGTGTCTCTCAGATAGGCTTCGGTTTTTGTGACCACAGGTTGTAAGAATTTATCTATGTATTCCCCCATTCTAGAGGTGAGGGAGTCAATCCCATTCACTATGGGCCTAAACGGGGGATCAATTTTATCCTTGTGTATTTTTGGTAAGGCGTAAATAATCGGAGTCCTGCATGCCTCTGGAATCAGGTATTTGGCTTCTTTTTTGCTCAGGATATCCTTTTTCAGCCCAAGGTGAACTACCTGTTCAAGTTCTTTCCTACATTTAAACATGGGATTCTTGGTTAGTTTTGTATATGTAGTGTTATCTCCTAGTAGCTTCTTCATATTATCGCAGTACTGTACTTTTGAGAGGATGACAATTCCTCCGCCCTTGTCGGCGGGTCGGATAACGATATCTTTCCGCTTTGATAGTTTCTTAATCCCGTTTTTCATAAACTTTGGATCCTCACGCTTCTTGATTTTTAGGTCCTTGAGATCTTGTAGCACTACCTTTTTGAATACTTCAACATGTTTATTGTTGGAGACCGTTGGGTTGAACACCGATCTATTCCTTAATTCACTATGTGTCACATCCTGATCCGCTACCTGGATGCGTTTTTTGATGGGATTGCTCGCTAGATATTTTTTAATGTTTAATGTCCTAACATATTTTTGTACTCCTAGATACGTCTCAAATTTGTCCATATTCTTAGTGGGAGCGTATTTTAGCCCTTTATCGAGTACACCTATTTCCTCTTGAGATAAGGGCTGCCCACTCAGGTTGAAGATCCCCTCCCCTTTCAGTCTCTTCTTTGTCTGTAATCTTTTTCCGGCCCTCTTTCCTCTCTTCTTGGTGGACTTCTCCTTATGTCCCTGGTATCGTTTGGACGTCTCTGTGGGTGAGTCTCCATACCTCTCCCTAAAAAAGGCCTATTTTGATAGGCGTCCTGATAGTAATTTTGGCTTCTCCCGTCTCTATTCTCCTCATAGTGGTCCCTTAATGGGGCATAGTGATTGTACGTCGGTACCGAATATTGGTCATGAGAGTAGGTATGGCCCTGAGGTGGGCCCCAACTGTCTCTATGGCCATTTCCATAGTTCTGTGGTGGGCTCCTTCCTCGTTGTCCATATGCTCCTTGCGGTGGGCCTCTGTTATCTCTTTGGTCATAGCCCGGTCTGTTGTAGTTATTATTTTGTCCCCTCCTATTAGAATTGTTATTGTTTTTCCAGTATGGTTTTTTACCTCCATTTTGTGGGGTCTGGTTGGGGTGAGGTGGTCTCCTATCACTCCTCTGTGGAGTCGAATAATTATAGTCATTTCGGCTCTCTTCTTGTCTCGGATATCTAGATACCTCCATTTTGTTTATATATTGTTGATCATTTTGTTGTGGTCCCTCTAGCCTGTTTACTTGTGACATGTTCTTCTCAGGCGTGGAAAATGTAGAAATAGGATCAGAGATCCCTCCTTGTTTTTGCCATTTAAAAACATCTTCATTTTTAAAATCATTAATATCTCTAATATATTTCTTACTTTTCCTTGCTTGCACTTCCCTGTCTTTCTTCACAAGGTCTTTATTTAGTTGTGTCATCATAGTTGTGAGTTCCAACTTATCCTTGTGTGTCTCCAGTTCTCCCTTTATTTCTCCTATCGTTTGATCTATTCTATTTAGTTTTCTTTGCTTCCTTTTGATTAGGAAGTCCAGTAATTCCAACCCTTTCCCATTAAAAAAGGCGAACCATTCATCAATCGATTCTTGGTCCGTAAGACCGTCATTTGGTGTGACGTCCCATCTTAGACGTCTAGGGACTATCTTGTCCTTTTGGTATTGCTCGAAGGTGGTTATATCCCACCAAAGGCTCACCTTCTTCTCCATGTTATGGGCTAACCTGCGTATTAGGCTCTCCAGGCCACCACTTTTAGTGCCATTCGGGTCTGAGCTATTAAAAACCTGCTCTAAGTTGATTTTCCTTTTTTCCATAAAGGAAAAGACTTCCATTGTGGCAGCAAGAATGAATGGGTATTTAAATCAGAAATGAGAGTAAAAGTATTCTCGCGCCTACCAATGTGTCCTAAAACTAGTGGGGTTGCAGCAAAACACCGGCAGGGGTATACACCCTCCCCAGATTAAGTAATAATGGTTAGGAAATGGTGTTGCGCTCCGACTACATAAATCTAATTAAATTAACATGTACTCAAATGACAACCAAAACAGTAATAAACTAAAGTGTGGAACTGTATGTTTAAATAAACTCAGAAAATGTGCATAAATATTAAAGTGCAATACACCAGGTCATATTGTGCGCTTGACAAAAAACTTGATATGAGAAATCCTCTATAGATGACAGTGAGATAATATTAAGTATATATCCGAATATATAGATGATATGACAAAAAAAAAAAAAAAAAAAAAAAAAAAAAAACCTGAGTGTCGTTATAAAAGTGCAAAACAGATCAAAGAATACACAAAATACTAATAATCCATGTGTAGTGTGTCACGTGTCTGAACAAAATACTAATAGTCCATAAGCAGTGAAATGTGTGTTTGAGCAAAAATTCCAAAAACAAAAATAAGGTGAACTATAGTTATATAGAGAGCATATCCATTTAATGATAAAATGCGTCCATTTGGTGATCAACAAAGCAGTATCCTGCGTGCTCCAAAGGCAGGGGGTGGATTCCACCAGTGCTCCTATCCGTATAATATCCTCACACTAGGTGCAGTAATTACCTTACCTTACTGCTGTAAGGTAAACAGCATTTCCAAAGTGACGCTTGTTGTCCAATGTAGGTTCAGTAGGTGATGTAATCCTGGACTTACCGTGGGCACGTTGTAACATGCAGAGAAAGCAAGGGGAACACTCCAATAGTGAAGTACGTATTCACAATTTATTGGGTATAAAACGAAGGTGAGCTACTCACATTTAAAACAATAATAAAAGCACAACTTGAACGAACGCGTGTCACGTTCGCGCTTCCGGACGTCACTTCCGGTGTCCTTACTGGCCAATTGTGTTCCTACGCGTATCGTCAAATGACTTCATCAGGGAATAACAACTGGGGTAAGGGCGAACGTATAAATAGTGTCAGTAATTAGCAGCCATTTTTGTGAAGTCCATTGTGGCCCCATCTACGGCCATTTTCTCGTGGGCTAATATATATAGAGTAATGGTCAACGGACGTGACAGTGACAGGAAATGTGCAAGCCTCACTTGCGATCATTTTGTGGGGGTATTTTTTATTGTAGATTATCATTAACTGTTATAGCCCGCTGGGAAATACCCAGGAAACATTATTCTTATTGGCGCAGCCCCGAAGGTAATAACAGATATATATATTATAATGTATTTACGTATTGCGGTCTTAAAGTGGGTAAAGCAGAGCTCCACCCAAAAGGGCAAGCTCCGCTTGTTTGCCCCCCCGCTGCCACATTTGGCACCTTTTTATGGGGGGAACAGGTACCTGGTTTTGTCAGGTACCCTCTCCCACTTCTGGCTAAGTTCACCATGGCAAAGTGAGCCATAAGTTCAGCCCCTTTCCTCCTTTCCACCGCAGCTAGCCCATTCACAGAGCACAGTGCGCTTTATGCATGCACGGTAGGAAACCAGCTGTGAACTCCACTTTAAGAAGGATGACGGGCCCTGGATTTCTGTTTTTGTTATAATGGTGAATTTTTTTTTTAACATCTTGATCCATAATCTACATATTGGTACTGTTACACCCCAAAAAATGTGTTAGGACACTGTTCACACTTGAGTGGCACTACCGCCTCACCATTTTGGCACATTTTTTCAGTGTTTTTGGAGTGGCACTATTCATTTGAATGGGCCTCTCTCTACTCCAAAAATGTGCTAAAGAAGTTCCTGTACAAAATGTTGGCACTGAACCAAATGCTTTGTGGTTCACACCGAAAATGCACAACTGCTGCCTGCATTTGGGGTACCATAAAGAAATAATGGCACCACAAGCGCATTTTTCTCAAATCGCCTTTCAGGACAACCCCGGAGAGAGTAGCTCCACCTTGCAATCAGGAAACACATGCCCACTTTAAAAACACCTCCTCCTCCTCCATGGCTTCAGTTATTGTGTTTCCTCCTTGGAGGAAGCATGTGCCTGAACCAGGGAGAGCTACACTCTCTGCAGGGGAGTAAGGCTTACCTTTTGTTGCAGGTTGTTTCTCTTTGACCCCCAGCAGCATCTCCACGGGGAGAGGACTCCTGGAGCTCCTGGTCCCGCCATCTCACGGGAGTAAGGACCCTCGGAGTGCCGGCGTCGGGTGCCCGGTGTCCGCTTGTTAGCGCAGGGAGGGCTCTGTTGCTGGCGGAGGCCGCTGCAGGTCAGTGGCATGGCTCCGTTTTCGGCGCCGGGTCCCGGGCGGCGACGGCGTCGTTCACGGTGACGCGCGGGCGCTCTGAGGGGGCGTGGCGCCGTGGTTCAGCGCCTGGAACGCAGGGGTCATGGGGCGGGTCAGGTGACCGTGTGCTTCCGCTTCCGGCCGGCCTTGATGACGCGGCGGCCGGGAAAATTTAAAATGAGAGCTGTTTGTAAAATAGCTGCCTCACTCAAACGATGGAAGAGTGCAAGCCAGCTATGGCGGAGACAGGCGCCCCCAGCACCGGTCCAGCCCAGGTACGTAAGGTGCACTGGCACCCTCTGCTTTACTGTGGGTATGTCTTTGTTTGTTCCCCCCTCTTGGGGGCCTGTCGCTGCAGGTCAGAGGTGGACTTCGCTCTGACCTTTTGCAGCCTAGTTCTGGGGTCTCACTAGTAGGTCTGTTTGGTGGTGGGTCTCTGCACTGGCTTGGTGTTAAGCAACTGGTTGTTGAGAGCTTTTAGTGAATTAAACCTGTATGTCGTTTCAGGAAAAATCACTAGGAAAAGCTAGACCAGGTCAGAGAAAATGTCCTTCCTGCAAAACCCCCCTCAGAGATTCATGGCAGAAGGCAATGTGCAGAAATTGTATCAGAGAATTGGTGGAAGAGGAAACATCTCAACAATATAAGGATTTGTTTTCTTCGGTTAAAGAGCTGACAAACTCTTTGAGTTCAGTCAAGTCCATCCTGATACAAAACCCTCCCGCACAGACCGAGCCTCAGAACTTACCGCCCAGCCCCAGGGCGTCGTCATCCAGACAGGTGGAAACTGAAGAGTCTGGAGACGAAGGGGGTAGTACTCTCATCTCCTTCAGGGATTCTGAGGAGGAGGAAGAGGAAGAAGATAGCAGGGGCTCCAAATTCAAGCTATCACTAGAGGAAGTAGATGATATTTTAAAAGCAATCTACACTACTCTAGAAATTCAGGAAGAAAGAGTACAACTGTCAGTTCATGACAAAATGTACCAGGGGTTGGACGAAACAAAACGGCGAGTTTTTCCTGTCCACAGGGTCCTCTCAGACTCAGTGAGAAAGGAGTGGAAGGACCCAGAAAAAGCCCCTTTCTTCTCTAAAGCTCTCAAAAGAAGGTTTCCCTTCGAAGATAAGGACTCAGAGGTTTGGAATAAGAAACCCAGAGTCGATGCAGCTTTCTCGCAGGTATCCAGACGAACGGATCTAGCCTTTGAAGATATGGGGATCCTTAAAGACCCAATGGACAAAAAAGCTGACTCCATCCTTAAAAAAGCTTGGGATGCCGCGTCAGTCAGTCTAAAACCAGCAATGGCAGCTACGGTGGTGGCCAGGAATCTGGAATGTTGGGTAGAGAAGCTGAAGAGCCATATTGAGGCGGGGACACCCCGCAAGGATCTCTTAGAGTCCTTTCCACTGATCCTGAATGCAGTCAAATACATGGCGGATGCATCAGCAGAATCAGTTAAACTGGCCGCTAGGTCTTCGGCTCTTGTAAATTCAGCCAGGAGAGCAGTTTGGCTGAAAACATGGTCTGGGGACACTGCCTCTAAGGTCAAGCTGTGTGGTCTTCCCTTCTCGGGTGACTTGCTCTTTGGTCCTGATTTAGAGTCTGTGCTGGATAGAACAGCCGATAAAAAGAAGGCTTTTCCAGTTAAGAAAAAGCAGATGGCTAAAAAGAATTTTCGTGCTTTTCAGCAGTCCCATAAAAAAGACCAGGAGCACAAGAGCAGATGGGGTTCACAGAAGGGCAAAGGCAGGGGTGGAGTCCTCTTTAGATCTCCCCCAGAGCAGTCCCCTAAGAACAAGTGACAATATCTCCCCAGTGGGGGGGAGACTGTCAGCTTTTCGCGAACAATGGGACAGGCTGTCTCCAAATCTGTTCGTGAAGAGCGTTGTCGATCAGGGGTACAGGTTGGAGTTTTCAGAACCACCCCCGAGCAGGTTTTATGTGACAACATTGCCAAGGGATCAGGAGAAGGCCTCTGCAATGAAGCTGTTGTTACAGGAGCTGATACAGCAAGAGGTTCTGATTCAAGTCCCAGTAAGCCAGCAGGGCGGGGGTTTTTATTCACATATTTTTCTGGTGAAAAAACCCTCAGGGAAGTACCGTCTAATCCTGAATCTGAAATTCCTGAACAGGTTCATTCGGTACAAACATTTCAGGATGGATACAATTTTCTCCATCACAAAGCTGTTGACCCCAGAATGCTTCATGGCATCCCTGGACCTAAGGGATGCCTACCTTCATATACCAATTCATCAGGCATCGCAGCAGTTCCTGCGCCTGGCATTGAAGGTAGGGAGTTCGGTATGGCACCTCCAATTCAGGGCTCTGCCGTTCGGACTCTCGTCCTCTCCCAGGGTCTTTACGAAGATTATGGCAGAGGCTTTGGAACCCCTGAAATTGAAGGGGATTCCAGTTGTTCCTTATCTGGACGACCTTTTGTTTTTTGCAGACTCCAGGGAGCAGGTCCTAGTCAATCTCCAGAGGGCCCAGTCTCACCTCGAGGGCCTGGGATGGCTTCTAAACCTAGAGAAGTCAATCCTGACCCCCTCACAGGAAATGAAATTTCTGGGGTATACATTAAATTCGATTCTCCAGAAAGTTTTCCTGCCGTTGGAAAAACAGGAAAAGTTACAGCTAGCTGTACAGCGGATACAGAGCAACCAGACAGTCTCAGTCAGGATGGCTATGGCAGTTCTGGGCCTGCTTACGGCAGCAATCCCGGCTGTTCAGTGGGCCAGGTTCCATTCCAGGCCCCTTCAGAGGGAGGTTCTGTCAAGCTGGTCCCATCAGGATCCTTTGGAAAAACAGCTAAAAATTTCGTCAAAGACAAAAAGGGCTCTTTGGTGGTGGAGAGACCAGGCAAACCTCTCAAGGGGCCTGGTGTGGACCTTTCCTGTGGACAAGCGCCTTACTACAGACGCAAGTGCCTGGGGCTGGGGAGCCCATCTGGATGGTCAGACATCTCAGGGGGTCTGGTCCAAACAGGAAGCTCAAAGATCATCCAACTGGAGGGAGTTGAAGGCGATCTTTCTGGGTTTAGTGGCATTTCAGCAGAGTTTGAGAGGCCACCATGTTCAGGTGTTGTCAGACAACACAACAGCGGTTACCTACATTATGAAGCAAGGGGGAACCAGAAGCAGGAGCTTGATGGAGCTGGCCAATCTGTTGTTAGCCTGGGCAGAACAGAACACAGCCTCACTATCGGCAGTGCATCTGAAGGGCTCTCAGAATTTGTTTGCGGACCTCCTAAGCAGGCGCAAATTGCTAGAGGCAGAATGGAGTCTGAATCAGGAAGTGTTCCTGATGATCTCCGAGGCCTGGGGGGTTCCTCAGGTAGACCTTTTTGCCAGCCAGCAGAACTCAAAGGTGGACAGATTCTTTTCTCTTCACCGAGGAGATGCAGCAATAGGGTTGGATGCATTCGCTCACCCCTGGCATTACCAGCTGTGCTATGCCTTTCCCCCCTTTCCTCTAATTCCACTAGTACTGAGGAAATTCAGGGAAGAAAGGACAGACTTAATACTAGTCACTCCTTTTTGGCCAAAAAGACCCTGGTTCGCGGGTCTTCGAAACCTAGCCTCGAAGCCCCCATGGAGGTTACCACTCAGAAAAGATCTGTTATCCCAGGGGACAGTAAGTCATCCAGAAGTGGAACTCCTGCAGCTAACCGCCTGGTTTCTGAGGAGGACCTGTTAAAGGCTAAAGGTCTCTCAGATAAAGTAGTAAAGACCCTGCTGTCCAGTAGGAAGGCAGTTACACAGGCAATTTACATGAAGGTCTGGAAAAAGTTCAACTCCTGGTGCAGTTCTAGAGAACTCAAGGTCAAGAGCACGGTGTCCGTCTTGGAGTTTCTCCATGAAGGAATGGAGAAGGGTCTCGCAGCCAGTACCCTGAAGACTCAGGTGGCTGCCTTATCAGTTTTCTTTGAAAAGACTTTATCTAAACTTTAATTTCTAGATTTTTTAGGGCTCTTGCTCGAAATAGACCAGTAGCCCTTAAAGACTTTCCCAGTTGGGATTTGTCTACAGTTTTACAGGGTCTCTCGGGAGCACCGTTTGAACCCTTACAAGAAGCTTCTTTACAGAAGGTGGTTTTAAAAACAATCTTTTTGGTGGCCATCACCTCGGCCAGGAGAGTCAGCGAGCTCCAAGCTCTAGCTATTACAGAACCCTTCCTTTAGAATTTATCAGGACAGGGTGGTACTGAGGACGGATCCAGCATTCCTACCGAAAGTATCCTCAACTTTCCATTGATCACAGGAAATAGTGTTACCTACATTCTCTGCAAGCCCAGCAAATGCAGGAGAGGAAGTTTTTCACACATTGGATGTGAGAAGATGTCTTTTACAGTTTCTGAAAGTTACTAAAGAATTTAGAAAATCAAACGCCCTCTTTGTGATATTTTCTGGATCACGCAAGGGGGAGAAAGCTTCTAAAAGTACGCTGGGTAGGTGGCTTAAGTTGGCTATAACAGAAGCCTATAAAGCAAAAGGAGAAATACCTCCCTCAGGTATTGCTGCCCACTCTACTAGATCCACGGCAGTTTCCTGGGCTGAAAGGGCCGGTGCCACGCCTGAACAAATCTGCAAGGCTGCCACTTGGTCCAGTTATTCGACATTTCTCCGGCATTACCGGTTAGATCTACTGTCTGCAGCAGATCAGGCCTTCGGCAGGAAGGTACTGCAGGCAGTAGTCCCGCCCTAGGGTAAGTTTCTCGGTTATCCTCTCCGGGGTTGTCCTGAAAGGCGATTTGAGAAAGACTCAGTTAGACTTACCGGTGACGGTATTTCTAAGAGCCTTTCAGGACAACCGTTACTTCCCTCCCTAGGTTATGCTTAGTAAATGTATTAAGTTCTACCATGGTGTTGTGCTTTCTGTGCTTTGTTTTCCAGCGTCGGAAGGCCACAATAACTGAAGCCATGGAGGAGGAGGAGGTGTTTTTAAAGTGGGCATGTGTTTCCTGATTGCAAGGTGGAGCTACTCTCTCCGGGGTTGTCCTGAAAGGCTCTTAGAAATACCGTCACCGGTAAGTCTAACTGAGTCTTTCTATTTTTTTTGATCAGGGCTTTAGGCTGAACACCAGCTATCCCTTGTTTCTCAAGTTGCACAGTTGTACAGGCTGCCCTGCTGTACTGAAATTGTTTTCTCTCACTCTACTGATCGTGGTGATACCTCACATGTGTGGTTTGACTATCGTTTTCATATGCAGGCGCTACTCACATATGCGTTAGTTTCTGTGTGCGAGCTCGTCGGGACAGGGTGTTTTAAAAAAAATCACTTTCATTCCTATTACAAGAAATTTAAACATCCCTTGTAATAGAAAAAAGCATGACAGGACCTCTTAAATATGAGATCTGGGGTCAAAAAGTCCTCAAATCTCATATTTGGACTTAAATGCAATAAAAAAAAAAATTGTAATTTGAAAAAATGACAAAAATGACATGTGCCTTAGAGGTATGGGTGAAAGTGACGTTTTGACGTCGCTTCCGCCCTGCTATGGTATAGAGACGGGTTAGGGCCATCTTAGCCTCACTCGTCTCCATAGACAGGGCAGGTCCCGATCACCTCCGCCGCTACTGACGGCTCCGATAAGCGGTGGAGGGTGCGGGAGGGCGGCGGGAGGGGGGGTGGCACCTCTCCTACCGACAATAATGGTGATCTCGCGGTGAACTCACTGCAGAGACCACCATTATCGTACACATGACAGGTGCCTGAAGAGATGGATATCTCGGTTGTGGCAGCAGCTGCTGCCGTTATCGAGATATCCCTCTTCAAAAAATTTACGTACATGGGCGTGTGCTGGTCGTAAATTGGTTAAAAAACAAATAAAATAAAAAAGTTTTTGGCTGGACAGATATACTATTACATTAAGTTTTAGCTAATTTGTTGCATTGCATCCAAAAATGTCATAACCATTTTTTTTTCTCAGAAAAGCAGTTCATGTAATGCAATGCAAAACATTGTAAGCTAACTGTATGGCAAATTTACTAAGAACTGAATAGATATAATTCCACAAGCATATATGTATAGTCCAAATTAGATGCTTTGTTGTAATTTATTCAATGCTGCTAATGACAACTTACAAAATAATATATAAATAACATACATAATTATGTTAAAAAAAAAAAAAAAAAAGACAGCAATAAAGGTTATATATAGTGGTACTTACAAGCAAGGCATAATAATTGTATTAGTTCAATACCCTGCCTTAAAATTGTGGCATTTCTCACTGATGGGATCACCTTTTATATATTGTGTTATCAAAACAAGCCATACTTATTAGCATTAAAAGATAATGTACTGTTCTTGCCTAGCCTAGATACATAACATTTTAAAGCAGTCTCTAATGATGGGGAAAATTAAACAGGGACCACGAGCCAAGGCTAACCAAGGGCTTCACTTCCAGCAATTATAATTATTTCCCTTTAATCACTTTATCAGATTTTGCCACTATTAGAGCAATGAAGAATGCAGACAAAATATGAGTAGCTCAGAGGGCTGTTATTTGAGAGAACAAGGCAGCTATTTATAAGTTCCTTTGTGCTAGCTACAGATGAATTATGTGCATTAAAGAAAAATCTACAATACCCTAACTTAGAATATTTTTTCTTTTTCTCAAAAAGATGATTGTGTGTGCATTTTTTTTCCTATGACACTCATTCGCTCATTTATTTTTTCATGCCTTGAGGACTTATGTAAATTTACTAAAGGCAAATAGACTATTCACTTAGCAAGGGAAGTTGCACTTTGTAAAATGGAATTACACCACAGCTTAGTGAACGAGGTGAAGCTTTGTTGACTTCCATTGCCCAATCATGTGCAAGCAAACGTTTTTATTTATTTTTTCCTTGTACTTGATTGGGTATTTTTTGAAGAGTGAAACTTTACCTCGTTCATTATATGCTCCTTAATCATTAATTAAAGGGGTTGTAAAGGTAAACATTTTTTCACCTTAATACATTCTATGCATTAAGGTGAAAAAACATCTGACAGTGCCAGCCCCCCCAGCCCCCCTGTTTTACTTACCTGACTCGCCCCTGACATCCTCTTTGCCGCTCAGCCTGGCCGTTGATTGGCTGGAGTGGATGGATTGAAAGCAGCGCAGCCATTGGCTCGCGCTGCTGTCAATCACATCCAATGACGCGGCGCAACGGGGGGCGGGGCCGAGTAATACAGTGATCGGCTATAGCCGCTGGCTGTATCACGGTAGCATGCCCGTAAGTGCTTCTCACCATGCGAGGAAGCTCGCATGAATGTGAGAATTACTTGCGGGGGGAAGCTGAGACAGCCACCGAGGGACCCCAGAAGACCAGGTTCAGGGCCACTCTGTGCAAAACGAGCTGCACAGTGGAGGTAAGTATAACATGTTTGTTATTTAAAAAAATAAAAATAAATTCTCTTTACAATCACTTTAAGCTCTGGGAATAATTCCCTTGAAAGGTGCAATTTCCCCTTCAAAGTAAACAGTCTATTTTCCTTTAGTAAATCAACCCCAAATTGAATTTTTAGTTGGTTAAGCTTTGTGAATGAGGTGGAGCTCTGTTGACTTTCATCATCCAATTATGTACAAGTAAAAATGCAGTTTTTTATGTTCCTTGCATGTGGTTGCTTATTCTTGCAAATTACTTTTCACCAAATTCTCTAAACCAGGGATACGCAACCATAAAGGGGTGAAGATCTACCTGGACAACATGGGAGAAGTCAAAGATCAACGGGCACAGTGTTGCCTCCTCACAACTGATTTAAACCTCTAATTGCAGTAATACTGTTTTGCAATCGCATGCATTGCACTGCAATCATGGGTTTAAATCAGGTTGTGAGAAGGCAACATATCGCTTACTAACCACATATCAAACTCAGGTCACGTTTCAGAGGAACAGCATTGCCTGGTGCACTTGTGAATGAGCCCTTAGTTGCATTCGGCAGCAGTACCCTTAGTGCTTGTTTACACGTTAAGCTGGGTGGTTGGCAAAATCCTGCGGTTGAGTCATGGCTTTATCGCCCCCAATCCCTACCATCTTTAGCTGCTGAGGCAACAGCCAAAGGTATACACATGCCGTGGTAGGATTTAGGTCACCTGTTGCTTTTGGTGGGTACTACTGCTTGCCAATAATGAACTATTCAAGCAAATGGAGCCACTCTGCAAGTAACCTGCAACTGCATGCTTCTGTGGGATCTAAGGGGCTAAAACATGTAGTGAGAAAGCAAAACAATGCTGCCTGCTTTAACCCCTTGTTAGCTGTATTGCACAGGGTTGCAGGGCTCTTGCAGAGTGGCCTCATTCACTTGAATGGGTCATGCTCCTGCTGTGACATATGTACACCCCTGGCCACTGTGGCTAAAGGGTGTTTGGATAGGGTGGGGGGGGAAAAAAAGGGTTTTAACTATGTCATTTTACCACCCCCCAAACTGCATATAAAAATAAGCCCTTACTCTTCTGAGCCCCCTAAAAGGCTGCTTTTACATTAATCTGCTGCAGTTTACCCGCACGGCTGGTGCAACGCAGTGCATCTGCAACTCTCCTCGGTTAGCTGCACTTTGTCATAGACTTCTATTATATCCTGGGGGTTTGGTGCACTTTCAGAAATTGCACCAAACCTGCAGGATATAATAAAAGTCTAAGGCTAAGTGCAGCAAACCTGCAGACAAGCTGAAGGTACACTGAACTGCACCCGCTGTGTGGGTAAATTGCAGTGCATCAGTGTGAAAGCAGGCCTATACTATTATGCCCAGTGTATTGCTTCACACTGTCCTGAAGATCTCCTATTTCCTGCTGCTAGCACCACTCTGGAGACCACTAGCTGGGATAAGAGGTGGAGTGCAGTTGGTATCACTCCACATAGGACAGGAGCCGGCACTACAGAGGAGGCATCCGCTTATGCGGCTCTTGCCTCCAACTACAGCTCCAACTTTACAAGTAGTCCCTGTTCATTGCACTCTGTTTCATGCTCCGGAATGGTGGGTCAGCAAGCCCAGAACGTGATATTCCAGTCACCTGTCTGCAATCTACTGGTAAATCACGATCTGTTGTTTGTTGACCCCCGTTCTAAACAATGGCAAAATTCCATTGCAAAATAAAACTCCCCATGCAAACTGAACATCCTGTTTTCCTTTGGTAAATCAACCCCACTGTGTTATGTATGGATTGATTCTGTGACTAATACCTTTCTGCTTGATACTAAGTTCTAGCAAAGTGTTAATGGATTTTGGACGTACCGCGCGAGGGGATGAGACTCTATGATAATATATTGCTTGTCTTTCGGGTCTTTAAAATCTATGGAGTTATAGAGAGTTAGTATGTTCATGCTGGCCATCATCCCAGCTTCTTCCCCTTTCTTAGGTCTGACCAAAAATAGTTGTGCAGATTTGAATTTCTGTTTCCATTTGCTTCAAGATTGCCCGGGGTTTATAAAATGTATAAGACAGACAGCCAGGCAGCAAGCATTTCCATAAAGAGGTCAGCAATTACAGTCCACATCTTACTCTTCTGTGATAGGCTTGATGTTCTTTATTCTTCAGACTAACTTGGTGCTAAATAAATAAGTGAGCTATATAACTACATTATGCAATTTTGACACTCCTGTATATATTATGCAATATTGTAAATTCTATTACAGATCTAAAAAAAAAAGAAAAATACATTTTGAACTTGTGGCTACTGAATATTTTAGTGATCTCTATGCAGAGAGTTCACAAAAGTGAAGAAGAGCCGTGACTCTCCTAAAGGACATCATGGTAGAATTGTCTAAACATCATGGAGATGAGCTCAGCTACTCTTCATGTCTTAGGGGCTTATTATGTCTGCTCCAGAACTTCCACTGTATTGGCTGCAGGGAAAACATTTCCAGTGACAGCAATGTGGATTGTTGCCAAATACAAAAAAGAAATGGCAGACAATGCAGTATATATAGAAAATGTAGCAAATTGAAAAATCTCCTTAGAGAGCGAATGTCTCGCAAATGCATGGGAAACAAAGACAGATATTGTAGCTTAAAGGTATAATACACACCTTTCCTACTTTTAGCTTGTAGACAGGGACACATATTTTCTGCATACTTTGTGAATTTTATATTTTGGTAGATGGACAAGCAAAGCACCAGATTAATGTCAGATTTACAGTGGAAGTGTGTTAGCATGGCCATACATGAGACATTCTCAGTTCAAGCATCCCTTGTGATAATCCGACTGGGATACGTTTCTAGTTTCTATTTCTGTAGTCTGAAGCACTCATTATTGCACACAGGTTTTTTTTTTCGTTTCTGAAAATCTCCATGCCATGAGAGCTGATCATTCTCTTTTCACTGGGGAATAGAAAACAAAGTGTTAATGATATGTGTGCCTCATTTCATTTGGCTGTGTTACACAGAATTTCATAACATGTCTTTAGGGGTTCAAGGAACAAAAATAGTCCCACCGCTGGTCATTCTCAGCAAGAACCTTTGGTTATATCCGTATATCCATACAAAAAATAATTAGAGTGTTAGTTTCACAATGACAACTATTCCTGTATTTACATACAGCAATTGTGAAGTAGCATGGTTGATCATCTACTGTAAATGTGTAGCCCATTGGTCTGGTGTCTACCATAATTTTTTGAGAGCACAAGACAACACAAATTGATGATTATTTGAATGGCTTTAATTTTTTTGGGGATTAAATGTTAGATTTAGGGTAAGGGATACAATTAAAATGATTTAAAAAAAAGCTATTAACGGGTATATTAGAGCTACAACAGCAGCTTTCAGTGCCCCCTCCTATGCCAGCTTTTTTCTGGTGGAGTCAAAGGTATTCTGTGCCTTCCTTTCCCATATATGTTCCTATTAGAACATTACTATGATGGACCATTTGCAATCGGTGGAAGGTAAGATGGGGTAGGCAAGTTTCAAAGATATTCTGTGCCTTCCTTTCCCCTATACGCTCCTATTAGAACATTACTATGATGGACCATTTGGAATCTGTGGAAGGTAAGAGGGGGTAGGCAAGTTTCAACACCACGGGGAAAGTAAAATCCACTTTGCACTGCAAGTGCACTTGGAAGTAAAGTTGCTGTAGATCCGAGGGGGACATGCAAGGAAAATAACATGATTGGATGATAAAATCAGCAGAGCTTCCCCTAATTTCAGATCTACCCCTCAGGTTTACCTCCAAGTGCACTTGTAGTGCAAAGTGGATTTGCCATTCGTAAATAACCCCCTTTGTCTGAGAGCCAAAGCTTTGCCCAATTATAACATCCCAATGCTCAAGCGGAGCAAGGAATCTGAAGCAAAAGCACTGAAAGTGGGGCAAGGGCACTGAATACACTGCCTGCATTTTATAACTGTCACTAGCTTTTTATTTTCTTACAGTGGCAGAGACACTTTAAGGGGAATATTTATAATACAATTTGCAATTATTTATCCTTTGAAACTGCATGTACATTTTTCTCTTTGCAAACTGAAGAAAAATCAAATGCTATGTATGTTATTTTTTTTCTCCAGGTAGGATGTGTAAATATAGATATTCCTCAACTCTATATAGGGGCCATAACGTTTGGTTAAGTATTAGATTTCGTTTTAATGTAGAACTATAAGCAAAACTTTATTTTTTTCATTTTGGATAGAGTAAGGGAGGGCTATAACCCCTGTAAGATTTATTTTTGCCCCCTTTGTCCCAATGGGGAGATTTCCCTTCACTCCCTGTCCCATAACTAAAACAGGAAGTAAGAGGAAATCTCTGTAAATTAAGAGAATTCCTTGGGAACCCCCTCAGGTCACCAAAACTAGTGTCTCCATTGGAAGATTTCCTCTATTACTTTCTTAGCGGCAACCCAAAATTTGGGATTTTCTCTCTTAGTGATAATGGTAAATAGAAAAGGTGAATCTCCCTAACAGGTACACAGACAAAATAAAAACTAACAGGTGTTCTAATCCACCTCCCCTCTATTCAAAACAAAAGATAAAAAATAAAGTTTTGTCTTTAGTTATACATTAAGGTAATACTAGTTAGAGTTAGATGGTTAGATGGAGTTGTTTAAGCGGATAGGTTACGTTTTAGCACTCGGGTGAGGGAACTATTCATGGTCATAGTAAGAATTAAGTTAGGCATATGGATCAGGGTAAATGTTTTTTTTTTTTTACTTTTTCCATGCCAAAAGTGAGCAGTGCCAGCACCAGGTTCTCAACATAATGTAACACACAAAAATGTCAAACTAACAGCTAGCTGGTTTTCCAGGTCGTTTCCTAATGGAGTCCAATATAAAAAGGCTAATCATTTTGGAACCTTGGCCTTATAACCTGGGTACCTAACAAGCCTTAAATAGTGATCTAGAAATATAACATTCTTCATAAAAAAATAAAAAAATAAAATGCTGAGTAGGGTTAAGAAATGTATCCACAATATATCTACAATATACAATGCTACACATACAATACAATATATAATAATGATAATATATATATATATATATATATATATATATATATATACAGTGCCTTGAAAACTTATTCATACCCCTTGAAATTTTCCACATTTTGTCATGTTACAACCAAAAACTCAAATATATTTTATTGGGAGTTACATGATAGACCAACACAGAGTGCCACATAATTGTGAAGTGGAAGGAAAATTATAAATGGTTTTCAACATTTTTTACAAATAAATATCTGAAAAGTGTGGTGTGCATTTGTATTCAGTCCCCTTTACTCTGATACCCCTAAAATCTAGTGGAACCAATTGCCTTCAGTAGTCACCTCATTTGTAAATAGAGTCCACCTGTGTGTAATTTAATCTCAGTATACATACAGATGTTCCGTGAAGGCTTTGCCCTTGTACACACGGTCGGAGATTCCTGCGGAATGTGTCCGATCGGAGCGTTTTGTCGGATATTCCGACTGTGTGTGGTCTGCATCAGACTGTTTCCGTCGGAATATCCATCGGACCAACTTTTCCAACTTGCCAGAAATATTTTCCGACAAAATGCTCCAATCGGACATACTCTGATCATGTGTAGAGAATTCCGATCGGACAAAGTGCCACGCATGCTCAGATCAAATTCCTACACCAAAGCTATTGGCTACTAGCGTGAACATAGTCCTGTCGTAACGAAATAACGTCATCACGTCGGATTTTCCGACAACTTTGTCCGACCATGTGTATACAACTGTTACGGACAAAATCCGTCAGACAAAATCCGACGGATTTGGTTGTCGGAATCTCCGACCGTGAGTACAAGGGCTTAGAGATTTGTTAGAGAACCTCAGTGAACAAACAGCAGCATGAAGACCAAGGAACACACCAGACAGGTCAGAGATAAAATTGTGGAGAAGTTTAAAGCAGGGTTAGGTTATAAAAATATATCCCAAGCTTTGAACATTTCAAAGAGCACTGTTCAATCCAGCATCGGAAACTGGAAAGAGTATGGCACAACTGCAAACCTACCAAGACATGGCCGTCCACCTAAATTGACAGGCCGAGCAAGGAGAGCATTAATCAGAGAAGCAGCAAAGAGGCCCATGGTAATTCTGGAGGAGCTTCAGAGATCCGCAGCTCAGGTGGCAGAATCTGTACACAGGACAACTATTAGTCATGCACGCCACAAATCTGGCCTTTATGGAAGAGTGGCAAGAAGAAAGCCATTGTTGAAAGAAAGCCATAAGAAGTCTCATTTACAGTTTCCGAGAAGCCATGTGGGGAACACAGCAAACAAGTGGAAGAAGTTGCTCTGGTCAGATGAGACCAAAATTGAACTTTTTGGCCTAAAAGCAAAACGCTATGTGTGGCAGGAAACACAATGCCCATCACCCTGAACACACCATCCCCACTGTGAAACATGGTGGTGGCAGCATCATGTTGTGGGGATGCTTTTCTTCAGCAGGGACAGGGAAGCTGGTCAGAGTTGAAGAAAACCTGTCTCCAAAAGACTTAAGATGGCAGAGGTTCACCTACCAGCAGAACAATGACCCTAAACATGCAGCCAGAGCTACAATGGAATGGTTTAGATCAAAGCATATTCATGTGCTAGAATGGCCAAGACAAAATCCAGACCTAAATCCAATTGAGAATCTGTGGCAAGACTTGAAAATCGCTGTTCGCAGAAGCTCTCCATTCAATCTGCCAGAGCTTGGGCTATTTTGCAATAAAGAATGGGCAAAAAATGTCACTCTCTAGATATGCAAAGCTGGTAGAGACATCTCCAAAAAGACTTGCAGCTGTAATTGAAGTGAAAGGTGGCTCTACAAAGTATTGACAAATGCGTTCCACACTTTCCACATGTTTATGTGTGAAAAATGTTGAAAACCACTTATCATTTTCCTTCAACTTCACAATTATGTGCCAATTTGTGTTGGTCTATCACATAAAATACATTTACATTTTTTTTTGGTTGTATCATGACAAATGTGGACAATTTCAAGGGGTATTAATACTTTTTCAAGGCACCATTATATATATATAATAATTTAACAATATATGTTAAGTGTGCAAGGTTTGTTTCATGTGTGGGGTAAGCCTGGGTGGCATAAGTCTAAGTAAAACCAACCAAGCTCTCTGGAAATATACACCTGTGACCTGCAGTATCATGAAAAGCAAGAAACGTTGGGCTCATGCACCTCTGCTGGTGGGTTGCTGTTAGTTAGTTGTGTCTAGGGTTGTTTACCAAATTGTAGCTGGAAATCCTGTTCAACAAACCAGAAAAAAAATGTCATTGACTTGGCTGTTCTAATGTAATGACAGCTAACATCAAATTGGTTGCTAGGGATTAGACCACATCATGGCTCCTATTAATTATTACAAGAATATGACAGAAGAGGAAGAAAAAAAAAATGAGAGGCAGAGAAGGATAAACAAAAGAGAGGGAAAGTGTTAATAAAAATACCAATGTATACATTTTAGAGAACACAACGCACACATCTAAACTGTTATCTCCATCAGCATGCAGCTATCATTAAGCTTTTCTATGTATTACATTCTGCAATTTCTATTGCTATCTTGTTCAGAGCAGGTGCGCAAGGCCAGGCATGAGACTGCTTGCATGGCTCTTATTTTTAACACCCTGCTCTCAGGCAGTGACAAGCCATTGCTAAGTGAGGTAATAGCCAATTGATTTTGTTCCGTTTTTTGCAGTAGGCAGTAATAAATCATGCTGCTTGTCAGAGGGGTGTTTTCATGTTTGCTGTAAGAGTGTGCCAACAATTATTCGACAGAAAGCTCTTGTGGCCCCCCTCTTGAGAACAGGGCTGCTGCCTGAATTAGTATCTCCTTGACCAAAATGAAGCAGCTGTGGCACATGCTCTAACTTGATTCTTTTTGTGTGGGTGGGAGGACTCTGAATTGGAAAGACATGCGATTGATGGATTCACACACTAGGCCTCACAGTTTAACAAAGCTGCATAGACTAAAAGGAATGTCAAGAGAATAACATGTAGAACAAAGACGAGCCGAGGATGATATATACATTCCATCTAACCATGTACTACTTTGAAATTGGGGTTAAATGCGTGCGCTGTAAAATGTATGTCTGTAAAACATCTTGGCTTTCAAGCACTTGGTGTCTTTAACATCCATATTAATGTTCTCTCCTTTTTCAGTACAGCTCAAAGTTCAATAAACAGCTTAATGCTTATTTTTATTTAATTTAAATTCACAATTTTGTTTGTTTCCCAATGAGGTTTTTTATGCAAAAAAAATAAATAGATGTTTTATTAGAACTGTTTAGATTTAATTATTTTCATATAAAACAATGAGAATTACTTTATTCAATATGTACAGGCATATCCCACTTTTAAGTAC
Source organism: Lithobates pipiens (assembly GCF_037356315.1). Lineage (NCBI taxonomy): Eukaryota > Metazoa > Chordata > Amphibia > Anura > Ranidae > Lithobates > Lithobates pipiens. Next base: position 30,332,609 of record NW_027507790.1, on the reverse strand, counting down.
ACAATGGGGTTTATTTACTAAAGCTGGAAAGTGCAAAATCAGGCTCATGTCTGCATAGAAACCAATGAGATTCTAACCCCAGCTTGTTCAATTAAGCTTTGGTAATAAAACCTTGAAGCTCATTGGTTTCTATGTACAAGTGAGCCTGATTTTGCACTTTCCAGCTTTAGTAAATAAACCCCATTGTGTACTTAAAAGTGGGGTATGCCTGTATTTATTACACCACTGATTGGCATATCATAGTTGGCAATAGGGATGAGGTTCAGGTTTGGACTGAAGTGCCCATCAAGCAGAACCTCTGGCTGCATTGGAAAGCCATACATTTACCAGCAGTATTACAATCGCTTCTAAATGTAACAGCTTCCTGCTGAAGCCAGTGGCTGCTGGTGTCCTAATAACCAATGACCCATTCTCGCCTGGCCCGGTGATTTCCAACTGACAGCTGAATGGAAACAATGAGGCTGACATCACTTACCAAATACTGTATGGCAATGCCAAATTTGGTCAATGACATTAGCCGCCATTTCAATCCCCTCCAAGCTTCTGGTCCAAGGATTGGTTGTTTGCATTTAGGAATATGATAAGAGCTCATGGACAGGTTGGGGGGTGCTGTTTATTGTGACTGACAATGGAAATACAAGTACATTTTTTTTTTTAAATAAAGGATTTTTTAGCATGTGGCACGTTTATTCACATTCTAATTTTTCTTTTGTGAATATGGGTAATATGTACCCTGCGCTCATTCACATGGGGATATCTAGGGGCCTCCTTTTTTTAAAAAGAGACTTCTGAGATTCTGGTACGCCCCCACACACAGACCCCCACATCCACCAGGCCAGGGATATAGGGAGGAAGAGTAGTGCTCTTTAACATTGTGACAAGGTGGTTTGCCAAGGGGTTCACCATGTTCTCCATGTTGAGGATAAGCGGCCTGGTATAGTTCAGAAAGCAGAGTGCATGCTCACTCCTCCACCTTTTCTAGCCAGCCAGATTGCTCAAATGAGGGTCTGGTGTGGATTTTGGAGGAACCTGTTTGTTTGATGTTTGCAATGGTTATCACTTTAAAATCCATACAAGACCCACATCAAACATAAGGGTCTGATATGCATCCTTAGAAGGAACCCCATACATTTATAATTACACGTCATCACGGCTCTGGCCACTCACAGCGCCGGAGCCACAAACCCGGAAGAAATGCAGAGGGAACATGTCAGCTCCCTCAGCGGTGGCCGGGAGGTGATGCCAGCACTGCATTCTAAGGTAAGTATTTCATAATGAGCTCATTATGCCTTTGCCTTACGGGTTTTTTTTGTGGGTATACAACCGCTTTAAAAGTGCTGCTCCCCACAAAACTATATTATTATTTTTTTGCATAGGTACAGTCTACGTGACTCCCTGTTAGTGTCAAGACCCCCCCCCCCCCTTAAAAATAGCCAGAATCGACTTTAAAGTTCCATTGATTTCACTGGGGTTTGGATTAACATCCAGACTTTTGAGGTGTTCATTGGACTTCCCACAAACAGAACCTAGGTGTGTTGTTCTCATCCGCAATTGGCAACATTTAAAAAATATTTCAGGGACCATTTTTTTTTTGCTGTGCATCCAGCAAGCCATTGTAGGCTGAAAATATACTTTATTGGAGAGACATTCATTTTAAATGGCAATGGTTCTACAACCATATTCTAGTCATATCATTAGCCTATTGCACAACTGAATTTTAAAATACTGTATTGTATAATGGACAACAGAGTGTATACAGTGCAGGGCTCAGGAGTATATTGCACAAAATAGCACATACAGTATAAAACAGAGTGAACGCAGGGCAGGGTTCAGGAGCATAATGTACAGCATAGCATATACAGTGAAGGGGTCAGGAGTATGTTGTACAACATAGTGAATACAGTGCAGGCGCTAGAAGAATAAGTTACAAAATGGTGAATGCAGTGCATGGGTCAGGAGTATAATGTACAACATAGTGAATGCAGTGCAGGGGTCAGGAATAGCTAAGATACAACTCTGTGTAGAATGCAGTGGAGAGTAATAGAGTAATATTTTACCCGCTACTGCTGATCAGTGGGAGAAAATATGCTTTCAATCTAGTGTAGGAAATTGGCGTAATAGATGTTTTCACCTCAATTCCAAAATAGCTAGCCTCTTTGCTGTCCCCTATGGAGCACTCCCAGTGCCTGGGTGTCTGTGTGAGTGCACGGTGTGGATACTGTGAGTGCATAGTATGGATGAGCAGAATCTCAGCTCTCTCCTTCTCAACACCTCTTTCGCTGCTTCTTCTTCTTATCGCTGCTCCAGTTCCAGGCAGGGATCTGTCCTGCCCCCTCCCCTTGCCAAACACAAGCCCAGAGCAATGTGCTGAATTGTCTTGGAGTGGGGAACAATTTTGCATATGAATAAGCCACCACTTGATTTTTATATGAATGAGCAGCTCTGGATTTGCATATGAATGAGTCACCAGGAGATTTATATATGAATGAGCAGTGAGCACAACTTAACAGGGCAGGGTTCCTGGGCAGAGATAGTGACAGGCAGACTCAGAGAGCGTCATGCTGTATCCTAGCACACTCTGATCAGGACACAGCCTTTGAGAGAGTTGAATAAAAAACTGCAAATACTAGACAATTGGTAAGTATGGCATATTCAAATATGAATTTCAGGCAAACAGCTAAATACACAGATACAATACATATATAAGAGTTAGTTTGCCTGCCAAAGGATTTATTTTTCTATATAATTTTGAGATTCACACAGCTCTACCACACAACTCAGTTCTACTTGGCAGGAGAGGAGACCTGCTTTTTCGATGTTGCAGTTTCACTTTCACTTTTAGGTCAACCCCCCACCCCACCTTGTGGCTAGACAGTGAAAGAAAAAACAGCACACTTAATCTCGCTGTCACTCTGCTCTCCTCTCCTATTAGCATCTTAATTGCATTGCACACCTGCTTGGCTCCTTATGCTGCTTCTCGTTTGCTTTCTATGAGCTCTGCTGCAGAGTAAACAAAGAGTTGTTTACACTTCTTGCATTTAAAAAGTACATTAAAATGATGCAGTACTGTAATGAATACAGAGCTGCATTAACTTGGCTTTTTATATCTGCCTTCAGTTCAGCTTTAACAAAATACAAAATATGCAATAGAGCACCTATAGCAAGCAACCAGTCAGAATTGAAACTTAAGTAGTATGTTAAGTTAAGTATGTTAAAAACCAGTTGCTATTGATTACCTCACTATGTACATAGTAACTGCACCTTGCAAATACTTTAAGGCAAGATGAATGTTAGGGAGGTAGGAAAGAGTTCCCTTTTATGTTAAGGAAGAGCTTCCAAAGACATATGCCAGATGATGCTGAGCACTGAGTGGGGTACAACACATACTTAGGTAGCTACATAGGGCAGTAACCAGAAGGGGGGACCTCAGAGAGAAAGATAATTTATGTACTTCTCCAATATTTGTTATACATGGTTTAGAGGGTTTAATTTGCTAGACAAACTTTCCCCACGGGGGTTTTACTATTGTATTAAAGATAAATATTAGGGATGCACTGATACCGATACTGGTATCGATATCGGCGCCGATACTAGCCATTCATAACCATGAATTCAGAGCAGCGGTCGGGACAACATACAGCCTCTATTAGAATTAGAAATTACTGCCCAGATGCATCGAGACTGGACACTCTGCCCCCTGTACCTCCCCCAGCAGTTTTGCAGCCTTTCTCCTGCAGGCTGCTGCTTGAGTAGGTGGGACCCTCCTGGCTTATGCTGCTTGGGTGGGAGGGATGGGGGATGTGCCTGCCCCCCGAGATCACACCAGCCTGGAAGCGGGAGGTGTGAGCAGCTGAGCAGAGGGAATGTGAAATTCCTGGAGGTAAGCTCAACTAGCAGCACATCGTGGATTCATTTACAGGCACCCCTATGCTGAGTCTGCTGAGTTAATGCAGCTTAGCATAGAGGAGCTATTAGCTGACAAATGGGATTGCATCTTCTTTTCATGTGGCACAGTGAGAAATTGGGCTCATTAAAGCATTGTGCATAAATAAAGTGTTGCGCTAAATACAATAAATATGTGCAAAGAAAAAAAATTCCCTGTCCAAAATGTATACTTATTTGACAGGTTACCCCAATAATAATTATATCGACTGTGTATATGTATAAATATTACACATAAGTGAAATAAAAATAAAATAAAGACGTGCAAAAAAGTCCTCAGGTGGAAGTTTAGTGCAATATCTGCATGAGGGACCGTCAATAGTCCCCCTTAACATGAAGAGTAGTGACAATAACTTCCAAAGAGTCCAAAAAATGTGCACAGTACACCCTTGTGTGAACACCGCCACCTGGAACAGATTTTAGGCTTACCAGATGCCTATGACCCAAACGGACATACGCCCGAAGGGTTTGAACAGCTTTGGTTCAAGATGGTTATGTGGCCTTCAGGAAAACCATAGAGCGTGGAACTGGTTGATGCAGAAACTCCTCCAAAACCAAACCTGAAGCCAATATCTTCCAATCAAAGATCACGCTCCACAAGACGATCATACAGAATAAAAGAATGGAACCCAAATAGCGTAATTCCGTAAAAAATTATGAATTTATTAAAAAAGTATCAAACTTACATTTATGCAGTTGATAAAGTGCTTTCATATGAAAATGGCAGCAGTGAGGTTCTCCCGATGCATTTGGTCTCCTAGGACGTCGTCTATTTAAATCATTAAAGCATTGTGACTGCCTCCTGATGTGTTCCCTCCTGACTCCCCCTCGATGTGTTCCCTCTTGACTCCCCCCCAGTGTGTGCCCTCCTGACTCCCCCCAGTGTGTGCCCTCCTGACCCCCAGTGTGTGCCTCCCGATCCCCCCCAGTGTATGCCCTCCTGACCCTCCCCTGGTGTGTGCCCTCCTGACCCCCAGTGTGTGCCTCCTGACCCTCCCCAATATATGCCCTCCCGACCCCCAGTGTGTGCCTCCTGACCCTACCCTGGTGTGTGCCCTCCTGACCCTCCCCTGGTGTGTAGCTTCCTGACTGCCCTGGTGTGTACCCTCTTGATCTTATACCATATCCCCCTGACCTCCCTGGTGTGTGCCCTCCTTACCCCATACTGTATCCTCCTGACCTCCCTGGTGTGTGCCGTCCTGACCTCCCCAGTGTGTACCCTCCTGACCCCTTACTGTATCCTCCTGACCTCTCTGGTATGTGCCCTCCTGACCTCCCTAGCTGTCTCTTGTACCATATCTGCAGTCTCTGGCTGTCTCCTGTACCATGCCTGCAGTCTCTGGCTGTCCCCTGTACCATGCCTGCACTCTCTGGCTGTCCCCTGCACCATGCCTGCAGTCTCTGGCTGTCTCCTGTACCATGCCTGCAGTCTCTGGCTATCTCCTGTACCATGCCTGCAGTCTCTGGCTGTCCCCTGTACCAGGGCGTTAGGTAGGGATGAGCTTCGAGTTCGAGTCAAACTCATGCTCGACTCAAACATTGCCTGTTCGCCTGTTGACCGAACAGCGAACAATTTGTTCGCAGCAAATTCGAAAATCCGCGCAACACCCTGTACAAGTCTACGGGAGAAATTTAAAGTGCTAATTTTAAAGGCTTATATGCAAGTTACTGTCCTAAAAAGTGTTTGGGGACCTGGGTCCTACCCCAGGGGACATGTATCAATGCAAAACAAAACAGCCTTTTTTTTTCCGGGAGCAGTGATTTTAATAATACTTAAAGTGAAACAATAAAATTATAATATTCCTTTAAATTTCATACCTGGGGGTGTGTATAGTATGCCTGTGAAGGGGTGTGGGTGACCGCACCCCATCTCTCTGGATCCAGGAGAGATGATCATCCATTGCTGGATAGCAAGAGTGGATTACCACCGCTGGAATTTTTTTTTTTTTTTAAGGACTTTTGCAAAGGTGTGTGTGTCTTTTTTAACTATTTTTTTACACTTTCTTTCTGAAATGGTAGGGGTACTTTTGTACCCCTTTACCATAATTTCAAACAGGGGGATGGGATCTGGGGTCCCCTTGTTAAAGGGGGCTTCCAGATTCTGATAAGCCCCCCGCCCGCAGACCCCCACAACCACCGACCAGGGTTGTGGGGATGAGGCCCTTGTCCTCATCAACATGGGGACAAGGTGCTTTGGGGGGGACCCCAAAGCATCCTCCCAATGTTGAGGGCATGTGGCCTGGTACGGTTCGGGGGGCTCTCTCATCCCCCTATTTTCCTGAGGCCTGTCTTTTCCTGAGGCCTGTCAAATTCTACTTATTATTATTTAGATCTAAACTCTATCCTGCACTAAAGACCATATGGATCCTAGTTATAGAGTCATTTTAAAGTGATTGTAAAGTCTTGTTTTTTTTTTCCTATAAAAATAACAAAAATGTTATACTTACCTGCTCTGTTGCAGTGGATTTGCAAAGAGCAGCCCGGATCCTCCTCTTCTTGGGGCCCTCTTCTGTTATCCTGGCCCCTCCCACCTGTTCAGTGCCCCCCACAGCAAGCAGATTGCTATGGGGGCATCCGAGCCGAGTCACAGCTCCATGTGTCCATTCAGGTACGGAGCCCTGACCTGGGCCCATCTCCTCTCTCCCCTGATTAGCTATCTGACTTTGATTGACAGTAGCAGCAGCCAATCAGAAGGGGGAATCCCGGATGGCTGAGACACTCGTGGACATCGCTAGACAGAGAGGGATCTCAGGTAAGTGTTGGAGGGGCTAAGGAGGGGTGCTGAACACAGAAGGCTTTTTATCTTAATGCATAGAATACATTAAGATTAAAAAAACCTTCTGCCTTTACAACTCCTTTAATTTGCTGACAAAAGTAAAACGATTCCCTCTGGACGATCAGTGCACATTGCAAGGATTTTAACAAACTTTGTTGCAGAGACCTATCTGTTTCTGCTCTGAATAAAAAGCTGTTGTTTCCAAAATTAATCTAAATAGGAGTAACTTTTTCATTATTAACTGCTTGCCGACCAGCTGCCATCATTATACGGCGGCAGGTCGGCTCTCCTGCACAAACTGCCATAGCTGCACGGTGGCTCGTGCAGGCACGATAGCAGGTGGGCGTGCCTCACCGGCGTCACACGCTGGAGCCCGCTTCACACTGCAGGAGCATGCCCATGGGTCGGGTGGACTTGATGTCCACCTGTGACCTGTGATTGCCTATTACAGAGTTATAAAACAAGGCGATTCACCGTTCTAACAGGTGACATGACAGGGATCTACTGTTCCCTGTTATTGGGAACAGTGATCTCTGTCATGTCACTGTCAGCCCATCCCCCTACAGTTAGAACACACCTAGGGAACCCAGTTAACCCCTCGATCGCCCCTTGTGTTAACCACTTCCCTGTCAGTGACATTTACACAGTAATCAGTGGCTGATTTTTAGCACAGATCGCTGTTTAAATGTCAGTGGTCCCAAAAAAATTTGAAAAGTGTCTGATCTGTCTGCTGCACAGTCCTGCTAAAAAGCGCAGATAGCCGCCAATACTAGTAAAAGAAATAAAAATAATAAAAATGCCATAAATCTATCCCCTATTTTGTAGACGTTATAACTTTTGCAAAAAAACAATCAATATACACCTATTGCGATTTTCTTTACCAAAAATATGTAGAAGAATATATATCGGCCTAAACTGATGAATACATTTGTTTTTTTGTGTATATATATATATATATATATATATATATATATATATATATATATTAAAAAAATAAAACCACAGAGGTGATCAAATACAACCAAAAGAAAGCTCTATTTGTGGGAAAAAGGATGTCAATTTTGTTTGGGTACAACGTCGCATGACCGCACAATTGTCAGTTAAAGCGGCACAGTACTGTATCGCAAAAAATGGCTTAGTCTTTAAGGGGGCAAATCCTTCTGGGGCTGAAGTGATTAATCAGCTGATTGCGGTTACAGGTTCTTAATGTGAAAAAAGCAGGGTCTGCGCCTCTTTTGTAATGAACTCTTTGGGAGTATTTCACCTAAAATGACAAATACATAAAATCTGACTTGTATCTTAGTGCAGGCTTCTAGGAAAATCAGTGAGCCAATCACACAAGCAGGAAATTACATTTCTGGGGGGTTTTGTACATCAGTGGTGTATGTGATGTCTCCAAATTGCCATATTGCATTGAAATTGCCAAAGATTTACAGTGCTGCAGATTCAAAATGAAAGGCAATGTTTAATAATATTACAATATAGCTTGTGTAGCAGTTGAATATGCTACAGTATATTATGATTATTTGTATAATAAATAAATAAAAGTGGAGATAAGTATTTTTCAATTTTAAACACTTTTATTTTTACTGTTACATATGTATCTCTTGTAATATATTTTTGGTAAATATTTCTTGCACTGTTTTTTTTTTTTTTTTTTTCATATTAGGAATCGTTAAGCTGAATTTCTGAATGTTTTATGGTAGAAATTAAGAACTATTCCTCTGCAGAAGCTTCCACAGCGAGTGATACATACATTTTTAAAGGTCAGAATCACAGCAGAAAATGCTGAGAATTGTGAGTGTTTCCATTAAGACATGTGGTGTTGGCTACCATGTGTGTGTGTGTGAAGGGTTATCTTCTCGGTTGACCTGCCCCGATGTTAGGATGATCCTTTATTCCTTTCAGTGAGAGCTCTAACCATGATAACTACAATAATTTCATCCATGTTTTTTGTGGCTATATGTAGTGATGAGTGAATTGGCCTAGATTCAGTTTGAAGGACGATCTATGAACCCAACCTTAAATCCTATTGAAGTCTATGAGAGCCAAATCTTGTAATTTTTTCAGTTTTTTGGTCAAGGTCATGTTACAAGCTTTGGTTAAAGAGGGATCGTAGGTAGCTGGACAATACCATGGGGCACAAAAGCCAATGCAAAAAATATATACAGCATATACTGTATATCGTTAAGTGTTGAGCAGATCCTTTAACCACTTCGCATCCAGGCCAATTCTGACATTTCTCTCCTACATGTAAAATTCCTAATTTTTTTGCTAGAAAATTACATAGAACCCCCAAACATTATATATGTTTTTTTAGCAAAGACCCTAGAGAATACAATGGCGCTTGTTGCAACTTTTTATCTCGCACGGTATTTGCGCAGCAATTTTTCGAACACATTTTTTTTCAGAAAAAAAACAGTTTCATGCTTAAAAAAAAAATAAAACAGTAAAGTTAGCCAACTTTTTTTGCATAATGTGAAAGAGGAGGATACGCCGAGTAAATAGATACCCAGCATGTCACGCTTCAAAATTGCATGCGCTTGTGGAATGGTGCCAAAGTTTGGTATTTAAAAATCCCCATAGGCGACGCTTTAAATTTTTTTACTGGTTACATATTTTGGGTTACAGAGGAGGTCTAGGGCTAGAATTATTACTCTCGCTCTAACGTTCGCGGCAATATCTCACATGTGTGGTTTGAACACCGTTTTCATATGTGGGCAGGACTTACGTATGCGTTCGCTTCTGTGTGCGAGCTCACGGGGACAGGGGCACTTAATTTTTTTTATTTATTATTGTTAATTATTTTTTTTTTTTTTAGTTTTACACTTAAAAAAATAAATAAAAAATGTATGACTTTTATTCCTATTACAAGGAATGTAAACATGCCTTGTAATAGGAATATGGCATGATCGGACATATTTACAGTGAGATATGGGGTCAATAAGACCCCATATCTCACCTCTAGGCTGGGAAGAATAAAAAATAAATAAAAAAACGATCCTGGCTTCCTAGCTAGATCGGCGCCGTTAATTTGAATACCGAGGCCGGACGTGACGTCATAACATCGCGCCCGGCCTCCGAACAATCATAGAGACTCCGGGGACAATCTAGTCCACCGGAAATCTCTATGGTTACTTGCTGGGGCCGGCGGATCCTGTGACCAACTCACTGATGGAAACGGTGAGTCGGTAGAAGCACCGGAGGGCGGCGGAAGGGGGGGCGTCCTCTCCCGCCGCCCATAAGAACAATCAAGCGGCGGAACAGCCGCTATGATCATTCTTATGGTGCAGGGAATCGCAGGCTGAAAACGGCAATATCTGAATGATGACTGTGGCCTCAGGCATCATTTAGATATAACCACTGAAAGCCCATGACGTCAATAGACGTAGTGTGGGAACCAAGTGTTTAATAAGGCTGAAAAGACACCTCTACAATGTACTTCCACAAAATTGACATACAAACATATATGGTCAATGACATCACTCAGTTTCCTTAGCGTGGTGTTTACATTCCAGCAGCGCAGGGGAAATGTTGTTTGTGATGGAGTATTGTCAGGAGAGGATCATTGTAGTGCCTCTCCTTGTGTTGGGGGAGATGGTGATTAATGTTGGCTCTACATCAATGAATGGAGTGATTGATGTTGGATTTACATTGCTGGACTTTTTTTTTTACTTTTAGAAATAAAGGCTTTTCTAAGCTGTGGGTCTTTTTATTTACTATTTTAAAAATTTTTGACTGAATAACAAGCCCCCTAGGAGCCGCTTATTTTGAAAAGGGCTTCCAGAATCTGATAGGTCCCCCCTTACAGATCCCTACCAATTCAGGGATGTGGTGAGACTTGTCTCCATCAATATAAGGACAAGGTGCCTTGCAGGATAGGAAGCTTTGAGCCTTCTTCAAAGTACATTTTCAATGTTAAGGGCATGTGGCAAGCTCGCTGTCCCTCCCTTTCCTGGCGAGCCAGACCGTATGTCTTGCTAAGGATCTGCTATGGATTGTAGGGGGGACCTCACACCTTTTTTTTTCATCTTTTTTTGTCTGGGGTCCCCCTGCAAACCCATACCAGATTGGCAGATTGGTGCTCCCATATTAAATTGCTGCTGAATGTCTAAAAGATAGCCATGGATGTTACTTGGGACATATTTTGTCAATTATGTCACCAAGGAAACCTGCTGGCTTGTTTCCTTTTTGAATCAATTTGATGGACAGTCAGCTTTAGTGTCAGTGGTAATACTGCCACTTAATGAATGACTTCTAGCTTCAGCAGCTGAAGGTCAGGGTGGGTGAGCGAACTGGCCAAATCGGTAATCTGTAAATCAGCTTGAGTTCGGGTCGAACTCATGACTGACTGTCACCCAAAGCTTGTCCATATGTACAAATGGAAAAGCAAAAATCTTATTGAAGTATATTTTTCTAAAATTCATGCTTCTGGTTTCTAATGATCTTCATCTATAGTACCGGGGTTGATTTACTATAGCACGAATATGTGAATGTGCGGATAGATACTTGCAAAATAGCCAAACCACGTAAATTAGTGCAAAAATTGAATTTACTATAGCGTTAAAGAAAAAATACTCACAAAATCAAATTCACTATAGGTCACAGACAACAGAGACCTCATTAGTCGTGCTAAAAACACAGGAAATGCACATGGAAATAATGTTTAGAGCATGATATTATAGCCTTAATGGTTCCTAAACATGTGGTATATTGTTTAAAGATAATCTGCTTTTTAACTGCTGAAAAAAATGATGTATAAACTGAAATTTCATTGAAAATCTGAGAAGAGATGAATTCCCCCTCTTTCTACAACTATATACCAGCACAAGTGTGCATGCTCAGACATCCAAAATACTCACATTTTAACTCCCATTAATTTTTTACCAAGCGCTATAGTACATTTACGATTGGCTAAAAAGCATTTTAGTCAAATGCAAGTTTCAACCATTGAATATAATTGTACAATTGTTACTTCCACAAAAAATTAATTTTAATTTTGAGATGAACTGTTTATTTCTCTAAAATAAATTGTCCTTGCTGGGTTTTTATGATGCTTTTTTTTCAAAAAAAAAAAAAAATATATATATATATATATATATATATATATATATATATATATATATATATATATATATATATATATATATATATATATATATATATATATATTAAGAATGCTAGTAATCTGTAATGTTTTCATGTTTTGGTAAAATATATTTTTCACAAAAATATAATTCGAAAGAAAATCCCACAGGTGTCTTCACAGACCACAAACCATACAATTGCTGATGCAAATATTAAATGAGTCACAATTTTGTGTGTTGTTTAGTATTTTCAAATGATCATAATTTGACCCCGAAAAAATTTGATATGTGTACCAACATGAGAAATGAAAATGTCATTCCCAAAATTCAGAGGGTAACATCACAATTCTATATTTACACACCAAGAACCACCAAATATCACAGAATAAATCAAGAAGCATAACTCCCACCTATAGGTATGTGTCCAAATAAATGCAGTATTTGCGTATTTATGTGTAGGAGGGTTCCACCACCATTGCAAATTGTGCCATATGTTTACCATGGGCAAGGACAATAATCAACCTTAACATTTCCCCACCAGCACTAATTGCAGCCTCTTACCAAACAAGAAGCAACAACATTAGAGATTCAGCATGCTGACAGTAATCAGCCATACCCAGCCTTCAAACAGATGGCATATGCCAGAAACAGGTTGTTCAATGGTTCTTCTGGCCTTCCACAGTACCTCTGCATTGATTAACTGGGACTTAGGACTGTTTGACACCACCGAGATGTTGTCTATAACCATGTGGCAGCACAGTGGCTAGGTTAGCATTTCTGCTTAGCAGCATTGGGGTTGCTGGTTCAAATCCCAGACATGCCACTTCATGTAGAGAAGTTGTCTGTTCTCCCTATGTTGTTAAACATAACATCTGACTCATGTCCTTACCCAAAATATGTCTAAATGTAGTATTTATGAGGAGGGTTCCACCACCATTGCAAATCATGCCATATGTGTCCAATCACAGCTGGTCACAGAATGTAAACAAACCGCGGTAACGAGATGTTACCGGGTTCTCCTCCTCACACACTGATCGTGTGTGAGGAGGAGATTGCGGTAACATCTCGTTACCGCCTAGTGTACACCAACACACACTGATTACCCCTCCCCAATAAAGAGAACCTGTCACCAGCCATCAAAGTACCTGTCATCACTCATCAAAGTACCTGTCATCACCCATCATAGCCCATCTGAGTACCCGAGTACCTGTCCCAGCCCATCTGAGTACCCGAGTACCTGTCACAGCCCATCTGAGTACCCGAGTACCTGTCACAGCCCATCTGAGTACCTGAGTACCTGTCAGCCCATCTGAGTACCCGAGTACCTGAGTACCTGTCACAGCCCATCTGAGTACCCGAGTACCTGTCACAGCCCATCTGAGTACCCGAGTACCTGAGTACCTGTCACAGCCCATCTGAGTACCCGAGTACCTGTCACAGCCCATCTGAGTACCTGAGTACCTGTCAGCCCATCTGAGTACCCGAGTACCTGAGTACCTGTCACAGCCCATCTGAGTACCCGAGTACCTGAGTACCTATCAGCCCATCTGAGTACCCGAGTACCTGAGTACCATCACAGCCCATCTGAGTACCCAAGTACCTGAGTACCTGTTAGCCCATCTGAGTAACCGAGTACCTGTCAGCCCATCTGAGTACCCGAGTACCTGAGTACCTGTCAGCCCATCTGAGTACCCGAGTACCTGAGTACCTGTTGGCCCATCTGAGTACCTGAGTACCCGAGTACCTGAGTACTTGTCAGCCCATCTGAGTACCCAAGTACCTGAGTGCCTGTCACAGCCCATCTGAGTACCAGAGTACCTGTCACAGTCCATCTGAGTATCCGAGTAACCGAGTACTTATCCCAGCCCATCAGAGTACCCGAGTACCTGTCCCAGCCCATCTGAGTACCCGAGTACCTGAGTACCTGTCCCAGCCCATCTGAGTACCCGAGTACCTGTCACAGCCCATCTGAGTACCTGAGTACCTGTCACAGTTCATCTGAGTACCTGAGTACCTGTCACAGTTTATTTGAGTACCTGTCACAGTTCATCTGAGTACCCAAATACCTGGCACTCCAGCCTATAGCCCACCCCAAGGGTCGCCTAAGCACTTTGCTTTTAAACACACCCCGCCTTCTGAGTCTAGGCTGTATAGGTGCTAACCTAAAGAGGGGAAGTAGTCCCAGAACGGCTGGGCTGAGGAGCACTCCCAGTGATCCCTGCCGACTCCCGGACATATCAAAATAAAATAACAGAGCTCTTTTCAGATTATTATTATTTACTCAGAACTACCATAGCCTCCTTGTCCCACATATTCAAAGTAATCAAAACATAATGTATTTTTTATCAGGAGAGAGAGAGAGTTGGAGGGCAGTAAGGGAGAGAGGAGGGAACCCTCAATGGGCAGGTTGGAATTGGTATAATTCTGCAAATGACAAATACTAGGACCTTCCTCCATCCAGATATATATATATATATATATATATATATATATATATATATATATATATATATATATATATATATATATATATATATATATATATATATATATTGACCAGGTAGGGAGGGGAAATAAAACCCCTCAAACCACAAAGTGTTTCAACTCAAAATGCAAACATATCTCATACCATCCAGTTCAACACTCCTTCCTTGTCCCCCCAACCTTCTTTCCCCTAAAACCCCCCCTAAATCTAGTGCCACAGTGGGAAAATTTAACTCCGGCCCCCGAATCTAGTGATCTTGAATATTAGTGTACTGTAGTGATCTATTCTCCTATATGGGCATTATGCCTTGTGCATATATTCTTCTTCCTTCCATTCCCACCTTCTTCAACCCTTCCTATTCCCTATTTATTGTGCAGTGCATCTACTACACCCAATCCTTTGGAGATAGGGTGGTAAAAAAAAGTCTTTGACCCCCCCTCTCATCCCCAGATGTTTTGGGACTGAACTGTCACAAATGTAAATCTTGCCAGCAGGTCCACTCACCTGAGGGGTTTAAATAGATTTAGATCAATGGCTAATGCAAGGGAATTTGAGATTAAGGAGTTTATTTTGGAGGGCGTGGCTACCGCGCGCTGGTGGATGGCCGCTTAGGGACAGAGCTCCGCTCTAGCGACGGGAATACATCCGCATTGTGGATCCCCTGTGTTGGCGAATCCAGCTAAGATGGCGCCGGCGGCAGCACGCACTCCTCCCCTGGTCCTTCCTCAGCCTCCTCGGGGAGCCCAGCACCCACTGACAGACAGGGGAGGAGATCGCCCGGGTCATCCACACCGATCAGCAGCAGCCCAGCGAAATCCAGACCGAGACTGTCGGGAGAAGCACTGCAGGTGAGCGCTGAACAGAACTCCTCTGCTGATACCAGAGAAATTCATGAATGCATATCTGAGTTCCCTGCCACTAACCAGCCTGTCTCAGAATCCACCCTAAAAGACATGCTTGTCTCCCTGTGTGCCTCACTTCACACAGACTTTATGCAGTGTATTAGTAACTTTAAAGCTGAAGTGGGAGTGCTGAGTGGCACAATGGATCATGTGGAACAGAAAATGGGGGACTTTGCAGTTGCTCACAACACCTTAGTTGATGCGCACAATGATCAGTCTGAAGACATTGAGTGGCTTAAATCCAAGATGACCGACCTGGAAGACAGGTCCAGGCGCAATAATGTTAAAGTCAGAGGAATTCCTGAGACCGTCCTGCCCACACAGCTTGCTCAACACATTCAGGACCTCATGAAAACCTTGCTGCCCTCTCTGTAGGACCAAGACGTGATTATCGACCGCATCCACCGACTTCCTAAGCCTCCCCACCTGCGAGATAATATTCCGCGTGACGTCCTCATGCGGATTCATTTCTTCCACGTTAAGGAGCAACTTTTATCAGCATTTTGGAGAGAGACCCAGCTCCCGGAAAAATTCTCTCACCTGCAGTTGTTCGCAGACCTCTCCCAATTCACCTTGCAGAGGTGTAAAGCACTTCTCCCTGTCACCAAAGCCTTACGGAACCATGGAGTTCCATACCATTGGGGATACCCCCTAAAACTCCTGATTACCCATGAAGGTAAATCCTCTGTGGTTTCCACCCTACAAGAAGGGCTTGACCTGCTACGTGCCCTTGATATTATCCCTGAGAAACCCGCTGCTCCTTCAGCCTCATCCCCACCTATCCGGATGTAGACTCAGGGAGACTGGCAGACGGTCCAGCGGAGGAGAAGGAAGAAAAATAAACAAGAGTCTCTTGAGGAGTCTGCTGCGAATCCCTATTTGATTGCCAATTCCCAGTCGCTGGAGACCTTCCAGCGCTCACCCTCTGTTCCCCCCACATGAATGGGCATCTATAGTGCCTTCGGATCTCACCAGAGATCTCCTTTTTTATTGACCTCTGTTTTGGACTTTTGTTTTGTGTTCTTTTATTTCTTCTTACTGCACTGTTGCAGTTCCGTTCTGGTCTGTCAGCGCCCGAATAATTCGGTTCCACTTGGACCCGAACTACAGCCATCCTACATCATCTGCACTAGGAAGCCTGAGTCCCCGGGAACCCCAGAGTTCTACTTTAAATGTGACTGCCTCTTGCCCTATTTACGCCTGATTATTGCCTTCAATGTCGCTTAAATTCGTTTCTTTTAATGTCCATGGCCTCAACCATCCGGTCAAGTGGAACTCTTTGTGGAAGGAAGCACTGAAATTGGGGGTGGATGTACTCTGTGTCCAGGAGACTCATTTTCTCAACGCGGCTGCTCCTAACTTTCAACACAGGAGCTACCCCCACGTATTTCAGGCCTCTGCCTCGGAAAAGAAAAGAGGAGTAGCCATTGCCATAAGAGACACGGTAGCCTTCTCCCTCACTGAAGTATTGATGGACCCTGAAGGGAGGTACTTGATATTGTTAGCTGAATTGAATAATAGGCCTTACACCATTGTTAACCTTTATGCCCCCAATGTACACCAGCTGAGTTTTTTGAATAGACTTTTCCGCAAGATCAATAAGTGTTGTAAGGGCTCCCTGGTTGTCTGTGGAGACTTCAAAGTCACGGTCGACTACGCACTGGACACTACGTCCAGGGCGAGTCGACCCTTGCTGAAGCTCCAACCCCTACTAGCTGCTGAGGATGTATTTGATGCCTGGAGGTGTCAACATGCGAGCGAAAAAGACTTTACATTTCACTCTGCGAGATATAACACCTATTCCAGGATCGACTTGATTCTGGTGGACAGGTTGCTGCTGCAGGCAGTGTCTTCCTCCACCATCCATGACATTTCTTGGTCCGACCATGCGCCCATATCTATCGAGGTGGTGGAGGAACACGCTCAGCGCTCCGCCTATGTTTGGAGAGCGAATTTCCAACTATTTCAAAATTCCTCGCATGTTGCTACTATCTCTAAGAACCTGGCCGAATTCTTTGAGCTGAATGCCTGCTCAGTGCAAAGTCCCACTACCCTCTGGTGTGCCCATAAGGCTTTTATAAGGGGCATAATGCTCCAAATTTGCTCCAGAGAAAAAAGGGCCAGAACCCAAAAACTGAACTGCATTCTGGTGGATATTCGGTCCTTACAATCCTCTAATAAACTGACGCCGGATCTCAACACGGCTCATAAGCTCACGTGTTGATCTTCAACGCTTACTGTTGTACTCTATCAAGTTGTCACACTACTCCTCCAGTAATCGCGCTGGAAAATACCTAGCCAACAGGGTAAGGGCAGCTAGGATCAAAGCCAAAATCCCTTTTGTATACCACCCTATAGATAAACAGAAAAAAATCAATCCGCAAGAAATTGCGGACGCCTTTGCTGCTTATTACTCCTCTCTATATAATTTAAAACTAGATGTTGATACTCCCCAGCCCACAGATGAGTGTATACAATCCTTCCTATCCAGTATTAATCTACCCTCTCTCACAGAGGAAAAATTGGAATCTCTAAACTTACCAATCTCACCCGCAGAAATAGGGAAGTGCATCAAATCCCTCCCCCTGGGCAAATCTCCAGGGCCAGATGGCCTGACTAACGATTACTACCGTGCATTTTCAGACCTACTTTCCCCCGTGCTCTCAGAGACTTATGCTGTGGCATTCTCCTCTGCTTCCTTCCCCCCGGAGATGCTTAGAGCCTATGTGGTTACGATTCCCAAAACGGGTAAGGAACCTAACAGTCCCTCGAATTTTAGGCCGATATCCCTTTTAAACACAGATGTCAAAGTATATGCCAAGATTCTTGCTCAAAGACTCCTTCCCCTAGTCCCTACGTTGATCCATCCAGATCAGTCGGGGTTCACGCCTGGCCGGCAGGCCTCGGACGCTCGATCCACCTATATAGCTAACTATCTTGCTCGTTTTAAATAGAGCTTTCAGTCAGTGTTAGGAGATTATGTGTGCTGTCTGCGTGCTGTGAACGCAGTATACACCGCTATATCCACCTATATAGCTAACTATCTTGCTCGTTTTAAATAGAGCTTTCAGTCAGTGTTAGGAGATTATGCGCGCTGTCTGCGTGCTGTGAACGCAGTATACACCACTATATCCACCTATATAGCTAACTATCTTGCTTGTTTTAAATAGAGCTTTCAGTCAGTGTTAGGAGATTATGCGTGCTGTCTGCGTGCTGTGAACGCAGTATACACTGCTATATCCACCTATATAGCTAACTATCTTGCTCATTTTAAATAGAGCTTTCAGTCAGTGTTAGGAGATTATGCGTGCTGTCTGCATGCTCTGAACGCAGTATACACTGCTATATCCACCTATATATCTAACTATCTTGCTCGTTTTAAATAGAGCTTGCAGTCAGTTGTAGGAGATTGAGCTACACTTTAAAAATGTACCAGTTGAAAATTACAAACAGATTCAACTTAACACAACAAATCTAAACAGTCCCTGTCTTGTTTGCACCGCCTGTATACTGCTGTTCTGAGTATATAGGGCCTGGGGGCCACACGCATTTCCTTTTTTTAATATGGGTACGGGGTTCCCCTTAATATGCGTACAAGACCCAAAGGGGCTGGTAATGGGCAGGGAGGGCTACCCATGCCATTTTTCTCAATGATTTTCAACCATATTGCAGGAACCAGATATAACATTAAAACCGCAAGCAGTTTTAAATGACGTTATTTCCGTTAAATGTCATTTTGTGCAGGGACTGTTCTAAACACGGGAAACACGTGGCACTTCACAGGCATACCACAGACACCCCCCAGGCATGATATTTAAAGGAATATTTCACTTTTTTTTTCACTTTAATCGTCATTAAAATCAGTGCTCCCGCCAAAACGGCCATTTTTAAAACTTTTTTTGCATTGACCCATGTCCCCTGGGGCAGGAGCCAGGTTCCCAAACCCTTTTTAGGACAGTATCTTGCATATTAGCCGTTAAAATTAGCACTTTTAATTTCGAACGTTCGAGTCCCATAGACTTAAATGGGGTTCTAACGTTCGTACGAATTTGGGGTCCGTTCGAAAGTTCTGGTGCGAACCGAACCGGGGGGTGTTCGGCTCATCCTTACTCTCAGCCATTCTTGCTCTGTACTCAGCCCCCTCAGCACAGGTCTTCACTTCTAATATGCTATCGTCCCCCTTTTCCATTTCTAATGGCACCAGGCAGGGATGCCCACTATCCCCGACAATTTTGAACCATTGCCAGAAAGAATCCGCTCCCACCCCTTGATTACAGGAATCCCAATGCATGATGGCCCTCATGAAATCAACTTGTTCGCGGATGATATCATCCTCTTCCTGACATCACCAGCCTCGTCCTTACCACAGGCCCACCAGGTACTCCAGGAGTTTAGCCTGATCTCCTACTATAAGGTGAATTTCTCCAAGTCGGTAATTCTAGACACAGACATTGAACCCCCTCTCTCCGCACTCATCTGATGTCCACATTTCCATATAAATGGAGTAACTCCACCATCCCCTACCTGGGAATCCAATTGACCAAAACAGCTCGCCATTTAGCAGAGGCAAATTTCCCCCCACTTATTGACAAACTTACTAAAGAAGCAAATAGACTAGCCAAGTGTGAACTGTCATGGTCAGGGCGCCTCGCGTCTTTCAAGATGCTGTTGCTCCCCCAAATTCTGTATATGTTTAGGGCACTATCTGTCACCCCCTCTGGGAAACATTTCTCTGGTCTTAACTCCTTGATGAATAAATTAAATTGGCATTCCAGAAGGCCTAGATGTTCCAAAATACTATTGATAAAGCACAGGCTGGCTGGTGGTATGGGCATGGTGGATCTAAAGGACTACTACCTAGCATCCAGGCTAGTCCAAATTACACACTGGTTTAACTCGGCTCAGGAACCGAAATGGTGCTGCATTGAAAAAGCCCTAACCCCTACCCAAAACCTAAAACTTCTTCTTACTGACTCAATTAAACCCTGGCCTCTTCATTCACTTCCTGACACTGTTCGGGCCTCCCTGAAGGCCTGGCGAGATATTCTTAGGTCCACGCCTCTGACCTCTAAATTGGTTGCACTTCCCATACCACTGCAGGCCTTAGAATTCCTAATCTCTGATTTCACCACCAAAGCGTGGACTGAGAATGGAATACGGTGGCTGCAAGATCTCTTTCAGGGACCTTCCATGATCCCATTTCACTCTCTAAGGACGCGCTTTCAGCTAAAGCCTGCTGATGTATACAAACATTATCAAATATCTCATTTGCTGAAAGATAGTAAAGTTACCAGTGTTTCGGTAGCTGAATCTCTTTGGCACTTTATCGACGCCAATCTCCCCCTACCTAAAGGAATATCCTTATTCTACAACTTCCTCCAGCAAAAGCTTGCCTTCAGTAAATCTTGTCCCTATCTGTGCTGGGAGGAGGACTTAGGATGCGCCTTTTCAGAGTTACAATGGTACCATGCATTTAAAGCCATATACAGGGCCTCGAGGTGTGTCGGGCACTGGGAGCTAGCCCAAAAAATTCCTCTACGCTGGTACCTTACTCCATTTAGGATCTCTAAATTTGGCCTTGCTGAGTCCTCCCCCCCTGTGTTGGAGGAATTGTGGGGAGGTTGGTAACCTACTTCATATGTTTTGGTCTTGTAAACATCTAAGAAGCTTCTGGAACGCCATATTTCGTGCCATTTCTAGTATCACAGGTTTCCTCTCTGCCCCTGAACCAGGCCTGGCAATTCTTAATTTGGGTATTGAAAAATACCCACCTAACATTAGAGTTGTTAAATCCCACATCCTCCTGGTGGCTAGGACATTGATAGCTAGATTTTGGAAAAATAATCAAGCACCCAATGCCTCAGAGGTTTGGTCGACCACCCATTTACATTTTTCTTATGAATCAATCCTAGCCCTCAGGGTGGGGAAAAAAATTCAGTTTGCTAACAATTGTCAAATTTGGGAGACATGGTATAAGAGTACTCACTTGTCGTAATTCCTGACCCTGGAATCTAGCTACCCCTGCTAAAAAGTAGCAAATATATAGTGCCATCCACATTCTTATTCCTACTTGCTTCCCCTTTCAGACATATGACAGACCAGTCTTTGACTGTTCTTTGTTATTTTGTTACCTGTTATGTTTTTGGTTTGCAGCATGTTTATCAAACTGCTTTATGCTTCTCCCTACTGTTTGCTTTGTGACATGCTACGTACTGTTGGGATGATGTGGAGAAGATAATAAGACTATTTTGTCATTGTACTGTAAATTTTCTTGTGAAAATCTTTGAATAAAAACTATTGACAAAAAAAAGGAGTTTATTTTGTGTATGTCCACCCATGTTGTGTACGCCTTAGCCCTTGTACACACGGTCAGAGATTCCGACAACCAAATCCGTCTGAGTTATTCCGACGGATTCATTCCGGACGAAGTCCGGAAGTGATGTTGCATACACATGGTCGGACTAAGTTGTCGGAATTTTGGGTTGCCAAGAACGTGGTGACGTAAGCCACGTACGGCGGGCCTAGAAAATGGAAGTTCAGCACCACGTCCGCCACCCTTTGGGCTCCTTCTGCTGATCTTGTGTGCATCGCGTGTTAGTAGAAGTTTGGTGAGAGACAATTCGCACTTTTCAGATTTGTGATTCAGTTCGCTACTGCTCTTCAGTTTCTGCTTGTCTTTGCCTATCTGATAATCAGTGCGTGTAGTCAGTTAGTATTTGCTTCTCATTGTGGACTATATCTTGGTATAGTACGCTTTGATTTATTATTGCTTATTGTCTGCTTGCTTCTGCTATTCAGTTTGTTCTTTCAGGCATTGCTGTTTATCAGTGCTTTCTGTTGTCCGTTCTGACCAGCCGACCGTTTTCAAACCATGTTTCGTCTACGTACTCGTCGTAGAGTTTGTGCTGTGCAGAGGCTTCGTGTTGGGGTTCTTACTTTAACACAAGCCCGGTCCATGAACAGGGAGGGGAGGCGTTTGTGGACCAAGAATTGGTTGAGCCAGCGTGACCAGTTTTCGCACATGCCTTTGCACATGCCTTTGCTCCGTGAGATCCAGGAGAATAATCCTGATGATTTCAGGAATTATCTCCGGGTGACGGACCCCGTTTTTCACCCTCTGCTGGCTTTGCTGACCCCTTATATTAGCAGGCAGGATACCTGCATGTGGCAAGCCATCACTCCGGAGCAGAGGCTCATCGCCACGTTGCGCTACTTGGTGACAGGGAGAAGCCTTCAGGACCTCAAGTTCTCTACAGGCATCTCCCCCCAGGCTCTGGGGATCATTATTCCAGAGACCTGTTCTGCCATCATTCAGCTCCTGCAGAAGGACTATATGAAGGTAAGTTTTATCCTTTAACATCACATTTTATGTATTTAATGTTTGCTAATGTCTTGCATTTCTTTCCTCATTCCCTAATTACCATCATTGCAATATGCTCTAATTAATATGCTCCTCCCCTTTGTCCTTAATGCATATTTGCCTCACTAACTTCCCCTAAAAAAAAACTATAGTCTAGTCACTTACCAATGTCTTTTGTCAGCTCCATAGTATTGTTTTCCCCTAAATACCCCCTAAAATGTCTACAAATGTTATGTGTGTGCTTCAATTCATGCAGAGTGACTTTTTATTTTTTTGGTTGTGCCAAACTTATTAGGAACCCCCCTCCACCCAACTGCTAGGTCAGCTGCTAGCAATCCTCTATCTGCTGACTTTACCAAACCCAATATACACTATATCTACCTTTTTGATGGTAACATTTATGGATGAATTCACCAAAGCATGTAGTGCAAGGGTCTGCCTCAATACTTTCAAATGCTATCATTTTTTGGGGGTTTTCCCCTATTATTATCTTGATATGTAATAGCAGAATGTCAAAATGTGCTTCCATTTTGTTTTATTTTTGGTATTATGACACTTCTTACCTGTCCGGTGGGCTGCCAATAGTGTAAGTAAGGAGGGGCTTCCCAAAGTATCACACATTATTTAGGCATTCAGCTCTCAATCAAGTGGAGAGGGTTACCTGTCCAAAACATCCCCCCTCATTTTTTAGCTAGAGCCCATCAGATGGGGGGGATGGGGGAGTGATGACTCTGATAAGGGGACCTTATACTTTAGGCTTTAAATACCCAGTTCCCAAAATGTTATACTGATCTTGGCCAAAAATGTTGGTGTCTAATCTGCTTGCAATGTTGGTTTGCAAAATTAAACATTTTTGGTCTTGTTTCACTCCACAGTGTCCTTCAACACCACAGGAATGGCAGACTGTTGCCTCCCACTTTGCCAGTCGTTGGGACTTTCCCAATTGTGGAGATGCAATTGATGAGAAATACATCCGCATCGTCCCACCACCCAACTCGGGGTCGTACTATTTTAACTACAAGGGGCTTAATAGTATTGTGATGTTGGCGGTGGTGTCTGTGACCTATGACTTCTTGTATGTGGACGTGGGGCAAAATGGCCGGATGTCGGATGGTGGAGTGTTCGCACGGACGGAGTTCTACTGGCGTCTCCAGAGTGGCAGTCTGGGCTTGACACCCCCAGAAGAGAATCAGAGAATTTCGTCTTTGTCACGGATGAGGTGTTTGCCCTGGGAAACCATCTGATGTGGCCTTTCCTGATGAGGACCGTCACCCCGGACCAGAGGATTTTTAATTTCCGCCTGTCTAGAGCCAGAAGAGTGGTGGAGAACACTTTTGGTATACTGGCCAGCCGGTTCCGCCTTTTTTTTTACTTTCAATAGATTTTTATTGAAATAACAATGAAATATATAACAACAGCAGATCTGTGCTCAAAGTGATAGCTGACAACAATGAGTTTCACATAGATAGAGAGTAAAGCATAAGGTTTGCTAAATAAAGTCTAGAATAGTTGAGATGACTAAGGTAGGCATACAAACTGGTATACAAAGAGTATCACGAGAGATATCTGCAGGGATACATAGCAACACTTGGGATTAAGAACCCATAATACTAACAGCTAAACAATAGTGAAAGACCACTCGTGTCCGACACCCCAAATGGGATCACACTGTGTCGGACACCTGAAGGTTCAGACCCCAAAAAAAAAAGAAAAAAAGAATACCATAAGCCTGCAAATAACCTATCAACTGGTCTAGGTAGGAAAAAAAAAAAAACCCTTTTGCCTAAGCGAGTGAAAATAACTCGTATCAGATAATTAAAGAGCTGTTAGAGCTAACGAAAGGCAATTGCCCTGCGAAAGTCATGTAACACATTTAGCATGGTAATGTTGCACTCTTATAGAGTATAGAAACCCAATGTTGAACCTAGATACGGTATCAAAGAGAGCACTAGATATAGAAAAAACAGTAAAGAGAAAGAAAAGATGAAGAAAAGAGAGGAAAAGGAAAAGTAGAGATAGTAGGGAACAGTTGAGATAGAAGAAACTATCGAAATGGACCGCTCTCACCTGGCTCACGAACGTTGCTCAGGAGAATGAAGACACTTGGTGGTGTATCTGATCCACGGATCCCATGTCGCTGAGTGTTTATCTACCTTGTCAAGGAAGATGCTCACTATCTTTTCTTGAATCATGATCCATGATATTTTCCTTTTTACCAATCCCAAGGAAACAGTGGGCTGCTTCCAGGCCCTGGCAATGGTAAGTTTGGTACCAATGAGAATAAATCTAATGAGATGTTGTGTTAATTTCGGAACCCCCTGTAGAGGGAAATTTAGAAGGGCTATTTGAGGCGTTTTGTGAATAGGCAAGGTTGTGATCTTCCGGATAATATGGAATACCTTATTCCATAGGTTTCTAATTTTGGGGCACTCCCACCAAATGTGTAACATCGAGCCAATGTGGCCACATTCGCGGAAACAGAGGGGAGAAGCGTGTGGGTATATTTTGGCTAGTCTCAGAGGAACCATATACCACCTCATAAGAACCTTTAAGTTAGCTTCAATAAGAGTTGTATTGAGTAAGCCTTTAGCTGCCGCACGAGTTGCCATGTGCCAATCGCCTAAAGACCATTGCTGCTGGAGATCATTTTCCCATTCCCGCATAAAAAGCGTTTTAGATTCTGTTTGGGCAAGCGCGCGATAAATCACAGAAATCCCCCCTCTCTGCTCCATGGCCTGGCCACCCCAAAGTTCATATTCAGTAATTGAGAGAGGAGAGCCTGAGGACAATCCTAGAGATTTGAGGAAATGAGAGATTTGTTGGAATCTGAATTTTTCCGAGACTGGCATGTGCAGTTTCCTCAGACAATGACTTAGAGAAAAAGGACCTGAGGGGGAGACTAGGTGGCCAATCCTATAAATGCCCTTGTCGAGCCACCAACGAAATGCCTTAATGTCCTGGCCCGGAGGAAATAGAGGGTTCCTAAAAACGTGAGAGAGGGGCTTCCAGTTGGAGGTAATATGTGGATTTGCTTTCATGGAGTCCCAGAGAGCAATTGAGTGTGAGAGTGTAGGTGCTAGTATGGCTGGTCTGATCTTAGGTGCACACCAAAGAAGATAGTCAAGTGTAAAGTTGGGAACTGCCTGTCTTTCCATATTTACCCAATCCGGGTGAGCGATTTTTAAATAAACCGTTGATAATTGGGAGAGTTGTGCCGCCTTATAATACCAGAGAATGTTGGGGACTCCAAGACCCCCTTGATTTTTCATACGAAACATAGTTTCCTTCGATAGTCTGTGGCTTTTGGATCCCCAAATAAATTTCATAATTCTGGCCTGAAAGATACGGATACGATCCTTAGGTACCAGGATAGGTAGAGACCGAAAAAGATACAGGATACGTGGGAGAAGAGTCATTTTTACTGAATTCACCCTACCTAACCAAGATAATTTAAGTGAGTCCCAAAAGACGAGATCTTCCTCCAATTTGCGAAAAGTCGAGGGAAAGTTAGCATTGTATAATCTGTCAATGGAGGCCGTCAGGTGTATTCCTAAGTAAGGGAGGGAAGAGTCAGACCATGTGAACTTGAAGCTAGATTTTAGTCGGTAGACAAGTGATAATGGAAGGTTAATGTTAAGTGCAGAGGATTTCGCATAATTGACCTTAAGGCCCGAGAGTTCACCAAAATCATTGAGAAGTCTGCAGAGAACTGGGAGCGATGTGGTAGGATGAGTAATAAAAAGCAGAACGTCATCCGCAAACAAGGCACATTTATGAGTTTGAGGGCCACACCGTACACCTGTAATGTCTGGGTTCGCTCTAATCGCTACTGCCAGAGTCTCAATGATCATGGCAAAGAGCAGGGGCGATAAGGGGCATCCTTGTCTCGTGCCCCTGAGAATCGGGAAAGGGCTGGAATAGTAACCTTGCATCTTAATTTGGGCTTCTGGGTTTGAGTAGAGAGCATGAATGATATTCATAAATGACTCACCAAAACCCCATCTTTCCAGGGTAGAAAACAGGAAAGACCAGGAAACCGAGTCAAACGCTTTCATAAGATCAAGAGAAAGGAGGCAACCCTGTTGGGGGGGTCCCCCATCCCACTTCGATCCCAGGAGCGAAATTACGTCCACTGCCCTCCTAATCTGATCCGGTCCCTGTCTTCCCGGGATAAAGCCCACTTGGTCAGCGTGAATATAAAGACTGATGAAGTTAGAGAGTCGATTTGCTAGAAGTTTCGTTAGGATTTTAAGATCATTATTTATCAAGGATATCGGTCTATAATTAGCAACACAACTGGGATCTTTTCCCGGTTTAGGTATGACCGTAACGAAAGCTGAGTTCAGGGCTTTATCCAGGGAAGAACCAGACCGAAGGTGATTAAAGAAGCGTGCTAAGTAAGGGGCTAAGACATGAGAAAAGTGTTTATAGTAATGAACAGAGAACCCATCCGGCCCAGGAGCGGAGTTGGTCTTTAGATTTTTGATGACCCCTTCTATTTCCTCAGCCGAAATTGGCGCATCCATTTCATCCCTATGGCGACCTTTTAAATTAGGGATTTGTATCGATTGTAAAAAAGAGTGGACATCATCGGGAGATGAACAGTCAACCTTGCTACCGTAAAGAGAGAGATAAAAGTCGTGGAAAGCGGCCAAAACTTTACGGGGATTCTGAGAGGGAGACCCGTCTTTCAATCTTATCTTGGGAAGAGAAAACAGTCTGGTTTTGGGGGTTAGTCTTTTAGCAAGTAATGTGCCTAATCTGTTACTTTGATGATAGAAGCGTCCCCCTTCCCATCTGAGATCTTTTTCTGCTACAGCTGTTAGTGCAAGGTTTAGATTGGTGCGGGTAGCATTAAGCTGGTCAGCAGTGAGTTTAGAGGGATGAGCTTTATTTAATTTGCTTAAGGAGGAGAATTCCTTCTCAAGCCTATCTATGTCTACTTTGCGAGCCTTGCGAAGTCTAGAGGAGATTTGAATAAAGGTACCCCTAATGGTGGCCTTATGAGCCGCCCAGAGCGACGAAGGGGAGATGTCGTCCACGTCATTGAGGTGGAAATAATCCTGTATGTGTTTCTCTATCTCAGTCACATGAACCGGGTTACTAAGTATGGAAGCATTCAGTCTCCAATGAAATCCCGATCGCGGGAGTGAGCCACCCTGGAGAGAGAGAAGAACTGCGGAGTGATCCGACAAAGCAGAGACTTTAATGATTGCCCTTTGAACCAGCGGAATATGTTGTTGGAGGACAAAAAAGTGATCAATTCTAGCGAAGGTTTGGTGAGGACTAGAATAATGAGTATAGTCCCGAGTTCTAGGATTAAGTTCCCTCCATATATCTACTAGACCATAATGAAACAGTTGTCTAGCAACTTTCAGACTCTGCTTGGTCGGACGGACCCTATCCTTTCCTGGGGGACGTGATTTGTCGACACCACAGTCGAACGCAAGGTTAGAGTCCCCACCATAAATGACAAAACCTTCTGTTATTGGGGTTAGGGTATTGAACATGGATTGAAAAAACTGCGCTTGTCCTTTATTCGGTGCATAGTAGGAAATAAGAGAATAAATTTGATCATCTATGAGAACCTTAACAAGTAGGAATCTGCCTCCAGGGTCTCTAAAAATGGAGACCTCCGAAAACTGAACCCCACGTGCAAAGAAAATACCCACCCCTTTCGTTTTATTGTCAGCGTTGGCTAAGAAAAATTTGGGAAATTTGGCATGAATGAAAGATGGTTGGTACGATTTAGGGAAGTGTGTTTCTTGAAGGAATAAGATATCAATTTTTTGGCCGTAATATTGTTGGAAAATTTTTTTACGTTTGACCGGGGAATTAAGGCCTTGGGCGTTATGAGAAGCTAGGCGTAATGAAGTGCTATTACTGGGGGGATTAGCCATGGAGCAGAGAGGTACCGAAGGCAGGAAATCTCTGTAAGCCTACCTTCGCGCTATATGCCAGATGCGAGTTCCAGAGAATCCATGAGAACCACCAAGCGTCATTTCGCGTGTCACAGGTGAGGGGGTCCACTTCTAGAGCTGCAAAAAGGGAAGAAGAGAATGGGTAAAGAGAGAGAGAATAAAAAGAAGAGATAAAAATAAAAGAAAAACAGTGGATTCGAGACGGAGGAGAGGACAGAATCCCTCCGCCCGAAGCCACCAACCACATAATCCCCCCAAAGGAGGAATGACCCATCCTAGATAAGAACACTCCACTAGGGAATCTCTCACCCAGGATAGAGTGAGTGCGCAGGAGATACGCCCCAACCCCCACAACACTAATGAATAAGCATGCATTAAAATATAGAAAAACCAAACACCAATAATCAATTTTTAAAAAACTGAAGACCAAATAACGCAAATTAAAGGCCTGAGATAAGGCCTGCACTAAGGTGTAATAATGTCCAATGGGCAAAAACCCCAAAAAAAAAAAAAAAAAAAAAAAAAAAAAAAAAATTTTTCAAAAAGTTTTCAACTGGCCCTGAGGCCCCTGGTCAGAGTGAACTCTGCCCAAAAAATCGTATGACAAAAATAGAAACCCGGAAGAGGAGAGTCACAAAATCATGGAGGAAGTCCATCCTTTGCTTTCTTGTGCTTGGGCGAGACCCAGAGGGAAGTGAGTGGGCTAGATGGTGGTGGTCGCTTGGACATCCCAGAAGAGGAGGTCTGCATGGGTGAAGGAGGATCCGTGGGAATAAGACCCAGTTTTCGTAGCAAATGTTCCCCGTCCTGCAGTGAAGAGAAGCGATAAGGTTTACCATTAAAGTCAAATTTCAGACCAAACGGGAACATCCACCAGTATTTGATATTCTTCTGCGTCAGGATCGTTAACAAAGGTTTGAGGGAACGCCGCTTTTGAATGGTGGAGGGAGAGATATCTGCGTAAATTTGTATTTGATGACCCATTAACTGAATTTGAGGCGAAGACCGGGCCCTCTTCATAACCTCTTCCTTAACGCTGAAATAGTGAGGTTTGACTACAATATCGCGAGGGAGTCCATCCTTGCGGGGAGGGCCCAGAGCTCTATGTGCACGGTCTAATTCCAATCTGTGTGATCTTATGTCAGGTATAAGGGACTTGATAAGAGAATGCACTGCTTCATGCACATCAGTGACGGACTCAGGTAGTCCTCTGACGCGAAAGTTCAGTCTGCGCGATCTATTTTCCAAATCATCAATTTTGGCGTACGCCCCTTCGAGTTGCTCATGTAATTCTTGAAATCGATCAGTATTCTGGTTCACCCGGTCAACTGTGGCGTCCAATTTGAGTTCAATATTTTCAATTCGGTTCCCCAGCATATGAAGATCAGCTTTGATATCAGAAGTGATTACAGATGCAGTCTGTGCTAGCCCTCTATCAAGCATTTCAGCAAATTTAGAAAAGAGCACTGACATGTCCTGTGCCTGAGGAGACTGGGATGGCTGAGGGATGAGCAGGGCTGCCTCCTTGTAAGATAAAGCACTCTGAATCCTGCCTGTGTGTTCCCCTCCAGGGGAAAGCCCCTGAATTTCCTCCAGCGTCTGATTAAGCAGGGAGACAGTGGTAGCAGGGGATAAAGGTCCTCCCTGGGATAAGTGTGAGATACCCTCTCCGCATACCTCCTCATGCAGTCTGTCACGCCAGGGAGATGAGCCTGAGGAGCCTGTGTGAGCCTCGTGAGGCGGCCGCTCCGCCGCCATCTTGGATTTTTCGGCCGCTCCCGGGAGTCCCTCAAAACGGGATTTTAAACCCCTCCTGACGGCCCCCGCGTACATTAAAAAGTGCCCCCGTGTCAGCGGGCACCTCCGCAGGCACTTTGGTCCCGATCCGCTGCGGTGTTCGGCCGCTAAGTGTGCGATCTGGCTGGGGCGGTGCGGAGCCCTGTGTTCAAGCGTCCATCACAGGGCGCCGCGCATGCGCACTCCCCCCCGCCTTTTTTTAACGCCTATCCACATGTGGAATACAAACTAAATCACATTGTGCTGGCGTGCTGTGTTCTTCACAAATTCCTAAAAAGACATTCTGCAAACTATGCGGTCTCAGTTGGCCAAGAAGCAGACTTGATAGAAAATGAGAACCTCACGGGCCTTGAAGCTGCTCGTCCTGGCTTGCCCCCCCCCCAAAGCGCCCGTGAGGTTAGAAACCAATACATGGAATACTTTGTGGGTAGGGGGGCCATTGATATTCCAGACAATGTCTGAGCGGCATTTTAGGAATACATTTTTCTTTTAAACTCCAATATTTGTTTTCATTTACTGCTTGGCTTGGTTTTAGGTGTCTCCTAGTTAAATGTATGTTTTTTCTTGTTGTGCCTTTTTCTACAGTGCAAACCCAAGTTCTCAGCGAGATGAGGGGACAGTCTCTTCTTCAGATAATCTTATTAAGTTGTGGGTCTGCTACACACACACCTTGTTTTTGTTAACTAATGTATGTAGTGCATTACTGACCAAAATCTTGCTCATTTTCAGCACCATGACAGAAATATGTGGGCTCAGGAAAATGGCATGATTGTGAAAATTAACACATCACTGTGGGTGTTATTTCCTAAAGGCACATCCACTATGCACTCCAAGTGCACTGCAAAAGTACACCTGAAACTGCACTTGGAGTGCAAAGTGGGGTTGCCTTTAGTAAATTACACCCATTGTCACCGAAAACAACAATTTTATTCCAAATACTGCTTTTGCGCATTGAAAAAGGAAGCCACACATTGTTGATAATTTAACTTTTTAATCAAAGCACATTCACATGTGCGTTTAGAAAAGGGTTTTACAACAAACCAACAAATTGGGTGTATCAAAAACATTATTTTAGGTAATTTTTTTGTAACTTGGTGTTTTTGAGTAAACAGGCATGTATCAAAGCGTAACATGCAGAACACAGGAACTTACAAAGTTCAACTTTGAAAAGTGAAGACAATATCAGACATGAGTATGTAAAAACTGGGCTGATATTGCCTCCATCACATGGGGTGTCACCCCTGGAAAAGCCAAATTTGGAAGATGCGCACACAGTGTGTCAACATGTGCTATCTCCCATCATGGGGGATCAATGTACATATTTTGGGGCTGCAACCCCCTCATCTCAGCCACTTTCCACAAAACACGTACATTGATCCCCCATGATGGGAGATAGCGCATGTTTACACACTCTGTGCATCTTCCAAATTTGGATTTTTATAAAAGACAAAAGTTGTTGTTTAAAAGGAAAAAAATAAAACACGAGCTAGTTTGTGGTGTTTCACACTCTCCCCAAAACATCAATGATGTTCTTCATTTTATTTTTAACATCATTGATGTTTTGCTGTATATTTTCTAAATCCCGAATGCACACTATTATCTCCCCAATCAGGATCTGGGCACTTTCACTGGTAAAATGTGATTCTTCTTCCACATCACCTACAAAACAAAGCAAAAAAACACACCATGTATTATAAATATGACGACATATATTGATGAGCTTACCGGAAGCTGTGGTCCCCGACACTCACCTGTTGTGGTGACAATTTGTCCAACTTCAACGATCTCTCCTTCCTCCTCCTGCTCCTCTACTTCTGGTTTTGGAATTTTGCCTTCTTAGGGAGGGGTGGGGTCCCTGGTGTCCTCATACTAGCCGAGTCTTCTCTCCTTTATGAGAATGTAAAAAAGGAATAATTAGCACACAGAGGGCAGAAATAGGAATATGAAACATTGCTTGGAAGTGTTCTACAATTGTGTTTTTTGACCGAGTTCAAAGGTGAGAACATTATTGTGGACACTTTGTTAAGCTGGAATACTTACCTGCAGAACGATGTTTCTTACGAACGAATGAAACCATGAACTTGAAAGTGGCCATTTTAAAATGCACAACATGAAATCAAAGCACATGGAGCAGTATGTAAGCAAGAATAATCATATGAATTAATACAATTAGGGACCCCTGCCCTTACTCAAGTAACTACAGATAATATGATAAAAATATATTGAATCAATATATTAAATTAATAAATACTAATAAAACAATTTAGGTCGAGCTCAATGTTCATTCCATTCGGACTTAAAGTATTGGTCAGAAAGATCCACTCAGTCTCACGTTTTGACAGCTCACGTACTATATTGCTGTCTCTCCAAAAAGGGTGAATCTTATCGATCCCCAAAATTTCAAGCCACTCGGGTCCCTACCATGTTTTTGTCTAAAATGGAGGGACACGTTGTGGTCCTTAAAACCTATTGAAATATTGTAAATATGTTCAGAGACCCTCTGAGTAAGCGTTATTTTAGTTCTACCAATATACATTAACCCGCATGGGCACTCTAAGCCCTTGTACACAGGGTTGGAGATTCCGACGAAATGTTTCTGATCGGAGCGTTTTGTCGGATATTCCGACTGTGTGTGGTCTGCATCGGACTGTTTGCGTTGGAGTATCCGACGGATGTTCCCATGCTGTGGTACTACAAGAGGCTGCATCTTCTGTCAGACCAGACTGAACCTAGGTCATCACACTCTGGTCTTCCTTCCACGCTTCCTTCCAGGCTGTGGCTGTGGTGCTGGAGGTGTGGCAGAAGGAGGAGGAGGGGCATGGGCCAAATCACACAAGTGTGTTGTTTATGTCATTTGGCCCAACAGACCCTTGTTGAGGGTGTGTATAATTATCTCCTCACACAAGAGCTGTTGCCCCTCCTCCATTTTCTCCAGTTTGCACGCAGCCAAGGCGGCAAAGGCTTCTTGATAGGTGGGTTTGTCTTGGAGGGCCGCTGAAGCCTCCTCGATCAGCCTCAGAGCCGACTCCTCCACATTCCCCCCCCCCTTTCTTGCCTTTTTGCGTGGAAGGCGGAGGGGAGGGACCTGGCATTCTGTCAGGCTCCTTTGCCCACCCACCGTCTGGCTGCTGCTTACCCCTGCCTCCTCCTGGCTGCCCCTTTCCACAGCCACCTCCTGGCTGCTGCATTCCACACCCTCCTCCTGGCTGATGTCTTCCTGTGTATAAAAAAGGGACATAGTTTTAGTTTTTGTTTCATCAAACACACACAATTTTCACATCAAGACTGTTGCTAAATGTTAAGCAATACAAAAGACTATCATTCTGAGCCCAGCATTTTTCTTTCTTGTCCCAAAGGTTTTGGCCACTACTGTCTATTGATATGTGAAACACTTTCTAAAATAAGCAATTAGTGAGCAAAAATCAAGTTAACATCATTCATTTATACTCCCAAAATATGTACAACAATAAGATACCTGGCTCGAGCTGGGCTCCCCCAGTTCTTCCTGAGTGGAAGGCCCAGGTTGGGCGTCGGAAGACTCAGCGGGTGTGGAATGTAGCATAGGACACGTGGAAGGAAGAGTAGAGAGTTATTCCCTGGCCTCAGCCTGGTCTGACAGAAAATGCATCCTGTTATAATACCACAGCCTGGGGACATAAACGTCATCTGCTGAAGCACCAGATTGCATGGACTACAGTAACTTCTTCCTCTCCTTCAGATACAGTGGTGTGAAAAAGTGTTTGCCCCCTTCCTCATCTCCTGTTCCTTTGCATGTTTGTCACACTTACGTGTTTCGGAACATCAAACCAATTTAAACAATAGTCAAGGACAACACAAGTAAACACAAAATGCAATTTGTAAATGAAGGTGTTTATTATTAAAGGTGAAAAAAAATCCAAACCATCATGGCCCTGTGTGAAAAAGTGATTGCCCCCTAAACCTAATAACTGGTTGGGCCACCCTTAGCAGCAACAACTGCAACCAAGCGTTTGCGATAATGTGCAATGAGGCTTTTACAGCGTCCTGGAGGAATTTTGGCCCACTCATCTTTGCAGAATTGTCCTAATTCAGTTACATTAGAGGGTTTTCGAGCATGAACGGCCTTTTTAAGGTCATACCACAACATCTCAATAGGATTCAGGTCAGGACTTTGGCTAGGCCACTCCAAAGTCTTCATTTTGTTTTTCTTCAGCCATTCGGTGGTGGACTTGCTGGTGTGTTTAGGATCATTGTCCTGCTGCAGAACCCAAGTTCGTTTCAGCTTGAGTACACAAACAGATGGTCGGACATTCTCCTTCAGGATCTCTTGGTAGACAGCAGAATTCATAGTTCCTTTTATCACGGCAAGTCTTCCAGGTCCTGAAGCAGCAAAACAGCCCCAGACCATCACACTACCACCACCATATTTTACTGTTGGTATAATGTTCTTTTTATGAAATGCAGTGTTCCTTCTACGCCAGATATACTTGGACACACACCTTCCAAAGAGTTCCACTTTTGTCTCATCGGTCCACAGAATGTTGTCCCAAAAGTCTTGGGGATCATCAAGATGTGTTGTGGAGAAATTGAGACGAGCTTTGATGTTCTTTTTGCTCAGCAGTGGTTTTCTCCTTGGAACTCTGCCATGCAGGCCATTTTTGCCCAGTCTTTTCCTGATGGTGGAGGCATGAACGCTGACCTTAACTGAGGCAAGTGAGGCCTGCAGTTCCTTGGACGTTGTTGTGGGGTCTTTTGTGACCTCTTGGATGAGTCGTCGCTGCGCTCTTGGGGTAATTTTGGGCGGCCGGCCACTCCTGGGAAGGTTCACCACTGTTCCATGTCTTCGCCATTTGTGGATAATGGCTCTCACTGTGGTTCGCTGGATTCCCAAAGCTTTGGAAATGGCTTTATAACCCTTTCCAGACTGATAGATCTCAATTACTTTCTTTCTCAATTGTTCCTGAATTTCTTTGGGTCTCAGCATGATGTGTAGCTTTTAAGGATCT
Source organism: Lithobates pipiens (assembly GCF_037356315.1). Lineage (NCBI taxonomy): Eukaryota > Metazoa > Chordata > Amphibia > Anura > Ranidae > Lithobates > Lithobates pipiens. Next base: position 30,297,354 of record NW_027507790.1, on the reverse strand, counting down.
TCTGGTGGACCTTACTGTGTCAAGCAGCTCCTATTTAAGTGATGCCTTGATTGTGAACAGGTGTGGCAATAATCAGGCCTGGGTGTGGCTAGAGAAATTGAACTCAGGTGTGGACAACCACAGTTATAGTATGTTTTAACAAGGGGGCAATCACTTTTTCACACAGGGCCATGATGGTTTGGATTTTTTTTCACCTTTAATAATAAACACCTTCATTTACAAATTGCATTTTGTGTTTACTTGTGTTGTCCTTGACTATTGTTTAAATTGGTTTGATGTTCCGAAACACGTAAGTGTGACAAACATGCAAAGGGACAGGAAATGAGGAAGGGGGCAAACACTTTTTCACACCACTGTATCTGAAGGAGAGGAAGAAGTTACTGTAGTCCATGCAATCTGGTGCTTCAGCAGATGACGTTTATGTCCCCAGGCTGTGGTATTATAACAGGATGCATTTTCTGTCAGACCAGGCTGAGGCCAGGGAATAACTCTCTACTCTTCCTTCCACGTGTCCTATGCTACATTCCACACCCGCTGAGTCTTCCGATGCCCAACCTGGGCCTTCCACTCAGGAAGAACTGGGGGAGCCCAGCTCGAGCCAGGTATCTTATTGTTGTACATATTTTGGGAGTATAAATGAATGATGTTAACTTGATTTTTGCTCACTAATTGCATATTTTAGAAAGTGTTTCACATATCAATAGACAGTAGTGGCCAAAACCTTTGGGACAAGAAAGAAAAATGCTGGGCTCAGAATGATAGTCTTTTGTATTGCTTAACAATTAGCAACAGTCTTGATGTGAAAATTGTGTGTGTTTGATGAAACAAAAACTAAAACTATGTCCCTTTTTTATACACAGGAAGACATCAGCCAGGAGGAGGGTGTGGAATGCAGCAGCCAGGAGGTGGCTGTGGAAAGGGGCAGCCAGGAGGAGGCAGGGGTAAGCAGCAGCCAGACGGTGGGTGGGCAAAGGAGCCTGACAGAATGCCAGGTCCCTCCCCTCCGCCTTCCACGCAAAAAGGCAAGAAAGGGGGGGGGAATGTGGAGGAGTCGGCTCTGAGGCTGATCGGGGAGGCTTCAGCGGCCCTCCAAGACAAACCCACCTATCAAGAAGCCTTTGCCGCCTTGGCTGCGTGCAAACTGGAGAAAATGGAGGAGGGGCAACAGCTCTTGTGTGAGGAGATAATTATACACACCCTCAACAAGGGTCTGTTGGGCCAAATGACATAAACAACACACTTGTGTGATTTGGCCCATGCCCCTCCTCCTCCTCCTCCTTCTGCCATACCTCCAGCGCCACAGCCTGGAAGGAAGCGTGGAAGGAAGACCAGAGTGTGATGACCTAGGTTCAGTCTGGTCTGACAGAAGATGCAGCCTCTTGTAGTACCACAGCATGGGAACATCCGTCGGTAGTGATGGACGAACGTTTCGCCCGGCGGTCGTTTCGCGGCGAATTTCCGACATTCGCGGTCCGCACGTTCGAACGCCTTTTTCCGTCGTTCGCCGCGGCGGACTTACGTGTTTAATGTATACAAGAACTTTAACCTTTGGTGACACGTTTATCATGTGATACAGGACAGCCAATTGAGACATGACAGCACATGGACACTTGTACATTCCCCCTAACCTATAAATACACCCGATCCGGTGGCCATTTTACATTCTTTCTTCTGTTACGATAGGGACAGGTTCCTGTGTGGAGTAGGGAGAGATAAACCACTAGCTATTTGGTACACAAAAGTTCTTTTCAGGACTGGTATAGGTGTTAGGTGTTGATAGGTTTGCTGTGCTGCTGATTCTTGCAGCAGCCTGAGTGTCTTTTGTTAGTTTAGAGAAAGGGAAAGGACGGTGTATGCTACAGGGACAGCCAGATTAGTCTTTCATCATCATCATCATCATCATCATCATTAGCTGTTACTATCAAGGTCCACAAAAGAGCTGTTCCAGTAACCACTAATCGTTCTCTTTTTTTGCCAATTTGTATAGGGACAGGAAGGAAGCAGTGTTGTCAGGCAGTGAGGGTAATTTTAAAGACTTGCTGTTATTATTAGTTCCACAAAGGTTCTTTTCAGGACTGGTATCAGTGGTACAGTAATAGGCTTGTACATGTATAATATTCTTTCTTCCAAATATAGAAAGGATATTATACTTGACTGCTGCCCTTCTGCTGCAGTCTGCTAAACATTCACAACTCACTTGTTCCACAAAAGTTCTTATAAGGACTGGTAACTTGGTATAGGGTGCTACGGTACATAGGCTTGAGTGCGGTACAGTCTGCTGTTCTGTAAGGACCGCTATCGGTCCACAATAGATAGGGTTGACGTGCACCACTGCTGACCGCTCACCTATACTGCAGCAGTCCTTCAGCGGTATAGGGACTGACGTACAGTCTGCTAATCACTAACACACAACCTGCTTGTTCCACAAAAGTTCTTATAAGGACTGGTAACTTGGTATAGGGTGCTACGGTACATAGGCTTGAGTGCGGTACAGTCTGCTGTTCTGTAAGGACCGCTATCGGTCCACAATAGATAGGGTTGACGTGCACCACTGCTGACCGCTGCCCTATACTGCAGCAGTCCTTCAGCGGTATAGGGACTGACGTACAGTCTGCTAAACACTAATACACAACCTGCTTGGTCCACAAAAGTTCTTATAAGGACTGGTAACTTGGTATAGGGTGCTACGGTACATAGGCTTGAGTGCGGTACAGTCTGCTGTTCTGTAAGGACCGCTATCGGTCCACAATAGATAGGGTTGACGTGCACCACTGCTGACCGCTCACCTATACTGCAGCAGTCCTTCAGCGGTATAGGGACTGACGTACAGTCTGCTAAACACTAACACACAACCTGCTTGGTCCACAAAAGTTCTTATAAGGACTGGTAACTTGGTATAGGGTGCTACGGTACATAGGCTTGAGTGCGGTACAGTCTGCTGTTCTGTAAGGACCGCTATAGGTCCACAATAGATAGGGTTGACGTGCACCACTGCTGACCGCTCACCTATACTGCAGCAGTCCTTCAGCGGTATAGGGACTGACGTACAGTCTGCTAATCACTAACACACAACCTGCTTGTTCCACAAAAGTTCTTATAAGGACTGGTAACTTGGTATAGGGTGCTACGGTACATAGGCTTGAGTGCGGTACAGTCTGCTGTTCTGTAAGGACCGCTATCGGTCCACAATAGATAGGGTTGACGTGCACCACTGCTGACCGCTGCCCTATACTGCAGCAGTCCTTCAGCGGTATAGGGACTGACGTACAGTCTGCTAAACACTAATACACAACCTGCTTGGTCCACAAAAGTTCTTATAAGGACTGGTAACTTGGTATAGGGTGCTACGGTACATAGGCTTGAGTGCGGTACAGTCTGCTGTTCTGTAAGGACCGCTATCGGTCCACAATAGATAGGGTTGACGTGCACCACTGCTGACCGCTCACCTATACTGCAGCAGTCCTTCAGCGGTATAGGGACTGACGTACAGTCTGCTAATCACTAACACACAACCTGCTTGTTCCACAAAAGTTCTTATAAGGACTGGTAACTTGGTATAGGGTGCTACGGTACATAGGCTTGAGTGCGGTACAGTCTGCTGTTCTGTAAGGACCGCTATCGGTCCACAATAGATAGGGTTGACGTGCACCACTGCTGACCGCTGCCCTATACTGCAGCAGTCCTTCAGCGGTATAGGGACTGACGTACAGTCTGCTAAACACTAATACACAACCTGCTTGGTCCACAAAAGTTCTTATAAGGACTGGTAACTTGGTATAGGGTGCTACGGTACATAGGCTTGAGTGCGGTACAGTCTGCTGTTCTGTAAGGACCGCTATCGGTCCACAATAGATAGGGTTGACGTGCACCACTGCTGACCGCTCACCTATACTGCAGCAGTCCTTCAGCGGTATAGGGACTGACGTACAGTCTGCTAAACACTAATACACAACCTGCTTGGTCCACAAAAGTTCTTATAAGGACTGGTAACTTGGTATAGGGTGCTACGGTACATAGGCTTGAGTGCGGTACAGTCTGCTGTTCTGTAAGGACCGCTATCGGTCCACAATAGATAGGGTTGACGTGCACCACTGCTGACCGCTCACCTATACTGCAGCAGTCCTTCAGCGGTATAGGGACTGACGTACAGTCTGCTAATCACTAACACACAACCTGCTTGTTCCACAAAAGTTCTTATAAGGACTGGTAACTTGGTATAGGGTGCTACGGTACATAGGCTTGAGTGCGGTACAGTCTGCTGTTCTGTAAGGACCGCTATCGGTCCACAATAGATAGGGTTGACGTGCACCACTGCTGACCGCTGCCCTATACTGCAGCAGTCCTTCAGCGGTATAGGGACTGACGTACAGTCTGCTAAACACTAATACACAACCTGCTTGGTCCACAAAAGTTCTTATAAGGACTGGTAACTTGGTATAGGGTGCTACGGTACATAGGCTTGAGTGCGGTACAGTCTGCTGTTCTGTAAGGACCGCTATCGGTCCACAATAGATAGGGTTGACGTGCACCACTGCTGACCGCTGCCCTATACTGCAGCAGTCCTTCATCGGTATAGGGACTAAGAGTTTTGTCACAGGGTCATTTAAAAAATGACAGGCAGAGGAAGAGGCAGGCCCTTCCGCAGGGGTGGTAGGGGTAGGGCAGGAGCAACAGGCTTGAGCCAAAGTGGGAAGTTGCAGAAGGTGCGTTCAATTACTTTAAAGGATGCACCAGACTTGGTTGAGTGGCTCGCTCAGCCTTACTCTTCTGCACCCTCCTCATCCTCTCGATCTGCACCCTCTTCTTCACTCTCTGCTATGTGCACCCCCAAAGACACTACCACCAACAACACGACCACCACCACCACCACCACATACCTTCCGCTTGAGTCACTGGAATTATTTTCCGATCCATATCAAGAGGACATTTCTGATGCGCAGCCACTCTTGGTATTGGATCAGGAAGAGGAGGTAGCAACAAGCGCTACTCAGCAGTCTGACGCCAGTACCCAGATCAGCCCAAGGAGGAGGTTGGTCCCCGGTGTTGCTGCCTACTCCGAGATCTCTACTTATAGCGGTGGGGAAGGTGACGTTGATGATGACGTGTCTAGTGATGTCACGTGGGTGCCCACAAGAGAGGAAGAGGAGGGGAGTTCAGAGGGAGATATGGACCAGCAGATAGGGAGGAGAAGCAGCAATGACTTACATTGCACAGCAGGGACAAAGCAGACTGCAAATGTATCAGGAGCGAGTCATCGACCATGTACGGTCACATCTGGCGCTCCCAGGACACCGGCACATGGCTCCGCAGTGTGGGCTTTTTTTAACGTGTCCGCTGCTGACAATAGCGTTGCCATCTGCAATCTTTGCAGTCAACGCGTTAGTCGCGGTAAGCCCAATACTCACCTAGGGACGACCGCCTTAAGAAGGCACATGAGCAGCCATCACCGAGCCCAGTGGGAGCAACGGAACACACAAAGCCACACTGCAGGCTCTCACCGTCCAGCCTCGTCTTCTACTTCTCCTTCTCCTCTCTCCTCACAATTGTCCTCCACTCCACCTTCCATCACGCCAAGCTCACATTTTTCTGCAAAAAGGCAGGCTTCCGTGGGCCTAATGTTTGAGCGTAAAAAAATGATGACGCCGGATAACCCTCTTGCCCAACGGTTGGCGGCTGGCTTGTCAGAACTCATAGCCCGCCAACTACTGCCATATAAACTGGTGGACTCGGAGGCCTTTCGCAAATTTGTGGCCATTGGAACACCACAATGGAAGGTCCCAGGAAGGAAGTATTTCTCAGAGAAGGGCATCCCAGAGCTATATGGCCATGTTCAGCGGCAAGTGAATGTATCTCTGGCACACAGTGTCGGTGCCAAGATACATCTGACCACAGACACGTGGTCTAGCAAACACGGGCAGGGAAGGTATATCAGTTTTACTGCCCACTGGGTGAACCTTCTGACGGCCGTCAAGCATGTAACCCGTGGCACCCGTGTAGATTTGGTTTTACCGCCACGGATTGCATGCAGGCCTGACTCTTCTTCTCCTCCTCCTACTCCATCCTCCTCCCTCTCCTCCTCAGCTGCCTCCTCCTTTTCCGCTGCTAGCGTCTCTTCCACTGCACCGCCCAAGCTCCCCAGAACCTATTCCACATGCCAGGTGAGACGTTGCCATGCCGTGCTGCGTCTGTTGTGCCTGGAAGCAAAGAGCCACACTGGCCCGGCACTCCTTTCAGCTTTGCGTTCACAGGCAGATGAGTGGCTAACACCGCTCAATTTGACAGTTGGTAAAGTGGTGTGTGACAACGGTGCCAATCTGCTTAGCGCATTGAAACAGGGCAAAATCACGCACGTGCCGTGCATGGCACACGTCTTAAACTTGGTCGTGCAGCGATTCCTTGTCAAATACCCTGGGGTCCAGGACATCTTGCGGCAGGCAAGGAAAATCTCGGCCCATTTCAGAAGATCTTACACGGCCATGGCTCGCCTTGCTGACATTCAGCGGCGACACCATCTGCCGGTCAGACGTCTTATTTGCGATTGCCCGACGCGATGGAACTCAACCTTCTATATGCTTGATAGGCTGCTCCAGCAGAAACGTGCAGTTAACGTCTACCTGTATGAACTCTGCGAAAGAAACGGTTCTGGGGAGCTGGGTTTTTTTTCACCGCGCCAGTGGCTGCTCATGCGCGACACATGCAGACTTCTGCGGCCATTTGAGGAGATCACCAAACTGGTCAGTCGCAGCCATGGCGCCATCAGTGACATGGTACCTTATGCCTTCTTTCTGGAGCGTGCATTGCGTCGTGTCATTGATCAGGCTGTGGAGGAGCAGGAGCGGGAAGATGAGGAAGTCGCAATGCTGGATGAATTCCCAGGGGGGGCTACTCTATCTGAGACAAGTCAACAACAGGAGTCTGATGAGGAGTCAGAGGAGGATGGTGCCGGGGCGGATGAGCAGGAGCAAGAAGAGCATGCTTTAAACCTTTCTGGGATCCCTGTTGTGCGAGGATGGGGAGAGGAGAATGAAGAGGACGACATTATCCTGGATGATGAGCAGGAGCCAGGCCACCACACCGCTTCCACTTTAGTGCAAATGGGGGCCTTCATGCTCCAGTGTTTTAATAGGGACCCCCGTATAAAAAGCATGAGGGTCAAGGACCAGTACTGGGTGGCAACGTACTTAGACCCCCGGTACAAACACAAAATGGCGGAAATGTTACCGCCGTCGCAGAGGGCTGTCAGAATGCAGCACTTCCAGGCCTTGCTTCGAGAAATGCTGCATTCTGCTTTTGCGTGCGCTGGCAGAGGAGCAATTCCCACTCCCAGAGAAGGATTTGCGGGTACCAATCCAACAGCGCCTGCAAGAAGAGGCCGGTTTGAAGATGTGTTGGTGACTTCGGATATGAGGTCATTCTTTCAGCCGACCCATCGACAGGTGTCATCCGGATCCAGCATCAGGGAACGCCTAGACCGTCAGGTGTCCGACTACATTGGGTTAACGGCCGATGTGGACGCTCTGAGGAGTGATGAACCCCTAGACTACTGGGTGGGCAGGCTTGACCTCTGGCCAGAGCTTGCCCAATTTGCAATCGAACTGTTGGCTTGCCCCTCATCCAGTGTCCTGTCCGAAAGGACGTTCAGCGCAGCAGGGGGGATTGTGACCGATAAGCGTACTCGCCTAGCTCACCACAGTGTTAACTACCTCACATTTCTAAAAATGAATGAGGCATGGATCTCGGAGGAATTCAACACATGTGACCAGTAGACCATGTATATGTCTATAAACTATTTTTTTAATCAAGCACACAGACCTTCTTAATTCATTTGGCTCACTTCCTTGACCCAAAAAAGCACACCGTACTATATGCCCCTACCCTCCTCTTTGAAGAGGTTGAGCGGTGTCATATTTCTACTGGGGCTGCTTATGATATCCCTGTGCTGTGCTGACTTCCTCCTGGGGGTTCTTATTATGAAGGGATCACACTATCCCTGTGCTGTGCTGACTTCCTCCTGGGGGTTCTTATTATGAGGGGATCACACCATCCCTGTGCTGTGCTGACTTCCTCCTGGGGCTGCTTACGGTGCTGCTGTCAGTGCTGTATGTCACGGTGCTGCTGTCAGCGCTGTATGTCACGGTGCTGCTGTCAGCGCTGTATGTCACGGTGCTGCTGTCAGCGCTGTATGTCACGGTGCTGCTGTCAGCGCTGTATGTCACGGTGCTGCTGTCAGCGCTGTATGTCACGGTGCTGCTGTCAGCGCTGTATGTCACGGTGCTGCTGTCAGCGCTGTATGTCACGGTGCTGCTGTCAGCGCTGTATGTCACGGTGCTGCTGTCAGCGCTGTATGTCACGGTGCTGCTGTCAGCGCTGTATGTCACGGTGCTGCTGTCAGCGCTGTATGTCACGGTGCTGCTGTCAGTGCTCTGTATTACGGTGCTGCTGTCAGATGCCTCTATCACGGTGCATGTGTCATTCCGGTATGTCACGCTGCTGGTGATCATCTCCTGCACCCTCTTCTTTGCCTACCCTGGTCCCTGACCTTCCCTCTCCTCCATTGCCTTCATTAGCTCCATAGTCCTGAATTGTTAGAACAATTTCCCAAATAAAATAAAAATGCTTGTAGTTATCGATCCCAAATTCACCTCATACATGTATTATGTCATTGTCCAGATGGTGGGACTACGTTTTACCCCCTAATAATTACCACGTGGCCGCAAATTCGACATGAAGGTTTGCAAAGTTCGCCTCCCATTGAAGTCAATGGGGCCCGCGGCGAACGTTCGGTTTCGCGAACGTTTGGGTCCGTTCGCATTTCGCTTTCGCGAAACGTCCCGTCGGAAGTTCGTCCATCACTATCCGTCGGATACTCCAACGCAAACAGTCCGATGCAGACCACACACAGTCGGAATATCCGACAAAACGCTCCGATCAGAAACATTTCGTCGGAATCTCCAACCCTGTGTACAAGGGCTTAGAGTGCCCATGCGGGTTAATGTATATTGGTAGAACTAAAATAACGCTTACTCAGAGGGTCTCTGAACATATTTACAATGTTTCAATAGGTTTTAAGGACCACAACGTGTCCCTCCATTTTAGACAAAAACATGGTAGGGACCCGAGTGGCTTGAAATTTTGGGGATCGATAAGATTCACCCTTCTTGGAGAGGCAGCAATATAGTACGTGAGCTGTCAAAACGTGAGACTGAGTGGATCTTTCTGACCAATACTTTAAGTCCGAATGGAATGAACATTGAGCTCGACCTAAATTGTTTTATTAGTGTTTATTAATTTAATATATTGATTCAATATATTTTTATCATATTATCTGTAGTTACTTGAGTAAGGGCAGGGGTCCCTAATTGTAGATAATATAAGGTGTAGGTCCTAGTTATATTAAATTTGATGGCGGCGTGTATGGATACTGCTGACTCAGATGGAGTCTATTTGAATTGCACACACTTTTGTCCCTTTGTATGATATTAAGTAGGAAAATTTTTTGATACCTACATATCCTATCCTTTGAGTGTTTAGAGTATGGGTATCCAGATTAACTTCCGTATTAATAATATAATGTAATGATGAACGGTTTACATCTTTTTAATATGTATATTGGTATTTTTATAGAACAGACACACTTTTGTATGAGCATTTTTTATTAGCAATTTTATATATGGCTCTTTTATATGTACATTATGAGTATCCATTTTAGTCTCACCCTCAACATTTGAGAGTCGAGCACTGTATGAGGGAGGGGGTGTGCGTTTATTTTGCATTATGATCGAAGATGTGTGCCCGTATTGATTTAATAATTAGCTACTGATTTCCAGCGGTCTTTCAAGCCTGATGAATGCGGTGTCCACACATCTTTTATACATTGGTAGGTTGGTGGAGCTGGACGGCGTAGTTGGAGCGATCCTCTGCGCTGGTCTATCTCTATTTAATGGATGAGCTGATCTGCATAGGCAAGCCCTCTGATGAAGACGTTATTACAAAACGCATAGGGGCATGTCTATGCAGCTGTCCTTTGTCCAAGCGTCAGTGGAGGTTATCCCGGGACTCACTGCTTTTGTCTATTAGCCTGCAAGGTGTCTTTCTATGCAAGTGTGATATGTTTACATAAAATAATCTAAAACTAAGGCCACAGCTCTAAGTGGGATACACACACTCAAATACACTGAAATTTTTTTTCAAAAGCTGCGCCAAAACCCATATATACTGCCTGCACAAAAAAAAAAATATATAATAAATAAGTGTAAATGGATTATTATAGATCACATTACATACAAAATAAATGAAAGAAATAACATAAATTGTAATTCATCAACTTAAGAGGAAGGAGCAAACAAAGTTCATAAAAAAGTCCTCTGTCGCAATTCTTTCCAGGACACCACAGTGAATCCACTCAAAAACAGCACACAAGTGCCCGTCACCGAGAAGTGAGTATGCTTACCAGATGGAAGCTTAATCAAAAGCCTTGTATGCAAATCATCTGTGTCCTTCTCCTTATAGCTTGCGCTCATAGATCAGCTAACCCAAATGAATGGCAGCGTTCACATAAACATATCCCTCGTTCAGCGATCCTAAATAATGCTAACAGTGGCTCCAAAGAGAAGAGGAAACCCACATAGTATAACACCGTTTGGATAATTTATTTTAAAACGTGAATATTACACTTAAATTAACATCCATTCGAATACAGCATAAAAAAATAGAAAGCCAGCCGGCATTCGGGAGCCTGTCCTCCCCTTGTGCAACGTGATGGCCTCACTGCGTGCCTTCCCAGACGCGTTTCGTCACAAATGACGTTGTCAATGAGGAACTTAGTAATAGTAATAGCTCCCCATTGACAACGTCATTTGTGACGAAATGCATCTGGGAAGGCACGCAGTGACGCCATCACGTTGCACGAGGGGAGGACGGGCTCCCGAATGCCGGACGGCTTTCTGGTTTTTTTTGCTCCTTCTTCTTAAGTTGATGAATTACAATTTATGTTATTTCATTCATTTATTTTGTATGTAATGTGATCGATAATAATCCATTTACACTTATTTATTATATTATAAAAAAAATTTGTGCAGGCAGTATATGTGGGTTTTGGCGCAGCTTTTGAAACATTTTTTTTGATATGTTTACTGTAAGCAGATTTTATTGTGTGTGGAGTGCGGTTTTAATAATTAAACAGGTTTACACTATGGAATTCTCCTTGTTCGTTTTTTTGCATGACCATGATGATAAGCAAAATTAAATTACAAGTGAGATCCTTGTGAGAGTGAATTTCCCCCATAAGAGCAAAATAGATGTCTGGATGGTAGGTAAGTGCATAACTGAAGGAGGTCACATTGAGCATGAGGTTTTCTCCATCTGCAAGGTGTGGGTGCATAATCTGCGGGGGATTTTCCATATGTCTGAGGGTTCCTGGAGCACTTCACTCACTTTATGCATTTTTATCCTTCCTTTGGGACTTTAATGTTATTATCGGAGTATTAGTCCTGTGTTAATTTTATTGATATTTTAATATTTTAATATATATTTTGTATATTAAAACTTTTTGGATATATTTATTTATCAATAGATCATAGTGCAGCTAATGCTAGATTACTCTTTATAACCACGGTTGAGATTGTATTCGGGCATACTTTTGAAGATTTTGTGTATGATTTATAGCAGCAGCTTTTGTGCAGTGATCTTTTGGTCCATATTGAGCTCTAGGATCAGTGTTATAATTTTCATTGTATTACTGATATTTTTTTGGATTATCTACTACATCCGGTGAAAAATTTGTGTTATGGTGTCAAATTGCTCTAGTTCCATTGATATATGTTATTCATATATATTCCTTCCTACCCTTCCCACCCCCTCTCCTATTACCCCCAAATTCTATTTAATCATGTTTTCCCTATTGGTGAATTGTGTACATGCATACCCCAATTTAAGTACACAATGGAGTTTATTTGCTAAAGCTGAAAAGTGCAAAATCAGGCTCACTTCTGCATAGAAATCAATGAGCTTCAGCTTTTATTACCAAAGCTTGATTGAACAATCTGGGGTTAGAAGCTCATTGGTTTCTATGCAGAAGTGAGCCTGATTTTTCACTTTCCAGCTTTAGTAAATAAACCCCATTGTGTACTTAAAAGTGGGGTATGCCTGTATACTGCTGAAAAAAAGGGGGGGGGGGGGTGGGTTATGTCTCAGACCCCTGCATACTACCACATGCTGTCTCCTACCCCCCCCCCCCCCATACACCCATTCCCCACCTGCCCCAACCCCTATCCTCTATCTGAAAAAATAGAAAGGGGAAGATATTCAATGGTTCTCTCCACCTTTTAAATTCTTCCCCATCTCACTTTCTATCTAGGAGCCTATATCTCCCACCCCCTCCAATCTTCCTTTTCCCCCCTCAAATCAATCTGTTCCCACCTTCCCTCCTCCTCCCATCTCCTCCCTCCACTCTCCTCCCTCCATTTCATCTCCTGTTCCTCGTTTTTTTCATACATAAATTGATATTTTTCACTTACTGTCTATTTCCTGTATCTATTTAATTCCTTTCTATTTTTACCAGTAGAGAATGATTAAGGGTAAACTATTGGAGGGGGGGGGGGGGGTACTTACAGAGGGCAGTAGGGCTCCTAATCAGATCAAACATCTCAAGATTGGGTATCCCTTGATTCTCTCCCACCCACCGCCCCCTACCCCCAATTCATACATCATGTATAGTAAATCAGTTCATTATACTTGCCTAGAACTATTGATATTAATGCAACTATATATCCCCGGCAGTCTTAAATTTCCGAATATATCAGGATGTCTCTGATCAAATAGCTTCCATCTACTGTTATTTCAGGAATTTGTCTACTTGGGGATACACTGTCTTAGTCCTTATGCGGCATGATGCCCGTGGGATCAGTTGTAGCCAGTTAATAACTGGAAAGGGATATACATTCAATAAATTGAATAATTCTGATAGATCCGTCTGTGTATTCAATGAAAAGGATGAGATATTCTTCCATATTGTAACTGCTATTGGGAATCTCCATCTATATGTGTCACCAGCCTGGTGCACTTGATCTAGTACCAGCTGGAGCATGGCTCTACGTTGTAATGTAGCTTTGGATAGGTCTGGCAATACTTTAACCTGTGTCCCCTCCAAGTCTACCATCCCCACCTCCCATGCCTTCCATAATATCATCTCTCTATGGGTAAAATGATGTAGGCGACATATCACATCCCGGGGGTGATCGGGGTCTAAATGTTTAGGGCCCAAAGTTCTGTGTAGCCTGTCTGGTTCCTTATGATTAGGTACATCTCCCTCCTGAAAAACCTCCATTACCTTCCCGTTAAAGTCCCTTTGGTCTATAGTTTCAGGGAGACCTCCATATCTTCTAATTGCAGTTGAAAGTCTACTGCAGTTTCCATGTGAGAGTTCCTATCCCTCTCCAGAACAGCTACTCGTTGCTCCAAAGCACTGGTTGTGGTCTCATCCACTGCAAGACGTTCTGTTATTGTCTGTATCTTTTTGCGGAAGGCAAAACTAAAGGCAGAAAGACCCACAAACAAAGAACAACTAAAGACAGCTGCAGTTAGAGCCTGGCAAAGCATCAGAAAGGAAGAAACCCAATCTTTGGTAATGTCCATGGTTCCAGACTTCAGGCAGTCATTGCCAGTAAAGGATTCTCAACAAAATATTAAAAATGCACATTTTATTTATGATTATATTCATTTGCCCAATTACATTTGAGCCCTTGAAAATGGGGGGACTTTGTATAAAAATGATTGCAGTTTCTAAAATGTGTACTTGATATTTATGTTCAACTCCTTGAAATAAAGCTGAAAGTCTGCACTTCAAATTCATTTAGATTGTTTAATTTTAATTTTATTCTGGTAGCATACAAAGCCAAAAGTATGAAAAGTATGCCTGTGTCTAAATATATATGGACCTAACTGTATGTGTTTTCTGTATATATGTTTGTATATATCATTATTAAAAAAAAAAGAAAAATGAACTGATATAAACAGGAAGAAGAAAAACAAATCCAAAAAGCATCTTAAAACCAAATTGTAGCCAAAACAATTCCCCAAAAGGGTACAAACAAGAATAAAGACCTAACAGCAATTGGAACTTTTCCCCACTCTTTAAAACTAAAAGAAAATTGGATGGAGTTTGGCTTCAAAATGTTTACATTAATTTGGTGGTGTTTTTATAGGGATAAGCTGTGCCTGTTGTGTAAATATCCAGATGTGTTTTCCCATCACTGATAGTTATGAATTCTACCTTTCATAATTTGCAGAGTATTTTTCATAAGATTAGGTCATTTTTATAATAGTTTCTTAGTGACAACAGAACAGAACATTAAAGAACATTGAGATCTAATTCTCTATGTAGCACTAAAATGGAAAACTTTTCCTTTATGACATTAATGAACATTTAACACATATTTTTTGGACATGACAAGACTTTTTTTCACAAAATAACAGAGTGTATTTAGCTTTAGTGGCTTTTAAAATTAGCAATAAAAGTCAAGCAAAGGTTTTTTTTTTGTGCAAGAGGCACTGCACATTTCCTTTTAGAATGAGTCCAAATTACAGCAAAAAAATGTTCCTAGTGTCAGTCATTCTCTTCACACCTTTCTGTGGAAATTATGGTGATTTTACAATTGTTCGCCTTAAGCAAACTGGCAAATACTCAAATAATCATATTTACTTGCAAATCTTTCAAGCAATCATAATGTGGATTATAGAACAGGATGTTAATCTAACCATGATTCATTCCATGTTCATTTCTCACAGCACCAATCCAACTCTTTACTATCATCCATTTAGGGAAAGAGAAAACATGAAAGGAAATGTTTATATGTGAGCAAGGTCATATTAAAAGGTATACCCTATTACCAATACTTTCCTGCTTGCTCACATACAATGACTGGAATCTCAAATTATCTTTAACGTATTAATGTTATTTCAAAAGTAATTTTCAGAATTTTTTAATGTACAGATTTCAATAAATGATAATAAAAAGGTTTGGCCAAGGTCTTTGTTCATATATTCCTGTATCCTGTTATAGAGGGATAATGCTCTTCCCCATTTCCCAGCTGCGTTTTTGAATTGTCACCCTGCTACATGGGCTTGCAATAGAGCCAACAGGCATGTTTATAACGCAATGAGTGTGACATTCTAAAAATATTCACTTTAGGTGAATAACACACAGGCACCAGGATTAAGATTCCTCTACAATGAATGTTTGGTGAATGTCACATTCACTGCTTTATAAATATACCCATATACGTTGCGTTTTCAACACAAATTAAAGGTCATAAACCTGTAACCTTTTTTAATAAAAATAACAAACATGCCAATACCTACCTGCTCTGTGCAATTGATGTGCACAGAGCAGCCCTGATCCTCTTCTTCTGTGGTTCCCTTCTGGTGCTCCAGACCCCTCGTCTTCATCGGTTGCCATGCAGACTTGCTCCCAGTCCCGCTGCTGCTTCCATTGACACAGACATTGAGACTCAGCCCCACCCTCTGCTCCCGGGTCACATGATTTGATTGACAGCACTGGGAACCAATGGCTCCTGCTGCTATGAATCTGTTTAATGAGGAGGGAGACAGTGGTAGACATGTGCATTCGTTTTCGTCCGAATGCATTTTCGTCCGAATTTCAGCTATTTTCGTTTTCGTTTTGCCAAACGATAACGAAAGCACAAAATCCGAAAAACGAAAGATCCGACATAAATAAATGCTTTATTTTCGTTTTCATTGTTACAACAGTTCGATATAGAATAGGAGATTCGACGTGACTCTGACAACGTGTCTATAGAACCTGTGTTCGAATGTGCCTAACCTTACCTCTATTAGTCCAAGATTATATAGAGAAAATATTCGACAGAGAAAAAAGATTTGACAGAGAGAAAAGATTCTGCAAGATACTGTCCTAAAAAGTGTTTGGGGACCCGGGTCCTGCCCCAGGGGACATGTATCAATGCAAAAAAAAGTTTTAAAAACGGCCGTTTTTTCGGGAGCAGTGATTTTAATAATGATTAAAGTGAAACAATAAAAGTGTAATATTCCTTTAAATTTCGTAGGGGGGGGTTGTCTATAGTATGCCTGTGAAGGGGCGCATGTTTCCCGTGCTTAGAATTGTCCCTGCACAAAGTGTCATTTATGCAGGAAAAAAAGTCCTTTAAAATCACTCGCAGCTATTATGAATTGTCGGCTCCCGTAATACAGAGAACACTCATTGAAAGTCATTGATAAAAAAATAAATAAATAAATAAAAAAAAAAAGCGTGGGGGTCCCCCAAATTCAATTACCAGGCCCTTCAGGTCTGGTATGGATATTAAGGGGAACCCTGCCTCAAATTTAAGAAAAAATTTGACGTGGGGTTCCCCCTAAATATCCATAACCAGACCCTTCAGGTCTGGTATGGATATTAAGGGGAACCCCGCGTCAAATTTAAAAAAAAATTGACGTGGGGTTCCCGCTAAAAATCCATACCAGACCCTTTATCCGAGCACGCAACCTGGCAGGCTGCAGGAAAAGAGGGGGGGACGAGAGAGCGGCCCCCCCTCCCTCCTGAACCGTACCAGGCCACATGCCCTCAACATTGGGAGGATGCTTTGGGGGTCTGTGACCCCTCAAAGCACCTTGTCCCCATGTTGATGAAGACAAGGGCCTCATCCCCACAACCCTGGCCGGTGGTTGTGGAGGTCTGCGGGCGGGGGGCTTATCAGAATCTGGAAGCCCCCTTTAACAAGGGGACCCCCAGATCCCGGCCCCCCCCCTGTTTGAAATGGTAAGGGGGTACAAAAGTACCCCTACCATTTCACAAAGAAAGTGTAAAAAATGTTTAAATAAAACAAACACACTTTTGAAAAATTCCTTTATTAAAAATAAAAAAAAGATTCCAGCGGCGGTAATCCACTCTTGCTATCCATCGACGGACGGTCATATCTCCAGCGATGTCTAATATCATCCAGCGCAGCGCAGCATCCTTCTTCTGTCTCCGTGGAGGAGACACTACAGGCATTCCGGCGGCTGACGTTTGTTATATACGGAGGGCGGGGCCACCCGTCACCTGACCCCGCCCCCCTCTGACGCAAGGGGAAACCCGGGGTTCCCCGTGACGTAGGGGTGACCCGCACCCCTCTGATGTAACACAGGCAGGTTTCCGTTACATCAGAGGGGGGCGGGGTCACCCCTACGTCACGGGGAACCCCGGGTTTCCCCTTGCGTCAGAGGGGGGCGGGGTCAGGTGACGGGTGGCCCCGCCCTCCGTATATAACAAACGTCAGCCGCCGGAATGTCTGTAGTGTCTCCTCCACGGAGACAGAAGAAGGATGCTGCGCTGCGCTGGATGATATTAGACATCGCTGGAGATATGACCGTCCGTCGATGGATAGCAAGAGTGGATTACCGCCGCTGGAATCTTTTTTTTATTTTTAATAAAGGAATTTTTCAAAAGTGTGTTTGTTTTATTTAAACATTTTTTACACTTTCTTTGTGAAATGGTAGGGGTACTTTTGTACCCCCTTACCATTTCAAACAGGGGGGGGGCCGGGATCTGGGGGTCCCCTTGTTAAAGGGGGCTTCCAGATTCTGATAAGCCCCCCGCCCGCAGACCTCCACAACCACCGGCCAGGGTTGTGGGGATGAGGCCCTTGTCCTCATCAACATGGGGACAAGGTGCTTTGAGGGGTCACAGACCCCCAAAGCATCCTCCCAATGTTGAGGGCATGTGGCCTGGTACGGTTCAGGAGGGAGGGGGGGCCGCTCTCTCGTCCCCCCCTCTTTTCCTGCGGCCTGCCAGGTTGCGTGCTCGGATAAAGGGTCTGGTATGGATTTTTAGGGGGAACCCCACGTCAATTTTTTTTTAAATTTGACGCGGGGTTCCCCTTAATATCCATAACAGACCTGAAGGGTCTGGTTATGGATATTTAGGGGGAACCCCACGTCAAATTTTTTCTTAAATTTGAGGCAGGGTTCCCCTTAATATCCATACCAGACCTGAAGGGCCTGGTAATTGAATTTGGGGGACCCCCACGCTTTTTTTTTTATTTATTTATTTATTTTTTTATCAATGACTTTCAATGAGTGTTCCCTGTATTACGGGAGCCGACAATTCATTATAGCTGCGAGTGATTTTAAAGGACTTTTTTTCCTGCATAAATGACACTTTGTGCAGGGACAATTCTAAGCACGGGAAACATGCGCCCCTTCACAGGCATACTATAGACAACCCCCCCCCCTACGAAATTTAAAGGAATATTACACTTTTATTGTTTCACTTTAATCATTATTAAAATCACTGCTCCCGAAAAAACGGCCGTTTTTAAAACTTTTTTTTGCATTGATCCATGTCCCCTGGGGCAGGACCCAGGTCCCCAAACACTTTTTAGGACAGTAACTTGCAAATTAGCCTTTAAAATGAGCACTTTAGATTTTGAACGTTGGAGTCCCATAGACTTTAATAGGGTTCTAAAGTATGCTATATACTAGCTCTGTCGAATCTTCTTTATACATTCGACAGACACCATAAGCCTTCAAAGACAGATTCGACCGTGATTCATGTGGATTTTCGGACGAATGCAATTTTTGAACGAAAAATGAAATAAATAAAAACGAATTTCGGGAGTAACTAAATAAATTAAGTTTTCAGACGAAAACGAAATTCCGAAACGAAATATTTTACTCTGCACATGTCTAGACAGTGGCTGAAGCCGCTGCACTCATGCACATGGGTTATGACTAAGGCCTTATAGGCTGAAACGCATCAGCTGACTTAATCTGCATTTGTTCACTGTGGCTATTCAATAAAATTAAAACATTTTAAGAGAAACAACTGGAGTGCGGATAATTTTTTCTACATTACTCTACACAACCAGTGACTGTAGATTGAGCACCTGGGAGCTCTGCTATCTATGTAATGTATGGGTAGTAGCACTGACTTTTCTGTTTATACGCATGCATATCGCTGGATCAGATCGGGCTCAGGTAAGTAAATGGGGAGATCTGGGGGGGGAGCTGTAGCATAGAATGAAGGTGAAAAACCTTGAAGCTTTAGAACCACTTTAACCACTTCAGCCCTGAAAGAATTGACCCCCTTCCTGACCAGAGCACTTTTTGCGATTCGGCACTGCATCGATTTAACTGACAATTGCACAGTTGTGCGACATTGCACCCAGACAAAATTGATGTCCCTTTTTCCCCACAAATAAATCTTTCTTTTGGTGGTATTTGATCACCTCTGTGGTTTTTATTTTTTGCGCTATAAACAAAAAAAGAGCGACGATTTTGAAAAAACACAATATTTTTGCTATAATAAATATCCCCATTTAAAAAAAAAAATGTCTCAGTTTAGGCCAATATGTATTCTTCTGCATACTTTTGGTAAAAAAAAAAATCACAATAAGCGTATATTCATTGGTTTGCGCAAAAGTTGTAGCATCTACAAAATAGGGGATAGAATTATAGCATTTTTATTATTTTTTATAACCAGTAATGGTGGCAATCTGCAATTTTTATCATGACTGTGACATTATGGCGGACACATCGGACAATTTTGACACATTTTGGGACCATTGGCATTAATACAGCGATCGATGCTATAAAAATGCATTGATTACTGTAAAAATGTCACTGGCAGTGAAGGGGTTAACACTAGGGGGCTATCTAGGGGTTAACTGTGTTGCCTGGGAGGTGATTCTAAATAAAGGGGAGGGGACTGACTAGAGGAAGTGACAGATCGTGGTTCCTAGCTATTAGAAACACACGATCTGTCACTCCTGTCAGAACAGAACGGGGAAGTGTATGTTTACACACACTCGTCCCTGTTCTTTGTCTCCTGCTCGGCTCGGCCATGAGCATCGGCACCCCTGCTGTGCAGCTATCCCGACCCCGAGAGCCGACATATAGCTACAACGGCTCGCGCAGGGGAGCCAGCCTGCCGCAGTATAACTGCGGCGGCTGTTCGGGAAGCGGTTAAACAGGCATGGTCCACTGTTGTCATTATGTAAGGAAACCTGCTCTGAGAAATATCTTGTAGTCATTGATAGAGTAAAGGGATGTAGACAAGAAGGAGGGAATTAACATGGAATGGTGCAAGCAAAATGATTGCACAAATTTTTCATACATTAAAAATGCTGCTCCTAATTAACAAAAGGCGTGCGGGCCCCTTTGTTAATTAGGAGCTATTAGTTCTGTAATCTGTCTGATACAGAAAACAGGAGAGCATGTTCTTAACTCTCTGCCCATCCCCACCCCCAGATCAGTTTAAAGTGGTAGGTTTGAGGCAGGTGGCACAGATAGACCTGAAGTAGGTCTATCTGCTTAGACAACGTAGCACAGCCCAGTCCTGACAATTTCTTACGCCATTATAATGGTGAAAGAAGTTTGTTTAATTCCCTTAAATGTGTCTGCAAAGAGGCTGCAGGAGAATAGCAGCTCTGAGATGCAACAGAGTGAAAAAATCTGAAAACAAGTATTTACTTTAAAAAAACGCCAGTTGTTTGTGATGCACACTGCTCTAGCAAAATTATTTCTAATTTCTAAATTCCAACCATGAGCAGTTTTCCTTTTGACAGTTTTTTGACGGTATAGTAGACAGAATTTTTTTATATGGAATTTTTTTTTTGCTGTCAGCTAGTAAATATGCAGTTATTATTTTTCCTGTGTTTTCTGTGTATAAAAAAAAAAAAAAGATTTGTGCATAGCCCTCATCGTCAAGCTGTCAGGAGCTGCGTGACATCCAAACTATCAACTGCTCAGGCACTAGATGAACTTGTGACTGAGGAAAGCCTTTGGAAATCCCAGGTGGAGTACATTTCTTTTTAGTAACCTGTCAACCTATAACCAGGGTTTATCCTTCTGCAATGGTTACTCAGCGTCAAGGACACTTGCAAGCAGTTCATCAACAGCTTTATTGAACCACAGTGCAAGTTTATCAACAGGGGATGGGTATAAGAGAATGACAAGCAATTCTTGAGGTAGATTAACATCACAGTCATTTCAAATATAATCAATTCTTAATCAATTCTTTGAAGGAACACCTTTTCCTTGCAGGAATAGGGGGTAATTAGTAATGAAAACATAGAAATGGGTAACCAAGATAAATCTGCCACAATCGTTACCTGTAGTTTCAAACTTCTGTTTTCTAACTCTTTTCCTTGGCAGCAGCCTACACAAACCTCACAATATACTTTGGTACAGAAGTAATTTTACATTTATGAAGAAGAAGGGTGTAAGAAATGTTATGTCTTTTAGGGCTCATTCAGATAGATGTTGGGACTCGTCCTCTGTGCTGAGCCACTTTTTGCTGAATCTGTATTTACCTTGGAGCTGCACGCATGCAGCTTATGGAAGTGGATGCAGCTGCTGCACAGACACAGGCAGAAGAAGGTGAATCTGAATGCACAGTTTTTTCCTTAGGATACATGCACCCCCTCCTGTCCACAGTATAAATTCTTTAAAACAGGTGATCAATGTATGCAGGAACCATTGAGTATTTTTTTCCTCAAACATAAGAGAAAAAATACTTACACTAATGTTTTTTCTCGGTAGATCATTTTGCTCGTAGAGGTAGGCCAAACACCCCCCAGCATAACACCTGAACAAGTGGAAAGTCCTAACCTGAATGGCGAACCCCATTGAAGTCTATAGATGCCGAACAGGAAAAATCTAAAGTGCCCATTTTGAAGGCTTATATGCAAGTACAGTGGTGTGAAAAAGTGTTTGCCCCCTTCCTCATTTAGTGTTCCTTTGCATGTTTGTCACACTTAAGTGTTTCGGAACATCAAACCAATTTAAACAATAGTCAAGGACAACACAAGTAAACACAAAATGCAATTTGTAAATTAAGGTGTTTATTATTAAAGGTGAAAAAAAATCCAAACCATCATGGCCCTGTGTGAAAAAGTGATTGCCCCCTAAACCTAATAACTGGTTGGGCCACCCTTAGCAGCAACAACTGCAACCAAGCGTTTGCGATAACGTGCAATGAGGCTTTTGCAGCGTCCTGGAGGAATTTTGGCCCACTCATCTTTGCAGAATTGTCCTAATTCAGTTACATTAGAGGGTTTTCGAGCATGAACGGCCTTTTTAAGGTCATACCACAACATCTCAATAGGATTCAGGTCAGGACTTTGGCTAGGCCACTCCAAAGTCTTCATTTTGTTTTTCTTCAGCCATTCGGTGGTGGACTTGCTGGTGTGTTTAGGATCATTGTCCTGCTGCAGAACCCAAGTTCGTTTCAGCTTGAGTACATGAACAGATGGTCGGACATTCTCCTTCAGGACCTCTTGGTAGACAGCAGAATTCATAGTTCCTTTTATCACGGCAAGTCTTCCAGGTCCTGAAGCAGCAAAACAGCCCCAGACCATCACACCACCACCACCATATTTTACTGTTGGTATAATGTTCTTTTTATGAAATGCAGTGTTCCTTCTACGCCAGATATACTTGGACACACACCTTCCAAAGAGTTCCACTTTTGTCTCATCGGTCCACAGAATGTTGTCCCAAAAGTCTTGGGGATCATCAAGATGTGTTGTGGAGAAATTGAGACGAGCTTTGATGTTCTTTTTGCTCAGCAGTGGTTTTCTCCTTGGAACTCTGCCATGCAGGCCATTTTTGCCCAGTCTTTTCCTGATGGTGGAGGCATGAACGCTGACCTTAACTGAGGCAAGTGAGGCCTGCAGTTCCTTGGACGTTGTTGTGGGGTCTTTTGTGACCTCTTGGATGAGTCGTCGCTGCGCTCTTGGGGTAATTTTGGGCGGCCGGCCACTCCTGGGAAGGTTCACCACTGTTCCATGTCTTCGCCATTTGTGGATAATGGCTCTCACTGTGGTTCGCTGGATTCCCAAAGCTTTGGAAATGGCTTTATAACCCTTTCCAGACTGATAGATCTCAATTACTTTCTTTCTCAATTGTTCCTGAATTTCTTTGGGTCTCGGCATGATGTGTAGCTTTTAAGGATCTTCTGGTGGACCTTACTGTGTCAAGCAGCTCCTATTTAAGTGATGCCTTGATTGTGAACAGGTGTGGCAATAATCAGGCCTGGGTGTGGCTATAGAAATTGAACTCAGGTGTGGACAACCACAGTTATAGTATGTTTTAACAAGGGGGGCAATCACTTTTTCACACAGGGCCATGATGGTTTGGATTTTTTTTCACCTTTAATAATAAACACCTTCATTTACAAATTGCATTTTGTGTTTACTTGTGTTGTCCTTGACTATTGTTTAAATTGGTTTGATGTTCCGAAACACTTAAGTGTGACAAACATGCAAAGGAACAGGAAATGAGGAAGGGGGCAAACACTTTTTCACACCACTGTAATTGGCCATAAAAGGGGTATGGGGGTCTGAGTACTCTGCCCTGCGGGACATGTATGAAAGCATTTTTTTTTTAAACATTTGTTTTAGGAGCATTGATTTTATTTATGCTTAAAGTACAACAATAAAAATTAAAAATTCCCCTTAGCCTGCCTGTAAAGTGGTACATCTGTAGCATTTGGCTAGGGAGCTTATCAGAATCTGGAATCCCCCTTTAACAAGAGGTCCCCGATATCCTGCCCCCCCCCCCCATGTGAATGAGTATAGGATATGCAGTACCCTACTCGTTCATCAAAAATGTGTCAAAAATTAATAAAAATAAGAGGTAATTCCTTTATTAAAAAATAAAAAAATAATGTCCCGCGATGTAAATCCAATGTCAATCACGCCACCCATCGACCCAAAAAATAAAAATAGAATGGTCCGCCTTCTGGGATGGCCTGCTGCCAAATACCCCCTCTCTGCTTTGACATTTCTAATATAATATAATATTTCTAATATCTGGATATGTCACCTTGTGGCACCACCCCTTCTGATGTCACTGACTGGTGCATGCTGGGCCTGTTATGTCACGAGGGTGGCACCACCAGGTGATGTTGCCAGGTGGTGCCGCCCCCTTATATATAAGAACTGTCAAAGTGCAGAGGAAGCTTTCGGGGGAGGCTGTCCCAGAAGGTGGAGCATTTGTTAATCTTTATTTTTCGGGTAGTCGGGTGGCGTGAATGACGATAGATTTACATTGAGGGTCACTATTTTGCTTATTTTTTAATAAGGGATTTGTCAAAAATGTGTCTCTTGTTTTTATAACTTTTTGTACACTTTGGTGAATGGTTAGGGGTACTATGTGCCCGATACTAATTCACATGGGGGGATAGCCGGGATCTGGGGGCACTCTTGTTAAAGTTGTCTTTCAGATTCCGATAAGCCCCCCTCCTGCAGACCCCCATAACCACTGGCCACAGTTGTGGGGATGAGGCCCCTGTCCCCCTCAACATGGGGACGAGGTGCTTTGCGGTGGAAGGGCAGATCACCCATCCACCGATGTTCAGGGCATGTGGCCTGGTATGGTTCAGGAGGGGGAGTGCTCGCTCACCCCCCCATTACCTGACCTACCAGGCTGCATGCCCAGATAAGGGTCTGGTATGGATTTTGAGGGGGACCCCATGCATTTTTTTTACCGCCACTTTTTTTTTTTATTATTCAGCTGTCAGCAAGGAAACCCATCGACAGCTGATGACTCATCGGTTGTTAAGGATGCCAAGGCCAGGTAGTACAGGCAGATCGCAGGAGTAGGTCAGGGAAAGCCAGGTTGGTAGCAGGTAGTCAGATATGAAATCACAGCTCACAGATTTAAGAGTAACACTGTAGACACACAGGATATGTGCAGCTGGTCAATGAAATAAAACACTGGTGTCAACATTGGCAACAGCACAAGCATGCACATGCACATGCACATCTGTGCACACAAATGAAGGGCCATTAGGATTCCTTTTGTGAGGCTGTGATCTGCATACGGATGCTCACAATGATACACCATTATTAATACTGGTATGCTCTTCCTGAGAGATGTGATAGGATTACCTAAAGAGATGTGGTTTCAGTGATAGCCTAAATTTACACAGAGCAGGAGATAGCTGCACAGGTTGGAGAAGGAAATTCCAGAGGATAGAATATACATTTTTACATTTCCATTTTCTATTACAATCAGCTACAAAGGACAGTATTTTGAAAAAGTCAAATTTATTAATTTACCTTGATCCAGTTCTAAACTTACTATCGTATTTCCCCAAAAATAAGCCCGGGTTTTATATTCTTTTTGGCAACAAATGTCTCAGTAGGGCTTAATTTCAGTCAAGGGCTTATTTTCAGGGTAGGGCTTGTCATGTGCTGTTTTCTCTGCCTATCTCCCTCCTTGCCTGTCAGGAATCCCCAGTGGCCAGTGCTTGTAAAATTATAGAATGAACTGTATTACAGTGTTATATAATGTAAACTGTGTATGTTTCAGTAATCTATTTGTGATAATTATGTTCTTATACCGCCACTTGGCTCTTCCGTGACCCACCAGACCTCTCTTTCCTGCTCTGAGCACTGCAGAGGGTGGCAAGATCCCCCACTGACAGCTGAAAGAAGAGGAGGAGAGCAGCGGGAGGTCAGCTGAGGGCTGAACGGTGCTATAAGAAGGTATTTATCACAAATAGATTACTGAAACTTACACGGTTGACATTATATAATACTGTAATACAATGCATTCTAGGATTTTACAAGCACTTTAAAATTATTTTCGGGGAATGGCTTATGGTACAGCCCTCCCTGAAAATCACAGTAGGGCTTATTTTCGTATTAGGTCTTATTTTTGGGGAAACATGGTAAATAATGAAAGATATCAGCACTAATAAACGAATTTTCACATTTTCAAGATTTTTAGGTTTATTTTTAGTAATACTTCTATAATGCAATCATTTTTAATCTTTGACATGTTTACACATAACAGAAGTCTGACTTAGTAGTCTTTGATTTTCAACCTTTGATTATGTAACTTAAAATATTGGTACCACGGGGCGTGGCCGGCGCGTGACTGAAATGGCCGCTTGAGCTCACAGCTCTCCACATCCACGGCGGCAAACAGCTACTACCAGCGAACCCCAGCCTTTACAACAGCCTTGTTCGGCAGCGTGCACTCCCGCAGAGCCTAAGGAGCATGTCGCTGAAGCGTAAGGAGACCAGGCTTCCCCGCAAGCTGACAGCCTTCATGTATCAGCCGTCCGCGCGGCGAAGCCAAGATGGCGCCGCGGCGGACGGGAAAGACACATCAGCAGAGCAATCCAGCCTTCTTCATGGCAGAGATGACCGCTCCGTTACGGACGCAGCACGGGTAAGTCCCTGTACCTCAGGGAACCCTTTATTATCTCCGCCCGGATCTCCTACCTCACAAAGCCCTGCTAAAAGCAAAATGAGGATGGATGCCTCAGAAGCACAACAGAAGAGTGAAAATTGTACAGGCCTGTCCTGTGGCTTACCCACACAGAGCCCTCAAATGGATGCCATTGCATCCTTTCCCACTATAGGCCAAGCTGTTATGGATACTACCCTAAAAAGGAAATGCTCATGTCCCTCCGCAGCTCCCTGCAATCAGACATACTGTCAGTCATGCAGGGATTAGGCACTAACATGAAAGTAATGGACAAAAGAGTCACTCATTTAGAATCTAATGTGGACGCCATGACTGCCACCATAAACGACATAATAGACTCACAAGAAGCACAGGCCCAGGAAACAAAATGGCTAACTGACAAATTGGCAAATTTGGAGGACAGAGCCCGACGTAATAATTTTAAAATTCGAGGGGTCCCGGAATCAGTACAAACTACTGAACTTCCTGCATTTGCGAAAGGCCTAATTAAATCAGTACTTCCAGAAGCAAAGAATATGGAATTGCTTGTGGACCGTATTCACAGATTACCAAAACCTGCATTTTTGCCTGACGCCACTCCCAGAGATGTTATTCTCAGAGTGCATTTTTTTCATATTAAAGAGCAATTTATGCAAAAAGTGAGGGCTATGCCAACGCTACCTGAACCCTATACTCACCTACAAATTTTCGCTGACCTCTCCCAGCATACCCTGAGCAGACGTAGACAACTGAACAACATTACTAAAACCTTACGTAACAACCAAATCCAATATCAATGGATTGCTCCTGCCAAAATATCCATTCACCATGCTGGCTCAAAGCATGTGGTCTCCTCAGTCGAACAAGGACTGCGTCTATTGCAAGAGTGGGCCATTATCCCATCCAATAATGATCTGATACCTATGGATCAGAGCACCACAGGTTCCATGTTAACCCAACCTCTTCCACAGAGAGGGCACAGGAGCGCACTACCTAATTGAATGGCTGAGGTACAATATATCATTTGGCCGTCTGGATGTGACTCCTGATCACACTCGGTCGCATTAGACTGTTACCCCCCTCCAGGGTCCCTTTTTCAGACACTGGTGTGTCGTTCCAGTACCCTGAGAACTGTTTTTGTTCCAGTTTCACCTTTTCCACTCCACACATCAATCTCCCCCTGTTGGACTAGTAACCGCTTCCTGGGGAGCACCTCTGTCTTGTTCCTTTTTTCCCTTTTTTTTTTTCTTTTTTTTCCCTCCTTTTCTCCCTTCTCCTTCGTCTTCTACAGGTACTCAAGATCTACTGCTGATTTCTCATCCAAAAGACTGCCTCTGCAACCCTCTTCGGAATCACACACGACAATCAATAAGCACTCCTTTCCTAACGATACATCTAGACCAAATCCTTGTGAACGAAGCAACCATCATCCTCATCTCTGAAGTAAGCGAAGATATTTTCATTCACAACAGCTGTCTCTCAAGTTCTTACCATGACCATAACTATTGTTACGATTAATGCTAAGGGTCTGAACCATCCCGCTAAAAGAGCCTCTTTATGGGCTCTAGCTAAACAAACCAAGTGCGACATACTGTGTGCACAAGAGACACACTTCCTGGCCAGCAACCCTCCCTCCTGCACCAATAGAAACTTTAATACCATCTACACAGCTAACGCGGATCAAAAAAAGAAGGGAGTGCTTATAGCCATTAGCAACTCTTTGACTTTCCAACAAGACCAATGTTTTCTAGACTCAGGAGGACGGTATATTATTCTGAAATGTCACATTAATGATGCCCCCTATACTATAGTCAATGTATATGTCCCCAATACCCACCAATCTCGGTTTCTTCGAAAGCTGCATAACAAAGTTAAAGCAATCCAACATGGCGCCATCGTATGGTGTGGTGACTTCAACTGCACCCCTGACCCAATCTTAGATACATCATCTCATACCATAAGGAGACGTCCAGAATTAAACTCGCTTCTACATGAGCTGGAACTTTATGATGTATGGCGGTGTACCCACGCAGATGAAAAGGATTTCACATTTTTTTCTCCATGTCACAACTCTTATTCACGTATTGACCTTTTTCTCACGGATCAATGGACTCTGCAGAAAATATCTGCTTCCAATATACATCTGACCTCCTGGTCTGACCACTCCCCTGTAAGCTTGACCATTGAGGATACCACTAAATGCAATCCGACCTATTTATGGAGATTGAACACCAGAATACTGCAATCCCCACAATATGCACAAGTTTTACAGGACAATCTAATGTCGTTCTTTGAACAAAACATGGGCTCAGTAACTGACCCTCATGTTCTATGGTTAGCGCATAAAGCGTATATGCGCGGTCTTTTTATTCAATTAGGGGCCAGAGATAGGAGGCAGAGGAGGCAGCGAATGAACACCCTATTGACAGACATGCAATCTACTGATCTCCTTAATAAGCAAACTCCTACACCAGCACTTAAATCGAAACTCATTGCCCTCAGATTAGAATTAAGAGCTCTATTGATTGAAATCCATGACAAACACCAAAAACGTTTAAAAATGAAATTTTATGCTGAAAGTAATAAACCAGGTAAACTGCTCTCCCATCAAGTTAAGGGTTACTCCGTTAAATCCCGTATCCCTTACGTCCATCATCCACATACTAATGTTAAGCTGACTGATCCGCAAGCCATCGCAAACGCCTTTAGCACCTATTATAGTGCTCTCTATAACTTGAAAGATAACCAAGATCAACCCCAACCAACATCCTTGCAAATCCAAGCATTTCTAGATACAATTTGTCTGCCCAGCCTATCTCCCCTCCAACTAGACGAACTAAATGCACCCTTCACGTTAGCAGAAATTACTCATGCCATCCAATCCTTACCTAACAACAAAGCACCCGGGCCTGATGGCTTTGTAGGAGAATACTTTAAACAATTTCATCATATACTTACCAAACACATTACTCCAGTGTTCAATTCAGCTGCCTCCTCGGCCTCTTTTCCACATGAAATGCTGAAAGCTTTAATCATAACAATTCCAAAGCCAGGGAAGGAGCCCACCTCAACACAAAACTTCCGACCTATCTCCCTACTAAATAATGATGTAAAACTATTTGCTAAAGTAATAGCTAACAGATTATCTGATATGATGCCACAATTGATTCACCCTGACCAATCAGGATTTATTAAAGGTCGCCAGACGTCTGACGCAACCCGGCGAATGGTCAACATAATTCATCATGCGGTGGCCCATCGGATGCCTTCTCTGCTTCTATCTTTGGATGCGGAGAAGGCATTCGATCGGGTCCACTGGCAATATCTAAAACAAACCTTGGAAAAATTTGGGTTTCAGGGTCATATATTGATGGCTATTTTGGCCTTATACTCTACTCCATCAGCACAAGTCTACTGCTCATCCATGTTGTCCACTGAGTTTAATATATCCAATGGCACCCGTCAAGGTTGCCCCCTCTCACCACTAATTTTTGATTTGTTAATTGAACCCCTTGCGGCTAAAGTACGATCCCACACACTTATATCAGGTGTTTCGATTGGAGATAGTGAACACAAAATCAGCCTCTTTGCTGATGACGTGATTTTCACGTTGACTAATCCTTCCTCTTCCCTGGCTTCGGTGCAAAATTTATTAGATGATTTCAGTTGTGTATCTTACTATAAGGTAAATGTAACCAAATCTTTCATACTACCTCTAGCCTTGCCTCAATCAACCCAACAACAATTGCGCAACAGCTATCAATACGCATGGTCTTCACATTCCCTCACTTACCTGGGTACTAATCTTACATCCACCCCTGCTGCCTTATACAAAGCAAATTTCGTTCCGTTCTTAGCTAAACTTCCCGTAGACCTAGCCAACATTTCTAAACTCACCCTTTCCGCATCAGGCAGACTCGCGGCATTTAAGATGCTCAAACTCCCCCAGCTGCTCTATCTATTCCGAGCTCTCCCCATACCTTTACCATCCTCCTTTTTCTCACAAATACAATCCTTGCTCCGTAAATTCGTTTGGCAGGATAAAAAATCTCGAATAGCACGACATCTTCTTACAAAAAACAGAAAAATAGGTGGCATGGGATACATAGATATTAAACACTACTATTACGCGGCAATCTTGGCTCAACTCAAAGCTTGGTTTATCTCTGACCCTGATAATCACTGGAGCAATATGGAAGCTTCCCAAATCTTAGGCAAAAACTTACGAACTTGGCTTTTATCCGCACCAAAAATTAGGAAAACAGATCACCGTCTATCCCCAACCATTAAGGCATCTTTGGCAGCCTTTAATTATCTATTTGACCATTTACCTACCACAGCTCCTACCTGCGAAATTCCTCTCCCCATAGAGACGCTAAACTTACTGATAGCGGACTTACAGACTTCCGCTTGGCGTGACAAAGGTATATCCCACATCTCAGACTTATATGACACTGCTAACGGGTATATACTCCCCTTCACCTCCTTACAGGAGAAATTCTCATTGCCACTCACGGATTACTTTAAATACGTCCAGATATCACATTGTCTCCTAAATACTCCCTCCCTCCAACGTTCCATGCCGACAGTGGCTTGGCACTACCTCTCCCAAAAATCCACATCGACTAAGGGTATCTCTCTCTTTTACGCTCTTCTGGATGATAAAAATAGCTTTGAGAAATTACCCCCTATGCTAATTTGGGAAAGGGATCTTAAGTCCAAGTACTCTACATACCAATGGCACAGTGCATTACGCGCCACTTTTGCAGCGACTAAGTCAGCTAACCTTTGGGATCTCTCCCTCAAATGTAACCTTCGGTGGTACATTACCCCTACACAAATACACAGATTTAGTCCTACCACGGATCCTAACTGCTGGAGACTCTGCGGCTTTCCTGGTACCCTATACCACGTTCTTTGGGAATGCCCTAAATTGACCCAATTCTGGACAAACATCTTTCAACTCATATCAGACATCACACATATTGCCTCCCCTCCAACCCCCGAGCTAGCACTCCTTAACATTGGTATTGATAAGTACCCACACGACCTTCAAACTATAATCACCCATATATGCCTGGAAGCAAAACTGACTATTGTACGTAACTGGAAATCCCCTGATCATTTATCTCACACTGAAGTCATAAGACTAACACATTTACACGGCATGTATGAACGCATGTATGCATCGGCAGAAGGTTCCTTGTCTAAACTGACCCACAGATGGGAAGCTTGGCTAGAATGGTATGACAGAACCAAACCTTTATTTCACTGACAACTTCTGATAATCTATGAGAGAATAATTTTACTCAGGTCATCAATTACCTGTACATTCCCTCCCCTTCCCCCCCCCCCCCCTTTTTTTTTTTTTTTTTTTTTTTTTTTTTTATATCCTTTCTTCCCCACTTTGTAACCTATGCACTACTATTGTTACTGCCAACAGGATACCTAAAGTTATTTCCTATGTTATTTTTACTGTTCCGGTTATTCCACGTGCGTTTCTGTCTTGTACTTTTCAATAGAACAGTTTACTAAAGCAACACTAGCATAGCATATACGAACTGAAAAATTCATCAACGTCGATACTCTGGTCGAGGGAGCGGTACCTCGCTCTAGGGCACAGTGTGCTCCCATTTGGGGTGCCTGGAACGAGGGACTGATCCCCTTTCCTTTCAGACTATGTATTGTAACCGACCTATCTTTTCTTCTTTAGTTTGTATCCCCTTTGTTATGTTTGCATACTGAATGTACCAATACTGCACTGTATATTGTCAACGACTTACTGTCATGATTACTTCTTTACCCTGTATATCACTTATTTGTTACTCAATAAAAATCTATTGAAGTTAAAATATTGGTACCACATCTACTGTACAACAGTTACATGGTACTTAGCCAGTATATAATGAAGCTATTAAATATAAGAAACATAGCACAGTCTGTTCTGATATGTAACTCCTTCAGACGTATTAGGTAGATGCAGGGCTTTTTTTCAGCGGGAACATGGGAGAACGCAATTCCCGCACCTCCTGCACTGAATGTATGTAATGGCAAAGGGTGCTGGGGTGTGCTGGGGGCTGGGAGATCTATTGTTGATGGGAGGAATCTACAGTTGAGGGAAGGGTCAATTGTTGTTGGCTGCTGGAGGGTCTATTGATGCTGACGTCTGGGGGATCTATCGTTGCTGGGGGGCCAATTGTTGCTGGGAGGGATCTACTGACGAGAGAGGGGTTTATTGTTGCTGGCTGCTGGAGGGTCTATTGATGCTGGGAGATCTTTTGTTGCTGACAGGGGTCTATTGTTGCTGGGGTGGATCTGTTGTTACTAGGGTGTATCTTTTGTTACTGGAGGGTCATTTTGTTGCGGGGGGGGGGGGTCTATTGTTGAAAGAGAGGATCTATTGTTGAAAGAAGGGTGTATATCTTAATGCTTATTTAAAATCTATACAAATTACTTAGCACCACAAATTATACTTGGTTATGCATTCTCTAAAAAGGGCCGTACAGGGAAGTGGGTAAAGGATGGAACCAAGGGACAGTGCTCAGAGGTGGATAGGGGGCAAAGACAAGGGGTGACTTGAAAAGGGGAGTTCCTGAACCTGTTCGCTGAGAAAAAAAGCCCTGGGTGGATGCCACCTGGGTGGGTGATTATTTTGTTCTAATGCTACTAATTTCTATGTGGCTTCTATTGGTGTGCAAAGGTTAGTAAATTACATATTCCACATTTGTCTGTGTAAATACTGTTTCCATAGATTTTCTTTTCCAACAGCTGTAATTTCATAGATATATCTATGTGTAAACCATTTTCCACTTTTAAAAACAGTTAAAGTTTAGTTTGTGAATCTTGGTTCTAGTGTATATAAACATAACATCTATTTGGCATTATGCCTCACTGTATAGTTTTCTTAAACAAATAATTTTTTGTGAATATGTTGTAAAATGTCTTACCTTTATGTGACACTAAGGGGTTGATTTACTAAAACTGGAGGGTGAAAAATCTGGTGCAGATGTGCATTGTAGCCAATCAGCTTCTAACTTCAGCTTGTTTAGTTAAGCTTTGAAAAAAAAAAAAACTGGAAACGGATTGGTTTCTCTGAAGAGCTGCACCAAATTTAGCATTCTTCAGTTTTAGTAGATCGACCCCTAAATTATATCCTTCTCCAAAAAAGAATCCATACAAATTCAATACTTTATGGCCCTTAAATTAATGTGTTCATTATATTGATTCTTAGTTGTTTTTTCTGCCTCCTTGCAATGTCCCCTGTGAGCTCCCAATTCTCTCCCCCCCTCCACTACTGTTCATTTGGGATGATCATTGCATATTGGTTGGAGCCCTGTGCACTGCTCTATGCACATGATAAATCAAATAGTCAATAGTCATAGTCCATAGTTAGGGTGGTTATGTTCCTACATACCAATGGGACCATGGAGAATGATTGTAGCCACCCTGTAACAGGAAGCAGGATCACAACAGCAATAAAAAGTAATTTTAAGATTTGGAGGAGGCTGGAAGCAATAGAAGGCACTTTTTGAAATAAGAATACATGTTTGAATATATTTGTTTTTAACCAGACAACATTAAACTAATGTGTATTCATTCCACAGCTCCCACATTAGATATGCACTCACCTCAAGATGTGTGACCTCACAATTAAGTTTGGTCAATATCTGCCTTTTAGTCATCCTGGACTACCAAATTGTGCTGTCCTCCTTCCCATTCTGTCAGTGTTCCTCCGCCATTGCTCGATATATGTAAAAAGAGAGGAGCTCCAAATAGTGCTTATATCTTTTAAAGCAGTATTGTTAATTTAAAATATGTGCATAAAACTCACTTTTATTAGGTGCTCCAGTGCACCAACTATGTACAGCATGTATCAGTCTAAAATCCATGGTACTGCAACTAATTTGTGCCTCTCCTTGGGTACCGGGCCACATGCCCTCAACATGAGGAGGGTGCTTTGGGGTCTGACCCCAAAGCACCTTGTCCCCATGTTGATGGGGACAAGGGCCTCTTCACCACAACTCTTGCCCAGTGGTTGTGGGGATATGCGGGTGGGAGGCTTATTGGAATCTGGAAGCCACCTTTAACAAGGGGACCTCCAGATCCTGGCTTCCCCCCATGTGAATCGGTAATGGAGTACATTGTACCCCTACTATTTCACAAAAGTGTGTCAAAAATGGTAAAAAAGACAAGAGACAGCTTGGGACAAGTCCTTTATTAAAAAATGAAAATGTCCCACGATCTAAATTCATGCCACCCGACGGACCGAACAAGAAATAAAAAAAAAAGCCGTAACCGTTCTTCCCATTTATTCACACCATGGCATCTTTCAATTCTTCAGCATTTTTGAATGGGACAAAACCCACGGGATCTCTTGGTCTCCTGATGCTTCACCACAACCACTTCGGAGATGTATCTGTATTTACCAGATACCGGATACCGGATACATTTTCCAGACTCTGCTCATTGGTATCAAAGCTCAGACCTCCAATAAAAGCTTTCCTTCATCAGATGACATGATGAGATCTTGTCCAAGCGCAGTTCAACGATCACACAGAAAACAGAAATGCAGAGTTAAGCCCTGCATTTTTATTACTATAGCATTACACTTAGAGTGTTTGTTAAGGCATTTGCTCAAGACTATGCAAGCCCTTCTATTAGAGGCTGGCATAGCATACTGTGTAAGTTGTTTTTAAAAAGGAGCAGTCTAAATACCTAATTTGAGCTGTCTTCGGGCCGGTCACAATACTCACATTTCTCGTGGCCTCTTTCCAGCTCCGATAGATGTCTTCTGCAGGAGGGGCTGTGATCTCCCTCTGACATCAGCCGGGGAGATCATGTGGCCCCTCGTCTCCTCTGCAGAATCCCCATCTCATAGCTGTAGTGGCCGCAAGTCACGTGATCGACCCACTGAAATTCGGTAGACTGCTCCTTTTTAAAAACAACTTACACAGTGGGCTATGCCAGACTCTAATAGAGGGGCTGGCAGTGACAAATTAAAGTTTTCATTTTTAGAATAATAGTGGCAGAGGTGGGGCGGGCTGGAGACAGACAGAGAGGGAGTTGACAGGCAGGAAGGAAGGGGGTGAGGGGGGAGAGAGGAGAGCAGAGCAGGGCAGGGTCTGACGGAGGGATGCATTTTGACCATGGTGATCCGCATAGAGTAGCCCTGGTTATTGTGGTCTGTTTAGACAGGGCATACAGGAAGTGCAATGTTAATTTTTATTTATTTTTTTTACAGTTTAGAGGGGGCAGATTACACAGCACAAACATTGTGCTGTGTAATCTGCTTTAATTGACCAGGATCTGTATTTTTTTTTTTTTTGTGTTAACAAATGCTTTAATAATAAATTCACATCAGCCTTATAATTTTACATTCAAATACAATATAAAGAAAATAAAATTATTTAGCAATTTCAACAGGAAATAATAGTTGTCGTTTATAAAAATATCAAAACATAAATGAGCAGTTACTTTAAGCACCTCTTGTAATAAGTCTTGGTGAATTTTTCCATGTTGTCATTTCAGCTGCATTTTAATTAGGGTAGATATGCTTTATAGATGCAATTCACAGCCTATGTAATCTCACATTTGTGTCTGTAGTACATTTGATTTCTTTTATCCTGGAGCTCTTATTACAATAGACAAAGAGCGGGATCATTCACAGCTCATTTCTTTTGATTATTTGGTTTAAAAACCTTGAAAATGGTTGCCCATCATTTTCACATTGCTAAATACAGAGATGCATTTACTTTTCAAGGTGTTCATTCCAAATGAAAACTCTTCTGTTTTGTTATACATCTTGTTGAAATTAAGCTTAGCCTCTAGTGATGTTGAAAGAACCATCTCAGAATGTGTTTTTTGATAGATCTTACTTTGCCTTATGAGAACATGTAGAGCTTATTAGACACTATCAAAACATACTTTATTGTATCATAGGCACGTTCTCCTGGCAGACTGAAGCAATGACAGCATTTAGCTAAGTATAAATGCATTGTTTTCACCTGGAGATAATATCCAGAATGTCTGTTTGTCATTCATTGTAGAATGCATAGTATCTCTATGCTATAGTTCTAGTGCAACTTCAGCTTCAAAAGTAATTTTAAACATTCAATACCCAGCACATGGTAACATAATAAAGTATCTCTGACTGCAATAGTCCCCCTCTTCTCCTGCGCTGTCCCCAACAGATTTACTGCTCTTTGATTGAGCATTGGTCATCATTAAGCCAATCTGCTGTTGGCTAACCGCATGAAAGCAAGCAGGGGTATAACTATAGGGGGTGCAGCAGTCGCGACCGCAACTGGGCCCTGTGCTGCAGGGGGCCCATGCAGCCCCCTCTACATATGGCCGGCAGCAGCATAGGCAGCTAATGGTACCAGTGCACCATGCACATGGGTGGCTGGAGGTGGAGGGTGACTAGCAGAGCTCCATGCTCGACTATCGCACTGGCTGCTCTTTAGTTGTGCATTCCCTGCATGACCTGTGTCCTCGGCTGGCTCCTCAGAGTACCCCTCTCCTGCTCCATGCATTGCCGCTCAGTCCGATGTCTGTTCTCCCCAGCCAGAGTCCCCCCCCCGAGTCCGGCCCACACTGCACTACATACTTCTCCCGGGTAAATAAACTTTAAGCGCACAGATGCAGTGCAGCCCTATGAGAGCCGGCTCCCGGAGGACACTGCAGGCTTTGTCTGCCAGCCCCCTCCTCCCCCTTCATACACAGATGATGAAAGCTCTTTCTGGGAGATATGCTGATCACCCGTCCAGCACAGTAGATGGAGCCCAGGCTAACATGGATGATTGCGCGGCCTGCAGCTTGGTCATGGTGAGTGAGAGGACCCCATCCCCCACACACCATTACTTACCCCCTCCATCTCTTCTGGGGACAGGGACCCCATCCTGCCTAGGGACAGTCCCCCAATGGGGCACCTAATAATTAAAAAAAACTAATAAAAAAAACTACTGATGCCAGTGGTGGAACTACAGGGCTCACAAAGGTCATACCTGTGACCACGCCCTGGACTTCCAGACTCGGAGGGAAGGGCCCTGGCTGTGGTTCAGGGGGGCCCTTCATGGTTTCTTGCATCGGGGCCCTGAAGGTTCTAGTTACACCACTGGAAGCAAGTCACCAGGCCATTCAGGACTCTCAGGAGAATTCCACAGAGAACAACACCACATAATGATAGAATTTTGCAGCATTAAGGACCTGCCCAGCTCTGGGGGAAGAAGAGGAGGAAAGCACTGCAATGTCATGTGTGCTCCCATAATGCACACATGATGTCGTACAAGCAGACTGAAGACACTTGGGAAAAAGGTATCCATAAGTGTCAAGTAAATATGAATAAATAAGGGTGGGGGGAGCTGGGGTGGACTTTGATTACATTTTTTGGGTTTGTTATATGGCCCTCAGTGCCTTCTAAAAGTTTTACAATAAAATAAAAATTTTACTAATAGTAGATCTATCAACCATCTAACCCAGGCACTAAAATCTCATACATGCACTTTCAGTCGTTGTTTTTGATCTTCTTAAAGTGACCCTGTCAACACAGAGTAATTTGTTTAAAAAGCAAGAATGTGACTGCTCAGATGGATCAAGCATCTGTTTCTCCTGCCACACACAGGAGTACCTTCCTCCAGCTTGTATGTTCTATAGTGACATGCAAGCTGAGGGGAAAAAATCTCAGCATGCAGTGGGGGAGCAGGTATTCCACACACAAGGAGATGTTGAAACTTGCAGCCAGGGATCACCAAAGCAGCAGATTTGATACAGGCTCAAGATATAAACATTGGCAAGATAAGTATGTTGCCGCTGTCCTGTGGATTTAGATACCCTGTGCTGACAGGATCAGTTTAAGAAGATTGATAACAACTTTTAAAAGTACATTGTTCTATTAAAGCTTATTATCGATGTTTACATACACTTCAGAAATGCTTACGTTGTATATAATCCATGTGGAGTTTTTCCCTATAAAAAAAAGTAATATTTCCTAAGACAGATGCATTTAATAATAAATGCAAAAATGCAGACTGTAGAGGAAAAATGCAATGGATGAGAAAAATAAATGTGTGAAAAGTGACTAAATTGGACATATATTATCATGGCTTTTGGGTGAAGGTTTAAATGCATTTAAAGTGACCCTGACAACATAATATAAAAATAACCTGCTGACATGTATAAAGAGCAGACGCAGAAGTTTGTGCACATACCTGCAGCACTCTGCCCAAACACTAGGCAGTTTTAATGCATCAACATTTTGTTACTTTGTAGTACTGTCAGAGATTTCCTGCCTCTCACATACATTTACCATGATGGGCTGCCTTAATGGCCAACAGGAATGTGCGGTTAGTGGGACCAAGTGAGAAAGTGTTGGCACTCATGATTACTGAAGCTTTGCCTTATCAGGGGCAGAGCAAGGGCACTGTGGTTTTGCACTGACTGAATCCATTTGTTTACTTTTGATTCATTACCAATATATTACAGTTTAGCAGCAAAATATGGAGGTATTTCAGTATCTGGAAAAATGAGAAGTTAAGATATTTTCTCTAGAAATCCATCTATAGGAGAAGGAAATGAGGTAGCCCACACCTTTAGAAAGCTAGGGCATGTTTTAGAAAAAAAGGTTAACACACGATGGGATATAACTTCTTTGAACAGTATTCATCAGCAAAATGAATCCCAAGGCATTTAAGATGGGATGTTCCCCCAAATCATGGTCTCACGGGTGATGAGCCTATAAAAGAGTGGGGCCATTTTTTTGTCAGTAAAGGTCCTCAATTATTGGAGTTTCTTTTATTAAGGAAACAGAGAAAAATGAAGGTCCTTGAGACTCAGATTAGAGATCTCAGGAATATTCTTGAACCCTATAAGGAGTCAGAGGAATTCTTGAGATTATCTGCTGAGCTTAAGAATAGATTAATTAAATGAGATTCTGAGATACAAAATAATAATAAGAAAAAGTTAATTCGAAAGCTATATGATTTTGGAAAGGGGTAATGTCTTTAAGTGGCAAACGGGGCTTGTTGCTGTGACTATGGCACAAACACACTCAGGCCTTTAAAATTTGGATACCGTTAACACACCATTACCTATTCAAAATGAGAACAATTTATATGTATATGATAACCCAGAGTACAACAATATGGGGACTACACAGAATTATTGCCAGTACTAGGTGAGTACTAGGTGTTTCACAATAAAAGAGTAAAGAATAAGAGGGGATGGGGAAAAGGGTGGGCGTCACCAATCTCCCCATAGACATCATGAGTATCATGAACCCACAAGGAATAATGAATCATATAATGGTTAGCATCAACATCAGAGTAATTTTCAACAGGCTCATGAATCCAATGGTTTCTATGATAATAGAGGTAATGGCTCTAATTATTATCAGAGTAATTATGCACAGGAAAATGATGTTTACACTAATAGGGGTAGGTTCCCACAACAATATGGGAACCAGTTATCCACATATAGTCAGTTCTCACCGTTGCAAAACCAGGGTCCCCATAGATGGGGAGGGGATTTTCACAGAGCCCCGAAAGGGACTGGGAGAGGTGCGCCTTTCATTATGCCCAATTCAGGAGGGCATAGACCCACAACATACTTCCCAGGAGGAGGGACAAATAAGAAAAAGAAAAATAAGATTAGATAACCCGAAGGGCCTGGTATGGATTTTAGGGAGACCCCCAAGCAATTTTTTTTTACATTTTGGTTCGAGGTTGCCCTTAATATTCATACCAGACCTAAAGGGCCTGGTAATGGACTGGGGGGATCCCATTCTCTTTTTTCAATGAATTTTGGCTATATTGCAGAGACCCGACAATTCATTACAGCCGCTATCAGTTTTAAATGACAATTTTTCCTTTAGAAATGTCATTTTGCTGTGGTACTGTTCTAAACACAGACAAACTAAACTATAGACACTCCCCTGGCACAATATTTAAAGGGATATTTCATTTTCATTACTTTTATTTTAAGCATTAAAAAAATCACTGCTCCCGAAAAAGCGTCCGTTTTTAAAAATGTTTCCGCATTGATACATGTCCCCTGTGGCAGGACCCAGGTCCTCAAACACTTTTTATGACACTAACTTGCATATAAGCCTTTAAAATTCGCACTTTTGTTTATTCGTGTTCATGTCCCATAGACTTTAATGGTGTTCACGCGTTCTGACAATTTTTTTTTCCTGTTCGCATGTTCTGCTGTGAACTGACCAGGAGGGTGTTCGGCTCATCCCTAATCCTTAATTTATCTCATCCTCCAGTTTTCTGATTACGGCTGAGGTCAGTTCTCTTTACACCATCGTCAGCCATGAAGATGCGATAACCTTGGTTCAGTGGGCGTTAGGCACATCTGGACTATCAAGAAGGCATAAGCACTTTCTGATTGATAGCTTGACATTCTGTTTGTCAAAGAATTACTTCTGATAAGGTAAACAGTTCTACCTCCAAACTTGTGGAGTGGCTATGGGGGCCAGGTTTTCCCCCAGTGTAGCCAATCTTTTTATGGCACACTGGGAGGAAGAAACCGTGTTTAAGAACAAACCCCCTGAGCTAATCTATTACCAGAGATACATTGATGATCTTATCATGGTGTGGGATGGTGAAGAGGCTGGTCCTGATATATTCACGCAAAAGCTAAATGCCAATGATAAAAATATTGTCTTGACATGGGATGTCAGCACATAGCAGATTCCTAGTTTGGCACTCAAGATACCGCTCAAGCTTCTCCCCACTGGCCTGCTCAGTCCCTGGCTTGACAAACAAGGCTGCTCTGCAAGCGTCACCTCCACTGGCTGGGTCCCTGGCTTGATACCCACTGAAGTTTCCTGATTCTTCACCGTACCCAGTTGATGCGAATGCTGCTCCAGTACTTGCTTCAGTTACTCACTGTGGTCCCTGATAATAAGGCAGATGGTCCCTTGCTGGCAACAACTTCTCCTCTATACAACACACATTCACCCAGACAGCTGTCCAGGTGGCACAGAACACAGATCACATGAATCCACCCAAATATATAGCCTCTCACAGCGGGCCAAGGAACTCAAGGAAACCCATGCCCATTGGCTCAGATGCCCCACATACCCATAATCTTACCTTGCAACCTGACCTTGCATTGCCCTTCTCATATCTAGTACCACCAAGGACCTGGCCACCTAGCGATAGAAGAGAAAAGTGCAACCAGGTTGAAATCAAAGGATCTCTAACAATTAACCAAGATGACTATTTCTGGCAAGTAAATTTCAAGGAGCAACCCTGTCTAAACTCCAGGGTGCTACATCTGGGAGCACATATGCTGTTTTTTTTTCCTTGCACGTGGTTGGGTACTTTTTGTAAAGTGAAGTCTTATTTAATTTACTAAGTTCTGGAGCAACTGCACTTGCAGGGGGAAAGTGCAAAGTGCAGTTTGTTTGCCTTTAGTAAATCAACCCCACAGTCTTTTAAAGTCACATTGCTGGAATTCTCTAAAGATGTTTTCTTATTACAAGTCTTGCATATGTCTTTTTCAATATACAAATATATAATAGTAAATTCATTCTTTTGAATACAACAGCAAGACTGGAAGATTTTCACTGACATAAAACCAATATGAAATATGTACTTATTTTAGTATGATAGCTTCTTGAAGTTTTTATTTCATCCAACTCAAAGTAACGTGATACCCATAGCTAGTTTTAATTTTGCAGGCTACTCAGGCACTTCAGAAACTGATTCGAAAAGTCACAATGAGTATATTTGCCAGCACACCATGGATCGTCAAGTAGAATTCAAACATTTTTTTTCTATTGAAAGCATGATCACATCATCTATCAGGTAGTGCAATGTTTCGGAATCACGCAGGACCCCTTTGTCCACATGCCTGACAAAGGGGTCCTGCGTGACTCTGAAATGTTGCACTAACTGATACGTGATGTGATCATGCTTCCATTAAAAAACCCGTTTGGACGCTACTTGGCAATCCATGGTGTACTGACAAATAGTCTCTATCTCCCCTCTCTCCAAAACTATAGAAAAGTTTTGCCTTTAGTTATACGT
This sequence comes from Lithobates pipiens, assembly GCF_037356315.1. Taxonomy (NCBI): domain Eukaryota; kingdom Metazoa; phylum Chordata; class Amphibia; order Anura; family Ranidae; genus Lithobates; species Lithobates pipiens. The sequence goes on along the minus strand of NW_027507790.1, from coordinate 30,255,106 downwards.
TAAGGTAAAGTGATACAACTTTCTGATTTCAGCAACTTTACATTGCATATTGGTCTATCATTCCTTTAATAGTCTACAGAAGGCTTCAGTTAACCACTTCCGGACCAGCCGCTGCAATTGCACTGCGGCAGGTTTGCTCCCCTGGGTGAACCGCCATAACTGTACGTTGGCCCTTTAAGAACCTGTAAGAGGCGCTCACACAAGTATGAACACCGATCTCTCTCCTCCTCTAGTCAGTCCCACCCCCCTTACAGTTAGAACACACCTAGGGAACACAGTTGCCCCCTAGTGTTAACCCCTTCCCTGCCAGTGACATTTATACAGTAATCAGTGCGTATTTATAGCATTGATCGCTGTATAATTGTCAATGGTCTCAAAAATGTGTTAAAAGTGTCAAATTTGTACACCCCAATATCACAGTCCCAGTAAAATTTGCAGATCACCGCCATTACTAGTGAACAAAAAATAATAATAAAAATGCCATAAATCTACCCCCTATTTTGTAGACATTATAACTTTTGCACAAACCAAGCAATATATGCTTATTGTGATTTTTTGACAAAAATATGTAGAAGAATATATATCAGCCTAAACTGAGGAAAAAAAAAGATATATTTTTTTTCTAATTTGGGCATTTATTATAGCAAACAGTAAAACGTATTGTGTTTTTCTTTTTCAAAATTGTTGATATTCTTTTGTTAATAGTGCAAAAAAATAAAAACCACAAAGGTGATCAAATACCACCAAAAGAAAGCTCTATTTGTGGGAAAAAAAAGGACGTCAATTTATTTGGGTACAACGTTGCACGACCGTGCAATTTTCAGTTAAAGTGACTCTGTGCCGTATCGCAAAAAATGGCCTGGTCATTAACCAGTTGCCGACCGCCGCACGCCGATGTACGTCGGTACAATGGCACGGGCAGGCATAAGGACATACATGTACGTCCCTTGCCTCCCGCGGGTCGGGGGCCCGATCGGGCCCCCGCCCGGTGCCTGCGGCGGTCGGTATTCGTACGGGAGCGATCCCGGACGAGGGGACGGCCATTCATTCATGGCCACCCCCTCGCGATCGCTCCCGACGAATAGAAATCCCCGGTGACATCACTTCCTCTCCTGTAATGTAAACACAGGAGAGGAAGTGATGTATTCTCTCCTCCGTGTCGGTATTTTTCGTTCCGACACGGAGGAGAGCGGATCAGTAAGTTGCACCAACACTCACACACACAGTAGAACATGCCAGGCACACTCACACCCCCCCTTTACCCCCCGATCACCCCCCCAATTACCCCTGCCCCCCAGTCACAGTGACACCAATGTCATTTTTTTTTTTTTTTTTGCATTGGTGTCATTTGTGACTGTAATAACTGTTAGGGAAGTTAGAGTTAGCCCCCTTTAGTTCTAATGTACCCCCCTAACCCCCCCAATAAAGGTTTAACCCCGTGATCACCCCCCGTCGCCAGTGTCACTAAGGCTGGGTTCACATTGCAGCGGTTTATGAGAACGAATGTGATTCGCACCGCACTGCAGTGCAAATCACATCCGATCTCTGTGCGATTCGAGTTCAGCCATTCGCCGCACCCGCCGCACCCGCCACACCCGCCGCACCCGCCGCAAATTCGCACGGGACCCTTTTTTTGGCCCGCAGCAGAATCGGATCGCATGGGTGTTCACACCATGCGATCCGAGTTTGCAGATCGCACTGCGATATGCGAACTGATCTGGGGGTGTCAGTAACATTTCACTGACACTCCCAGCAGTTCGCATAGGGCAGTGTGAACTGCCGCCGGGAGGCATGCGATGCGGGAACCCGCCGCGGATTCGCGGCGTTTCCGCATCGCTCCAGTGTGAACCCAGCCTAATAAGCGATCATTTTTCTGATCGCCGTATTAGTGTCACAGGTGACGCTAGTTAGGCAGGTAGGTATTTAGGTTCGCCGCAGCTTTTTATAGCGCCAGGGACCCCCATATACTACCGCATAAAGCCCCCTGATTGCCCCCTAGTTAACCCTTTCACCAGTGATCACCATATAACTGTTACAGGTGACGCTGGTTGGTTAGTTATTTTTTTATAGTTTCAGGGCACCCGCCATTGATTACCTAATAAAGGTTTAACCCCCTGATCACCCGGCGGGTGTCATTTGTGACTAATAACTGTTAGGGCAGTTAGGGTTAGCCCCCTTTAGTTCTAAGGTACCCCCCTAACCCCCCCAATAAAGGTTTAACCCCGTGATCACCCCCCGTCGCCAGTGTCACTAAGGCTGGGTTCACATTGCAGCGGTTTATGAGAACGGATGTGATTCGCACCGCACTGCAGTGCAAATCACATCCGATCTCTGTGCGATTCGAGTTCAGCCATTCGCCGCACCCGCCGCACCCGCCGCAAATTCGCACGGGACCCTTTTTTTGGCCCGCAGCAGAATCTGATCGCATGGGTGTTCACACCATGCGATCCGAGTTTGCAGATCGCACTGCGATATGCGAACTGATCTGGGGGTGTCAGTAACATTTCACTGACACTCCCAGCAGTTCGCATAGGGCAGTGTGAACTGCCGCCGGGAGGCATGCGATGCGGGAACCCGCCGCGCATTCGTGGCGTTCCCGCATCGCTCCAGTGTGAACCCAGCCTAATAAGCGATCGTTTTTCTGATCGCCGTATTAGTGTCACAGGTGACGCTAGTTAGGCAGGTAGGTATTTAGGTTCGCTGCAGCTTTTTATAGCGCCAGGGACCCCCATATACTACCGCATAAAGCCCCCTAATTGCCCCCTAGTTAACCCTTTCACCAGTGATCACCATATAACTGTTACAGGTGACGCTGGTTGGTTAGTTATTTTTTTATAGTTTCAGGGCACCCGCCATTTATTACCTAGTCTCACTAGTGTACCCCTAAATTTAGGGGTGTCTACTTTCCAAAATGGGGTCATTTGGGGGGGGGGTTTGTGCCATCTTGGCATTTTATGGCCTTCAAAACTGTAACGCCCTTAGAAAGCCTGAAGGCGGTGCTTGGTTTTCGGGGCCCCGTACGCGGCTAGGCTCCCAAAAAGTCCCACATATGTGGTATCCCCATACTCAGGAGAAGCAGCAGAATTTATTTTGGGGTGTCATTTCACATATGCCCATGGCATGCGTGAGCAATATATCATTTAGTGACAACTTTGTGAAAAAAAAAAAAAAAAAAAAAAAGTTTGTAATTTTCCCGCAACTTGTGGCAAAATATAAAATATTCCATGGACTCAACATGCCTCTCAGCAAATAGCTTGGGGTGTCTACTTTCTAAAATGGGGTCATTTGTGGGGGTTTTGTGCCATCTTGGCATTTTATGGCCTTCAAAACTGTAATAGGTAGTGAGGAGTGAAATCAAAAAATTACGCCCTTAGAAAGCCTGAAGGCGGTGCTTGGTTTTCGGGGCCCCGTACGCGGCTAGGCTCCCAAAAAGTCCCACATATGTGGTATCCCCGTACTCAGGAGAAGCAGCAGAATTTATTTTGGGGTGTCATTTCACATATGCCCATGGCATGCATGAGCAATATATCATTTAGTGACAACTTTGTTAAAAAAAAAAAAAAAAAAAAAAAGTTTGTAATTTTCCCGCAACTTGTGGCAAAATATAAAATATTCCATGAACTCAACATGCCTCTCAGCAAATAGCTTGGGGTGTCTACTTTCTAAAATGGGGTCATTTGTGGGGGTTTTGTGCCATCTTGGCATTTTATGGCCTTCAAAACTGTAATAGGTAGTGAGAAGTGAACTCAAAAATTTACGCCCTTAGAAAGCCTGAAGGCGGTGCTTGGTTTTCGGGGCCCCGTACGCGGCTAGGCTCCCAAAAAGTCCCACATATGTGGTATCCCCATACTCAGGAGAAGCAGCAGAATTTATTTTGGGGTGTCATTTCACATACGCCCATAGCATGTGTGAGCAATATATCATTTAGTGACAACTTTGTGTAAAAAAAAAAAAAAATTTTTTTTTTTGTCATTATTCAATCGCTTGAGGCAAAAAAATAAAATATTCAATGGGCTCAACATGCCTCTTATCAATTTCCTTAGGGGGTCTACTTTCCAAAATGGGGTCATTTGGGGGGGTTTTGTACTGCCCTGCCATTTTAGCACCTCAAGAAATGAGATAGGCAGTCGTAAACTAAAAGCTGCGTAAATTCCAGAAAACGTACCTTAGTTTGTAGATGTGACAACTTTTGCGCAAACCAATAAATATACAATTATTGACTTTTTTTTTACCAAAGACATGTGGCTGAATACATTTTGGCCTAAATGTATGACTAAAATTGAGTTTATTGGATTTTTCTAATAACAAAAAGTAGAAAATATCATTTTTTTTCAAAATTTGCGGTCTTTTTACGTTTATATCGCAAAAAATAAAAATCGCAGAGGCAATCAAATACCATCAAAAGAAAGCTCTATTTGTGGGAAGAAAAGGACGCAAATTTTGTTTGGGTACAACATTGCATGACCGCGCAATTACCAGTTAAAGCAGCGCAGTGCCAAAGTGTAAAAAGACCTCTGGTCATTTACCAGCAAAATGGTCCGGTCTGAAAGTGGTTAAGCAGCCAAATCTTCTGGGGCTGAAGTGGTTAAAACAGTGCAAAGATCAATGCTGTGCACTAATGGAGTATCAGCTTAGAGCAGAGGATAGGAGTATGGAGTATAATCTTATTTTTAGTTTTAATAAGTTAGCTTTAATGGTGGTATTACATTTATAATGAATTTAATAAGATTTAATAGGACTTCATAATTAATGCACTCAGGACATTTAAAGTCTACTGGAGTAAATGATTTACTGTCAAACAAGTCTGTTGCTTCTCCAAGGGAAAAGTGTACGAACAAGCAGGGCACACTCACAGGTGGTGGTTTACTAACCATCTGCTTCTTCACAGCAAGTGCATTCAAACCGTGCAGGTTTACATTAGAATAATTAAAAGGAAATATATTATCGGTTCACCATGAGCTAAGTGTTAGAACTGGCTTCTTCAGTTACACAGAACTTCAGGCAAAATATCAAGCTCGTTCTATAGCAAGCTGCAAAAGTCGTGTTTTACCTGTGATGCAACATTTTTTTGTTTAGCGTTAACGAATAGAAGATATAGTTATTTGATCCATTAGATTAATTTAAGAAATACTTTTTTTTTAATTAGACATAGGGTATATGAATATAGTATACTTGTCTGACACATTCTACCACAGACAGCTGATGTGTAAGATAACGTATATAGGTTTAATACTTCAATCTGTAAATTAATAGAAATGTGTCTTTTACTCCTAATATAATGCATTGGCAGAATATGATCTTAAATATGTTCTTGAACATGTTGGTAGTTCGCAAAAAAGAGGTTGATGAAATGGAAATAGTGCTTAGTAGGTCAACTAATTTAAAAAGAGGTATGGATGACCTCAACTAGGAAATATTAGCTAAATTGATGTTATTAACCACTTGCCTATAGGGCACTTTTACCCCCTTCCTGCCCAGGCCAATTTTCAGCTTTCAGCGTTGTCACAATTTGAATGACAATTGTGGGCTCATGCGACACTGTACCCATATGACATTTTTATCATTTTTTTTTTTGGTGGTTTTTAATCACCACTGTTTTTTTTTTTTTTCTTGTTTGTTTTGCTAAATAAACAGTAAAAGACTGAACATTTTGAAAAGAAAAAAAAAATCATAGTTTGTTATAAAATTCTGCAAACAGGTAATTTTTCTCCTTCTTCACTAATGTGTGCTGATGAGGCTGCACTTATGGGCATTAATGGGCACTGATAGGTGACACTGATGGCAAATAATAGGTGGCACTGATGAGGAGGCACTGGTGGACACTGATGAGAAGGCACTGTGGAGGCTACATTGATAGGTGGCACTGATGGGCTCTGATAGGCGACACTGAAGGGCACTGATAGGTGGCATTGATAGGCAGCACTGATAGGCGGCACTGATGGCCACTGATAGGCAGTACTGATAGATGACACTGATGAAGAAGCACTGATGGGTACTGATTGGCAGCACTAATTGGCAGCCCTGGTGGGCACTGATTGGGATTACACTGATAGTCAGGACACTGATACAATGGGAGTTGATTTACTAAAGGCAGATAGGTGAATTCATTTGAAAGGGAATTTTTCTCTTAGCTTAGTGGATTTGGTGAAAATTTGCATAGCAAGAACAAAAAAAAAAAAACAGTATTTATGCTTGCTCATAAATCCATGATGAAAGTCACTTTATTTACAAAGCTACAGGACATTTCCCTCCAACGTGAACAGCCTATTCATCTTTAGTAAATCTACCCTTCTCTCTTGCTTCCTTGTTTATTCTTCCCATGTTAGTCTGCAGGACTTCTCCAGAGCCTCTCACATCGTCTGGAACACCCTAACCTAATCTGTCCGACTGTCTCTTACTCTGTCCACTTTTAGGTGATCCCTAAAAACAGGCCTATCCTGCCTTCAGCTAATTACCACATTTTTTACATACAGTTATTACAATCTGCTCCACCAGCCCCTCTATATTAGATTGTAAGCACTCAGGAGCAGGGCGCTCCTAACCCTCTTGTATCAAATTGTCTTGTTGCTGAATTATCTCCCCTTGTATTGTAAAGCATTGCACAAACTGTCGGTGCTATATAAATCCTGTATAATTATAATAATACTATTATTAATAATAATAATGATAATAATACCAAGGGTGTTTCATTTATTAATGTATTTATTTTGGGTTGGACTTGATTTCAGGATGAACTTGTTTAATGTGCCTGGCTAACTTTGTAGCTATGCTTTGTACATTTTATAGATAATCATGTACATGCTTTACTTTTTGATGTGGATAATTATATAAAAGCAAATCAGTGGCTCTGTAATAATACCGTCTCCAAAAAGTAAAAATAATAGGTAAAAGTTTATGTTTTTCATATGGTAAAATAAAGAGAAAAATAAATAAAAATAAATAAATAAATAAACATTCCTACTTATTACCTTACATTTTTAATTAAAAAAAGCAGAAACATTTTGTAACAAAGAGTGTGAGAGGTTAAATAAATGAGTCATTTCCCATGATACAACGCAGGAAAAAGAAGATTAAATATGCCGGATACTTATTTCCTATTGATCTCATGAGCCAAGTTTGTTGTACGTTCTCTATTATCGTTTTCATTTTGTCACTTTTCACACTTCAGTAACAAAATCCCTTAACTGTTTCATATTTCAGCTTTATAATAGCCAGATATGTAAATATAATACTAATAATAGTAACATAATCCATCAAATTATGTATCACGGTAACCTGTACATTTTTGTGAAAAGTTCTTTGGTCCGGTTTAAATCAAAACATTATTGTAAATGCCTTGTAAAGACTATTGAATGACTTAGTTTATGATCTTGTTCTATAAATTACCTTGTTTTAATTCGGGTATAAGCAGCCTCTTGGTGTTAAGATATAGTTAGTATAGAGCGAACCATGAAGTGAACTTTGTTTGGCACATTTTAATACCTAGGTCTGTTGTACCTGTAAGCATTGGTGCTAGTCTTAAAATTGATTCCTGTATCCATGTCCTAAATCCTAGGAACATTTTGCTTTTATTTTTTTCAAGTGAATATTAACCACCGCCTCACTTGGTATTAAGTATCCTCACATTCAACTCAGTAATTCAACTAAGAAAACATGGAACTTCAAGTAGTGGAGGCTTTGGAATTTCACTTTTGAATGACCTTGGCTGATTGAATCACCCCAAGGTTTTTTTCCTTTTCCTTCTTAGGGAATCTTACATGATAAATACAAAAGGGTTTAATTCCAGATGCTAAGCATTTGTTTGATTTTAAATTACAGATTGTACAGCAGGTAAACTAGAATCCAGTGTTGGTCATACATTTAAAAATCAAGGACTTTCAGTGAGGAAATCTTATAGCAAGAAGGCCTAAAAGGACCAAACAACCAGTAGGTAAAAAAAATATAGTCTTGGTAAATGTTAAAGCCTATAATAATGCTCAGGCTTAAATGTTAAGTACTAAGTATAAATAAGAATGTAAAATAGAAGTATAGTGTCAGCTGTGAATAAATAGTTTAACTAATAGATAGTAACAGTTCATCGCTACCCACAGCCCATCATTTTTTTAAAAGCATGCCCTGGTTGTGTAATTCCGATAACAGGAATAAAGACATTGGGGTCAGTGTGGTAACAGGATACAGTTACAGGGCAATAAAACATATTTGTGCAGTGTAAGAAATATGATGAAACAATAATGTCTGTGGATATTTAGTGGTCAATTTGTAGTAACCACAAATGGACAAGGTTAGAAAACAAATATGACAAGTGGTAAAACTTACCACAGCAACCGGCACAGGGAGGAACATAACTTTTAACTACAAGAGAGGGTAATGCTTCCAGTTCAGTTTAAAATATTTAAGAAAGTTAACGCAATTATTCATTTTCATATATGTTATCCCCTTGATAACATTGTAATTGTGTAATTGTGATTAGACGCAATTTAGATCTTTTTTGCCCCATGCTGGGTAAGCATAATTTTTTATAGTATGTTACTGTCCTTAAAGGATTTTTTTTTATGCATTTTGGCATGTGTTTTAAAATGACTAATACAATCTAAATTATATGGGCAGATTCATAAAGTATATTATTTATTCTATCTGGATTTTCTTTAGCATAATTCCAATAATAATAATAATAATAATAATAACAATGTTATTATGCTGTTGGTGATAATAGCAATTTTATGAGCAGTAGAGATACAGTAGTTTTATTTATATTTTTTTAGCTATTCTTATATATTTCATGTTAAATTTGTCATTGTTTATATTTCCAAGTAGTTAAATAAGGATGGTTTTACAATATTAGTTTTATTACATTAAAGACCCATTACAGCACAATATATTCAATTTTAGTAAATGTATGTGGCTAATACCTGTAATGACAATATTTAAAATATGAATTATTTGTTTACATGGCTTAATTTATTATTAATTTTATTATAATAATAATAAGTCAATTAAAACGTTTTACATGTCCTAGATATGCTCTGCTCAGAGGCAGCTCTCTAATTAGGCAAACAAGGCAGTCACTTAAGGCCTCACACTCGCAGTGGCCTCACGACTGCCTAATTGAAGAGCCACCTCTGTTGGCAACAATGCTCTGCACCGCTGTGCTCTCCACAGCCTGTAAGCTCCACGGCCAGAGTCTGGACTTCCAGGTGCTGTGGACGGGCAGCTAATTGCCATCTATTTGTATGCAGAGGCCTGAAAGATACAACCACTGGTCCTAATGGGACAAGCATATGGGTGCGAGTGAGCAGTCCCGAATGTAAACAGCCACATTAGGACCAGCGGCTGTGTCTATGCAGCCACTTTATCCTAATAGACTTTAATGGGCTGCCTGCATGCAGTAACTGTACAATGAGATGCCAGGTAAAAACGGTCCATTCATACTATATGGACATAAATTCCTGCATGAATGAAGCATATCTTTAAGAAGATATGGGTATACACAGGGTATAGTTTTCAGGGAATTAATAACAGTGTGCAGCCAGCAAGCAATTTGGAGTATGTGGTTCTGCATCAACAATTGTGGAAGCAGATGGATGTTGGTCAAGTAGACAGATGTAAATATCTGCCACACTGTAATTTCTGGTAGGTGCTGTCATTAAGAAGCCTCTGCCCACGGGCACAAGTATTGAACAAAAATTTCTATACCCCATCTAAACCATTAGGATTTGCACGCTGTTCCTAAACTAAATACTGAGTACTGTGTTATGATGCTAATTGTTTTGCTGCACTATTTCTATCAAAAATAAATGTTGCTTTTTAAGTTGTATAACCTTTTGATAGTCCTTCTGAAAGGGACAATGTCACTGGATGTCAGGCAATGCAACACTGTTAAGCCGCGTACACACGGGCGGACTGTCTCGCCTACTTAGTCCACCGAAACACATTTCAGCGGACAGTCCGCTCGTGTGTGGGCTTCAGCGGACTTTTTCAGCGTGCAGTCTGGCGGACTAAGTATTTCGGAATGTTGGAAATACTGTCCGCTGGACTCGCATTTCGGCGGACAATCCGCCCGCGCGGCCCCCCCACCCCAAAGCACCTTGTCCCCACGTTGATGAGGACAAGGGCCTCTTCCCGACAACCCTGGCCATTGGTTGTCGGGGTCTGCGGGCGGGGGGCTTATCGGAATCTGGGAGCCCCCTTTAATAAGGGGGCCCCCGGATACCGGCCCCCCACCCTATGTGAATGAGTATGGGGTACAATGTACCCCTACCCATTCACCTGTGAAAAAAAAGTACAAAAAAACACAACACAGGGTTAAAATATTTTATTGCACAGCACCGGGGGTCTTCCGTCTTCGGGGGTCTTCTCGCCGAACTCCTCCGCTATCTTCTTGTAGCTCTTTTGCTAGCGGAGGAGTCCGGCTTTCTTCCTCGCCCCCGGCCTCTTCTCCCGACTTCGGGGGTCTTGTCCCCCTCTTCGGTTCTTCTGCCGGGCCACCGCGCCTTCTTATAGCTCTTTTACAGGCGGTGGCCCGGTCTTCTGTCGCCGCCGTCGCCTTCCGTTCTTCTTCTTCTCCAGGAGATGTTGCCTCGACGCTCTCTCCGGCCGGAATGCCAGGGACGCGCTCCGCTGCCACTTATATAGGGACAATGGGGCGGTGTCACATGGCTTTATGTCACATGGGTTGGTCACATGGGTTGATGTCACATGGGGACTATGACATCGTAAGGGGGCGGGGTCACCATGTGACCAACCCATGTGACATAAAGCCATGTGACACCGCCCCATTGTCCCTATATAAGTGGCAGCGGAGCGCGTCCCTGGCATTCCGGCCGGAGAGAGTGTCGAGGCAACATCTCCTGGAGAAGACGAAGAAGAAGAAGAAGAACGGAAGGCGGCGGCGGCGACAGAAGACCGGGCCACCACCTGTAAAAGAGCTATAAGAAGGCCCGGTGGCCCGGCAGAAGAACCGAAGAGGGGGACAAGACCCCCGAAGTCGGGAGAAGAGGCCGGCGGCGAGGAAGAAAGCCGGACTCCTCCGCTAGCAAAAGAGCTACAAGAAGATAGCGGAGGAGTCCGGCGAGAAGACCCCCGAAGACGGAAGACCCCCGGAGCAGTGCAATAAAATATTTTAACCCTGTGTTGTGTTTTTTTTGTACTTTTTTCACAGGTGAATGGGTAGGGGTACATTGTACCCCATACTCATTCACATAGGGTGGGGGGCCGGTATCCGGGGCCCCCTTATTAAAGGGGGCTCCCGGATTCCGATAAGCCCCCGCCCGCAGACCCCGACAACAAACGGCCAGGGTTGTCGGGAAGAGGCCCTTGTCCTCATCAATATGGGGACAAGGTGCTTTGGGGTGGGGGGCCGCGCGGCCCCCCCTTCCCCAAGGCACCCCCCCATGTTGAGGGCACGCGGCCTGGTACGGTTCATGAGGGGGGGCACTCGGTCGCCCCCCTTTCCTGGCCGGCCGGGTAGCGTGCTCGGACAAGGGTCTGTTGTGGACTTGGGGGGACCCCCACGCCGATTTTTTCGGCGTTGGGGTTCCCCTTTAAGTCCATACCAGGCAGCGGGGTCAGCGACGTCTCCTTCGCGGGCCCCGCCTACCTGGAGACGCGCTCGAAATGAGCGGACTTTCCTCCGCGTGTGTGGGCGAGTCCGTTCATTTCAAAAGTAGGGCGGATAGTATGGCGGACTTAGTCCGCCGTATTAGTTCGCTCAAAAAGTGCCGTGTGTGGGCAAGTCCGTTCATTCGAAAGTATGACGGACTGTCCGTCGGATTGTCTGACGGACTAAGTTGGCCAGACAGTCCGCCACGTGTGTACGCGGCTTTAGAGTCTCTCTAGGCCAGGCAATGTTATTTTACAATCATGGTTGATGCAGAAGTTGAAAGGTACATTGAAAGGGAACACTGAAATAGGACATGGACACAGAAGGAACTCGAAGTGCAAGGTCCTTCAGAGTCTGAGAAAAATGCTGTGAAGACAAGGCCAACCTGACCAGTGCAAATGCAGATGGCTTTTTGAATTTTTTAATTCCCGGGGAGAGAAGAATACATTTGCTGTGGTGATTGTTACTGATAATGTCTATGTCAGCATAGAAGCCTGTACTGCTCTTGGATACATGTCAGTTGGCTTGATTACTACCAGCTTGTTCTACTGGCTCCTCTTTTCTTTTTTGCAGCCAGATAAAATCAGAACAAATATTTTAGCTTAAACACTAGAGCAGCACTGCAGTTTTGGGTTTCAGAGGATCATCCAGAGAGAACATGTAATACATCCTTTTCCAGTTAGTGTGACTGAACCAGGCATGCTACATCATAAAAGGGAAGGCTACAGAGCAGGGGGTGGTACATGTGTCCTAGCAATTAAATTGATGGTCATATAATTAAATAATTGTCTCTAGTTTTAGCAGGTAAACTATTGAAAGGCCATCTTGTCATTAGGTCTGTAGACAAAACTGGTACCAGCCACTGATGAAAGAGAGCTGGGCATTGTAACTTAAATCGATAGGCACCCTTACTATTGAAGAATAACAGCAATTGCAATAGCAATGTCAGATGAAGAATATTTTTTAGGGACACATATTTCACTCTGAGGATCACATTGCATACTTCGAATGACACTGGCTTTGCTTTTTGGAAAAGAAAGGGAATTAAAGGTGGTAACTGCTAACCCTTGAGAGTTAAATGCTAAGGCATTGAGACTGTACATTGATCAGTCATATCTTTATGGCCACCCCCCTAGTATTGAGTAGGTCCCCTTTTTGACAGAAAAAAAGCCCCACCCATCAAGGTATGGTTATTACTAGACATCTGAAGGGGGGCTGTGGTATCTGGCACTAAGTAGCAGATCCATTAAGTCCTGTAAGTTGCAAAATGGGGCCTCCATGGATCCAACTTTTAGCACCTCCCATAGATGCTTGATTGGATTGAGATCTAGAGAATTTGAAGGCCAAGTCAATACCTCAATCCTTTTTTCCTCAAACAATTCTTGAACCATTTTGGCAGTGTTATAGGATGCATTATCCTTGTGAACCAAAGAAAAATATGTATGCCGCTCAAGCTGTAAGGGATAATGGTCCTGTGCTCACTGCTGAGACCTGGCTAGGAAAGGAGCTTGCCTCAGCTCAAAATGTTACTGTAACAAAAGATGCATCCTGCAAGCCGCACATCAATGCAAACTCATTAATAGTGAGGTCAATGGCAGTCTCAGCCTGGCCACGCCCACACACAGGATGCATTACCCTGCTGAAAGAGGCCACTGCCATTAGGGAATACCATTTTCATGAAGGGGTGTCCTTGTCAGCAACGGTGTTTGGATAGGTGGTATATGTCATGTAACATTAACATGAATGGCAGGACCCAAGTTTTCCCAGCAGAACATTGCCCAAACCATCACACTGCCTCTACTGGCTTGCCTTCTTTCCATACTACATCCTGGTGCTCTTCCAGGTCAAGAATGCACATGCAACTGGCCATCCACATGATGTAAAAGAAATGTGATTCATGAGACCAGACCACCTTCTTCCATTGCTCTGTGGTCCAATAATAATAATGCTCATGTGCCAAGTATAGATGCTTTTGGCTGTGGACATGGGTCAGCATGGGCAATCTGACAGGTCTACAGCTACACAGACCCATACGCATATATCTTGTAATTCTCATTTCAAAAAGGTTTTGTTTATGTAGCAAAAAGTTGTAAGATCTGCTATGAGGAAAATAGTCACTACCAACTTCTGCTGCTACTTGGAGTATTGTATCACAATGAATGAACCTACTTTTCCAGGCAGCTGTCAACCACATTTGCCTCTTTGTTTTCTTTACAGACAATCTCTTTAGCAGTACACCCTATTGTGGTGTGCCGTTGTTTCCCTGCTGCTACAAAATATTTTGATATATCCTGCTTTGGAATTTACTATTTCAAACAGCAAGCCTATTTTACGAGTGCGGTAGATACTACTTGAACACGCAATGATGGTCGCTACTTCCAAATAAAAATGTAAGCATAACTTACAGGATCTAGAATGCTTGAAAATGTACTCTCCTGACTCTGCAATAAATACCAGTTAAATATTGAACACACTTAAACAGTCTGTTGTTAGTGTTAAAAACCTTTAGCTTTAGTATTATGTAGGTAGATGTAAACCCTAGCTGAATTACATTTAGCTTGATAAAGCACTGCATATTATAAACAATTGCCACACTTTTACATAACATATTTGTTTTTTACTTTCCTTAGGGAGGCTTCCTGATTGTGACAACAATAATGCCACATACACACAGTCAGAATTTCAACCAGCAAAAGACCGATGAGAGCTTTTCGTCGGAAAATGCGCCGTGTGTATGCTCCATCAGAATTTTGCTGGTCAAATTTCCGCCAGCAAAAGACTGAGAGCATGTTCTCAATTTTTCAGACGGAAATTCCAATCATGTATATGCAATTCCAATGCGCAAAAACTCATGCATGCTCAGATTCAACTACGAGATGGAAGCTATTGGCTACTGGGTATTGAACTTCCTTTTTCTAGTCCCGTCGTATGCATTGTACGTCACTGCGTTCTTGACGGTAGGAATTTGGTGTGACCGTGTGTAGGCAAGACAGCTTGGGCATAATTCCGTCTGTAAAACCATCAGACCTTTTTCCAACCATAATTTCATTCGTGTGTACGTGGCATGTGTTTTGAAATGGCCACGCACAGTATAAGCTCAATTAATTAATCTAATGCAAGGATGAAAACTAAGTAACAATTGCAGTGCTAGTACTAATAATATAAAATAAGTGCACCAAATACAAATGAAGCACATTGCAACTCAGATCCATGAACCAAGTGTAAAATAGGTGATCAACCTATATACTGTGCACATAAACATACAGAACTTGTCATATCTGGTGATCATTAACTTCCTGCCGATCACTCATAGTAAATATACTGCAAGCAGGTCGCAGATGCAGGCTCGGCAGCGTACATGTATGCTGTCGGCTTGCTTCTGGGTTTGAGGGCGCATATGCGTGCACACCCTGCCAGCCTGTGCTGTCATTGGACACAGCACGAGTTTGGCAGCAGATTTCAGCTAATTATTCTGGCTGAAACCTGCTGATCAGCTGTGTTTACTCAGACATAGAGTTCTGTGTTTACAAACCCACAGAGCTCTGTGTACAATGAACAGTGATCTGGCTGTTTCTTATCCCTGATAAGCAGGGAGAAAAAAACTGCTGGATTAGTAAGTAAAAGCAGCACACCTTAGCCCTTGTACACACGGTCGGACATTCTGCCAACCAAATCCGTTGGATTTTGTCCGACGGATTTTGTCCAACGGATTGTGTCCGAAACTGTTGCATACACACGGTCGGACCAGGTTGTCGGAAAATCCGATCGTTCAGAATGTGAAGATGTTATTTCATTACGACGGGATTACGTTCACGCTAGCAGCCAATGGCTTTGGTGTAGGAATTTGATCTGAGCATGCGTGGCACTTTGTCCGATCCAAATTCTCTACACACGATCGGACAAGGTCCGATTGGACCAGTTTGTCGGAAAATATTTCCAACAAGTAGGAAAGTTGGGTCCGATGCATACCACACACAGTCGGATTATCCGACAAAACGGTCCGATAGGACACATTCCGTCGGAATCTCCAACCGTGTGTACAAGGGCTAACACTGGTTAGGCACACAGTTGATCACCCTCTAGATGTTAACTCCTTTCCAGCCAGTGTTATTAGTACAGTATCATTACTGATCACTGAATTAGCACCCGATCACATCCAAGTCACACTATAAGTCACATAGTTACATAGTTAAGGTAAGGTTGAATAAAGACACCAGTCCATCCAGTTCAACCAGAGTGAGTGTCTACAATTGTCCCTAACCCTGTACATTGCATACTCACATCAGTCCCTACCCTCAAGGAGCCCCCAATCCAAGGTCCCCATTCATATACTAAGGCCAATTTTGGACAGAAGCCAATTAACCTACCAGCATGTCTTTGGAGTGTGGGAGGAAACCGGAGTACCCGGAGGAAACCCACGCAGACCATGCAAACTCCGGGCAGGTAGTGTCCTGGTTGGGATTCAAACAAGTGACCCTTTTTACTGCTAGGCAAGAGTGATAACCACTACACCACTGTGCCGCCATTACAGTAAAGCATCTATAGCTGCATACATTCCAGTGAATACAGTATATACCATAGTTTGTAGATACTTTATCTTTCACCCAAACCAATTAATACACACACGTATTGGGATTTTTTTTTTTTAACCAAAGACGTGTAGCATAATACATTTTGCCCTAAATTTATGACAAGATTGATTTTTTTAATTGGATATGTTTTATAATATAAAGTAGAAAATAATGTTTTTTTTTTAAAGTGTGCAGTCTTTTTTTGTTTATTAATAATAATAATCCATAAAACACACAGTGGTGATCAAATACCACTAAACAAAAGCTCTATTTGTATTAAAAAAAAGAATTTGTAATTTGTACTGTGTTGCATGACCACACAATTGCCAGTTAAAGTAGCACAATGCTGAATAGTAAACAATGCCCTGGTCATGAAGGGAGTAAAACCTTCCGGAGGTCAAGTGGTTAAACAAAACATCTAAACATATGGAGCTGTATGGCTAATCCACATCCAACAGTGTTTTAAAAGTGCTGGGTGCTAAAGTCCAAACAAAAGTAATATTCTGTGCAAAACAGAAATCACCGTTACACCTGTGGTCTTCTCAGTGAAATTGTCTTCAGGCTGTCTTCAGCTCCAGAAGACATCCATTTTCAATGAAGAAATGTGTTGGATGGGACTCCCAGTTGACGTCACTTCCTTCTCCGAGTACCACAGGACCACAGGTGTAGCGGCACTTCCTAGTTATCCTAAATATGCTCTAGTACAACTACATGAGTTTTTGACCTTGTATTTTATGTTTTCAAATACATAATGTTTTGCTATAGAGGCTCTCTTTTCCCTTCTCTCTTCATGACTAAGCATTTACAAGGGGGAAAGGACTTGGAGAGACCAATTTTGTCCCTGGGGCATCCACCACCAGAGTGGCACAGAACAATTTTTTTAAATCTTAATTTAACTTAATTAGTTAAGCGGTCAAAAGTGTCTGGTAAAGTCCATGTGGATGTTGGGGTCACCCATGGATTGCACTGTTTCACAGATAAAGGGCGTGGCAAAAGATTGATGTTGCAGTGAAGTTTTGCGCAGAAGATTCCTTAGTTTGGACTTTAGCACCCAGCATGTCCAATCACGACTGATTACAGTGTAAACAGGAAGAGCCATTGATCGGTTTTTCCTCACTCGCGTCTGACAGACGCGAGTAGAGGAGAGCTGATCAGCTGCTCTCCTGACAGGGGGGTCTGGGATGATTGTTTATCAGCGCAGCCCCCCTTGGATGCCCTCCCAGGACCACCAGAATTCTGCCAGGACCACCAGGGATGGCCACCATACTGGACCACCAAGTATGCCACCCTAGACCACCAGGGAAATGCCAATCAGTGCCCAGGCAGCTGCCAATCAGTGCCATTAAAAATGCCTATCAGTGCTAGTGATGGCTATCAGTGAAATCCAGTGCCAGCCATCAGTGCCCATCAATGCCCATCAGTGCCCATCAGTGCCGCCTATCAGGGCCCATCAGTGCCCAGCAGTGCCGTCTATCAGTGCCACCAATAAGTAGCCATCAGTGCAGCCTTTCAGTGCCCATCAGTGTCACCTATCAGTGCCCATCAGTGCCCACCAATGCCACCTATTAGTGTCCATCAGTCCTGCCTATCAGTGCCGCATATCAGTGCTACCTATCAGTGCTGCCTATCAGTTCCCATCAGTGCTGCCTATCAGTTCCCATCAGTGCTGCCTATCAGTGGCCATCGCCAGTGCCCATCGGTGCCATCTCATTGGTGCCACCTCATCGGTGCCCCCTTATCAGTGCCCATCAGTGCAGCTTATCAGCGCCCATCAGTGAAGGAGATAATGTACTTATTTACAAAATTGTATAACAAAAACAACGAAAAACTTTTTTTTTTTTTTTTTAATTTTGGTCTTTTTTTATTCGTTTAGCAAAAAATAAAAAATGCAGAGGTGATCAAATACCACCAAAATAAAGCTCGATTTGTGGGAACAAAATGATAAAAATGTAGTTTGGGTATAGTGTAGCATGACCGCGCAATTGTCATTTAAATAAGTGACAGCACTGAAAGCTGAAAATTGGCCTGGGCAGGAAGGTGCGAAAGTGCCCAGTATTGAAGGTAATGGTTAAAATAAAAAAGCTTTATGAATTGAGTTTATTGTCTCTCTCTGAAGCCCATGTGACATTGCAGTAACACAATTGGGAGACAGGGACAGAACACTAACAGGGCCATTAGGTATTATATATATATATATATATATATATATATATATATATATATATATATATATATATATATATAATTGCAGATTTAAAAATATTAAAAATGACTACTGAATTAAACTTGGGAGCTTATTTGAGATTTTAGCCATTGGATTTACAAATTAAAAAATATCAGTGTTGCCATTTAAAGCTTTGTGATTAATTGCATTGAAGGAACCAAAGGAGTGTATTTATCAATGATTTGCTGGTGAAATTTGCCCAGTGAAAGTATAGGTACATTTTTCATAGTAAGATTTTACGGGATTCATTCAGCATTTTCTGACAGGATTCACCCTGAATATTATATGACATTTGCTGGGCTAATCTTGTTAGTTCAAATCTTCCTGAGCAAACCTTGATAGTACAGTAGTGGCTATTTGTCACCTTTAGGTGAATCTTTGTAAGAATGTTTTAGGCAAATTCTGTTAACTCCTTTCTACTTGCCACCATAGGGGGCAGGTAGGTGGAATGTGAATTCTCCCTTGCTGGCACCCTCGCCTGGGCACCAAGTATTTGAAGAGCCTGTGCCAGTCAGCACTGGGCTAGGGTGCTTGGGGGCCCTAATTTTATGGCAGAACCCCTCTTAAAGCATCCCCTCAAGGATGAATAGCATGCAAGCTGGTATCTACATTGTAGTGGGAGCTACACACTTGCTACTACCTTGCTGTATTGCTGTAGGGTTACCAGGCTGGTTCGCGTTTGGGGAAGGGGGGCGCATGCCATTATTTTTTTTTAATAAAATAATTTAAAAAAGGCTATGTTTTAAGCATTTGGGTAGTGTTTTGAGAGACGTTCCCCTAAAAAATGGAAGTCTCTCACCCAAAGCACCAATTCCAAAAGACTGACAGGCACCAGGCTCTTTGCAACTCCCTGGTGCCCAGGAGGATGTGACAGCAAAGGGGGGGGGGGGGTTATATTCCAGCCACCTTCCCTTAACCACTGACCAGTTCAGTTGGTGTAAAGGTGTGAATGGAAGTTTAAAACACAGCCCACCACTTGAAAAATCTTTTTGAACTAATATTTATATTTTTCAGGGTCAAGTTATGTCACAAAATGTCCTGTAACATCCAATTTATTGTCAGCATCACAGGCGAAGGAGGAACACAATCCTTCTTCTTTACCGCTAGAACTCCCATTCATGCACTGTCATATTTTCCATGCTGGGCACAATTATATGTGCCCAAAGAACTAACATTGCCCATATTTGAACTTATGCCCCATACACATGGTCAGACTTTGTGGCGGAAAATGTGCGATGGAATTGGGTTGTCGGAAAATCTGATCGCGTGTGGGCTCCATCAGACTTTTTCCGTCAGAATTTCCGACAGACAAAGATTGAGAGCTGGATCAAAAATTTTCCGATAACAAAATTCGATCGTTTAAATTTCCAATTGTGTGTAGACAATTCCAACGGACAAAGTGCCACGCATGCTCAGAATTAATTACGAGACGAAAGCTATTGGCACATTTATAGTCCCGTCATACCTGTTGTACGTCACCGCGTTCAGAACGATTGGATTTTCCGACAACTTTGTGTGACTGTGTGTATGCTAGACAAGTTTGGGCCAAAATCCGTCTGAAAAAATCAGACAGATTTTGTCGTCGGAAAGTCCGACCGTGTGTACAGGGCATTAGAGGTGATGTTACATCATTGTACATATTTGGACTAAGTTCCAATATGGACAATGACATCACATGGAATTCAATCCCCAGAGTTCCCTGGGCAAATAACACTGTGACCAGCATAGGAAGTCCACTGTTGCTCAAAAAAGGAGTTTAAGCAGTGAGGAAGGAAGTGGTTCCTCCTTCCTATGACCTGTGGACATCTTTGCATATCAGTGGACCCTGGAAGGATATATATTTGTTAAATAGTATTAATAAAAGCCAAACAAAAGTAACATGATTCCTCATGCTACCAATTTGTGTATAAAAAAGCAAAAATTAAATATAAAGTACTATTGGCTGCTATATGCTGTCACGTGTTCCCACATCAACTATAACTTACTAAATAAATAGTGCAATGCAAATAATAATTACATTGATCCGTGTCACCACAGAAACCAATCACACTATGTGTTTATATGCTGTTGTTGCGATTCTATATATAAACCAAATTATCATAAATTAGCATATACACTAATTAAACTAAAACATATGTGTTATTAGCATGCGTATAATTCATATATATTATGTATTAAATACAATACTTATCATAAACTTATATATGTGTAAATGTTCATCCATTCCCAAATCACACGCTTTAACCACTTCAGCCCCGGACCATTATTTTTTACTTTTTGCTATAATAAATATCCCAAAAAAATATAAAAAAATATATTTTTTCCTCAGTTTAGGCTGATACATATTATTCTAAATATTTTTGGTAAAAAAAATCATAATAATAATAGTTTATTGATTGGTTTACGCAAAAGTTATAGCGTCTACAAAATAGGGGATAGTTTTATGGCATTTTTATTAAAATTTTTGTAATACTAGTAATGGTGGCAATCTGCGATTTTTATCATGACTGCGACATTATGGCCGACACATTGGACAATTTTGACACATTTTTGGGACCATTGTCATTTTTACAGCGATCAGTGCTATAAAATTGCACTGATTTCTGTAAAAATGGCAGTGAAGGGGTTAACCACTAGCTGGCTAGGAAAGGGTTAAGTGTGGGTTAAGGGTTAAGAGAGGGATTCTAACTGTGGGGGGGAGTGGCTACGAGTGACATGTCATTGATCACCGCTCCCGATCACAGGGAGCGGTGATCAGTGACAGTGTCACTAGGCAGAATGGGGAGATGCTTGTTTACATTAGCATCTCCCCATTCTTCCTCTCCATGAGATCATCATGGGTATCCCCATGGACATCAAGTCCGTGGGATCGCGATTCTACTCATGAAGTTCGCGGCGAGGGCACGGCCATTCTGCCGATATAAATGTACATGTGGTGGTCGGCAAGCGGTTAAAGTGTGACATGCTTAAATGTTCCAAATAAAGTGCTTGAAAATACATGAACTTGTGTCCATGCGTATTCTTAATCATTAATAATCACTAGGGATGGGCTTTAAGTTCGGGTCGAACAAGAGTTTGACTCGAACATTGGCTGTTCGCCTGTTCGCCCCATTGTGAACAATATGGGGTGTTTGTGGCAAATTCAAAAGCCACATAACACCCTTTAAAAGTCTATGAGAGAAATCAAAAGTGCTAACTTTAAAGGTTAATATGCAATTTATTGTCATAAAAAGTGTTTGGGGACCTGGGTCCTGCCCCAGGGGACTTGCATCAATGCAAAAAAAAGTTTTAAAAATTGACATTTTTTCGGGAGCAGTGATTTTAATAATACTTAAAGTGAAACAATAAAAGTGTAATATTCCTTTAAATTTCGTACTTGGGGGGTGTCTATAGTATGCCTACAAAGTGGTGCATGTTTCCTACGTTTAGAACAATCTGACAGCAGGATGACATTTATAAAGGAAAAAAAGTCACTTAAAACTACTCTCGGCTACAATGAATTGTCGGTCCTGGCAATACACATAAAATTAATTGAGAAACACGGCATGGGATTCCCCACAGAGGAACCCCAAACCAAGATAACAAATAACAAAAAATGCATCAGGGTCCCTCCAAATTCTATACCAGGCCCTTCAGGTCTGGTATGGATATTAAGGGGAACCCCACACCAAAATGTAAAAACAAAAGGGCATGGGCGTCCCCCTCAAAATCCATACCAGACCCTTCAGGTCTGGTATGGATTTTAAGGGGAACCCCGCGCCAAAATGTAAAAAAAAAATGCTGTGGGGTCCCCCAAAAATCCATACCAGTCCCTTATCTGAGCAGGCAACCTGGTAGGCCACAGGAAATGAGAGTGGATGAGAGAGTGCCCCTCCTCCTGAACCATACCAGGCCACATGCCCTCAACATGGGGAGGGTGCTTTGGGGTAGCCCTCCCAAAGTACCTTGCTCTATGTTGATGGGGAGTAGGGCCTCATCCCCACAACCTTTGCCCGGTGGTTGTGGGGGTCTTCAGGTGGGAGGCTTATCGGAATCTGGAAGCCCCCTTTAACAAGGGGACCCAAAGATCCTGACCCCCCCATGTGAATTGGTAATGGGGTACTAATGTACCCCTACCATTTCACAAAAAAGGTGTCAAAAATGTTAAAAAAGACAATAGACGGTTTTTGATACATGTCCCCTTGGGCAGGAAACAGGTCCCCAAACACTTTTATGACAATAACTTGCATATAAACCTTTAAAATTAGCACTTTTGATTATTCATGTTTATGTCCCATAGACTTTAACGGTGATTGCGTGTTCACACAAATTGTTTGCCTGTTCGCATGTTCTGGGTGCGAACTGAACCGGGGGGTGTTCATAATGTGCATGTGCTCTGTCACAAGCCACATACCTGCTTACCTTTAACCACTTCGGATCCGCGCTATTGCCAAATGACGGCATTAGCGCGGACCTACATTTCCGGGACTACGTCTATTGACGTCGTCCCGGTTACGAGCGGCCTGCGCGCCCCCTGAGGGGCGCGCGCGGCGCGCTCTGTGATCGGCGAGTCTATGAGACTCGCCTGATCACCGATCCGTGCAAGGGGTCGATCCCGACCCCTTATCACGTGATCAGCTGTCAGCCAATGACAGCTGATCATGTGATAGAACGGAGCCGGTAATCGGCTATTATTCCTCCTCGCGCTGAGAGCGCGAGGAGAGAAAAAAAAAGCCGATCACCGGCGGCCGTGATCGGGACATCAGTCCCGATCACGGCCATCAATACAAGGGACCACCTGCCACCTGCCTGTGCCCACCTGCCTCCCGCAGTGCCATCCTGAAGTAAAATAAAAGCAAAAGTAAGTGCCCCCCGTCAGTGCCCCCCGTCAGTGCCCATAGTGCCCACAGTGCCACCCACAGTGCCACCCACAGTGCCACCCACAGTGCCACCCCACAGTGCCACCCACAGTGCCACCCACAGTGCCACCCAATCTGCCTCAAAGGTGCTGCACCCCAGTGCCACCCATCAGTGCCCAGCAGTGCCGCCCATCAGTGCCCAGCAGTGCCGCCCATCAGTGCCCAGCAGTGCCACCTATCAGAGCCACCTATCAGTGCCACCTATCAGTGCCCATCAGTCCCATCTATCTGTGGTACCTATCAGTGCCCATCCGTGCCACCCATCCATGCCACTTATCCGTGCCACCCATCCGTGCCATCTTATCTGTGCCCATCTTTGCCCATCAGTGCCGCCTTATCTGTGCCCATCGGTGCCGCCTTATCTGTGCCTATTAGTGCCGCCTTAACTATGCCTATCAGTGCCCACCAGTGCAGCCTATCAGTGCCCACCAATGCAGCCTATCAGTGCCCACCAATGCAGCCCATCAGTGCCCACCAATGCAGCCTATCAGTGCCGCCTAATCAGCGCACTTCAATGAAGGAGAAAAATGACCCGTTTGCAAAATTTTATAACAAACTATTAAAACATGATTTTTTTTTATTTTTTTTTTGCATCTTTTTTTGTTTGTTTAGCAAAAAATAAAACTCGCAGCTGTAATTAAATACCACCAAAATAAAGCTCTATTTGTGGGAAAAAAATGATAAAAATTTCATTTGGGTACAGTGTTGTATGACCGCGCAATTGTCATTCAAAGTGCATCAGCGCTGAAAGCTGAAAATTGGTCTGGGACTGAGGGGGGTTTAAGTGCCCAGTAAGCAAGTGGTTAAGTACTGACCTATTATTAAAAAATAGGTCAAACTGCACTTTGCTCTTTAAGGCTCGATTCACATCTATGCATGTTGCTTATGAGCGCTTCTGCAGTGCTTTTTGCGGTGCTTGCCGAGTTTTGGACACGCGCTTATACCGCGTTTTTACCGCGTTTTTGCCACGTTTTGCGTCTTATTTTATTTTTTTTTCGTTTTTTTACAGTGTGGTTGCTTAGCAACCAGCTATATATAGTGTAGTATGCGGGTCCATTCACTTCTATTACATGCAAAACGATGCATTTTGCATGAAATACCCTGACCCTTTCCAAAAATGCAGAGGCACAAAAATGCATTGATGTGAACATGTTCCATAGGAACCCATGTTAAAAAATGTCCCTGAATTCCTGCAAAATGCATCAAAAAAGGCATTAGTGTGAATCAAGCCTAACTCGGGCTTCAGATCTCCATAGCACTCTCCAAATGTATTAACAAATCTTTCCTTTAGGCCTAATTCACACCTATGCAGGTTGCAGTTTGCATATTGCAGGTGCATTTTGCATTTTTCAATACATGCTTTTCACCCATTGAAGTCTATGGAACCAAAAACCATAAAAAAGTTCCTGGTCCTTTTCATAAAATGCACAGATGTGAACTACATCCATAGTTGTTAAATGGACTGTAGTGTGTTTCTGCAAAACTGAAAATGTGCTAAAAAATGCATAGATGTGAACCAGTTCTTATGCTTGAACCTTCAAACTCTAAATACACCAGCCAGCCACTTCCTTAATCTATAATGTTCAGAAAAAATACAACATCAACATCATACACTTTATTGGCCACAATGCAATAAAACCCAATAAAAATACACTCAGGCCGCGTACACACGCGGGGACTGTTCGCCCAACTTTGTCCGCTGAACAGTGTTTCGGCGGACAGTCCGCCCGTGTGTGGGCTTTCAGCGGACAGTTTCAGCGAACAGTCTGCTGAACAAAGTTTTTCGGAAATTCCGAAAAACTGTCCGCTGAAACTTGGTTTCAGCGAACAGTCCCCTCGTGTGTAGGCTTGTTCGTCAAACTAAGTTCCGCGCATGCTCAGAAAGGATTTACACGCCGAAAGTTGTAATGCAGTGTATAGGACGTCGTATTTTCCGTCCCGTCGTACGTGCCGTTCACGTCATCGCGCACGGTTTCAGCAAACTGTTCGTTCGTCGTGTGTGGGCAAGTCCGTCCATGCTAATTTTGAGCGGACTGTTCGCTGAAACTGTTTGACGGACAAAGTTGAGCGAACAGTCCCCGCGTGTGTACGTGGCCTCAGAAGTAAAGTGCACATCAATCCTGTGCACTAAGACTTTAAAATTCCATTGCTCCCCTGAGACACAGCATTGACATTACCTCCACATATAAAAAACGTTACTTCCAGTTACAAATGTGATTCACGTCCCTCATGACTTACTCAACTGGCACACATAGTATATGGTGCAGCTGTGCATAGTAATCAGCTTCTAGGTTTGAGCCCTTGTTTACATTGAAGGTGGGTTTGAAATTGTGCGGGTTTATCTGAACTCGCACTATTCCAAACTCACATTTCAGAGCGAGTTTGGGGGCAATTTGAAAGGCATCTGTGTGAATTCATGCACAGGTGTCTATTGAAATCGACCCCAAAGTTGCCAAAAGTAGTCCAGGAACTACTTTTGGAAATTGGTGCGGCGCTGCTAAGTCAACATCGCACCAATTTGGACAGTGCCGTTGCCGCAATAGGCTGCAATTTGGCATGCAATTTGACGTGTCAAATCGCATGTCAAATTGATCCGATGTGAAAGGGGCTCATTGTCAAAGTTTAATTGAACAAGCTGAAGCTTGTTTCTGTGTGCACTAGGTTTAGTAAATCTCCCTCATAGTGTGCTTGGTTTGTTTGTTGACATGTGGATTAATACCTGGGAGCTCCCCTCACTTTAAAAGCTATGAATGAGATCTCACTTAAAGTACTTAGTCTGTGATCTTCTTTCTTCGCTAGCTAAAATAACTCCTTTGTAATTTGTAATCCACAGCTTATGAAAAGTTAGGTTGAGGTTCTCCTGGTGTGGCTTTGATAACTAATTTACAATGCTTGAGGCACCAGAGTAGATAGGCCTCAAGCCTGCTAAGTGTCAGTCGCTCCTCCGTGGAACTACAAATTCCAGTGAGGCCTGTATGTGAGTCTACCTGCGTGTAAAAGTTAACAAACGGTGGGCCATAACCCGCTCACCAACTGGACTGGAGCTCCGTGTGGTAACCTGGGTCCCGTGACTGCAGCTTGCTTCTCTGTCAGCTGGGCCAGTCACTCTGTACCACTCTGCTGGATGTATCCATCCTCCACTGCTCCAATGAGTGTCGCTGGACCTTCTCAATCTGGTCACCGTCTCTTAGGCACCGTCCGGTCACTCCACAAACAGAGTTGCTTTCCGCAATGGCTGTGGGCCGCTGTCTCCGGGAGCCTCCTCTCAGATCCGCACAGGCCGGCAACATGATCCCAACAAACCTAAAATGGCCAATCAGGTCCCTTTTATATCCTACCCAGCATGCACTGCTTCAGAGAGTGTTCATGGGTAGGTCACATAGATTCCTGGGTAATAAGGTCAACCTTCTCAATCAAAACATCAGTCACTTCCTGTATCAGTCTTTTTGTGTTTGTTCTGAGGTAAATAATCATAATAGTGCATTACCTCATTTAGTCACTAGATGGCTCTAAATGCTGAACCGTAGCAATGTCCATAGACTTTATATTAAAGTATGCAAACAAATATCAATACACAAGGATGTCAGCGCTACACACTCCCTCCACTTTATCTCTTTGGTCCCCAAAGAGGCTCAAATTGCTAGCTCTATCCTGTATTTTAGCCTCTATATGGTCATATAATACAGACAGAGGTGCTTCCCACCAGTTGTCATATGATGGGGAGCTATCCTGTGCACTCACAGCTGATACTACCATGCCTGGTAAAGATGTGCCAAGGGGTGAGGTGTGGTTGTCCCTTACTGAATCAGTAGTAGAGGGACCAGGCGATTCAGGGTTTCTCTTGCTGACAAACTGAGACGTTTCAGAGCATTCGCCTAATGTATCATAAGTCAGTCTGTGTGGTGGTCGAATGTCTCTTTTTGCTCTTTGCACTTTCGGGGGTCTTCATTTCTTTTTGACAAATATCTTCATTCCCCTTCTCAGTGTCTGAAGGTGGAGCGTGAACAAGAGTACTGGGCTCTTCTGTAGGATGAGTTGCCGACACAAATTCTCGGGCTTCCGCCCTGAGAGTCCCATTATTATCTTCCTCCACTTCTGAAAAGATATCAGCATCTGTTTCTGGAGTTTCTGTAGGCCACAGCCAACTCATCTCTACTTCTTCATCTTCATCTACAGAGGGTGCAAGCTGCGATATGGTTATTGGCCTACCCACATCAGTGGATGTGGATAGGAGTTCCTCCTCTGGGCTTATTCTAACTGCCTCAGTGAGAGGTAAGAGGTGATTCTGATGCCAGGTCTTCACTGGCCCAGTGTTTCCTCCCTGCTTAATTTCATACACTGGGAGCCCCTGGAAGTTTCCTACACACCACATAAGACTGTGATCTCCAGCGATCAGCCAGCTTATGTTTGCCTGGGATGCCTAGATTCCTCAGCAAAACCTGGTCACCTGGTTGAAGATCTTGAACTCTCACTTTCAGGTCAAAGTTCTTCTTGTTCCTGTTTTCTCTAGATTTCGAGGTGGCTTGGGCCTGCTCGTAAGCTATCTTCAAGTTCCTTCTCAGTCTATCCACATACCCTCTATGAGAGGTGTCTGATGTGTGATCCAAGGAGGTACCAAAAGCCAGGTCCACTGGTAATTGGGCTTCACGGCCGAACATTAATCTGTAAGGTGAATACCCGGTGGTATCACTTTTGGTGCTATTGTAGGCATGGACCAGTGCACTGATGTGTCTACTCCAATGAGGTTTCTGCTTGGCAGTCAATGTCCCCAACATATTCAAGAGGGTCCTGTTGAACCTTTCCAGTTGAGGGTCCTCTTATGGATGATAAGGAGTAGTCCTAGACTTTTGTATGCCCAGTAGATCCAGCAGTCTTTTGATCAATCTGCTCTCAAAGTCCCTTCCTTGGTCCGAATGTATCCTTTTGGGTAAGCCATAATGGACGAAGAACTTTTCCACAAGAGTCTTTGCCACGGTGGTTGCTTGCTGATCTCTAGTAGGGAATGCCTGTGCATAGTGGGTAAAGTGATCTGTTATCACTAAGATGTCACCCTGCCCACTCAGGTCAGATTCTAAACAAAGAAAGTCTATGCAGACCAGGTCCATTCGTCCCTGGCTTTCCAGATGGCCCATTGGGGCAGCCCTCTGGGGCAATGTCTTCCGTTGTATGCACCGGAGGCAGGAATGACAGTAACTCTCCACTTCTTTCCTCATATAAGGCCAGTAGAACCTGTCCCTTACTAATTGAAGAGTCCTCTCGGCTCGTGTAGAGCAATCAGTACCCTTTCTCTGTGCTTTTTAGGCAAGAACAGCTGCCACTTCTCTTCCGGATCATCAGAGGGGCCCCCTTCGGTAGACCACCCCTTGTTGCAACTGCAACCGATCCCATTCCTTCAGTAACAGCCGTGCTTCCTTTTTTTGTGCTCTTCTGCAGTACATCAGACTGTTGATGTTCCAGTGCCTTCAACACCAGTCCACACAGTGGATCTTCCTCTTGATCTCTTCTGAGATCCTTTCTGGATAGCTTTGGGAGACCTTCTTGTACAACCTGGGAGACATTGCAATAGCACCTGGGGACTCCCACTGAGGACACTCCTACTTCTTCAGCTCTGGCCCCTCCCTTTCCATATCGACTTGTCCCTTCACACAGGGCTATTACCCCTTCTGGAGTAAGCTGAGTCTAGTCTTCTGCGGGATTTTGAGGGTCGTTAGGCTTTCTGGACAGAGCATCCGCATCTCGGTTACCAACCCCTGGTTTGTACTTCAGGCTGAAGGTAAATGCCGAAAGAGCAGCTAGCCACCTGTGACCAGTGGCGTCCAGCTTTGCGGTGGTAATGAAGTAAATGAGAGGGTTGTTGTCCGTCTTTACTACGAATTTAGCCCCATACAGATAGTCCTTCAGCTTGTCTACTACTGCCCACTTTAGAGCCAGAAATTCTAGTTTGTGAGTCAGATAGTTCCTCTCGGCAGAAATCAAACTTCTGCTCACATAGGCGATGGGCCGCAGATGCCCTTCATGCTCTTGGTAGAGCACTCCTCCCAGTCCGTCTCAACTGGCATCTACATGCAACTTGTATGGCTTGGTGGGATCTACGTAGGCCAAAACTGAAGCAGTGGTATGCCTCCACTTCAATTGTCTGAAGGCTTCCTCACATTCTGGAGTCCACTGGTCCTGGATGGACTCTTTTTTTTCTGGGCCCTTCTTTTGGCTTTCCCGACTGAGCTGAGTTTTCCCTAGCCTCTTACTGATTCTTCAGAAGCTCAGTGAGTGGGTGGGCTATTTTTGTAAACCCCTCCACGAACCTTCTGTAGTATGAGCAAAACCCCAAGAATGACCTGAGTTCAGTCACGTTGGTGGGCCTGGGTCAAGAAGTGACAGCTTCTAACTTCTTGGGATCAGTTGCCACTCCCTCTTCGGACACAATGTGCCCCAAGTAATTCACTGAGTGCTGGTAGAACTGGCACTTTTCCATAGAGAGCTTCAGGCCTTCCTCATGAAGTCTCTTCAGGACCTTCTCCAGGCATTCCTTGTGCTCTTCCAACGTTCTTCCAAACACTATGATGTCATCCAGGTAGACCAGTACTTCAATTAAGTTCAAGTCACCCACTGTCTTTTCCATCAACCTCTGGAAACTTGCTGGGGCCCCAGACAGGCGTTGCGGCGCGCGGTTGAACTCAAGAAGCGCACTGGGGTGATAAAAGCGGTCCTTTCTCTGTCTTTGGAGCACATGGGGATCTGATAGTACCCACTCTTTAAATCCAGCACACTGAACCACTTTGCTCCCAACAGACTCTGTAAAGCATCCTCTATCCGAGATGTGGTGTCCTGGTCAGGAATAGTCCTCCGGTTCAGGGTCCTATAGTGAATACATAGGCATAGAGACCAGTTTTTCTTCCTGACCACCACTATTGGGGAGGCATAAGGACTCCTGGACTCCCCAATGGTACCTGTTCTTTTGAGTTCAGCCAATTGTTCTCTCAAATCTTCCAATGGAATTCACCTAACCTTTTCTCGAAAGGGCTTGTCTTCCTCCAGTCGAATTCGATGGGTGGCACTCTTCGCTAATTCCGCATCAAACTCACTTTTTGAGAAAGCGTCTCTCCATTTTAGAAGTTGGGCCTTAGCTCTTTCCCTCCAGGCAGGAGTAAGTGGCGTATTCTTTGGGCAAAATTCTTCTTGAGGGATCTTTGCTGCTGATCCTTCCTTCAAACTACCTGCTGAGACTGGGGTTGTTGGGCTAACCTGTCCTAACAGTAGTCTGGATGGCACCCTCACTGCTGCTGTGTTATGGACACTGACTGGGACTTTGCCATGAGTCCTCTTCAATGCCCTGGTGGGCAACACTTCTGGAATAAGTTCTAACTCCTTCTTTTCTTCCTGGCTTGTATCTTCAAGGACAATGAAGGGATCTGGCTTCTTCCAACTTAGCTTGATGAAGGCCCTTAGGCAGACTACTTCACCGGCCTGGATGAACTTCTTTCCCCTATCCAAGAGCCAGATTTTCCCCACTCCCTCTTCAGGAGCCTCTTCCTCCTGCTTAAGATCTTGGTATGCCTGGGCCAACATTGGATGTATTTTAGTAAAGGGGGGTCCCTTCTGAAGCACAAGCAGTTTTTGAAAACAACAAGTTTATTGGTGGACTAGATCAACAGGTCGTACAGCATATAAAGCATTGGGAGTAACATGGCTAACAGAGTACAGATACAGATGTCATACAGAGCAACGATAAACATTATAGCTACGTTGGTCAAACAGTATTCAAAACCACCCCACCAACCCATCCCTCAGAGCCGCCAAGCAATCGCCAATATGGCCCAGGGAGCAGAACCGCCCGAGAGGCCGCGCCCCGAGGCAGTGCAGGACAGTGTTATACCATCGGCAGTCCCGTCCCACCCCCCCATCCCCAGCACCCATCGGTCAGCTCCGCCAGTAGACTGGGACCGTAAATCATAAATAGTTTCCGAATCTAAACCGTCAGCAGGGTGCCCACTGTACAACATTAAGCAGACTCCACACATGTGTCTGGACTGGCAAGCCACCTATCCCATATCCTGGCATATTTGTTGGGGCAACCCCTATGCGCGTATATGACCTTCTTCATAGGCAGCGACAGATTCACCTCAAGTATCCATGCTCTAACTGTGAGTGGTACTGTGCGTAGCCACTGCCTAGCAATCAGTTTTCTAGCACTAAACAGGGTCTCGTGTAGAAAGGCAGTATGACAGCGATTGGTCTGTGCGTCAGGAAGAAGACCTAGTAGGCAAATTTTGGGGTCAGCCTGTAGCGGAGAACCCATGTGGTAATGTAAAAATTGGATAACACGCAGCCAAAAGGCTTGAACGTCTGGGCAAGCCCATAGTAAGTGGTAAAATGTGCACGGGTGATCCCCACAGCGTGGACACCCCGGGTCATGTGCCGTGCGGAACTTGCTCAGTCTTAGTGGAGTGAGGTAAGCCTTGTGTATAATGTAGAGTTGGGTTAGCCAGTCAGACAATCTAGGGGAAACCAGTCCAACATTGGTGAGGATGTCCTCCCAGTCTTCAGTGTCTATTGGGCCCACATCCTCCTCCCACCTATGTTTAGCTACCTCCGCAATCCCGGTAACCGTGCGCGATCTAAGGAGGGTGGATATATTCGAAATAAGCTTGGCGGGATCCTCCCCCACTATAACCCCCACCAGGGGCATTTCTTGAGTACTGGGGAACCCGTCCACAAACTGGGCTCGGAGGGCGTGTGAGAGCTGTGCATAGCAAAAAACCATGTGTGAGGGGAGTCTAAATTCCGCTTGAAGTACAGGAAAGCTGCGGACTCCCATCGGGGAGACCACCTGGTGTAAATATAGCACCCCCCTAGAAGCCCATTGCCTCACTCCCGGTAACGATCTGAGCTCCCCCAATTGGGGGTTGTGCCACAGTGGCGTGTGCGAGTGTACCCTCTCAGCCCCAACCATCTCCTGAGCGACATCCCAGACACGCCTGTGTTGGTCTAACAGGGGCGTACCGCCTTTCCCCCTCCCACCCCGCGCTCGTCCTCGAAACAGAACCTGAAGGGGAGCGTGTGTAGGGTCAAGGACTTTTCCACACATCAGCGCATGATACCGGGGGCCATCCGACTTATGCAGGTGGTGAAAATGGGACAGCTGGGCCGCAATATAATACGACCGCAGGTCAGGGAGCGCCGCCCCCCCTGAGTCCGTGGGATTTTTGAGTGTGTTCCATGCCAGCTTATGGCGGCCTGATCCCCAAACGAAAGTGTTAAGGATAGTGTCTATTGTTTTGAAAATCTTAAGGGGTATAAAAGTGGGCGAATGCCACATTTTATACAGGACCTTGGGTAAAATAATCATTTTTATGAGGTTGATTCTTCCCATTACTCCCAAGGGAAGTCTGGCCCATGTTTGAGTCTTGGCTTTGAGATATGGGAGCAATGGTAAGATGTTATGATTCACATAATCTAGAGGCTCCCTGGTGATCTGGACTCCCAAATATTGAATGGACGATACACGACGAAGAGGGAGGGAGGCCGCGTCGCAGGTGGGGGGAGACATATCTATGGGTAATATCTGGGATTTCGACCAATTAACCCGAAGGCCTGAGTGAACCCCAAAGTCCTCAATAATCCGCAGAGCAGCCCGCAGGGACGGCCCCTCATCAGCCAGATAAAGGAGCATGTCGTCTGCATACAAGCTTACCTTCTCGGTGATGGGACCCGACCGAAGCCCCTGGACATTAACACTAGCGCGGAGGGAGGCCGCGAGTGGCTCCACCGCCAAGGCGTAAAGGAGAGGGGAAAGTGGGCAGCCCTGCCTAGTCCCCCGGCCCAGGACCAGGGACTCCGACATCTGCCCGTTCACCGCCACCCTGGCCTCTGGGGAGGAGTATAGCACCCTAACCCATTGAATAAAGTTAGGGCCAAACCCAAATCGTCCAAGGCATTCCCACAAATACTCCCACTCCACGGAATCGAATGCCTTGGCCGCATCCAATGCCACCACAACCCTGGCTCCCGTCCCCTCATGACATGCCTGAAGATTCATGTGCAATCTGCGGACATTCATGGCCGTGTTCTTGCCTGGCATAAACCCGGTTTGATCCGGATGAATCAGGGAGAGAATGTGTGGGTTCAGTCGGGATGCCAAAATTTTAGCCATGATCTTAGTGTCCACCTGGAGCAGAGAAATTGGCCTGTATGAGTCAGGAAGGACGGGGTCCTTTCCCGGCTTCGGGATAACCACTATCGTCGCCTGTCGAAGGGAATCGGGAAGGGATCCAGTTTCAAATAAAAAATTGTATAGTCGGAGGAGTTCGGGAGCAAGCACCTCCAGATACGCCAAATAAAAGGCAGCCCGTCCTGCCCAGGGGCCTTAGAAGCCGCCAAAGACAAAACCACAGCCTCCACCTCCTCCTTAGTAAAGGGGAGTTCCAACTCAGCGGTCTGAGCCGCAGACAGTTGTGCAAATGGGACAGTCTGCAAGAACGCCTTAGTCTCCTGTGCCGTGGCTGACGCTCTGGACGTATATAGGTCTGCATAATACCGTCGAAACAGGTCTGTTACAGCTAGTGGGTCAGATGTCAGGGCAGCATTGTGGTCTAGTAGCGAGACCACCACCGGTGGCCTGGCATCCTGATGGGCCAAATAGGCCAATAGTTTCCCAGCCCTTTCGCCCTGCTCGAAGATGCGCTGCTTCGAGAAAAAATGCTTACGCCAAGCCCGCTCAAAGTGTAGTTGCTCCACCATGCGCGTTTGGAGTTTAAGTGCCGAGGCGTTGGCATGTGTGGGAATAGACATGAACGCTCTAGTCGTCGATTCCAGTTGTACCGTCGCCTGTCGCAAGGTCTCCTGGGATGCCCGTTTCAATCTATTAATCCGGCTAATTAAAACCGCGCGAGCATGCAGTTTGAACGCCTCCCACACCGTCCCCACCGCGGCTGTGCCTCTATTGACCTCAAAAAAATATTGCCATTCCCCCGCCAGGCCCCCATCCTCCTCCCCCAGCGCCGTCAGCCAAAAGGGGTTGAGGCGCCAGGATCGGGGCCCTACCTGAGGGGCCAGGCATATAGTTGCCCAACAGGGGGCATGGTCCGAAAGGGATCTCGCATGGTATCCCGCGTCCTCCACCCGTGGGAGGAGGATATCAGACACAAGGACATAATCAATCCGGGACATAGTGGTATGCGAGGCTGAGAAACAGGAAAAAGCAGTGGCCTCGGGGTTTCTATGACGCCATACCTCAGTCAAGGAGAACTCACCAAGAGTGCGGGACAGTCTAGTTTCCGTCGGAGTGGTCGGGTCCATGTCACCACGTAACCTATCCCTACGGGGGTTCAGAGTCATGTTAAAGTCCCCGAGCCAAATGGCCGGGGTTCCCGGGTATTGGGCCATATACATCAGTCCCTCCGTGACCAGGCATGCAGAGTACGGGGGTGGTATGTATAGGGCTATGATCAGACATGGTTTGCCATAAATATTACAGTGCAACAAAACATAGCGACCCAGTGGATCTGTCCGCAGGGAGATCAGGCCAAAGTGTAACGTCTTGGCCACAAGGACCGAGACACCACGAGAGTAAGGAGAATGAGTCGCGTGGTACGACCAGCCAACCCAGGACCGCCGCAGTGCGAGCCGGAGCTGGCCGGTCACATGCGTCTCAGTCAACACGACAATATCAGTCCTGTATGCCTTTAGGCAGCCAAAGACAGCAGTACGTTTAAGTTTGTCTCTGATCCCACGGACATTCCATGTCAAAAATTTAACAGCCGACATGTACCCACAGATTTGCAGTCACGGACCAGGGCGTACAGTTTGACCTCCAAAGCAAACCCTCCCTCCTCCCCCTAGTATGACACCGTAGAAAAAATAAGGAAAAACAAAAAACACATGAGAAATCCCACGTTACAGAGATAATCACCTGTACCACCAAAAACACAACCTTGAACAGAACTTCAAACAAATTCCCCCCCTCCCACCCCCACCCAGCCCTCAGCCTCCCCAACATAGCCGGAGCATTTATCCCCAACCTAGTAGATCCCCGACCCCTCGACATGCGCACAAGGACAGCCGAGCGGCCGCCGCCGGTCAACCCGCACAGTCCCCTGCGCACACGGCCCAAGTGGTACCCACCCTAACAGAGGACGACCACTCGCTGAGACGGCGACTGTGGCTATACCATAAGCCCATAGGAGCAATAGAGCCAACCGCCCTCACCCCCTACCCAGTAGAAAGGCAGAATAAAAAGAAAACATACAAAAGTCCAGAAGCATTGCACGATGTGCGTGAACCATATATAACCGCCATCTCAAGAATGTGCCATAGCAGTTAGCACCAGCAACAATAAAGCAATAGCAAGATAAAAAAAAAAAAGAAAAAAAAAGGAGCAGAGGATTAAGGCATACATCTTACCCCCCCCCCCCCCCGGAAAAAGCAAAGTCATCTCACTTCTTGTAATAGTCCTGGTGCCCGCTGAAGAAGTAGAGCCGCTCGTAGTCCGAAAGGCATCACAGGATAGTCAGCAGAGAGCGGGAACCCCAGAGGCACCAAGGGTGAAAAGAAAACGGGGCAAATATAAAAAAAATAAAAATAAATTGTAGAATAAAGAGAAACATATAAAGAGCAGCAGTGGGCGCAATAAAGCCCGCGCAAATGCAGGTAATAAAATTGAGGGGCAACAATGAGGATCCTGGAAGAGAAGAACAGTCAAAACGGAGGCTCACCTCCCCGATACACTCCAGACATTCCTCCGCTGCTCAGGCCGGGCGGTTCCTGGCGGCCTCCCGTCTATCCAACCATTCCGCCGCCTGCGCAGCATCGTCAAAAAAATGAGCACGGTCCTCCCCAATAATACGGAGCCTTGCTGGGTACATCATCGCGTACTTCAGATGGTGGGTCCGCAGCCGACGCTTCACCTCCACAAAATGAGCCCTCTGCCTCTACACCTCCGCCGAAAAATCTGGGAAAACCATAAGTCGGCCAGCCTGAAAGGGTATGTTACCCTTCTCTCTGCTTAAACGTAGAATAGCATCACGATCTCGGAAATTTAGCAACTTGGCGATGAACGTGCGGGGAGGCCCACCCTCCGGAGGCCTCTTAGCCGGCATGCGATGCGCCCTCTCCACCACAAACGACGTGGAGAAGGCCTCCCTTCCGTATGTTAAAATCAGGAGGTTCTCTAGGAAGGTGGGGGGATCCGGTCCCTCAGCGCCCTCCGGAAGGCCCACGAAGCGGAGGTTCGATCGGCGGGCCCTGTTCTCCAGATCGTCATGCTTCATGGCGAGGAGCTGCAATTGGCGTTGTACCTCCGTGTGGGAATGCTGGAGTGGATGCAGCGCATCCTCCGCGGTTCTAATCCTATCCTCCGCTTCCTTGACACGGTCCCTGAGCTTGGTCATGTCCTGTCTAATCAGGGAGATGTCCACACGTATTTCCTCGATCTTGGAGGTTAAGGATGTCTGGCATGTGGAGATGGCCTCGAGCACCTTAGTGGTGTCACTTGCCGGCTGCTGGTCCGCACGCTGTGTGGAGGCGCCATCTTGGTCCCTCTCCCTGTCTGCTCTCTGGAATTTCTCGAGGGAGGATGCAGCAGAATTGTTGCCTTTCTTCGGCGGAGACATTGTGATATCTCTGGCTGGTGTTTCCACGAGCCTCCCGGTCGAGTGTAGGCTAGCAGGATGTCTGGGCAGGATAGGCCGGGAGCGGAGCTCAGCTCACTTGCGACCTACACCATCGCTGTCCAGGCCACGCCCCGAAGCACAAGCAGTTTAAGAAGCCTTCTCACTAAGTCAGTGTTCGTCCCAATAATGAGGGAACTTTTATCAGCCCCTGGGGGACGAGGGCACACCATGACCAAGGTGCCAAACGTCTCAGCCTCTCCTCCTGTACTTGGGTTGAACGTGAGCTTGACCGGCAGGTAACCATCATATGGGAAGTTTTGAGTGCCTAACCCCCATATGTCTTGTTCCTCCAATTTCTGTATCTGCAGGTTTTTGAGATGTTGATCGTAGAAATCCCTATATAATAAGGTCACTTGGGCTCCAGTTTCCAGCAGAGCTTTTGTATAGATCCCTTCTACTTGGATGGGGACAATTGGGGAGGGTCCCACCAGCTTAGGGGGAATCCCACTGAATGTGGTACCTTTGGCCTGCTTGGTGGCTTGTATTTTTGCCTTAGGTTTTGGGGGTCTCTCACTCTTCTGCCTTGACTTCTCTGCGGCCCCAGAGAATTGAGATGTAGGAGTCGGTGTGGAGTTAGTTATAGCAACCGGGGGTCCAGTTGACTCCTTCACTGGGGCCCTCTGAAGTTTTCCACTGGCTGTTTGGACCTTGTCTCAGCTACTGGGCTTGGGCACACTCACCTGAGATGTCCTGTTCCTCCTCACTTGAAGCAGATTCTCTGCACTGGTTTCATAGGGCAGTTAGTGGTAGGGGTCCCTGGGGCTTTTAGTGGTGAGACTTCTTCTATCTGGGGTTTCACCAGACGGTTTATCAACATTGTTATCATTTCCAGTATTTCTTTTTGGGTCTGGAGTAATTTCTCCAGTCCCATCTGACTTGCGGGGAGGTGCTGAGTAGATGAACGCCATGATCCCTGTTCAGCGCTTGCTGCCAGTACACTGAGTTCCCGAGTGTCTGAGGGGACATCTATCTGCTGGACCTTAGCACTTGAGGTGCTAGAAGATTGAAGTTTCCTCTGTTTTTGGTCCCTCTCAATCTCAATCTTATCTGCTTGATTTACTTTCTCAATGAGTACTTCATCCGGAGTTGAGAGATCTTCCAAATACTTCTTCAGTTGTAACTTGATATAGTCACTTTTCAATCCCGTAGTCACAAATCTCCGGAATTTCCTTTGAACTAGCTCGGCTCCAAAGTGTTCTCCAATTCCTTCTTCCTTTGATGTGAACAGCAAGTGTCCTTGAGCTCGATGGCCCGGAATAGGAAGTTCTGAGGAGTCTGCTATCCTGGGTCATATTTATTAGTCTATGATACAGCTCAGCGGTATCTTCCTCCTCACAATAGCTTTTCAGTATCCTCATGAACTGGTTCAGGGCCAATCCAGTCTTTCTTTCCAACATGCCCCTGACACTTGAACCTGGGTTGATGGCATGAATCACAGCCTCTCTAATTTCAGATTCCAGATATCCTTTCTGTAACCCCAACTCTACTTGGTGTAGGGGTCTGGTGTAAGACAGCTTGTCCTTCTGCTCTTTTTCTCCTATCTGACCGTCAATGCGGAAATCCTTCCGGATAGTTACTTCCTGCAAGCGACCCATTGTACATTTCTTCTGTACCTTCCCAAGGTTGGGCATCATCTGTCCATCTTTCTGATCCTCCAGAGCGACATGTAACCCATTGATGCATTCAGCCATTAAACTGGAGGTCTCCTGAAACTGCCTAAAGGCTCCAACTGCTCCTGATTGGGAGAGTCTCCTTCACACTTGCTGGGGTGTGTCAGTAGGAATTCTGTCTTCTCTGACAATTTCACACTGACATCATGGAAGTTTACAGGGATGTCCTGTCCCCACTCTATCAGTGCGTAGGTGAAATCGGTCCCATGGTCTGGTCTCACTGCCACCACATAAGCCTTTTTGACTGGGGAAAATGCCTGTACCACCTCTTTAACTTGTTTCTCTTCCCAGTCAATCCCTGGGAGTTCAATGGCCATGCTCGCTTCTGAGTGTGTCCCTTCTGCTTCACACCATTGGACTACTTTGATAGGGTGCATGGTAGCACCAAGGAGGTAGGCTTCCTTGTAGAGTGACAGGATCCTAGACGAGCTCTCATGTGTAGCACTAACCCCAGAAGGAGCTGCTGGTTTGATTTGGGCATGCACTCTAACAATAACCCCACTAACTTGACTCAATCCCCTTGGCACAGCTGTGGTGCAATGCAACACAATACAACATAATACAAATGCAAAGTACCTGTATTGTAACCTCAGGATCCACTGGCTTCACCTGGTGGGGAAAAATGTACGCCACAACACTGAATACTTAAACAGAAATATATTTTACTGTAGAATATTCAAAACAGGGGGTTATAGAAATTGTGCTGTCATCCCAAAATAGGACAACAGCACAATATACTTAAATAGGAACAATTTAAAACAATATATATTTATATCTGGATTAATACCTGGGAGCTCCCCTCACTTTAAAAGCTATGAATGAGATCTCACTTAAAGTACTTAGTCCGTGATCTTCTTTCTTCGCTAGGTAAAATAACTCCTTTGTAATTTGTAATCCACAGCTTATGAAAATTTAGGTTGAGGTACTCCTAGTGTGGCTCTGATAACTAATTTACAACCCTTGAGGCGCCAGAGTAGATAGGCCTCAAGCCTGCTCAGTGTCAGTCGCTCTGCTCCTCCTCCATGGAACTACAAATTCCAGTGAGGCCTGCATGTGAGTCTAACTGCGTGTAAAAGTTAACAAACGGTGGGCCCTAACCCGCTCACTAACTGGATCGGAGCTCCGTGTGGTAACTTGGGTCCCGTGACTGCAGCTTGCTTCTCTGTCAGCTGGGCCAGTCGCTCTGTACCGCTCTGCTGGATGTATCCGGTCCTCCACTGCTCCAATGGATGTCGCTGGACCTTCTCAATCCGGTAACCGTCTCTCACCGTCCAGTCACTCCACAAACAAATGGAGTTGTGCTCTACAATGGCTGTGAGTCGCTGTCTCCGGGAGCCTCCTCTCAGATCCGCACAGGCCAGCAACGCGATCCCAACAGACCTAAAATGGCCGCTCGGGTCCCTTTTATATCATACCTAGCATGCACTGCTTCAGAGAGTGCTCATGGGTAGGTCACACAGATTCCTGGGTAATAAGGTCAACCTTCTCAATCAAAACATCAGTCACTTCCTGTATCAGCCTTTTTGTGTTTCTTCTGAGGTAAATAATCATAATAGTGCATTACCTCATTTAGTCACTAGATGGATCTTAATGCTGAACCTTAGCAATGTCCATAGACTTTATATTAAAGTATGCAAACACATATCAATACACAAGGATGTCAGCGCTACACTTGCATTGTCTTGTGGACCAGTTAAAGTGTTACTAAACCCAGGACCCTGCATTCACTATATCTGGTCTCCCACTGTACACAGATCATGGAAATGGAATTACTTTAGTAAATATAAACTGCTAAATACCTTTTCTCATCAGCTTTCACAGTATATAGCAGTCTTATGACTTTTACAAATGTTTGGCCAAACAATGATTAAAGCTTGTAGGAGGAGTTTTCATTCTCCTATGACTGTCCTATGAGGCTGCATGACACCTGACCTTCTGTCTGAATAGTGCTGATTGGTTCTGTGCTGACCACATGTACCCTCACCCAAAAAAACTCTCTACACACAAAACTGAGCATGTGCAGAGTGCCTCCTAGGACTCTGTGCTATCAGCACATGGATTGGGGGCAGTAAAAGTAGGGGAGGATTAGAGAAGACAGGATCAAACACATTGTATACACAATGCAGAGGATTAACCCCTCTACAGTGAGTATAACAAGCTTGCTTTACTGCAAATACTATAGAGATTGATTTTACTGGGCTGTGGGTTTAGTAACACTTTAAGGGTCCAAGTAAGGTCTAAAACTAGTCTACCAGGGAGGAGGCAAACATCTTCAGCATTTTTCACAAATGAAGGCAGATAGGTGGGATATTAGCCCCCTCCTTGCTGACATCCCCTCCTAGGCACCCCTGTTTTTTGACCCCTCTTTCAAAGCACCAACCATTGATGTGTGAAGCACTTTAAAGGTACATGCACTTCCTTTCTCCTGAAGCCCAATTCACATTCGGATCACATTTCAGAGGCTACTGACAGGCAATGAGGAAGCAATGCAATGCCTCCTCACTGACTGTTTAAACCTAATTTTTGCAGACAAACATGCATTTCATGTGGATGCAGGGTGTTTGCAGTGCTTTCCCATTTGTTTGAATGTGTAGTGATAAGTGGGTGCCAAACCTGCTGATGGATACATGCCAGGTAAAGGTTGTCCCAGGCACAAAGCACTTTGACCTCAGAATGTAAACACCTGGGTCCGCTACCTATTGCAGCTGGTTGGTGGGTGGCAAAAATGCTTCTCAACCACACATTTTTGCCACCTCACAATCGCATGTCTAAAATACACATTCCCCACTTTAAACCAGTAAATAATTTGCTTATTATACAAGTTAAAAAATGGGTGCATGTGGGGCAAATTTCAGAATAAATGTTCACTAAGTAAAAATTGTGTGAATAGTACAATAACTCACGCTTCCATCTCCATTTAACAGTAACAGATTGGTTAAAAAAGGCCTGGATCCTTTCATAGGTGTACATAATATAACTGGATACTAACATTTATAGGTAAAGTTGATCCACGGTATATCCGATTGCCTTTCCGGGGATCAGGAAGGACCCCCCCGCTGAAGCAAATTGGATCATGCTTTGCTGCTTTTTTTTGCCTTTCTCTGGATAAACTGTGGGTATAGGATTGTGCATATAAGATTGTATGATTTTTTTTTGCCCCTTTTATTGGTTGAACTAGATGGACGTGTGTCTTTTTTCAATTAGACTAAATATGTAACTATGTAACTATGATGGGTGATTCCTGTGTGATAAAAATTTTCACATGGGTGAATCTTGTTAACCGATTACCGACCAGCGCACGCCGATGTACGTCGGCAGAATGGCATGGGCAGGCAAATGGGCGTACCTGTACGTCCCTTTAAATTTGCCGCCCTGCCATCACGAGCATGCCGCCGTGCTGGTCGGGACCCTCGTGAGTCCGGTCGCGGGTCTCACGGACTGGATCGCCGCGGGCATACCCGCGATTGTCTCACGGGGCGGCTGAACGAGGAAATGCTGTTGTAAACAGCATCTCCCCGTTCTGCCTAGCAACTAGTGACGCTGATCTCTGCTCCATGTGCTTGGAGCAGAGATCAGTGTTCACTAAATTATTGCCCAGCCCCCAACAGTTAGTAACACACCCCTAGGAACATTTAAGCCATACACTGCCACCCCCTGGTTAACCCCTTCACTGCCAGTGTCATTTATACAGGAATCACTGCATTTATATAACAGTGATTGCTGTATAAATGACAATGGTCCCAAAAATGTGTCAAAAATGTCCAATGGGTCTGCCATAATGTTGCAGTCACAATAAAAATCGCTGATCGCTGCCATTACTAGTAAAAAAAAAATTATTAA
Organism: Lithobates pipiens; assembly: GCF_037356315.1. Classification (NCBI taxonomy): domain Eukaryota; kingdom Metazoa; phylum Chordata; class Amphibia; order Anura; family Ranidae; genus Lithobates; species Lithobates pipiens. The sequence continues at coordinate 30,212,637 of NW_027507790.1, read as the reverse complement.
TAAAAATGTCATAAACCAATCAATAATCGCTTATTGCGATTTTTTTTTAACAAAAATATGTAGAAGAATACGTATCGGCTTAAACTGAGGGGAAAAAATGTATTTTTATATATTTTTGGGGGATATTTATTATAACAAAAAGTAAAAAATAATGCGTTTTTTTCAAAATTGCTGCTCTATTTTTGTTTATAGCGCAAAAAATAAAAAACGCAGGGGTGATAAAATACCACCAAACGAAAGCTCTATTTGTGGGAAAAAAAGGACGTCAATTTTGTTTGGGAGCCATGTAGCATGACCGCGCAATTGTCAGTTAAAGCGACGCAGTGCCGAATCGCAAAAAGCGGTCAGGTCTTTTCATGTGAAAATTCTCAAAACATTCAAATTTTGTTCGACAGATTTTGCTTGCTTTTAACATTTGATTTTGAATAAATAGACTTTACCAAATGAAAACTACATACACTGTTAGGAATGTCTTTGTTCAAGAAAATATTTCTGTCCTGCTCCTTCAACTTTTCTTGTCACTGCGGTCAAAAATGAATGTTGATCTGATCCCACCAATGATTAGAAATTAACAAATTAACTTAGAAACCTCTTTTCATAAGCATTTTATTTGAAATGCTATCCATCAATGGCCAGCCTAAGAATTATTTAGCAGGAAAAAAGCTGTTACCTACAGCAACCTAAACATTTTCATAGCCAGAAAAAAAGAAGTACAGTGGTGTGAAAAAGTGTTTGCCCCCTTCCTCATTTCCTGTTCCTTTGCATGTTTGTCACACTTAAGTGTTTCGGAACATCAAACCAATTTAAACAATAGTCAAGGACAACACAAGTAAACACAAAATGCAATTTGTAAATGAAGGTGTTTATTATTAAAGGTGAAATAAAAATCCAAACCATCATGGCCCTGTGTGAAAAAGTGATTGCCCCCTAAACCTAATAACTGGTTGGGCCACCCTTAGCAGCAACAACTGCAACCAAGCGTTTGCGATAACGTGCAATGAGGCTTTTACAGCGTCCTGGAGGAATTTTGGCCCACTCATCTTTGCAGAATTGTCCTAATTCAGTTACATTAGAGGGTTTTCGAGCATGAACGGCCTTTTTAAGGTCATACCACAACATCTCAATAGGATTCAGGTCAGGACTTTGGCTAGGCCACTCCAAAGTCTTCATTTTGTTTTTCTTCAGCCATTCGGTGGTGGACTTGCTGGTGTGTTTAGGATCATTGTCCTGCTGCAGAACCCAAGTTCGTTTCAGCTTGAGTACACGAACAGATGGTCGGACATTCTCCTTCAGGATCTCTTGGTAGACAGCAGAATTCGTAGTTCCTTTTATCACGGCAAGTCTTCCAGGTCCTGAAGCAGCAAAACAGCCCCAGACCATCACACTACCACCACCATATTTTACTGTTGGTATAATGTTCTTTTTCTGAAATGCAGTGTTCCTTCTACGCCAGATATACTTGGACACACACCTTCCAAAGAGTTCCACTTTTGTCTCATCGGTCCACAGAATGTTGTCCCAAAAGTCTTGGGGATCATCAAGATGTGTTGTGGAGAAATTGAGACGAGCTTTGATGTTCTTTTTGCTCAGCAGTGGTTTTCTCCTTGGAACTCTGCCATGCAGGCCATTTTTGCCCAGTCTTTTCCTGATGGTGGAGGCATGAACGCTGACCTTAACTGAGGCAAGTGAGGCCTGCAGTTCCTTGGACGTTGTTGTGGGGTCTTTTGTGACCTCTTGGATGAGTCGTCGCTGCGCTCTTGGGGTAATTTTGGGCGGCCAGCCACTCCTGGGAAGGTTCACCACTGTTCCATGTCTTCGCCATTTGTGGATAATGGCTCTCACTGTGGTTCGCTGGATTCCCAAAGCTTTGGAAATGGCTTTATAACCCTTTCCAGACTGATAGATCTCAATTACTTTCTTTCTCAATTGTTCCTGAATTTCTTTGGGTCTCGGCATGATGTGTAGCTTTTAAGGATCTTCTGGTGGACCTTACTGTGTCAAGCAGCTCTTATTTAAGTGATGCCTTGATTGTGAACAGGTGTGGCAATAATCAGGCCTGGGTGTGGCTAGAGAAATTGAACTCAGGTGTGGACAACCACAGTTATAGTATGTTTTAACAAGGGGGGCAATCACTTTTTCACACAGGGCCATGATGGTTTGGATTTTTTTTCACCTTTAATAATAAACACCTTCATTTACAAATTGCATTTTGTGTTTACTTGTGTTGTCCTTGACTATTGTTTAAATTGGTTTGATGTTCCGAAACACTTAAGTGTGACAAACATGCAAAGGAACAGGAAATTAGGAAGGGGGCAAACACTTTTTCACACCACTGTACATCGCTGTGTACAACAGCCCCAATGTTTTTTCCAGCTTTTATAAATTCTGTGCAGAGGTTTACTTAAAGAATTTGCTCATTTGTGGTATTTGGGAAAATGATGATTTCAAGCCTTCTTCCTCTTGGTGCAGAACTGATGATTTCCAGATGGAAACCTTGTTGCTTCAATTTTCTTTGTGTCTGAACAATGAAGAGGAAAGGCAATGTGGAGGGTGAAGTGAAAGTGATGTCATCTAGGTTGAAGACCTTTGGGAACACCAATGCTTAATAAATTCCTTTTAAAATAAAAAAATTAAAAAAACAACAACAAAAAAAAAAACTGCAAAACTGTTATATCATACTGTAAAAAATAAAGTTTGTCTGTTGCCTCTTTTCTACATTTTGGAATATTTTTCTACATATGGAAAGTTTGAGGCACACAAATTTACAGTATGTTAGTAAGAATATATTGTCTATAGAAAATATATTTTTTTTTTATTCTCTTTTTATGGATTAAAGCTGGCATCCAAGCATACATTAAAACACACAGATGTAGTGCTACCCCCTCAGGAGGTATGATGGGTTCTCTTTTCCGCCATGACTCTGTAAACCTTTCCGTCACTGCTGACACACCTGTATAACTCATGTATTAGTATGCTACCACACTATATTAATACACATAAAATAGGCTGCCTGATGGTAGATAAAGTAGGTATTATTGCAGGATGGAAAAAAAATGCAATGCACAGAACAATTGACAAGTCAACGACTATGAATATATTAGATTAACTGATGGGAATATTAACCTCAAATATGACAACTGACTCAAACCACATCCACATTTTTCTCTGCTGCAGTTTGCTAGCTAGATCCATTGGCGCTGATACTGAAGTTTTGTAAGCTTGGCCTTGAAGCCAGAAGGAATCTTCTAGGACTATCTGTCCACTCCCATAGGCCATCCATGCAACTTTCTTGCTTCAGCTTCCTTATCTGTTTTCCTGCATGAGACAGTGTACCCTTTCAGATATGTTCATTTGTATATATGCCCCCTTTTTTCCCATTATATGTATTTTTAATGTGATCCAAATAAATTATATATTTTAAGTATAATACAAGACCATTTTTCTTTCCTGTCCGGGATTATAGTGGCAACCTTCAAAGTCCTTTTTCCTCTTTTTTCTTTTTTTCTGGTTTTGCTAACACCTTCACATTCCTTCCCCACCATTAGCTTTTGACTAGACAGTGAAAGGAGAAGCAGCAGACTGCTCCTTGCAGTGCAGCACAACTGATTTACCATTTGTGCTACTTCTGCTTCTTCCAGTCTGAGATCTGCTTTAGGAGGCTGCAAGTGGCTATTTCAGTGACAAACATATTATTTTTTCCCATTACTTTTTGTCTTGTTGACAACAATTACAAAGACAATTACAGAGGGTAATTCTTCCCAGTCTGAACACAGCAAGTACAGATACACTAACCCTTCCCTACTTTTTCCCCAAAAAATAAAAAGAGTTGGAGCTATAGATTCACTTTCAGAGGAATGCACTGATGTAGACAGTATTTTATTCATAGGTCTCATGTACATTGGACATTTTTCTTCCTCTCCTAGATGCCATTGCTTTGGGGGAGTAAAAAGTAGCTTAAAAGTGTGCCTTAAAAGCAGCATTTTTTAAACTCATTTAGTTGTGTCAAGCATTTGGGCATTCATTCCATTGACAGGAATATTCATTTATTCTGGTCATTGGAATGAATGAATGCTGAATACGCCTAGATTTTCAGCATATTTACATATGTTTATGTTCGTTCAGGCACCTTCAGCATTTTTTTTGACCAAATGCTCCTGAACACATTGGGGGTGCATTTGTTTTAGCCTCTAAGCCCTCCTCTTTTAATATGCCTGTAAACGCCCATGGGCATATGAAAGCATTGGCTAACTCAGAAGTGCATTTAGAGGCTGAAAAAAACATCAAACACCTGAAAAAGTATCATTTTTAAGTACTGTTTCCTTGGGGCCCTAAAGGAGAAGTGTGGGAATAATAACAATAAACATATGATCGCCCAGTTGTTGGTCTGCTCTCAGCAGAGAGTGGAGACTATCAGCTCTGTGGAGCCCTCCCTCCCAATGCTGCCAACCAGGGATCCTGGGACTGCTGTAAGCAGTCAGATCGGCTTCCCACAGTGGAGATGGAGGAACATCTGTTTCTTAATCTCATCTGTTATGAATGTAGCTGGAAGTGATCCACAAGAGGTATCATCCACACATTTTTAACTTAGCGGGTTAAAAAATAAATCATTTACTAGGACATATGAGATGGACCATACCATATTTACCCACAAAATGGCAATAGAAAGAAATTGTTTTTGTATGTTAATAAAATTGTATTTTATTGTTAATTTTAACTCCATTACACCTGAATCATCTGCCTGTAATATGATAGAATTGAATACAAATCCATATTATACAATTTTATTAGCAGTTTATGTTGCCCAATTACTGAAGAGTACATAGTATATAAGATGCGAGAGATGGTGGTGGCCATGCCTCCTGATGATGTCCTGAAAATTACAAAATGTGTAGAGTCTTCCAATAGTGCATCACTTCCGCTAGTTGGAATGCACGCTGGCTCCTGGATGGATCAAAACAATGGCAGTTTCTTAGACCTATCATCAGATTATTCCAAGTGCCAGGGGGCACCAGAAAATTGTGAGTGCAATATTTTTATTTGAGTGGGCCTTTAATACATTTACTGCACTATCATCGTTGTTTTGGCTTCCTCTCTCCTACAATGCTTTGGGCATGGAGCTTCCGGAGAGTAAAACAAAATAGCGCTTAACAACCTCCCTAAGTATAGGCTTAGATGGTCATTATATTCTGGTGAGTACAATTCCTGATGGGGGCACTGGCAGTGACAGGGGCTAGTGGTACACCTAAGTGGAGTTTTTTTATCATAGCACGGTCACTTTGGTGCAGAAGATTTACTACAGTAGATTTATTGAAACATTTTTGAATGGACAAAAGGCACTTTGAATGAACTTTGCACTTTTATTCAGTAGTACTAGACACTTTATTTACTCAATTTGGTTGTATGAACTGTTCACATGAATGGTATTTTTTATATTATATGTTTAGAAAAACACAAGACACTATATTTCAAGTCACACTTTAAAATTGTGTACGCCCGTGGAACGGTGCCAAACTATGGTACCTAAAAATTTCCATAGGTAACATTTTAAATGCCTTTTCAGGTTCCCAGTTCAAAGTTACACAGGAGGTTTGGTGCTAGAAATATTGCTCTCGCTCTGACGTTTGTGGTGATATCTCACTTGTGTAGTGCGATCACGGTTTACATATGTGCGGGACAGATGCATGCATTTGCCTTCGCGTGTGAGCACAGGGGGAGCTGGGACGCTTTAAAGTTTTTATTTATTTTACTATTTTTTATTTTTTTAACATTGTATCTTTATTTTTTTGGATCAACTTTATTGCTATCATAAACAACATGCCTTGTGATAGCATGGGCCATGACATGTCCTATTTATGGAGAGATCTGGTGTATATAAGACCCATTGTTTTTCCTTTGGCTTCCACATCCATTTACTGTATAGTCACATAGATTGCTTTTACTAAAAGATAATCAGCTGCTGAAAAAAATTATACTGTGATGATGACTGTAGCTGCAGTAGCTGCACTTCAACTTGCATGTTTTTACATGGCAAAGGGAAGGGAAGTGTTATTTAAAAAAATCAATGCTTTGACTCTTAGGCATGGTTTTCTAAAAACTGGACAGCACCAGGACATATTGAGCATGACTATGTAGAATATACAAAAATGTAAAAGTGTTGCAAGCTCAATGTAAAAGTTAAAAAATCAATCCAAAATATGTAGTGGTAAATTAGTCGTTGTACTGTTTCTTAACACATACAACTCCTTTAACCACTTCAATACCGGGCACTTAAACACCTTCCTGCCCAGACCAATTTTGAGCTTTCAGCGCTGTCGCACTTTGAATGACAATTGCGCGGTCATGCTACACTGTACCCAAATGAAATTTTTTCGTTCAAAATTTTTTTATTGACAACAAGCAAACAATACAGATGTTATAGTCACTGTTACAATCGTTTACATGAAACAGACAATGGTAGCAGAGCTTTGGCATAAGGAGATAAAGGAGAATAACGGTAATGTGCACTAGTGCACACAGATTAATTTACATTTTGGCATTCAATAGAATCGCATATCAAGAAAACAATGATAATGCTGATATCACAAGATTATAGGTTCAGATTTAATTGGGGCAGCCAATGAGAGGGGAGACTCTGCCCGAGCAAGCTGGGCAACAGTAACGGAGATGTAAGAAAAAATAAGTGCTACATCATCAACAAAGTTTAAGTAATGGGAAAAGAAGAGTAAGAGATAGAAGTCCGAAAAGGAAAGGGGGAGGGAGGAGTGGAAAGAGAAAGGGGAGAGAGGAGTAGAATGAAAAGATGGAGAAGGAAAGTGGAGTAAAAAGAGGAGCAAGTTCCGGCCTGGTGGTCCGCGGATGCCGTGGGGACTGAAAACACCCCAATCCCCCGGTCCTCCCAAATGAAATTTTTATCATTTTTTTCCCACAAATAGAGCTTTCTTTTGGTGGTATTTGATCACCTCTACGGTTTTTATTTGTTTGCGCTACAAATAAAAAAATACAGAAAATTTTGAAAAAAAAATATGTTTTTTTTGTTTCAGTTTCAAAACTTTGTAAATAAGTACGTTTTCTCCTTCACTGATGGGCACTGATGGGGCTACACTGATGGGCACTGATAAGGCGGCACTGATGGGCACAAATGATGTGGCACCAATGAAGTGGCACTGATGAGGTGGCATTGATGGACACTGATATGTGGCACTGATAGGTGGCACTGATAGGCGGCACTGATGGATGGCACTGATGGGCGACACGGATGGGCACTGATGGGCGACACGGATGGGCACTGATAGGTGGCACAAATTGGCACTGATAGCTGGCACAGATTGGCATGGGTGGGCGGCACAGATAGGCATGGGTGGGCAGCACAGATGGGCATGGATAGGAAGCACAGATGGACATGGGTGGGCACTGATAGGCGGCACAGGTGGGCACTGATAGGCGGCACAGGTGGGCACTCATAGGCGGCATTGTATTATGTTATACTGTACTAATGGATGCCAATCAGTGCCAAACAATAATGCATGCCAATCAGTGATGCCCATTGTGGGCACTGATTGGCATCCATTATGGGCACTGATTGGCATCCATTGTGGCACTGACTGGCATCCCTGGGGGTCTAGGGAGGATTACCTTTTTCTGGGCATCCCTGGTGGTCTGGTGGTGTCCCTGGTGGTCCAGTGTGGGCATCCTCAGGGGGGCTGTGCGGATAATCTATCAGCACAGACCCCCCCTGTCAGAGGAGCAGCCGATTGGCTCTCCTCTACTCGCGTCTGACAGATGCGAGTGAGGAAAAGCCGATCACCGGCTCTTCCTATTTACACTGTGATCAGCCGTGATTGGACACGGCTGATCACGTGGTAAAGAGTCTCCGTCGGAGACTCTTTACCGAGATCGTAGTTGTCGGGTGTCAGACTGACACCCCGCAACAACGATCGCCGCGATGGGCGCCCCCAGGGGCGCGCAGCGGCTCATAATCCTGATCACGTCATATGACGTCCGATTAGGATTATGCAACCACTTTGCCACCGTCAATTGCCTATAGGGCGGGCGGCAAGTGGTTAAACTGTTTATTTTAAAGGATTGGCATTTTATCCATGTCACCCTCAATGTTACATTAACTCCCCACTTTGTTTTAAATCATTTGCCCCTGCCTAATAGCAACAGTTTCTTTGCTACTGTCTCGAACATGACAGACCCTTGTAATCCTTTATTGACATTGCAATTTTATGTAACGTGGCAGGTCTTTAGTAACATTATAGTTGTCTTTTATATCATAAAGGTATTTCTTAACATGACATTTATAACAGCATGTTTTTGGTTAGGGCTGAAGATACGGGTCCAGTAGAAGAAAATAAGGATATTAGCGGGCTGAAAACTCATGGTTATAGTTGCAAGTATGTTTTACTAAAGTGTGAAGTGTTTTGAAGTCAAATTAAGTGTTTTGAAGTGAAGTGACACTGGACCAGATTTCCACTATTTGGGTTATAGTTCCTTTAAGAGGAACAATGGAAAAACATTTTTAGTACTCAGGAGTTCATACCCATGCATGGTAAGGGGTTCCTGGATATTTCGGTCAGAGAAAACAGGTCTGATTTACAGTACAGTAGGCTCTGGATTAGCAAGTCCTCATTTGAGACCTGGAATTCGTAGGATTGGCAAGGATTGGCAAGACCTTGTCTGGAAAGAGTCTCCAAACCCTGAATGCAAGAATGTTGGTTCTGAAAGGGTTAACCCACCAGCGTGGAGGGCATTAAAGAGTAGGCACTACTGAGGCACTATTTGCTGAACTCCTGCAGTCTTTGTGGCAACCTGAGGCAAACAGATACCTTAAAGCCTGGTAAGGGATTGGCATATCGGCAGTGAGCCAAGACGTTCTTTTCATCATACCAGAAACATGGACTGTTCTTTGTTTTGATTAAGGTTTTATTGTGTTTGAGTGGATAATAAAGAGTGTTTACTTGTACAAACAGTTGGCTAGTGATGGTGGGCTACAGTGCCTTGCAAAAGTATTTTCCCTCTTGCATTTTTACCTATTTTGTTATATTACAGCCATTAGTTCAATGGGTTTTTTTTTATCAGAATTATATGTGATGGATCAGAACACAATAGTCTAAGTTGGTGAAGTAAAATTAGAAAAATATATACTTAAAACTATTTTTCAGAAATGAAAAACTGATAATTGGCATGTGCGTATGTATTTACCCCCTTTGTTCTGAAGCCCATAAAAAGCAACCAATTACCTTTAGAAGTCACATAATTAGTGAAAAGATGTCCACCTGTGTGCAATCAAAGTGTCACATGATCTGTCATTACATATACACACTTTTTTGAAAGGCCCCAGAGGCTGCAACACCTAAGCAAGCTAACTTGCTAGATAACTAACCAAACACTGCCATGAAGACCAAGAAACTCACCAAACAAGTAAGGGACAATGCTGCTGAGAAGTACAAGTCAGGGTTAGGTTATAAAAAAATATTGAAATCTTTGATGATCCCTAGAAGCACCATCAAATCCATCATAACCAAATGGAACGAACATGGCACAACAGCAAACCTATGAAGAGACAGCTGCATACCAAACCTCACGGACTAGACAAGGGGGGCATTAATCAGAGAGGCAGCACAGAGACCTAAGGTAACCCTGGATGAGCTACAGAGTTCCACAGCAGAGACTGGAGTATCTGTACATTGGATGACAATAAGCCGTACGCTCCATAGAGTTGGGCTTTATGGCAGAGTGGCTAGAAGAAAGCCATTTCTATCAGCAAAAAACAAAATGGTATGTTTTGAGTTTGCGAAAAGACATGTGGGAGACTCCCAAAACATATGGAGGAAGGTGCTCTCGTTTGATGAGACTAAAATTGAACTTTTTGGCCATCAAAGAAAACACATCACATGAACCAAAGAACACCATCCCCACATTGAAACATGGTGATGGCAGCATCATGCTGTGGGAATGTTTTTTCAGCAGTCGGGACTGGGAAACTGCTCAGAGTTGAGGGAAAGATGGATGGAGCTAAATACAGGGATATTCTTGAGCAAAACCTGTACCACTCAGTGTGTGATTTGAGGCTAGGATGGAGAGTCGACATCCAGCAGGACAATTACCCCAAACACATAGCTAAAGCAACATTTGAGTGGTTTAAGGGGAAACATGTAAATGTGTTGGAATGGACTAGTCAAAGCCCAGACCTCAATCCAAAAGAAAATATGTGGTCAGATTGCTGCTCACAAGTGCAAACCATCAAACTTGAAGGAGCTGGAGCAGTTTTACAAGGAGGAATTGGCAAAAATCCCAGTGGTAGGATGTGGCAAGCTCATAGTGACTTATCCAAAGCGACTTGGAGCTGTGATAGCTGCAAAAGGTGGCTCTACAAATTGTTGACTTTAGGGGGTGAATTGTTATGCACATTGACTTTTTTGTTATTTTGTCTTATTTGTTGTTTGCTTCACAATAAAAAAAAATCTTCAAAGTTGTTTGCATGTTCTGTAAATTAAATGATGCAAATCTTCAAACAATCCATGTTAATTCCAGGTTGTGAGGCAACAAAACACAAAAAATGTCAAGGGGGGTGAATAGTTTTGCAAAGCACTATGTGTATATGTGTGTATATATATATATATATATATATATATATATATATATATATATATATATATATATATATATATATATATATATATAAAATATATAAATAACTATATATATATATATATATATATATATATATATATATATATTTTGTAATAGTGAGAGTCCCTGTCACTATGAAAAGGGATGGAAAATGGACACAGAGTCTGCACGTTGCCAGCACCAGCAAACCCAGTGGTCTGGAGAATCCTGTTGAGGCCAGGAGTAAGCTGGTTCAGCAGGGAACTGCAAGGCAAAGTAAGCCTAGGAGCCAGGAGACTTGGAATTTTCCGTATGAATTTACTGGAAAAGAACCCCTGTGTGGGAAATCCTGTGTATAAACTTTTATTTTGTTCCTGGGCTGCCATGCCCTCAAACCTGACAACTGACTGCTGTGGACTCAGTACGTGAAGACGCATCTACCACTGAGCTAAACACCCCAATATCACAAGTGGTGTTCGAATGCGGGCATACAGATGGTTAAATCTGGGTCTCTGCACCAGTAGTGAGTCATTTCGGGAACTGCTGCTAGCTCTGTGTGGCAGCCAGGCAAATTGCATTGCGCAGGAGTTCAATTGACGGACTGCGTTGCATTGTGTGTAGGTAGTGCACCTGTGAGAATTTTTTTTTTACTGATGTGAACTGTGTAACAAGCTGCTGTGCATGTGACTGCAAGGATGAGGCAGTCAAAACACAAGAAATTCATGTTAAATCAAGGAGAAGTGAGCTCAGAATGGCCTGAGAAGATGTCTCCACCTTGGAGGGCCAGTCAAAAGGGGCCAGTGATGTGTGAGACAGTGAATGAATGATTCAAGCGGAATCGCAAAGAGTGGGGCGCAGTGCAAGGGGCTTAGATCTTGGCCTCTGACTATATGCTACCCATGCTGCCTACAGAGGAGGTTGGGGACTTCCTTGTAAGATTTGGAAAAGTTGCTGTAAAGAGAAAATGGCCTAGGGACTGGTGGCCAAAATTGCTGCAAACCTTATTATGGATAGAGTTCTGGTCGGTTTACCATTTGATTGATGGGGACCAGGATGACTACCGCAAGTTTAAAGAGGAAATCCTTTTTAGAGGAGAGTTCCATCGCATCATGGGCTGCCAGCAATGCCCCAGGATGGAAGAAGTATCACCGGAAGACATAGGTTTTGGAAATTCAGAGAAACGTAAGGTTTTCTGTCATGACCGCTTAGGGAAAGTGGTCAGCCCAGAAAGGAGAGCACATCAGCCTGAATCCTGCAGGTATAGCCAACCAGATTTGGAGTGCAAGTCTGCGGTTACCCCTAGCAACAGGGATCTTGTGTTACCTACAGGGGGTGTCAGTGGGTCCAGAAAGGCTGCAGTGTTCCTCCGTGGACATATGGGGAAGTCAGCCTGTGGAGACACCACACCAGTGAGACAGCGCACTCAAGGTAAGACATACCAGCTGCAGGAACTGGTAAGACTGTTTCGGTTTATGATGCTGAACCCAGTGAAGTGGGAGTATGTCCAGTGGGGAGATCTGCAGTACAAATGGACATAGACTTGCTGCAGTGTGCTACCCAGAGCAGTGGGAAGGCGCAGCGTAAAGCCCAATTAGCCACAAGGCTAAAGACTGGAAAGTAAACTGGCGTTGTACGCTGACGACGCACTATTGTTCCTGGGTGACACGTAGACCTCCCTGATTAAACTTATGGACTTAATATGAACATTCTGAGCTTTCTCCAGATTTACCATAAACTGGGACAAGTCAACTATCCTACCCTTAGACCCATTGACAGAACCCCTCCCTCAAGCAGCTAGACAGACCAAATAGTAGATAAATTCAAATACCTGGGAATTATTATACACCCTAACTTAGCTCAATATATAAAGCTAAATATAGACCCACTGTTTAAAAAGCTCCAGGACAAAACGACCAGTTGGATTAAGTTACCACTTTCTGTAATTGGTCGCTGCAACTTGATAAAAATGGTCTGGAACCCCCAAATACTATATGCACTCCACAATGCCCCTCTATGGATCCCTGTACATGTGTTTAAACGATGCAACACCCTTTACCGGGCATTGATATGGAGGAAACAGGTTCCAAGAATCAAATTGGAAACTTTGCAGGAAGCAAAGGACTCGGGGGGACTAGCGGTACCAAACCAATTCTATTACTTTATAGCCGCTCAGCTACAGCATTTTAACGGGCTGGCTCCAACCCGAGCCCTCTGACCCTATTAGGAACATCGTCCGTACACAGATATCTGGTGATGGCATGGTGGAGTGCATAGAGGCAGGTGAATTTGGAGAATTAACTCAATACCCCACATTAGCTCTGATAGATTAGATATGGAATAAACCTAAACAACACATGCAATACACAAGGTACACAAATTGGTCCCGCATATGGAATAATCGCAATTACCTATAGGTAAACAAATTGAAAAATTTCTCTAATTGGTCAAGGAACAGAGTAAACTATATTCCACAATTATACTGTGGAGGTATACTCCAAGATTTCCAATCACTATGTATAGAATTAAACCTACCAAATACCTATTTTTTTCAATACCTTCAGCTCAGGTACACGATAGCAGCACAAGCTACAATATCACATTGGGAGCTAACTAGGCCTGCAGTGCTTATGCAAGTGATCACGTCATCATCCCGGAAGGGACAAATCTCCTCTATATACAGCTCACTTCTTGGTCATGTCTCCAGGGCGATGACTTTGGGTTGTAGAGCTGGTAGGGGAGAGGACCTAGGGCACATAACAGACGAGGAGTGGAACACCATACTAGATAATGTACTTAAGGTGTCACTGTTCGCCCCCTAAAAACTCACCCAGCTATTCATTATTCATCATACGTACCGTACACTTGAGAAGCTGCACAAGTGGCACAGAAGGGGCAACTCACTATGCCCCCGATGCCTTGTCGACAATGGCACATTGATATATATGCTGTGGAAATGCCCAAAATTACAAAGATATTGGGAAACGGTGATGAATACTATTAACAGCATATGGAACATCACACTTAGCACTGACCCTAAATTATGCTTATTGGGATTTTTAGATGAAGAAGAGTACACGCCTTTTATATACACAGCCATTATAAGGGCACTATTTTTGGCTAGGGCGCTTATTGCTAGGAAATGGCTATCCACAGTGGCGCCCACACAGTTGGAATGGATTGCGTCCGTGAATAATTCTCTTATCAGAGAACAACTCGCGTACCAACACGGTGGTAGTCCACAAAAATTTGAAAAAATATGGGATCTCTGGTTAGACACCCCAGGACTAGCATCATTACGCCTGGTACACAGTAGAAGCCTCGGGGGCAGAACCTCTTCAACAAATATATCAGGTTAAAATCTGACACGAAAATAAAAACAAAAAAGACACCCAGAATGAAAGAAAAGGGGGAAAGGAATACTACCTCATTCTCCCAAATATGTTTGATTAGAGACCAATATAAAAACACAGAGTACTGCAGAGGTTATGATTATGTATATAGTTGGTTTTGCACAACGTTGAACATTTGAAATGATATGTACCGCTCCTCGCTGGTTAGGGGTTGGTGACAACCCGCTCAGCTCCACGGCCTTGGTACGGCTAGAAGCGCTAAGGGGGAAGACACGTGGCAGGGGACACATGAGATAAACACTGAGACTAAAGAACTACACGTATTACAGCCATAGCACACAAACATATCTTTATTTCTGATTATATGAACACAGTGCGGTTGGTAATAAAAATGACAGGCCAGACTGAAGGTCAAGCAACATTGGTCTTCATGTGTCCTCTTAAATATACGGGAATCCTCATGTCTTGTAATAGGGGAAAAAAGACATTGTTATTTTTGTTTTTGTTTTTATTATTGATGTATGTATGTGTTGTTTGTGTTTGTTTTTAATTAAAAAATCTGATTAAAAAAAAAAGACTGGAAAGGACTCTGCACATGCCTGCTGTAATCCAGCAGATGGCTGGTAAAATTGAGTTAGGGGTGACCAAAACAGTGCTGGCGCCATATTCCCTAGTTACAGGTGCTGCAGGGTTGTCCAGAGAAACTTCCAAGGAGCTTGCAGTGATGGAGCAGAGAGTTTCCCAGGTCAACTATAGAGCTGCCAAAATAGGTAAGAGTGCCCCTTTACAGAGAGCGGGTGCTGTAAAGAGTCGCTCAGAGGTTATGGTGGCTCATAGACACCCCACAAAAATGGCAGTTGTGTATACATGCAATGAAAATGCTAATAATCGTGCTGACAAAAGTTTTACTATTGTAAAGTTGATGTTGATTGTAATGACATTGAAACCTGTATTTCTTGTAATGTAGTCATATCTGAGAGTGAGGTTGGTAAAGTGTTCACTACCAATGATGAGAGTAGTAGATCTCCCATGACAGGCAGAGGCACAGGATTGTCCATGGAAGTCTCATGGGGTCTCCATGTGTTGGAGTCAGAGGCTGTCCAGGATTGCTCTGGTGCTACGCTGGTGGAACAAGGGGGGACTAATTCACACAGTGAAAGCGTGCGGGCACAGCCCCACAACCCTAAGTGTAACTCAGCTGGCAAGGGGTTAATTCAGCCTGCAAAAGCTGAGAGTGCAAAGCTAGAGGTGTCTGTAGCGCTACCAGAGCAAGGTGGTCAAAATGGGGTATTGCACCTTGCCTTAATTGAGGATGCATTCTCTCAGGTTGATGGGGGTAAAAAAAATATTGTCACAATGTGCGGTAGATAGAAGTGATGAGTTTGCTGTTTTGGCTAGTGAATCCCAGATTCCTGTGAGGCCTTCTAGAGCAACTGATGCAGTGCTGTGGAGCACCAGTGATGGAACCACAAGGGACTGGGATGATTGGTGCAAGGAAGCACTTGCGGCACTAGGCCAAGTGACAAGGAATTACAAAGCAATGATGTGTAACAAAGGTGTGGGCAGAACACCTGCTATGCCCAATGGAGGGATCACAGAATGTCCGGTGCTCAAGGGTACACCAGCCCCTGCAAAGGTTGATGCCCTCCAGTCTGAAGGAATGGTTCTGGGCACAGGCATGGCAGATGGGTTATCCACAGCCCAGCAACTAAGTAATAGCAAGTGTCAAGGTGACAATGTGACTATTGTTGACCTGCAGAGGCTCATTGTTGAGTTGGAGTCGAAGAGGAGACATGTGGCTGACAGTGCTCCAGGGGAGCAACAGGCAGTGATGGTGGGTACCTCCAAGGAGGTGGAGGTCTCTTCAAAGGTCTCAACCTCTCAGACTACAGTGGATGAGCCCTTTCATGTCTCGGAGGAGGGAAAGGTCCCTAAAGAGGTCACAAATTTAGACATGGAATGTATAGAAATAACTAAAACTTCCCTCCTGCACATAAACCGAGCTAGTGACTGTGGCAGTTGAATGCTTAAAACAAGTGACAGGTTGAAAACTATCTAGTGACTGTGGCAGTCAAATGCATAAAACAATTGACAGGTTGAAAACTAAGTCATTTAGTAGGCACTTTGGGGGAGATTTACTAAAACTGGTGTACAAATAATCTGGTGCAGCTGTGCGTAGTAACCAATAGAGATGGGCCAAATTACCCCCTATTTGGTTTGTGGCATAACTTTGAAACATTGCAAACGTTTGGAACTGAATAATGAACCCCACTGAAGTCTAGGGGAGCTGAACGTGAAAAATCATAACTGCCCATTTTGAAGGCTTATATGCAAGTAATTGGGCATACAATGGTTATGGGGGTCTGGGTACTGCCCTGAGGGACATGTATTAATGAAAAAAAGTTTGTAAAAAAAACATAATTTTTAAATGAGCAGTGATTTAAAGTGAAACCATAAAAATTTGAAATAACAGTAATAAAAAATCCTTTAAATATAGTGCCTGGGGGGCACAAAGTTACATAGGTGAGGTTGGTGAGTAGGTGAGGTTGAAAAAAGACACAGTCCATGAAGTCCAACCTATGTGTGGGATTATAAGTCAGTATTACCTTGTATATCCCTGCATGTTTTGGTCATTCCGGTGCTTATCTAATAGTTTTTTTAAAACTATCGATGCCCCCCCCCCCCCCCGTTGAGAGCACCGCCTGTTGAAGGGAATTCCAGATCCTGGCTGCTCTTACAGTAAAGAAACCACTACGTAGTTTATGGTTAAACCTCTATTATTATAATTTTAATGAGTGGCCACGTGTCTCAAGTGTCACTTCTCCAGAGAGAATAAGTTCAATGCTTGCAACCTTTCTTCATAACTAATATCTTCCAGATCCATTATTAGCTTTGTTGCCCTTCTTTGTACTTGCTCCATTTCCAGTACATCCTTTCTGAGGACTGGTGCCCAGAACTATGGCTGGACCAGAGTCTTGTAGAGTGGGAGAATGATCGCTTCACCCCTGGAGTTAATCCCCTTTTTAATGCATGCCGATATTCTGTTTGCTTTGTTAGCAGCAGCCTGGCATTGCATGCCATTGCTGAGCCTATCATCTACTAGGATCCCCAGGTCATTTTTCATCCTAGATTCCCCCAGAGGTTTTCCCCCTAGTGTATAGATTGCATTAATATTTTTGCCAACTAAATTCATTATTTTAAATGTTTCTACATTAAAACTTTTTTGCCATGTAGTTGCCTACCCCATTAATTTGTTCAGATCTTCTTGCAAGGTTTCCACATCCTGCAGATAAGTTATTACCCTGCTTAGCTTAGTGTTGTCTGCAAATACAGACATTGTGGCACATCTGTACGGTGTATAGAGCCTGCTGCAGCAATAATGACATTTATAAAGCCAATTACATTTTTCATCCAAGCTTTCTTTGTTTTCTAAAAAAAAATGCCTCAGATGAGGCCACAATTTTGTGTACTCAGGATAAGATTAGAGATTTTTTGGATAGAAGTAACAGGTGAGGAAAAATTGGTCTTTGGGTGTCGGTGGTGCCTTCACACAGTCACCCTATAGAGGTACTCTTGATGAAAGCAAGAATTGGCCTTGCTGTCAAAAATTGAAATAATTTGCACCTGTCAAACAGGTTCATAAAAATTGGTATTTGGATGTTAATTGTGCCCATGAAATCTACAAAACATTTCTTCCAGATGATATCAACACCTAAAAATCTAGAAAGCCTAGAAGTCTTTCAGAGATACCAGAAAGCACTTAATCAGCAACATTGGCATCAGGGGCTTGATAGCTGCTGCTAATCCAGGACTGATTAATTTTGATAAATGTCAGCCAGTCCACAGAGTCTATGGAAAGACACACTCTCTTATCTGTCACAAAACCTTTGGCAGCAGTGAATGCCCATATGGAAATCATGCTGGGTGCAGGGCAGCCCAGCATCTCAATTATGGTTTCTGCACAAAGTGGGTTTTGAGAGGAAAGGAAGTCCTCCTCTTCCCCCCGCTGCTCTGCCTTGTGCCCTGTCCTTAATGCCACACAGAGTCTGCTCCAGCAGGAACACAGGGATTGTGTCACTGATGCATGCATTGTCACAGCGCACCATCCTTGTGGCCTCCTCAAATGGTGACAGTACAGTGCATGCATTATTTATCAGCAGTCATCGGTGTGGGGAAAAAAGGCAGAGCCAGCCTGAGCCTGTCGTTGTGCCATACTCACACAGGTACCTGTTGACGGCCTTCTGCTGTATGTGCAGCCACTGCAGCTTTGCCAAATTGGTACAGCACATTCTGCAAATTCACAGAAGGGGCAGAATCCACCAGATGGAAAGGCAAGAGTTGTAAAGCCAGAGGCTTTGACAAGCTTGATATTATATGCTGGACATGTGGGTGGCAGTGACTGTATTGTTTTGTTCACTGAAGCAGATGGGGCAGAGAAATTTGCTGCTATAGTCTACAGCTGGTAGTGTGCTACTGGCAGATGTGCTTCAAGGACCTGGAACACCCTGCACTATACCATAATTCCTGTCAGTGGAGGCTGCTGAGAGGTCATGAGGTATAGCCGAGGTACACGGGAAAGATGAGGAGGAGCAGAATTGCATCCCTTTTGTGTGACTTTCAGATGTTCTTGCCAACGGTGGTAGGTTAAATGCCTTGTCAAGCATGTGATACCCACATGGCTGGTGTTTTTGCCACGATTGATATGCTTGAGGCACAGTTTGCAAATTGAAACAGTGCGATCAACTGCACATGTGCTAAAAAAAGGCCCAGACAGCTGAGCTGTGGGAACTAGCTTGGAGAGATAACAGCTCTGCTATCAGGTGGAATAGGGTGGCTGCTCTGTACTCTTCCATGATGGCTGCATCTTTGGGGTTGTACCTCACCCTCACTTTCCTCCTCTGCTCTATCCAACACCCAAGTCGTGTCAGTGCCTCACCATCATTATCTCCTCCATCTTCAGTATCACTGGAGACAACTTGGCAATACGCCACGGCTGGGGGAATTGACTGCGACTGCCAATTTGTTGTTTAACAGTTTTTTCCCCTTTCTGTAGGCTCATGTTCCTACATTCCTCAACCTCAGAACCAAGATCTGAATCAAATAATGGATGTACATACTCTAGGGGCAAGTGGCTGACACTGTGTTCAAATAGGTCAGCTGACTCCTCCATGCCTAATGCTGGGGCTATGACTGGAGTAACTGTGGACAAGGAGGCAGAGTAAGCTCTGGCAGCTGCAGCGGACTGCACACTAGTCTCTGCTTGGGTGATGGAGGATGAGGAGGATGAGGAGGGTTTAGTAAACCACCTCCTCTCCATGCTGTGGCTGGATAGTACAGGCATCATCACTAAACAGAAGAAACGATGCCCTGCCTGAGGACATACAATGTCCACCTTTGCCTGTGGACACATACACTGCTGGCCCCATCACAGTGCCATGGAAACATCTGCCTCTCAGACATGATGGGGGGCCCTTATTAACAAAATGCAACAAAGAAGTGGAAATATGTACGTGGATGCACTTTAATCAAAGTTTTCGCCCTATTTGCTTCTATGTTTTATTGTCAAAGCTTAATTGAACAAGCTAGAAGCCAATTGGGTACTGTGCACAGCTGTCCAAATTCTGTGTGCACTAGTTTTAGTAAATCTTCCCCACTGTGTCTCCAGAATGAGCCTAAAAACAAAAAAGTATTACTTTTCTATTAAATATTTGAAAGATATAAAGTAAACATACAGTTCGTATTTTCAACAAGTGCATATTACCGTTTTTATAGTATAGAAGATAAGAATTTTTCCCAAGATAAAGTAGAAACATATAGTAATGAAAAACATCTGTTATGTTAATTTTCCACATGCATACCTGGTCTACATGGAAGACAGAATTGTACAATTGGTGAAATTTATGACATTTCATGGATGTGTCATGGTCTTAAATTCCAAATTAGACAATGGATATGGTTATTTCAAGTTTAAAGGAAAACTTCTGCAGAACCAGATTAATTCTTTTTGTACAAATTCCCTTTACTGACCACATTCATACTAATCACACACTTTATTATGGCTGCTTTGTCTTTAGTAAAAAAATGTATATTTGTCAAGGTTGAAGTATATTTAATGCATACAAGGTATTTGGTTACCTCTATGTAAAAAAATGTCATAATGATTTTTCTTTAAAGCTCAACTCAATTTTTGGAGCTTTACTTATTTGTGTACGTCAACCTAATAAACAGAGGAAACATTATAACATGATTTTTAGTTAAAATTGAAATTCGGGCAATACACAGTCAAAATAAATATACCAGAGCTGTTTTACCTGCCAAAGTAGTTCTGGGATTTTCACAGTCCTGCCACACAGCACAGCCCTGTATGGCAGATCAATAGACCTGTTTTTTCTCTGCTGCAGTTAAGTTATGCTTGCATGTCTTATCCTCCCAGTCTCTGACTGGACAGTGAACAGAGAAGCAGCAGACTAATGAGTTGAAGATATTACTATGGATCTTTACTGGCCCTTTAATGTGATGGTTGGTCACAGTGATCAATAAAAAATGGGAAGGAATAATCCAGTGGACAATTTAATCTGCTAAAGTTATAATTTTTATATTGGAGTGTCCCAGGAAATGGGACACACAAGGCACAAGGCACAATCGACTTACTATCAGTTTATGGTGTATGCCTTTTATTTATGATGGTGTTTAGATTTTTTATGTTTTTTTTTAACTAAGGTGTAATTCCAGCAGTGACTTGGCAGCCATCCAACCCACTAATCACTAATGTAAATACAGAGCGGGTGCTCAGAGAAGCAAAGTAAGGGTAGTTGAGGGAGGAAGCTGTAAAAGACAATAATGTGATAATATTAACATGTCAAAACTTACATGCAATTTTAGTAAGTTAACATACACTTTAACCACGACTGGCTCCTGTACATATACATCGGCACTTTGAAGAGGGATATCTCGGTAATGGCAGCAGCTGCTGCCACAACCAAGATATCCATCTTTTCAGGAGCCGGTCATGTTTACGATAATGGTGATCTCTGCAGCGGATTTGCAGAGATATCACCATTATCGGTGACAGGAGAGGTGACACCCCCCCTCCCACCACTCACCTGTGCCCTCCGCCGCTTACCGGAGCCGTCGGCAGAGGCGGAGGCGATCAGGTCTTCTGGGTGCCTGTGTATGGAGACGAGTGAGGCTAAGATGGCCCCCACCTGTCTCCATACCATAGCAGGGCGGAAGCACCGTCAAAACGTCACTTCTGCCCATAGCTCTTAAAGGCACATTTTTTTCAATGTAATTTTTTTCAAAAAAACAAAACAAAACCCAGGGTTTCTTGTACCTATAAAATATAAACTTCAGCATAATCATTAAAAATAGCCAACCAACTTCAAACACCTTGGTCTTCTCAAAGTTGATTTAAACTCTTTAGCCCCTTGCTGACTGCCCCTACATACATTTATTGCATGGCAGTGGCTCCTGTGCACAGAATCACACACAGGTATGTGATTCTGCACTTCTGGGTCACTCACGTGCGCTGCCAGCGACCCACTCCCTATGTGATTGGACACAGCGGGAACCAATCAGTGGGTTGGGTGGACCCGATGTACACCAGGACCCACTGATCGATCCCAAGAGAGGCAGAACGGCAGTCTGCCTATGTAAACAAGGCAGATCACCGTTCTGTTAGTAGGGAAGATAGAGATCCTGTGTTTCTGCTAAGCAGGAACACAGATCTCTGACTTCCCACAGTTAATCTCCCTGTCAGTAATCCCGCGTTTGGCTCAGGGTTAAATTTCAGTACCATTAGCAGTAACCCCGAGCCACACTCGGGGTTACATTGCAGAATCCAGGTGCAGGTTACCTACCTTGTCCCCAGGATGCTGCGATGTTGCCCAGCTGTGTCCGTGGGCTGTGTCCTCTGCCCGATGCCTCTGTGTGCTGGGCTCCATTCCCTGCGAGCGATGCGACGCATGGGGGGGCGGAGCCCAGCAGCAAATTCAAAAAGTTTATAACACAGTTGACTCTAATCTTACAGATTACATTACTGTATCAAACCATTTCACCTCTCTTTTGTCCCTAGTGCTTTGTCCAGTGCCCTGCATGCACATTTATATTATATATACACTGTTCTTTCTGCCTTGAATTCTGCCTGGAAACTTGAAATTGTGCATGGCAACCACAAAGTGTCCCTTTACGTCAAAAGCCGTTTGAGACCACCTAGAAAACGGCAATAGTAAATTAGAACCCTTGCAGAATTGAGCAATAGTGAATCGTGGGGAATTTCTTTTCCCCAGTAAAAATAAATACATAAATAAATAAAAAATCCATAAAAATATCCCATAGTTTGTAGACGCTATAACTTTTGCACAACCTTTTGCACAACCCATTCAATATACGCTTACTAAAAACATGTAGCAGAATACATATTGGCCTACATTGATGAAGACATTTTTAAAGTGACATGTTTTATAGCAGAAAGTAAAAATATAGGTTTTTTTTTTCAAAATTGTTTATAGCACAAAAAATTAAAACCACAGATGTGATTAAATACCAACAAAAGAAAGCTCTATTTGTGGGAAAAAAAGGACATCAATTTTATTTGGGTGCAGCTTCATATGACCGCACAATTTTCAGTTAACCTAACCCAGTGCCATATTGCAAAAAAATGACTTGGTTATGAAGGGGGGTAAACCTTCCAGAGCTGAAGAGCTGGTTAATTAAGGGCTCTGTTAGGGTAGATGTAGGCATGTCTTTTTCAGGTGCTTACACAACATTGCCCTTAGCAAAGCAGTCCAGTGTCTAAGAAAAAAAAAAATGCAGTGCCAAGAATATTAATGGGAAATAGGAGAGTAAATCAAACCGCTGACATTTATTTTTTGGTGGTGTACCAAAACCACAAACAAGAAAAGAGCAAGCAGTGCTGGTCTGTACTCCTTTATATACTCACTCTGTTTTACACTAGTGATTAGTGAAATAAAATTACACTTTTTAACCTTGTATAATGTGTGCTGCAAAAAAACTGTAAGCTTCAAATCATATCATATATGATAAGTGCAGTGGTGTGGTAGCACACAGCAGAGGCCATGCACATCTACAATTTACATGCTATGCCAGCATAATCTTTCTCTTTCTAGACTGCTCCTTTCCAGGGGACTGTCCAAAAAAATTAGTGACAAGCCTAAAAGGAGAGGTAACGTTGCTACATCATGGAGATAGTCAAACATTGCTAATGCTGCGACCTCCGTCTCTCTCCATTTTTCTCCCTCTACTCTCAACCCCTCACTTTCTTCCTTCACCTCTTCTTCCTCCTCCAACCCCCCCCCCCCCCCCCCACTTCACATGATTTTCATAATTTGTGAGTTTGCCATGGGAAGAGGCTCTAGGGATTTTTTTTACAATGCATGTGGCTCATTATTTTATGCTCCTCCTAGAGCATACACTGTGTGGCCTAAATAATGAGACTACCAAACAACAACCAACTCCTCCCACATTTAGTGCAAATTTCCTGGGATGGGAAGTCATACATTAACATTTTCCAACCTACCATTGCTTTTTCTTGTTTTTACTATTTTCCTTATTTACAATTCACAATTGTAAATAATAAAACCCGTAGATAGGTTTTGATAACCTAATAAAATATGCTAATATACACCTCCCAGTGTCTCTGATTCTCATTATCGCTACCATCTACTACTATATATTTTACTTGTCATCCTTAGGTAAGAGTGGTTAGGACCATTGTTATGCTACCCCTTTTTCCTATGTTTATAATCAATTACCATTGATTATTATTATTAATATATTATCTATCACAGGTGTTTTCAATATACAGCTGCTCCTGATGAGTGGAGACAATCCATGAAACGCGTCAATGTTTCTACCATTAGATGCCATGCCCCACTAGCCATGATTTTATTATGGGTCTGATCTATTGCAATCATTTATTTATTTTATTGGTTATTACTGTATACGCACTTTGGAATTTACTGTTGGTTTATTATTTATTATGTGAATTAACATTATTGTACTATAAATTTTACTGTGCTATGTGATTATTATACTGCTTTATTTTGTTTATATTGTCTTATTATTAATATACCCACTGTACTACCTTACAGTGTGTTTCCAATAAATTAGTAATTTAATATATTATATTGATTGAATTAATATACCCCAAGTATTTTGTTTCATCTAAAGTCCCGCTGTCCCCTTCTGCCCCCTTTCCCCTCTCTTTATCTAATAAAATATTCACTGAACCCCCCCAGCATCTCCAAATATTCACTAAACTCCCTTGATCCATACGCCCGGACCCTAATCTACATGCGGGGCACCAGACGCATGGATTCCAATGTTTTTATTTCCAAAACACATGATTAGAGCCTGAGGATCGAATTGCCTTAAAAAGGGGTGGGTTAGGGGTGCAGAGCACTGCGCCCCTAGCCCACCCAGTTCTGTGACATTAGCAAATTAATATTTGCTAATATTTTCCTGTTTCTCTTCCTGGCAAATCAGGAAGCGGGTCCTAAGAACCAATTGGCTGGGTGTCCTAAGACCCGATTGGCTGCAAGTCCTAAGTCCTGATTGGCCAGGAGGAGAAGCAAACGATGGAATTCGGAAAGAGACACCACTGCTCATAAGACTATCCTTGCCCTGTCAAGCAAATTGGAATAAGGATTAAACTAAAATGCTTACAAGTGATCAAATCTTTTGACTACTGGGTGTCAAGTACAGTGGTGTGAAAAAGTGTTTGCCCCCTTCCTCATTTCCTGTTCCTTTGCATGTTTGTCACACTTAAGTGTTTCGGAACATCAAACCAATTTAAACAATAGTCAAGGACAACACAAGTAAACACAAAATGCAATTTGTAAATGAAGGTGTTTATTATTAAAGGTGAAAAAAAATCCAAACCATCATGGCCCTGTGTGAAAAAGTGATTGCCCCCCTTGTAAAAACTTACTATAACTGTGGTTGTCCACACCTGAGTTCAATTTCTCTAGCCACACCCAGGCCTGATTATTGCCACACCTGTTCACAATCAAGGCATCACTTAAATAGGAGCTGCTTGACACAGTAAGGTCCACCAGAAGATCCTTAAAAGCTACACATCATGCCGAGACCCAAAGAAATTCAGGAACAATTGAGAAAGAAAGTAATTGAGATCTATCAGTCTGGAAAGGGTTATAAAGCCATTTCCAAAGCTTTGGGAATCCAGCGAACCACAGTGAGAGCCATTATCCACAAATGGCGAAGACATGGAACAGTGGTGAACCTTCCCAGGAGTGGCCGGCCGCCCAAAATTACCCCAAGAGCGCAGCGACGACTCATCCAAGAGGTCACAAAAGACCTCACAACAACGTCCAAGGAACTGCAGGCCTCACTTGCCTCAGTTAAGGTCAGCGTTCATGCCTCTACCATCAGGAAAAGACTGGGCAAAAATGGCCTGCATGGCAGAGTTCCAAGGAGAAAACCACTGCTGAGCAAAAAGAACATCAAAGCTCGTCTCAATTTCTCCACAACACATCTTGATGATCCCCAAGACTTTTGGGACAACATTCTGTGGACCGATGAGACAAAAGTGGAACTCTTTGGAAGGTGTGTGTCCAAGTATATCTGGCGTAGAAGGAACACTGCATTTCATAAAAAGAACATTATACCAACAGTAAAATATGGTGGTGGTAGTGTGATGGTCTGGGGCTGTTTTGCTGCTTCAGGACCTGGAAAACTTGCCGTGATAAAAGGAACTATGAATTCTGCTGTCTACCAAGAGATCCTGAAGGAGAATGTCCGACCATCTGTTTGTGTACTCAAGCTGAAACGAACTTGGGTTCTGCAGCAGGACAATGATCCTAAACACACCAGCAAGTCCACCACCGAATGGCTGAAGAAAAACAAAATGAAGACTTTGGAGTGGCCTAGCCAAAGTCCTGACCTGAATCCTATTGAGATGTTGTGGTATGACCTTAAAAAGGCCGTTCATGCTCGAAAACCCTCTAATGTAACTGAATTAGGACAATTCTGCAAAGATGAGTGGGCCAAAATTCCTCCAGGACGTTGTAAAAGCCTCATTGCACGTTATCGCAAACGCTTGGTTGCAGTTGTTGCTGCTAAGGGTGGCCCAACCAGTTATTAGGTTTAGGGGGCAATCACTTTTTCACATAGGGCCATGATGGTTTGGATTTTTTCTCACCTTTAATAATAAACACCTTCATTTACAAATTGCATTTTGTGTTTACTTGTGTTGTCCTTGACTATTGTTTAAATTGGGTTGATGTTCCGAAACACTTAAGTGTGACTAACATGCAAAGGAACAGGAAATGAGGAAGGGGGCAAACACTTTTTCACACCACTGTATGTACCACTGACTGGCCCAATATGTGCTTGAAGCACCCTGCTCTTCTGTATGTGTCATATCAGGGAGGGCCTTAGTGAATTTGAGACTAAGACTGTAGTTGACTTTTAACCAATCAGACCTGAGATTTAAGACTAAGACAAAGACTAAAGTTGATTTTAACAAATCAGACCTGGATCACAGCCAGCCACTGCAAATGTTATTGATAAAATAGATACATTTACTTTGTATGTTGTAATGGAAATTTGTAGGTTCTGTATATAATTGTATTCTATTTTATATGTATTGCACGATGCCCTCACTGTGCACACGGCACTAACAATGTTTTCAGTACATGTTTTGCATCCTTTCAAGTCCTGATTAGAATTAGCCTGCCTATGTAACGCCCCTTGTTACCATAAACGTACAATTGTAATATTAATGTAACGTAATCGTGTATAAAAACCTTCAAATGCGTCATAATAAAGGAGAACCGTTATTTGGAAAGATGCTGAGCATATCTTTTGTGTCTGTTCCCTACTGCAGTAGTTATTAATTTGGAACCACTAATCAATATGAGGATAGGAGTTGCCTATCATCAAAATATCCATTTCAATGTTTAAATAAAAAGAAAAGCACAAATAATTTCAGGTATAAAGCTAATTTCATATGGGCATGTCCGTAACCACATCTAGAAAGCCTTTTAAAACAAGACAGAATTTCTGAGATATTGGGCAGGTATTAAACATCCAAAGAAAATATTTGTGTCTTTTTTGGATACTGATGACAGAAATAGCATGCAAGTTTGTACCACATAAAAAGCCTCTCTCAACAGATTCAAATTTCTACGAGATTAAGTAGACATTTTGCATCAGTAAAAAAAAAAATATTGATGTCCTTATTGGACACTGAGAATGAAAATACATGTATAATGTTGTAGTATACAGGTTTTCTCCACAGCTTAAAGGGTAACTCCACTTTCCGTGAGAAAAATAGCAAATAAAAACAAAATAATATACCATAATAATATACCATATACAATTGCAAATCAAGCAATGTGTTTAACTACTTTCTGACCGCCAGATGTCAAATGACGGCCAGGCGGCGCACCTATTGTGGTGGGAGGCCGTCATATGACGGCCTCCCGTTTAAACAGGGAATGCGCGCGAACGTGCATCCCTGTTTCTTCGGTGGCGGCGTGTCACTCGCCACCGAAGGGGGTGAACAGCCATTGGTTATGGCTGTTTACCAAGTGATCGGCCGTGATGAAGTCACGGCCAATCACAGATGATCACACCCCCACTGTGCATGGTGCATGCTCCCGAGCGCGCTGCGTGTGCATGTTGGTGGCGGCGTGTTCCCCGGCTGGCTGGCTGGCTGGCTGGCTGTTTACCCACGTGATCGGCTGTGATCCTTTCACAGCCGATCACTAAAATGTAAACAAATCGCGATAACGAGATGTTACCGGGTTCTCCTCCTCACACACCAATTGTGTGTGAGGAGGAGATTGCGGTAACATCTCGTTACCGCCTACAGTGTGCACCAATCACACTGGTTGACACCCCCCAATAAAGAGGACCTGTCCCCACCCCTCATAGTACCTGTCACTCACAGTCCATCAGAGTACCTGTCACAGTCCATCAGAGTATTTGAGTGCCTGTCACAGTCCATCAGAGTACCAGAGTACCTGTCACAGCCCATCAGAGTACCCGAGTACATGTCACAGTCCATCAGAAGACCCGAGTACCTGTCACAGTCCATCAGAGTATTTGAGTACCTGTCACAGTCCATCAGGGTACCAGAGTATATGTCACAGCCCATCAGAGTACCCGAGTACCTGTCACGGCACATCAGAGTACCCAAGTACCTGTCACGGCCCATCAGAGTACCCGAGCCGAGTACCTGTCACGGCCCATCAGAGTATTAGAGTACCCGAGTACCTGTCATGGTCCATCAGAGTACCCGAGTACCTGTCACGGTCCATCAGGGTACCCGAGTATCTGTCACGGTCCATCAGAGTACCCGAGTACCTGTCACAGCCCATCAAAGTACCCGAGTACCTGTCACAGTTCATCCGAGTACCCGAGTAGCTCTCACAGCCCATCAAAGTACCCGAGTACCTGTCACGGTTCATCTGAGTACCCGGGTACCTGTCATAGCCCATCAGAGTACCCGAGTACCTGTCCCAGTCCATTTGAGTAGCCAAGTACCTGTCACAGTCCACCTGAGTACCCAAGTACCTGTCGCAGTTCATCTGAGTACCTGAGTAACTGTCAAAGTTCATCTGAGTACCTGAGTACCTGTCACAGTTCATCTGAGTACCTGAGTACCTGTCACAGTTCATCTGAGTACCCGAGTACCTGTCACAGTCCATATGAGTACCTGAGTACCTGTCACCGCCCTTCAGAGTACCCAAATACCAGTCACCAAGCCATCAGAGAACCTGTCACTAGGCCATCAGAGTACCCGGGTACCTGTCACCTGGCCATCAGAGTACCCGAGTACCTGTCACCAGGCCATCGGAGTACCCGAGTACCTGTCACCAGGCCATCAGAGTACTCAAGTACCTGTCACCAGGCCATCAGAGTACTCAAGTACCTGTCACCAGGCCATCAGAGTACCAGAGTACCTATTTGCAGCCCATCAAAGTACCCGAGTACTTATTTGCAGACCATGACACATAGAATATATGTTGGGGTGTTTGCTTTCCAAAACGGGGTCATTTTGTGGGTAATTTCACTGTCCTGGTGGTCCAGGACCTTCAAAAGTGTGATGGGTAGGAGATGTGTCATTTATGCTCCTAGAACGCCTGAACGTACAACTTCAATGTTCGGCCTCTCTGTGTGACCAGTATGTGTAAAAGTCCTACACATGTGGTATCGTCATACTCGGGAGGAGTAGCAGAATATGTTTTGGGGTGTAATTTTTGCTATATACATGCTATGTGTTAGAAATATCTTATAAATTGACAACTTTGTGTAAAAAAAAATGCATTTTCATTTTTTTCCACATATTCCAAAAACTTCTGGAAAAAAATAAAAAATGATAAAAATGATAAAAACAGTTCAAAAGACTCATTATGCTTCACAGATTATACGTTGGGGTGTTTGCTTTCCAAAATGGGGTAATTTTATGGGAAATTCCATTGTCCTAGTACTCCAGGGCCTTCAAAAATGTAATAGGTGGTTGAGAAATGAGATGCGTCATTTTTGCTCGTAGAACGTTTGAAGGTACTACATCAATGTTGGTGCTCTGTTTGTGGCCAGGCCGTGTAAAAGTTTCACACATGTGGTATCGCCGTACTCGGGAAGAGTAGCAGAATGTATTTTGGGGTATAATTTGTTGTATGCATATGCGGTTGTCATGGTCGTCCCCGGAATCCAGTGGCATATGGAAGGCCTGCTCACGGAATCCCCACGTTGAGAACTAACCAGTATCCATGGGCGCGCGTTGGCGCGAACGCACGCGGGTGCGTGTTGGTACGAACGGGCGCACGTGGGTGCGCGATGTTGCGAATGGGCACACGTGGGTGCGCTGGGTCACGAACGGGTGCACACGGGTGCGCGGGGTCACGAACGGGTGCACGGTTTCACGCGGGCGCGCACAGACGCGCCGTGCGACCGTTCTTGGCGCCAAAAGGGCTACTTAAGGAACCTGTTACTGTGCCTCTGTGCTGTCCAGTCTACAGTGTGTCCGGTTATTCTGCCTTCTGCTACCTGATTGTCCCTGATTCTTGTTACCCGTCTTGTTCCTGACGACGTCTGGTTGCTGCCAGCCTCTGACCTCCGGCATGTCTGACCACGCTTCTGTCTCTTCTTGTGTACCGTTGCTGCCCGCCTGTTACCAACCCGGCTTGTATTTTGACCTTGCTTCTGCCACCTGCTGTTCCAGCCAGACTGCCTGTGCCTGCTGTCGTCTGCTATCCGCTACCAGCCGTTCCAGCCTGACCACCTGTGCCTGCTGTTGTCTGCTGTCTGCTACCAGCTGTTCCAGCCTGACCGCCTGTGCCTGCCGTTGTCTGCTGTCCCCTACCAGCCGTTCCAGCCTGACCACCTGTGCCTGCTGTTGTCTGCTGTCTGCTACCAGCTGTTCCAGCCTGACCGCCTGTGCCTGCCGTTGTCTGCTGTCTGCTACCTGCCGTTCCAGCCTGACCGCCTGTGCCTGCTGCTGTCTGACCAGTCTACCGGGTGTCTACATTTCCAGCCCTTCTGTGGTTCCTCCACTACTCAAGGTCCGGACCTGTCCTTCACCAGCTTGGCACTTGTGCCCTCTGAACTCTAGAACTCCTGTTCCCACCTCCAGGGATTCTCGAGCCAGAGGCTTACGAGAGGCCGCTTCCTGCATTCTGGGCTCCTATACCAGGTACGTGACAGCCGTGTGTTAGAAATAACCTGATAATATGACAATTTTGTAAAAAAAATAATAATAAAAAAAATCTTCATTTTGCAAAGAATTGTGGGAAAAAATTACAACTTAAAAAAACTCACCATGCTACTTACTTAATACCTTGGAATGTCTACTTTGTAAAAAGGGGTCATTTGGGGGGTATTTGTACTTTCCTGAATTGTTAGTGTCTCAAGAAATGAGATACACCTGATGTACTGAAGAAGGCCTGATCAGATGTGATCAATTTTCAGCGATTGGCACCATAGTTTGTAGACTCTATAACTTTCACAAAGACCAAATAATATACACTAATCTGGGTTATTTTTACCAAAGATATGTAGCAGTATAAATTTTGCCCAAAATGTATGAAGAAAAATTAGTAATTAGCAAAAATGTATGACAGAAACAAAGAAAAAGGCATTTTTTTCACAAAATTTACGTTTTAATTTTATTTATAGCACAAAAAATAAAAAACCCACTAGTGATTAAATACCACTAAAAGAAAGCTCTATTTGTGTGGAAAAAAGGACACTAGTTTCATATGGGTACAGTGTTGCATGACTGAGTAATTGTCATTCAAACTGTGAGAGCGCTGAAAGCCTAAAATTGGTCTGGTCAGGAAGGGGGTGTAAGTGCACTGTATTGAGGTGGTTAAAGCGGTGTAAGTTTCTGTAAAATGCAATGCAATATGGCAACCTGGATGCATTCTGTACACAGATGGTCTACAGAACCCCCCGTAAATGTAATTTTCTGCTTGTGTGTTGGCTTATGGATTTTCACAGAAGTCTGAACTAAGATACGAGTCAGATTTTTGGCATCTCCTGCAACAAAAATGTCATTTTTGGTGAGATACTCCCAAAGGGAAATCATGTCTAAAGGCATGCAGACCCTGCCAATTTCATCATTGGAGCCATGCAGGTGCAGCAGCTGACTGATAATTTTCAAATCACTCTCATACAGATACACAGATTGCACATGCACACAGACAGACACAGTTATTTCTTCAAAATAACAAAAGGTAGAAATCTGCAAAAAAATTGTTAAAATCCTTGCTATGTACATAGATCACCCAGAGGGGAATGGTTTTCACTCAAAAAAAGTTGAGTAATGCCCTGTACTCATGACTGGTTGTCCCCTCGGAATAAACTCTGAAGGTTTACACGATCACACCAAAGTCCAACCATCAAGAACATGGTGACGTACAACACGTACGAGGGGACTAGAAAATGGAAGTTCAATAGCCAGTATTGGAAGGAACACACTGCTAACAAGAGCAAAAAGGGTGCTGCTCACCCCTATGAATCAGAAAAATAAAACGAATTCCCCCACCAACGGGATTTTTAGGCAGCAATAAACAGTAAGCGTAGCATACTATATAAAAAAGATTACTTTATTGTGTGGTAAAAACATGAGCTTCACCCAGGTATTTAAAATAAAAAGATATAAATAGAACCAAGCTTGTACATACAAAAATTGCAATGACAATTGGGCATACACTAAGCAGACCTAACTATAAATATACTGTATAAGATTAGTAACAGCAAAAATAAATTTATAGTTCTAACGCGTTTCAACCACTAGGGTCTTCTTCAGAGAAAGTCTGTTGATAGAGAGACAAGATACAACTTAATAAATCTATCGAATAGGATTAGTATTAAACATATTCTAGATTTGTCAGTGTAATTACCCAGTATGGTATTGCCGAGAGGTTCATACAAATTATAGTGCTTAATGGTGGAGTTTACCCAGGTTCATGCTTAGACATCCTTCACAGGTTACAAAAGATATATGGTCCATACATCTCGCCACAGAGTCCAGCAGTGGGGTGAGGGTCGGAAGCCCTGAGGCGCGGCTCACGAGCGGTCACACGACAAAACCCTATGCCCCACAAAGGTTGTAGGGAATAGGTGCAAGCGTAGGCAGCCCGCCTGTATGGTAAGTCACGCCTGTGATGAAAATCCCAACATAGTCGCAATTAGACATATATATTTATATATTTGTTTTTTATATTCTATATTATATATATATAGACCCACATATGGGGTATGGAGATATCTTATATATGATTTGTGTGCATATAAAGGGAATATCCCCAGATATCTGTATTCACATCCAAAAAAAAAAAAAAAAAAAAAAGGGGGGGGGGGGGGGGAAAGGGGAGGGAAGGGGGGGAAAGGGGAGGGAAGGGGGGGAAAGGGGAGGGAAGGGGGGGAAAAGAAAAACAAAACTCAGAAGGCAAACACGTATTGAAAAGAAGGAACAGAAACAGCAAACGTGGTTGAAATCAAAAGGAAACAAACGTGAGATGACATGTGGTAGGAACAGTGTGTGTGATGACAACCCGATATTGGGTGACTGTAGTGAATGAGTGAGTGAATAATGTGCAGGTGAAGTGAATAATGAGGTGAAAAGTGTGGGTGTTGGTGTGATGAAAATGGAAATGCTAATGTTGAACTGGTGAAAGGTGACAGAAAAGAAAAAGAAAAAAAAAAAAAAAAAAATGCAATCCCGGGGCACTATATAACACAGTACACTTGGCAGCATACATCAGCTCCTGTACACAAACAAGGACTCTCGTACCTTTGAATCCCTGGTTGGTAAGTTTGACTATTTGCTAACCTGGCTGACATGCCCCCATTTTACTTAAATAAACTTCTGAAAAACTAGCTTTTCTAACAGCTAGCTCGCTTTATCATTCTATTTATTCTTAGATGGGGGTGCCCCTATGGACTAGGAGCCATTGACCGTATCTGGCACTCCTCCCGGGATAGTTTCCCAGCTACTGTCTCTCCTTTTCCATTTTGGGAATCTTTTGTTCAGCCCAGCTATCCAGGTAACTGTTATCACTCTCAGTATAAACATGGTTTATCACATCTGAATGGTTTTTATTTTTATTTTTTTTTTTTTTTTTTTTTTTATTTTTCTTTTCTGTCACCTTTCACCAGTTCAACATTAGCATTTCCATTTTCATCACACCAACACCCACACTTTTCACCTCATTATTCACTTCACCTGCACATTATTCACTCACTCATTCACTACAGTCACCCAATATCGGGTTGTCATCACACACACTGTTCCTACCACATGTCATCTCACGTTTGTTTCCTTTTGATTTCAACCACGTTTGCTGTTTCTGTTCCTTCTTTTCAATACGTGTTTGCCTTCTGAGTTTTGTTTTTCTTTTCCCCCCCTTCCCTCCCCTTTCCCCCCCCCCCCCCCCCTTTTTTTTTTTTTTTTTTTTTTTTTTTTTTTGGATGTGAATACAGATATCTGGGGATATTCCCTTTATATGCACACAAATCATATATAAGATATCTCCATACCCCATATGTGGGTCTATATATATATAATATAGAATATAAAAAACAAATATATAAATATATATGTCTAATTGCGACTATGTTGGGATTTTCATCACAGGCGTGACTTACCATACAGGCGGGCTGCCTACGCTTGCACCTATTCCCTACAACCTTTGTGGGGCATAGGGTTTTGTCGTGTGACCGCTCGTGAGCCGCGCCTCAGGGCTTCCGACCCTCACCCCACTGCTGGACTCTGTGGCGAGATGTATGGACCATATATCTTTTGTAACCTGTGAAGGATGTCTAAGCATGAACCTGGGTAAACTCCACCATTAAGCACTATAATTTGTATGAACCTCTCGGCAATACCATACTGGGTAATTACACTGACAAATCTAGAATATGTTTAATACTAATCCTATTCGATAGATTTATTAAGTTGTATCTTGTCTCTCTATCAACAGACTTTCTCTGAAGAAGACCCTAGTGGTTGAAACGCGTTAGAACTATAAATTTATTTTTGCTGTTACTAATCTTATACAGTATATTTATAGTTAGGTCTGCTTAGTGTATGCCCAATTGTCATTGCAATTTTTGTATGTACAAGCTTGGTTCTATTTATATCTTTTTATTTTAAATACCTGGGTGAAGCTCATGTTTTTACCACACAATAAAGTAATCTTTTTTATATAGTATGCTACGCTTACTGTTTATTGCTGCCTAAAAATCCCGTTGGTGGGGGAATTCGTTTTATTTTTCTGATTCATAGGGGTGAGCAGCACCCTTTTTGCTCTTGTTAGCAGTGTGTTCCTTCCAATACTATTTAAACTAGGTGGTTAAACACCCTTTTTCTTCTCTCGTCTTTCTTCCCTTTTCTCCATTTCTTTCTCCTTCTTATTCACTCTTCTTTCATACTCCTTTTTCTTTCCTTGATCTTCCCTCCCCCGCAATTGAACACTCAAGGGTTTAAACATGAGCTTGACTTAGTAGTATTTTGATGCGATTGAGGTGTATATATATATACTCTGTTTATGTACACAATATGTCCACAGTAAATATGAATATGTTTCAAGGTCATGAATGGGACACTTTGATGTTAGGGTATGAAACTGAGTTTGAGAACAACGATCGAGCTGACACAGAGATTACCACTCTCACTTTTAAATTGATGAAATTACTTGAGAAATAAATCAGCACTGTTCTGGCACATAAAATCCTTTGATAGATACAACAAGGAGAAAATTAACCCTTTGGGCCTTCGGGTCCAAATCTTTCCCAATGTAGATCCAATTAGTAGTGAATGCAAAACTGAATGGGAGGCAAACTTGAATGCTTGCTCACAGCAAATGATGGTTATCCTCACCAAAGAGTATACCAGGCAAATTGCACTCCTAGACAAGGAGATTTGTATCCTAGAAAAGGCCTTACAACCGTTTGCCTCTCATGCTCTATTTGTGGAATTCGTTCTCCTTTATGTTCCCTCTTTTTCTCCTCTCTAACTCTTTAGTAAGTGTCTAGGAACACCCCCTGACCATGCCCCTCTCATAAATTGTTGATAATCTCTAATTATTATGATTACAACCAAACAGGGTACCATGGTATAGTGTTCGCAACTGAACACCATATTTTTCTGTGATTCATTGTATAATTATGTTATCACTTCATTTTTGCTGTTTGTATATATTTTCTTAGCTATATATTTACTCTGTCTGTCCTTGAATAAAGACGTGCGTTTGCACGTCGGGACATGCATGCTATATGTGTATATGTAATAATCTGAAAAAGATGTTATTTTATTCTTGTCTTTGGTTAAGCAAATGGCTTCTTTTAGCTAATGGTGTGTTGGGATCGGTCGCCTGTCCCTTTCCCCCCCCCCTTTTTTTTTTTTTTTTTTTCTTTTCCCTCCCCCCCTTCTACCCACACACCTTCACCCCATCCCCGTTCTGGGGGTCAGGGGAGGTATTTGACAGTAGCGACATATCCCCACATTGACCTGACCCGGGTTTATGCTTGTCCCCCACTTTTATGGTCCCTCCGCACACTGCTTCCAATGTCCTTCCGCTTTTATGTGGAGGAGGTGGTGTGTGGGGGGCTGTTTGCCTCTTTTGCGCGACTCCCCGACAAGGGTAGGAGGGACCCCTGTCTGTGCACATGCAGGGCTCTCTCCACAGATGTCTCCCTATATGACTGGTGCGGGCTGGTCCCGCCCAGCCATTGGAGACACGTATTTCCTTGTCGGTGGCGTCCCTGAACACTTCCGGACGTGCCTCACGTTCGTCTGACCCTTCGTACGGACGGACGTGACGCAATCACGTCGTGCATTTGCGTCGGAAGTGACGTCGTTTCGGGGTCGCTTTACGACCTTCCGGGACGCCGGGGCGTTCACACGAGGTCGACCTGTTTAGGCGGCCAAGCAAGAATAGGCGGTTCCAGCCAATGGGTGGGCGGCCATGCCTGTGATGCAATCCCGGGGCACTATATAACACAGTACACTTGGCAGCATACATCAGCTCCTGTACACAAACAAGGACTCTCGTACCTTTGAATCCCTGGTTGGTAAGTTTGACTATTTGCTAACCTGGCTGACATGCCCCCATTTTACTTAAATAAACTTCTGAAAAACTAGCTTTTCTAACAGCTAGCTCGCTTTATCATTCTATTTATTCTTAGATGGGGGTGCCCCTATGGACTAGGAGCCATTGACCGTATCTGGCACTCCTCCCGGGATAGTTTCCCAGCTACTGTCTCTCCTTTTCCATTTTGGGAATCTTTTGTTCAGCCCAGCTATCCAGGTAACTGTTATCACTCTCAGTATAAACATGGTTTATCACATCTGAATGGTTTTTTTTTTTTTTTTTTTTTTCTTTTTCTTTTCTGTCACCTTTCACCAGTTCAACATTAGCATTTCCATTTTCATCACACCAACACCCACACTTTTCACCTCATTATTCACTTCACCTGCACATTATTCACTCACTCATTCACTACAGTCACCCAATATCGGGTTGTCATCACACACACTGTTCCTACCACATGTCATCTCACGTTTGTTTCCTTTTGATTTCAACCACGTTTGCTGTTTCTGTTCCTTCTTTTCAATACGTGTTTGCCTTCTGAGTTTTGTTTTTCTTTTCCCCCCCTTCCCTCCCCTTTCCCCCCCCCTTTTTTTTTTTTTTTTGGATGTGAATACAGATATCTGGGGATATTCCCTTTATATGCACACAAATCATATATAAGATATCTCCATACCCCATATGTGGGTCTATATATATATAATATAGAATATAAAAAACAAATATATAAATATATATGTCTAATTGCGACTATGTTGGGATTTTCATCACAGGCGTGACTTACCATACAGGCGGGCTGCCTACGCTTGCACCTATTCCCTACAACCTTTGTGGGGCATAGGGTTTTGTCGTGTGACCGCTCGTGAGCCGCGCCTCAGGGCTTCCGACCCTCACCCCACTGCTGGACTCTGTGGCGAGATGTATGGACCATATATCTTTTGTAACCTGTGAAGGATGTCTAAGCATGAACCTGGGTAAACTCCACCATTAAGCACTATAATTTGTATGAACCTCTCGGCAATACCATACTGGGTAATTACACTGACAAATCTAGAATATGTTTAATACTAATCCTATTCGATAGATTTATTAAGTTGTATCTTGTCTCTCTATCAACAGACTTTCTCTGAAGAAGACCCTAGTGGTTGAAACGCGTTAGAACTATAAATTTATTTTTGCTGTTACTAATCTTATACAGTATATTTATAGTTAGGTCTGCTTAGTGTATGCCCAATTGTCATTGCAATTTTTGTATGTACAAGCTTGGTTCTATTTATATCTTTTTATTTTAAATACCTGGGTGAAGCTCATGTTTTTACCACACAATAAAGTAATCTTTTTTATATAGTATGCTACGCTTACTGTTTATTGCTGCCTAAAAATCCCGTTGGTGGGGGAATTCGTTTTATTGTTCAATAGCCAGTAGCCAAAAGCTTCCGTCTCGTACTTGCTTCAGAGCATGCGTCGTTTTTGGTCCGTCAGAACAGCATACAGACGAGCGGTTTTCCCGATAGGAATTGGTTCTGTCGGAAATATTTAGAACATGTTCTATTTCTAGGTCCGTTAGAATTTTCGAAGTCCAATGGTGCATACACACGATCAGAATATACGATGAAAAGCTCCCGTCTGACTTTTTCTGTCGGACATTCCGCTCTTGTGTACGCAGCATTACTCTTTAAATGCCTGTTTGGACACTCAGCACTCAGAGTTTGAACTTACAGTATAACAATTCGATTTATACATAACATAAAAGAGCACATAGAATAATAAAGATCCTATGCTAGTGGGCTGCAGCATAACACTTCTTCAGATTAGAAAATAGTCTGTCCCCAGAAGTCTCCTAATAAGACTTAAATAACAGTGGGTATGTAGTATTAGACTTGTGCACAATGGAAAATTTGGTTTAGTTTCGGTTCGTTGTCATTCGTAAAATACATCATTTCGTTCTGTTATATTTGTTATGTTACGTTAATACGTTTTCGGATAATTTGTTATTATTCGTAGAGTGTCGAATTCATTCGTTCGTATTCATTGAAATTTGCTATTTATGTATGTATAGACATTCGTGATAATGATTCGTAGTTCGGAAAGTCGTTTGTTTATTGAATCTTTTAACACACACAATGACAACGTCTCTTCTCCTCGGCTCAAATACAATACAACACCCTTCTAACTCAGTTCTCAGGAATGCACTTTGCCAGTAATCTATCCTCCGACACAAAATTAATTAGCTGATTGGACTATAAGATTTACTTTGAGCTGACCTTTTGTTTCATTAGATCTTGAAAGAATTACCGAATTCATTCAAATTCATTTGAATTCATTCATTATATTTCTTTCGTATTCGTTGTTATTCGTTATTTTTTTTATTCGGACATTCGGATGCATCCGAATGTCCGAAAGATGCAAAATTCGGCCGAATTTCGATTCGTTCCGAAACGATTTGCACAAGCCTATGTAGTATGTTTATTGATTTATGCATTGAAGGACATACAATTAATCGTAGGTTTAATAGGAAAATAAATTGATTTGATGCAGGTTCTACTACTGTATTAAACTGTTTTATTTTTTTTTCTCTACACATAGATAATTATTTCAGGAACAAAATATTCATTGCTGTCATCCTATACACTAAACTTACAAACATCTATGCATACCCCTTTTCACTGAACTTTTAACAAATTTATTCTTGCTGTAAATTAGCATCTCATCCAGCCTGTCTTGATTAATAATTTAATTCTGACATTAATCATCATTACTCTCAACCACAGATGGCAAAAATAGTAACTTGTGCATTTATCACATGACTGTTTTCCAAGTATGCATAACTGTATAAAAAAAAAGTAAAAAAAAAAGTCTATTATTGTTAAGCAGTGAGTAGAATCAAACTACTAATTTCTTAGAACATGTTTAATGTGCCATTTAAGTAATGGTAATTACCAGCAGCTGTGCATTGAAAGCAATGGTTATATACTTAACTAGGCCGTAATGTGTTTAATGGTGCAGTGGCAGGTTGAATAGTCTGCATTTACAAAGTGTGAGCAAGTAAGGGGGCAAATGATATGCGGCAGATGAAAGATGTGCATAAGCAATAGGTTTTAACTATGTTGTAAAGTTTTATAGATATGTAAGAATATTATTTTAAAGAAATCAAAGCGTTCAACAAGAAAGTTTGACGTTATAATGAGATCATCCACTTTATGGCAGTAAATTAATGGTTTTATGGAGTCACACTTATATACTTTTAAGATCATAAAAAGGTGCCTGCATTCATGAATCAAATTCATTAACCAATATTGATAATAGGTAGGGTACTCAATGGATTGGCCAGTCTGCAAGTGGTCAGCTGTTCTATGGCTGAAAGACTACATTCAGACAATAATTGATAGCTGCTTTACTGTACTGACATGGTTCTGGAAATCACAGAGAAGCTGTCATTAAGTTTAACATTGGAAAATGTTCAGAATTGGCACTTAAAATTGTTATAATCACTTGCAGAAAATTAAGGCTGTAAAGTTACTGGTATAGTCTGGATGCTGGCAGGTGCATATTTTAGATATTTATATTTCCTAAAAAAGAGATCTGGCTCTGAATTTTAACAACAGCCATTTAGTGTGTGTCTGTGTGTATTTAGAGGTAAGTAGATATGGCAGGAATTGTAGATAGATAGATAGATAGAGGGGCATAATTAGGATTTTGAAAATAACCTTTGGCACTGTAAGGAAAGTAATAATGTGGAGCAAATGATGGGTGTGGCAGTTTGTGTTAACAGTGGGAGGGGCTAAAAAAGTTATGGTTAAATGAAACCTGAGCCTTGGTGGAAAAAGAAGGGAGAAGGAGGGAATAGCAAATAAAAATCTTGTACGGCTGCACACTGATACAACACCTTTATTTGTGAATTAAAATCCAAAACAGTCAGTCCATGCTATGCAGAGGTAGAGGCAATAGCTTACGCGTTTCACACCGGAGAAGGAGGGAGATAAAGAAAAGGTGAGAGAAAGAAAGGGAGAAGGCGGGACGTAGAGATTGAAAAGACATGGGAAGAGGAGAGAGAGGAGAGAGAGAGAATAAAGAAAGGGGGTATGGAGAGGGTGAGGGAGGAGTGGACAGAAGAGGCTGTAGGGAGAGGAGGGGGAAATAGAGAAGGGGAGAGAGATGGAGAGAGGGAGAGGGGAAAGGATCAGCAGAGAGAAGAGAGAGAGAGAGGAAGGGTGTTCACAGTTCAAAATGTGTTAACTCAGATGGTATTTTTACAAAATTTACAGATCACTCATCAATTATGCCACCATATAGGATCTAAGCTCAATCACCAAGCTTGGTCTACCCCAAGGTGAGGCAGTGCATAAACAGCAAGAAGCCAAAATCTGAGCTGCAGACTGCAATTGTAAATATGGTGCCAGTTCCCACACAACACCCTCCAGGGTCCTCAGGCACAGCAGCAGTGCACAAGCAACCAGCATCAGACTCCGCTGCTGGCTGTAATTTAAAATTTTCTCATAACCCATTCTACAGGTCCAGTGTGCATGTTCTCACTGCACACTCAGGGGTTAGAGTGTAGGCAGAAACACTCAACTACTTGAGTGTTGAACTGGCTTCTGTCCCAGCTTACCACCTGTAAAGTGGAGGAGGCGCTTCAGAGCACTCCCCTCAGCTCTGTACTTCAAAGCTGACAGCCAGAACATGTATAGATATTTAAAAAAATGCAGATGGTAGCAGGGCTAAGACCTTGGGAACCACGCTTACCACCAAAACATGTACACTGGATGTGTTTTGCCGATAGATAGATAGATAGATAGATAGATAGATAGATAGATAGATAGCATTTAAAATGTCTTTATTTTTTGAAAGAACAGTTTTTTTTAATCAAAAATACGTTGCAAACAGCTTTGTTTTTGAAATAACCGATACATAATTTATTATTCACATATGACTGCAAAGCCCCATGTTCAGCAGTGATTACTCCAGTGTTTTAATGGCAATCCCTCTTAGATCTTTTTATTAAACTGCTCTTAGAGTTTATTTAACTATGTTTACATGATAATTATTTGATAATCTAAGAAATTTTTGCAACAGCTGAAACTAGATATTCAGTTAAAAAGCAAATAAATAATCTTTTTTTTTTTTAGGTTGCAAGCTACTAGCTTTCCAAAAGTTCACTTTGTAGTTCAAAAATGGCCAAAACAAACAGCTTTTTTTAAAGAAACACATCAGTCTGTTTTTGTTCGGGGTAGAAATGTTTTTTTCATATTTCAAAATTGCAAAGAAAACTGCAAACAAAGGAAGTTTCCAGGGCCTTGGCAGGCTGCTCCCTTAAGAGGTAAGGAAACCTTCAGACAAAGCTGTGCACTTACCTAAGAGGAGCCGATCAGTTTTCCAGTTCCATACAATTCTAGGGGCCACATTGTACCAATGCAGACATCAGGTTAAGAATGAGCTGGTTGGCACAATTACTACAGTAGACTTTAAATTAATTAGGCCCTTGCAGCAAGGGCTTTACCAAAGGATCAGAGAAAAATGCCCCTCAAGCTAGTTACACCTCTTGAAATCAACAGGCCTTTATACTAATGCGTATGTGCATTTTTTGGAGCATCCTTGTAGTGAGATCATAATCTTTTTTTGACTGTATAACTCTTTTTCAATCCACGTTACTCTTAATTGACATTGATTTCTACCCATGTATTATTACTTAATTATGATTGATGATGTCCACATTTAAACCATACAGTAGTTGAGTTACACATATATTTCCCACCATCTGGACTACTCTAGCCAAACTTGAAATATTTAATATATGAACCATTCTAGCTACAAAAGTATTTAAATTCTGCTCAGCCACCCTTATGATCTACACAAGGCTGTTCCACCTTGTAGCTTGCCAACACATTTTAGATATCATTAATGATCACAAATTTTGAAAGTTATTTGTCTAAGAGAAATAAGACTTAGCATTTTAATTTTTGTTTATATCCACCTATTGCAATATTACCGTGCTGACAAAGCTTTTAATCTGTGTGTCCTAGTTAATAGTTTTGTTTTCAATGTACTTGTGCACAATTTTTTATGTTTATGATTATGAAGCAATGCTTAATATATATCCTGCGTTTATTGATTATTTATGTAAGCTTATTTTCAATTATTATCTTAAGGGGGAGCAGGAGTGTTTTATTAGTGATTCAAATAAATATGATTTACTAGGATAATATGTACTGAACTTGCTAAGCTGAAAGGTAATCAAACATAGAAATAGATTTTGGCAGGAGTATACACAAAGTGGATTGTTTTTTTGCATGTGTAAAAGCTGAATGGTGCCTAAAATAAAGGTCAAAGCTATGATAGTGAGAGAGGTTCATTTACTACTTCATTGTGCAAAGAATGCTGGGTTACGTGGGTTTTTACCACAAGTCTAGAAACATTTTTCAACACTTCTGCTTGTTCCAAGCAAATATAAAATTGTTATAAGCATTAGCATACTTTGTTGGGCTTTAATCTAGCGGTCTTGTCAACTCCTCTTCAGATAAAATAATACTTTCCTATGCGGTCATCTGTTCAAAATATACAATGGTCTCAATGCATTTTTCTTTGAGCAGTTTTATTTAACCTTAAATTAACAATTTCTTTAAGCTCCTTTTCTATTATTTAGTGTCAGTAATAATGATTAACATCCAGGCAGAGTTCAATTACCTGGACATTCAAAGAACCTGGCGGTAAGTTCACAAACCCTGAACACCTTTTCTTGCTGGCTCTATTCAAAGCTAATTTATGTTTTTTTTTGTTTTTTTTTAAGAGCATGGGTAGTTTGGCTCTACCATGAGGGACATGAACCACACCAATATATATATCTATATATATATATATATATATATATATATATATATATATATATATATATATATATATATATATATATATTTTTTTTTTATTCTGTTCAACATATATGTCATTAAGGCCCCTTTCACACCAGTGTCCATTTTTCAGGTGGACCTGATTTTGCCACCCATTGTCCTCTATGAGGTGGTGGATATCAGTGGATGGACATGTGTTGACATCCACCTGGCATCCGATATGATAAAACCCACTGAAACAAGACAGATGGCGATACATTCACCATCCGTCCAAAGGGTCGGATCAGATGACAATCAGATATAAACAGACGTGCGGTCCCTTTTAATTTGGCCGCCCCATAGAGGAGAGCAAGCTTTGTCCTTGTCTGCTGGACCTTTCATCTTCCTGCTCAGTGGGGATCAGTGGAAACATCCCCCGTTGAACAGGGGGATTCTGCTCAGATGCATCTGCCCCATGTGAAAGGGGTCTCAGAGGTAGTAGCGGTGTTGTCTTTGGGAAGTGCTGCCAGCATTGCTGCAGAGGTTGAAGGGGTTTGGGGGTCAGCCTGTCAGAGCTCAGACCATATGCCACACACTGCATCAAACTGGTATACATGGCTGTTCTCCCAGAAGGAAGC
Source organism: Lithobates pipiens (assembly GCF_037356315.1). Classification (NCBI taxonomy): domain Eukaryota; kingdom Metazoa; phylum Chordata; class Amphibia; order Anura; family Ranidae; genus Lithobates; species Lithobates pipiens. The sequence goes on along the minus strand of NW_027507790.1, from coordinate 30,168,628 downwards.
ATCTTCTAAAGATGATGCACAAGAAAGCCTGCAAACAGTTTGCTGAAGACAAACAGACTAAGGACATGAATTACTGGAACCATGCCCTGTGGTCTAATAAGACCAAGATAAACTTATTTGGTTCAGATGCTGTCAAGCGTTTGTGGCGACAACCAGGTGAAGAGTGCAAAGACAAATGTGTCTTGTCTACAGTCAAGCATGGTGGTGGGAGTATCATTGTCTGGGGCTGCTTGAGTGCTGCCAATACTGGGGAGCTACAGTCCATTGAGGAAACCATGAATGCCAAAATGTACTGTGACATACTGAAGCCTTACATACTGTCATTTCTTCAGTGTTGTCACATGAAAAGATATAATAAAATATTTACAAAACTGTGAGGGATGTACTCACTTTTATGAGATACTGTAGAAAATTATCGGTTATAGTGTTAGTGTTAGTAGTCTTATTTTTCTTGTACCTCTCATGTCCTCTCATTTTCCTTTATTACTTTTTTTGGTTTTTGTTTTCTTGATTTAAACTTACATTTGAGATTATTGTAGTTGTATTAGTACACTTTCAACAGAACTGTTTGCTTTACAAAGTTTATCTTTGCAATTGATACATGCACATTTGACACATTTCATTAATTCATGTTTTTATTGGTAAAATTATTTCTCTGTGGCACAGTAACAGGTTAATGTGGTTCCAATTTCTTGGGAGTTGCTACGATTAAGACCTAAGTATGTAAAGATGAGGTCCTTATCTTCTGAACATTGAGGACAAGGTTTGATAGCATGTGTTTCACAATGCCCTACACCCTGTTGCACTAGAAGTGACACATCAAAACAACATCACTTCTGGTGCCATATTGCTACAATGATGCAGGAGTACAGCCATTTAAAGAGTCTGGGGGCACTGTGAAGATTAGGACTGAGGAAGAGGATTAATACCCTGAAATATTCTTTTACATGCCCCTGTTAAAATGGCAGGTTTCTGTGCTGTAATATAATGAGACAAAGATAAATTATTTAAAAAAAATGTCCACCTTTAATGTGACCTATAAACTGTACAACTCAATTGAAAAACAAACTGAAATCTTTTAGTGTGTTAGGATTGAACTTCTTTTGGATAGTTAGCCCCACTTTTCTGTATCTTGTAATTTTTCTTATAAAGCTATTAAGGTGTGCAGAAACCTAAAAATGTTTTAAAAATGGTTGCCTTTCTATTTGTTTCTTTGGAGAAGGATTATGCAAAGGCTTTATAGGTAGTTTGCATTGTTTACTTGCAATTACTGTTTTTCCACTTCCTGGTTAGGTGAGGCACAAGTGATGTAACCCTGACCAAACAGATGCATCTTGGAATGTTCCTGTGACATGTTCCAGTATACAGACCCAGCATTCCAGGCCAAGTTCCAGAAAATAAAGGGAAATGGATTCATGAAAAATATGGTATACGAAAAGTAAAAAAAAATGCAATTATCTAGAAGTATCTGTTTGTAGATTGCCTTTATTAAACGTTTCTAAAGATTCCTTTGTTGTATTTATTAAGGATTCAATTCAAAAGGCGTAAAAAGGAAAATTTATATCAAATACTTACTGTAATTTTCCTTTCCTGATGGACTCCATGGCAGCCTACGTATGGGTTAATCCCCGCCTCTCATACCTCATAGGACCCCACTCCCATAAATCTTTGCTTCTGAACAGAGACTGTGTTCCGTAACTTAGCCTACTCCAGCAAATGGGAGGGAACTCCTGCTGCCATGGAGTCCATCAGGAAAGGAAAATTACGGTAAGTATTTGATATAAATTTTCCTTTTTCCTGACAGACTCCATGGCAGCCTACGTATGGGAAATAACTAGCCATACACACCCGGGTGGGAAATTGCTGGTTAACAGAAAAAGGTTTAATTGGCACCGTCAACAGATAAGACATGCAAACCAAAATTAACCGACGATAAAGAAGCCGGCTCAACACAATAATGTGTCATAAAGGTATTAATTGATGACCATGAGGCCGCTTTACAGATTACTTCTGGAGAAACATGACGAGCAGCCGCCCATGATGTTGAAACGCTCCTGGTAGAATGAGCCGTCACCGCCTCTGGAGGAGCCAAACCCTTAGCTTTATAAGCCCCTTGAATAGCCTGAACAATCCAAGCTGCGATGGTTCTTGAAGAAGCACGCGATCCCTTATTCTTTCCATGGAAGTAAACAAAGAGATGGTCAGAAGTCTGAAAAGGAGCTGTGCATTCTAAGTACTGTTTTAGAACTTCTCCAACATCTAAAGGATGAATGTTAGAATCTCCGGAAGTCCGAAAAGTAGGAAGAACAATCTCCTGGTTCTCATGAAATACAGATGTGACCTTAGGATTTGACCCTAACATGGGAACCAAGACCACACGATCCGGGAAAAACGTCAGAAAAGGTTCTTTGCAACCCAGAGAGCTGATTTCAGAGACCCTCTTGGCCGATGTTATAGCCACCAGAAAGGCGGCTTTGAGAGAAAGAGCCTTGATAGATGATTGAACCATATGCTCAGGTCTTTCCTCTGAAAAGGAATCCCGGACAAAAGGAAGATCCTATTTGGAGAATCTTGTTTTTTTTTCTGGGGTCTGAGTCTTATTGCTCCCCTGAAAAACTGTCTGACAAGACGGTGTTTGGCCCAGGAAACGCCAGTAAATGCTGAAATTGCCGAAATTTGAACTCGTAAGGAACTCACTGATAGTGACAGGTCTAGTCCCGTCTGTAGGAAACCCAAAATGTCTTGAATCCTCGGATTACTACAGGAACTGCCAACGGAAGAAGTATAGTCAGCAAACTTCGCCCAAATTCTTTGATAGACTTTATTAGTACCTGGCCTTCTAGCATTCAGTAGAGTAGCGATGGCAGTACTTGGACACCCTAATGCTTCCAACCTTCCCCTTTCAAGAAGCAAACCATCAGATGAAGATGGGCCGGGCATGGGTGAAGAGATGTTCCCTGTAGCAGGAGATCTGCCCTGGAAGGGAGAGGAACTGGATCCCGAAAACTCAGCTGCATTAGGAGCGGAAACCACGGCCTGTTGGGCCAAAATGGAGCAACCGTCACCACCATAACTTTCTCCCACCTGAGTCTTGAAAGGAATCGCAGGATGACCGGGACTGGGGGAAAGGCATAAGCCGTGCGAAACCTCCACTGATCCGTCAGTGCATCCATACCGAAGGCCTGAGGACAACGACACCTCGTATAATATTTCTCCGGATTGAAATTGCACGGGGAGGCAAACAGGTCCACTTCTGGCAGGATCCCCAGAGACAGAATCCATGTGAATATCTCGGGATGGAAAGACCACTCGTTGTCCAGGGAGAACCTTAATAGGAAGTCCGCCTGGACATTCTGAATTCCGGGGAGATAAACCGCCGTCACTTCCCTCGGCAGAGAGAGACTGCGGGTGCCTCCTTGTCTCTTGATACAAGACACTGCTGTCGTGTTGTCCATCCTTAGGAGAACCGAGGTCCCTGAAATCAGGTGAGAAAAGGCTTGAAGAGCACGGAGAGCAGCACGAAGCTCTAGAACATTGGATACTACCTCTTGGGCTGGAAATTCCCACACGCCCTGGGCTATTTCTGACAGACACAGGGCGCCCCAGCCCATGTTGCTGGCGTCCGTCGTTACTGTGATCCAAGAGACGGGAGCTATGGAATGGCAATTGAGGAGGTTCTTTCGTTGGAGCCACCAGAAGAGACTCCCCCACATGGAGGGGGTTATCCTGCCCAGATGGTCTTGAGACCCCTGGTCCCATTGTAGAAGAAAACCCTTCTGAAAGGGACACATCCTCCATTGTGCCCACTTTATCATGGGGCTGTGGATACCATAGTGCCAATTATCTTGAGGCACTGTGAGGCCCTGAGAAGAAGAGAATGCAATGCAGGCCGAATCCTGTCTCGGATCCCCGGAATTTTCTCCACCGGAAGGGAGATGGTACATTCGACCGTGCTGAACTGGGCTCCGAGAAAAATCAAAGACTGAGTTGGGTCCAGATGACTTTTTTCCCCGGTTCAACAGTCAACCGAATTCCGTGAGTGTCGAGATGACTTGAGTTCGATGTAACAGTAGCTGTTCTCTGTCTTGGGAAAGCAATAGTAGATCGTCTAGGTAATGGTGTAATCGAATACCTTTGATCATGATTAGTGCTACCACAGCCAGTAAGAGCTTCGAAAACACTTGAGGCGATGTTGTAAGCCCGAACGGGAGACATACAAATTGAAGATGTAATTCGCCCACTGCAAACCGAAGGTACCTCTGAAACTCTTTTGCGATCAGAACATGGAAATAAGCATCCTTCAAGTCTATGGAAATCAACCAGTCACCTGGTTGTATTGACTGACGTATTGTTAGTAATGTCTCCATCTTGAATTTTTCCTTCTTGATGAAGGAATTCAGATGCGTTAGGTCGATAACTGGTCTCCAGGAGCCATTCTTTTGAGGACCATAAAGAGGGGGGAGTAGACCCCTTGAAATCTCTCTCTGGTTGGGACCGGAATGGCAGCGCCTTGAGCCAACAGGGAATCTGTGTAAGACAGGAGTACCTTTTTTTTTTTCTTCCACAAGTGGTAGGATTGTACCTTGATGTAGTTGACTTAGAGGATTTTTGGCTTGAAGACTGAGCCCTTCTCCAATTCTTCCTAAATTCCCGACCAGGCCTGTAACGGCGAGCATCTCTAGCACGCTCTTGTTCTTGTCTGGGCTGAACTTTCCTCTGACCCAAGAGGCGACGATCCTGGGGTAAGAACCCTGATTTACCCCCAGTAGCACTGGAAATGGCAGAATCAAGTTTGTTCCCGAAGAGGGAGGGTCCCTCACAGGGAATCTTACACCATGCCTGTTTCGGGGGAGGATCTGCAACCCACGGACGAAGCCACAGAGCGCGCTTCGCAGTAACTGAGGAGAGCATGACACGTGCCACTAGGCGGATAATATCAAGGGATGCTTCCCCCAAAAGACTGATGCTAACTTCAGTTCATGTACTGGTGAATTCCGGATAAGTTCTTCCGAAACGCTTCCCAAAGCCGCACCAACATCATCCGTCCAAGACTCCATGGCTTTAGATAACGCTGCAAGAGCCAGAGCTGGCTTACAAGCCATGCCTGCGGTGATATAAATGCGCTTCAGGTCGGTGTCAATCTTCCTCTCTAAACCATCCTTGAACTAAACGGAATCTTCAAGAGGGAGTGTAACATGTCTGACTAGACGCATTAGAGCCGCATCAATAAGAGGGGCTGAATGCAGATATTTAAATTCCTCGCTTTTAAACGGGTACATTTTGGCAATCTTGGAAATTAAGGAGTTCTTCCTCTCCACTTTTCCCCATTCGTCTGAAATAATCTCACCGAGCTCACCCAAGAAGGGGAAATTCGGGCGGTCCTTCTTAAGGTGTTTAAAGTACTTCCTCTGTTTAGAGGGTGCTTCAACTGGCTCTTCCCATTTTAGAGCGTCCTTGACTGCTCTGACTAACTGCGGGGCAAGAGAAAAATCAAAACCTGCAGTTGAATCATCAATCTCACTGTCTGAAGATTCACTTGGAGAGACACTGTGTCTGGAGGGACCCGGAATTACGGGGTCTGCATCTACATCGACAGGAGCTGTAACGGAAGGAGGGTTAAACATCCGATCAGACTCTGCTTTGTTCAGAGATTCTTGAACCACCTTCCTGACCAATGCATCCACTTGCTGGTCTCCGGCTCCCCTTTCCTTCATAGCTCTGGAATAACAAGACTCACAGAGAGATTTACCCTCTGGAACGTGAGATTTACAACCCCAGCAGGCTTTCTCTAAGCGGCTGGAAAGGTGGGTTGAATGACGACCAGATCCAGATCTTGATCTATGGTGTCTGGAGGGTGATCTAGAGCGTCTAGAACTTGACGTAGACTGACGATGATGTAACCTAAACTGGTCAGTATCTTTGCGTGCCGATAAATGATGTTCAGACCTAGAAGGGCTAAATAGAAAGAAAAAACTACAGCAAGAAAACCAAAAGTAATTACCGAAAACAACCCAGCAGAAGGAAATAATATTCCTACCTGCAGCGTAAGGGTTGGCCACTGGGGGGCGATGATACGTCCATAATGAGAAAGTCTGTATGCTGGAGAGATTCGAAAACACCACAAGCACCTGACAGGAATCAAATAGTAGAGCTGGCGAACAGAACATACCTCCAAGCAAGTCACACAGCACACCGGGAAGCTGCCTTTCTCTCGCAGAGCGATCCCAACCATAGCTGTATCTGACAGCTATTTAAAAGTTGGCGCCGATGGTGACGTCACCATGCCCCCCTGGCGTCGGTCAGCGGAGTTCGTGCGCATGCACGATCACCGCCGTCTTCCGAAAACTGCGCACGTTCGGACCAGGCCTCAATCCGAACGAGGCACGCGCCTGCGCAGAACGAACTGAAGAGGCGGCGGATTGGAACGCAAATGCGCTCCAGCCGCCATACATACCAGGAAATGGAAAGAACGAGATGACAAACAACACACATAAACAGGCTGCCATAATGATAATGATTAAAATCAATACGATACCGCCACGGCACGATCCCGATCCATCCTGACTGGGGGTACTCCACCCACTGCACGAACGGGACATCAAAATAGAGGCCTCCTGCTAATAGCAAAGGATGTATGGCCAAATTGCCGCTTGCCTGCCAATGGCAGGTTAGTAAGCTCTTCATGGCATCGCATATATCGTCCGTTTCCACCCGGCTAATAGCTGGGACTGCTGGAATCCACAATCACCCTCAGGATCTTCGTCAAACAGGACTGGACCGGAACTCTTCGTAAGGTAAGCAAACACCTTGGTCCTAGGAGGAGGACAAAAAAGAAACACAGTCTCTGTTCAGAAGCAAAGATTTATGGGAGTGGGGTCCTATGAGGTATGAGAGGCGGGGATTAACCCATACGTAGGCTGCCATGGAGTCTGTCAGGAAAGTGTTTTTTTTTACCCCAACACTTCATATTCCTGATATGCTGTACCATGTACTTGTATGAGAAAGTATCCTGTTCTCTTTGTATTGCTTCCTTTGTGTGAAATCCCTTGCATTCCTAATAAAAACTGACCATACTAAGCAGGAGAGCACAAAATTCTCATTTCTCTAGCTGTGCTGGGAACTCAGTGTTCTCTCCTCTAATGATCAGATTTGTCTTGACATGCCCCTCCCTGCACAGCCTGTAACTGAGAAGCTTAGTTTGCTGCTGCTTCTCCTCCCCCCAGCTCTTATGAAGCTGAGAACAGGAGGGTATGTGATCAATTAAAAAAACATTATAAATACATTTTTTTTCCCTTTTTTATAACTATGCAAAAATGTTTTGCCTTTCATTTCTATTTTATAGTGAATAGGTTGTTTTATAATGTGATCGTTTACAATGACTTTAAGTGTTAGACCCCTTTCACACTTGGACGCTTTTCAGGCGCTACAGCGCTAAAAATAGCACCGGCAAAGCGCCCTGAAACAGCCGCTGCTGTGTCTCCAATGTGAAAGCCCCAAGGACTTTCACACTGGAGCGGTGCGCTAGCAGAACGGTAAAAAAAAGTCCTGCTAGCAGCATCTTTGTGGCAGTGAAGGAGCGGTGTATACACTGGAATCAATGGGGCAGTACGGCTATACCACTGACAAAGCTCTGTTGCAGCAGTGCTTTATGGTGGTTTTAACCCTTTCTTGGCTGTTAGCAGTGGGGTAAAACCACACCCTTAGCGGCCAAATGCTGCTGCTAAAACAACGGTAAATCAGCGCGAAATATAGCGCCACTTTACCGCCGACGCACCCCATGGTTTGGTGTGAAAGGACTCTTAGAGGGTGCTTAAGTGTTGAAAATAGTTTTAACCTTTGTGAAATTTTTATGCTATTTTTAGTTCTTCTTGGCAATAGAATTTTATGCTGAAAACTAACAGCACTGATATCACGGTGCCAGAAAACAACATACCTGCCCTAGAATGTATGGGTACATACACCATACCAAATTTCTAATCTAAGGGGAATAGTAACAATCAATTTTCTCAAGGGAAAAAATAATGTTCATCATTGAACTGCAGCTCACTTGCAAATTCTGGTTACACAATCACATATGTAGAGTCACAAAGCGTACATCATCAATCTGATAGTCATCTCATACCTATGTGTAATCATAGGCTATATATCATATCATTGCTGCCAAATAAAGTGTCCTGGGTGTGCATATAAAGAAATATGTCATTTTATACAATATTTATATAATACTTTCTTTGTATGCATATATAATTTTTTCTACAGTAGTTTACATTTATTATGTAGTCATGTAAATGTAGCTCAAATAATCAGTAATGATTATTTCAGTCCCATTAGTGAATGAGTTTTTTCAGGGTTTATCATTTGGTATTCTATTCTATCCATCTGCATGTATGCATGTTTACTGATTAAAGACTGATTGCTGGTTTCTCAATTATCTTATGTCTTCATGTATTGCTGTTTTTAGTGGTACAAACACAAGGCAATAGATAGAGAAACAGAACAGACAGACAACTGCACACAACATTACTGTTAAATTTTTCAAGGAAAATACCGTTCTATTACTGTAAAACCTTGGATTGAGAATAACTTGGTTTGAGGGTGTTTTGCAAGACAAGCAACATTTTTTTTAGACATTTTGACTTGATAAACAGGCAATGTCTTGATATACAAGTGATGTCTTGATATACAAGTAGTGTCATGTCACAACTGAGTATAAATAGAAGAGATGTGCCTCTTAAGGCCCATACACACGATCAGACTTTTTGACAACAAACATGCAAATTAGCTGTTTTGGAGCAACTTCCTACCGTGTGTACGCTCCATCGGACAAACTTTTTTGGTTTTCATCGGACTTTTGTTGGCTGTGCGAACGGACAAACTTTCTGGCAACAAAAGTCAGATGGAGCAAAGTCTGATCATGTGTACAGAAAACCATAGGACTTTTGTACAAATTACAAACAGGCATGCTCAGAACCAATGCAAAAGATCAGACAACAATACAGAAGTTGACCAAAGGTGGCGGTAAAGAGCAGAAAAACCACGTGATTTGGTGAAAGTTGGCAGAAAAAGTCCTGCTGTGTGTATGCAATACAAGTTCAGGGCCGACACCCTTTGTACAAAAATCCAAGGGAAAGTTTGTACAAAGTCCTATCGTGTGTATGAGGCTTAAGTGTAGCAATATGGTTGCATTTAATGAAAGTACAACAATTAGAAATTCACATAGTTGATGATTAAAACAGGCACATCTAAAGCCTCATACACACGATAGGACTTTGTACAAACTTTCCCTTGGATTTTTGTACAAAGGGCGTCGGCCCTGAACTTGTATTGCATACACACAGCAGGACTTTTTCAGCCAACTTTCACCAAATCATGTGGTTTTTCTGCTCTTTACCGCCACCTTTGGTCAACTTCTGTATTGTTGTCTGATCTTTTGCATTGGTTCTGAGCATGCCTGTTTGTATTTTGTACAAAAGTCCTATGGTTTTCTGTACACACGATCAGACTTTGCTCCATCGTACTTTTGTTGCCAGAAAGTTTGTCCGTTCGCACAGCCAACAAAAGTCCGATAAAAAACAAAAAAGTTTGTCCGATGGAGCGTACACATGGTCGGATGTTGCTCCAAAACAGCTAATTTGCATGTTTGTTGTCAAAAAGTCTGATCGTTTGTATGGGCCTTAAGTATGCAGGCATCCGGTGTAAAGGCCCATACACACGATCAGACTTTTTGACAACAAACATGCAAATTAGCTGTCTTGGAGCAACATCCGACCGTGTGTACGCTCCATCGGACAAACTTTTTGGGTTTTCATCGGACTTTTGTTGGCTGTGCGAACGGACAAACTTTCTGGCAACAAAAGTCCGATGGAGCAAAGTCTGATCGTGTGTACAGAAAACCATAGGACTTTTGTACAAAGTACAAACACGCATGCTCAGAACCAATGCAAAAGATCAGACAACAATACAGAAGTTGACCAAAGGTGGCGGTAAAGAGCAGAAAAAACACATAATTTGGTGAAAGTTGGCTGAAAAAGTCCTGCTGTGTGTATGCAATACAAGTTCAGGGCCGACGCCCTTTGTACAAAAATCCAAGGGAAAGTTTGTACAAAGTCCTATAGTGTGTATGAGGCTTTAAGCTGTCCAATAGACTGTCCTCTGAAATGCCATTGACGTTGTCCCTTCCACACTGCACTCCACAAGAGCTTCAAGCCTCCCTTTCAGATCACTCTACTGTAGGGTAGTCTTCCCGGTCACGATTGCAGACTGACAGTGGAGAAACCTGGCAGTGCAGAGGATGGTCCATGTGGACAGCTTTATCCCGGATGCCTGCATACATAGATGTGTCTGTTTTAATCACCAACCATGGGAGTTGCTAAATGTTGTACATTCATTAAATGTATCCATACTGCCATGCATAGAGATGCCTTTCTTCTCTTTTATACTCTGTAGCTTCTGCTGGATTTAATTCCCTTGTGGAGGCTGACATTTGTGGATGGACATTTTATGGTTACACAACCTATTACATTGCTATAATTTTTTTATATGGATTATAAACTAAAGGATTTATGAATAAATGGTTGTGGAACTAATTATCTGAGTTTCCATTATTTCGTATGGGGAAATTTGATTTGATATACGAGTGCTTTGGATTACAAGCATGTTTCTGGAATGAATTATGCTTGCAATCCAATGTCTTACTGTATATTTTCATATTTAAAAAAAAAAATCATACATTGCTCTGATTTTGTTGACCTGCATTATAGGTAAAGTACCTAAAGACAGAGAGGTAGTTTAGCTTGAGAATGGTTAACATAAAATATCTTTAAAGAAGGGTTATCCATGACATCCAAGCTGATTACTTCTATTACCTTATTTTACTAGTAGAACAATGCTTACGATGTATGTTTGCAGTTAATTAGTGAGTGCAGCAAAGTTCATCAATAATAGATCTTGTGGCGGCTTCTGATTGCTTGCTCACAGCGGGTGGGAAAGGGCTTGTAAATCAGTCTGATTGATTGCAGGCCACTCTACTTTTTCCAGCAGTAATTTAAAGCAATTAAAACGCCTCCCTCAGAAATTAACAAGGTAAATAATGCACTAGTATAGCAACATACAGCATAACGTTTCTGTTGGCAAACAGAGGCAACCATGGGTGAGCAGACAGTAGACAATGATTTCCAAACCACTGATTTTTCCACTAATTGTTGATGAGTGAAAGCAAATAGACTGTTCTGTGCTGTTTAGTACGCATGCAGTTCTACTCAATATGTTTTTTTAACACCTCTTACAGTGCTTCTGTTTCTCAAATCAAAATAAAACAAATGAAATTAGTAGGTGTCTATGTGTTCATAACACTTGTACATGAATACTTTTTTTTTAACATTTTGATTGTGAGTAAGATAATTATATATTCCATAATATATTTATATTTCATAATATAATAACATGCATGAAGGGTTATACAACTTATTAAATTATAATATGCTATACAGTTATAACTAACGCACAAGCCATTTTGCAATTCGGTGTTGGAAAAAAATGACAATTCTCCTTTAATTTGCAGCTAGCAATTTTTTTACAATTTTATAATTGTATTAATTTTATAACACATTCAAATATCATTTCCATGTAGACATGGAATCCATAGCATTAATTGTGGCATTCTGTGTACTTTTTTAAACCTTTAAGAAATCCAGTAAACCCTCTTTGTATAATAATAATAATAATAATACCACATTATATTATCAAAAATAAAATCCTGCCTTTTAAAAAAATTGTTGTTGTCTTCATGTATATATATACAGTATTTATGCAAGGTGTAAAATCCTAGCTGTAATATATGCAGATTTTTGAATCTTAGTCAAATTGAAAGATAACTAAACCCAATAACAGAAAATGTAATACATTGCAGCTTACCAGTCCTTAGATGTGATAGCTGCATTTGTTTTCATTTTTGAGGCTATTAACATTTCCAGCAAGTACAGAACATATCCGTTGATCCTATGATCTAAACTTATTGCAAAAACAATGTTATTTTTTTTTTTTCTTTTATAAATGACTTTTCTCTTCATCCTTCATGTAATGGAGATGACATCCAGCCAAAGTGCCAACCATTTCTCCCTCACAGAGACTTTGAAAGAGTGAGCACAGCAGCCCAGGGACAGAAACTGTGTTATTACTAACTAAAATAAAGGAAAACATGCTTGAATAAAATTAATACAGCCACCACATCTAAGGACCGGTCAACTGCAATATAGTAGACTTTTGTTTCTATTGTTTGTACATTATATGCTAGAACTCTGTGCCTGTGTAAATAATTATGAATAGCATTAGGTACAATTCGAAACCATAGCATATATGTAAATATCAGTAAGCAGTCTGGCCTAATGTTTTGTAGTCTAAAACCAGTCAATTGCAAGCTTTGTAGACTGAAATTAGAGCAAAAACAAAGTAGTTCTGACATATTGTAACACATAATTTTTTCCTAAATAGACTTGTTAACATTTTGTCTATATTTTTTTATATTTTTTAATATTTTTATATATTTTTTGATAATTTTTTTTTTTGTAAATATTGAAATGATCTAAATTGAAAATCTGTGGCAGCATTTTATTTTTGCACTCGCATAAATTTAAATTGGTGGCAACACTGAACAATTTTGGTAGAGCTAGCATAATAGCAAGCTCAAACATACAGCTCCAATCCCTGCTCCAACATTTCTGGTAACCTCTTTCCGAGGGTGTGCTCTTTTCTTAACAACTTTGAACTTTAAAACTGCTTTTAGTAGACTAACTTTTAATTTGTTTGTCTAACACCCTCTGATTATCAAATAGCTTATCTAATACCAGGCACTGAGCCCAACAGGTGTTAAAAAGTACATCTTTAAAGATTTCATGCCACACTTGCTTTTTCCTGCTGCCACCTAGCTCTAAAAATGATTCCTCTTCTAATCTAGTATACTAGAGACTATTCAATGAACACAAAATGGTTCATTTAATTTTATGATCATGATAAGATACTGCAGAACAAGTCAACTACTTTGTTAGACACGAACATCAGAACACCTATAGGAAGCCTAAGTTTTGACCATATTTTATACAATAGTTATATATATATATATATATATATATATATATATATATATATATATATATATATATATATATATATATATTGGAAAATGATTATGCTTTAAAATTAATTTCAAGAAATGAAAGACATAACCTTGATAGTAAAACATTCACATATTCTGCTGGACAATAAATCATGTTTTCCATCTTTTCCATCTTCAGGATTTTAATCCAGGACTGTTTTCACAGTTAGCTTTTTAATATTTCATGCTTGGTCTTCACTTGCAAACACAGTTTTAGCCCAGATTCTAAAAGTATTTGGATAAGGACAAATCTGGTGACCCAAAGACACTTGTCTTGTCCAAATTGTGGCTTATCTAGCAATACCTGTGTTATGTTGAGAAATGATATTACTTCACTGCTGGTGCACATCCCCAGCTCTCTTAATTACTGCATGTCCACTCTTATGAGGCTCTTCTTTCAACTTCCAATGGCAGATAAAGAAAATAAAAGCAAAGCCACACTCCAGATCTGTTAGCTGCTACATAGTTTATTGTTCTACCTGGTGCTTGGTGGGCCATCTTACACCCTCCCAGTAATGTGTTTCACCCAGTAACAGCTTATTAGTAGAGTCTGATTGAGTGAAACCCATCAGAGGGAGGAGCTTAGCTGATTTAGCTAGCTTCAGGTGGATAAATAAAGTATACAGCGACTAACAGATCCACAGAATGACTTTCCATTTTCTTTCTTGTATCCGTGTTGTTTTGTTGAGCATTATATTGTTAACATTTCTCTTTTAAATTTGTTTTAGGATAGGGTTTAAACATCTTTACACATGCTGTTTATTATTCATTAGGGGGTGATGTACTAAAAATGGAGAAAGTAGGTTAATTAAAAACGGATTTTTGAAAATAGAAAACCATCAGATTCCACCTGCCATATTATGGAGTAGGTACACAATAATTCTGACTGGCCACTATTGACAGCGGCCCCAGTTTTGTGGGGTATTTTTTAACATTCCCCCAGTTTTAATCAATTGGTTACATATTATCACTTTATGAGTAAGGAAAATAGCTGATCCCCATCTCCTGCTATTTATCAATTATTAATGGTGTTCTGATTCTCAAGTAACTCTTACTCAAGTATAGAAAATATCTGTTGCAAAAAAACTTCCTTTCACTTGTGAACTGAACTGAAAGCACAAACAGTGTTGTATTATTTCTGTAAACTATGAATTCCCCATAACTACCAACTCCCCATCCCCATGTAATGGAGATGAAGAGGGTAACACCTTGTACATACAAAACTGAGGGGCTTGCGTGGCGTGTGCTGTACTAACTATGCAATGTTAGTACAGCGATCACCCTGCTCCCTGCTGAGCTATTGAGTTCTGACAGGGGGAATGCCCCCACCTCCACCAGAAAGCGCTGGTCAGATTCCGTTCAGCTGCTGTTTTTCCAGCATGTCCATTCGTCAGAAGCCAGATGTTCAGACAGGCTGCTGTACATGAGAAATGACACAGATTGCTGCTCCAGGTGAGTGTAATACTCCACCAAAAAGGAAGGGCTGGGTGCTAGCTCTGGCTTAGAACTGTGAACATGCAGATTAAGTGAGAAAAATTAGCTGCACACCAACATCTGTCCAACAGGTTTATTGAAAGACCGCCACTAGGATTAAAACAACGGACCAAGGGGTGACGAAGTTTCACACATACATTGTGCTTCTTCAAACCCCAAAGGAAGACTGACCTACCAGGCCTTTAAGTAGAGGACACTCCCACCCCAGAGTGTCCTCTACTTAGAGGTTTGGTAGTTCCCTTTAAATAATTCACTTCATTATAGTTGGGCACTTCCTATGCTTCATAGTACCATATTTGGGGAGGTAATAAATGTTTAAAATTTCATTTTAATATGCATTGATGTCACCTACATATAGTATCTTCATAAATGGAATCCTAAATGTATCTCAAATAGGTTTAAGGGTACAATTAATGATAATGGGCAGATAACAGTAATGATTACCGTATGTCACACTTTGTGTTTTTTAGGTTTTCTCCTGTGAGTGGAAAAATACATGCAAATAAAATGCTAGTGTATATACTGTACATGTTTGGCTTTGCATAAATTGCTTGGAAAAAATCACATTATGTATACAGTTTATATATGGTTCATCAACTATATATATATATATATATATATATATATATATATATATATATATATATATATATATATATATATATATATTACTGTATACTGTATACTATATACTTAATTTGCTTCCAAAATAAATACCATGGAGTAAATTCTACTGGAACTTTTATAATTAATTTCCTTTTAGTCCTGAAAAATTAGCCACTGATGAGACTCAACAAGACATGATCTAAATAATGCTTCCTTGTTATATGAATCTTGTACAGCATTAGTGCTGCATATTCTTTGAGTTTAATTGTGCAGTCTATCAATTCTTACTCTAGTATAGTATAAATACAAGTTACATCACCCATGAAGGGTGATTATCTTTTATGAGTGTGAAAGACCCATAACTCACAAAGTACAAGTAGAAGAAAGTAATATTAGAAAGATAATCACTCTTCATGGGTCAGACATTCTATTTATTTGAGAAAAAAAATATTTACCATGGGGAAAAATGTTTCTGTAGCAGATGAATCTTTGTCAATAACAATATAACTGTCTTCTGTAAACATGTATCTATATACTGTATATACATATATATATATATATATATATATATATATATATATATATATATATATATACATATATACATATATATATATATATATATATATATATATATATATATATATATATATATATATATATATATATATATATATATATATATACTTTTTGTGACTGACAAGCAGAGATGGTCATTGGCATGGTCAGGATAAAGCTTATATGCCACCCAAAATGTTGTGTTTTATCAGGTAAATGGATAGTCTCCCTACAATCTGGTGGTCGTGAAGTGCACAGGGGTTAATAGCTGGACCTACGCTGGTACACCTGATTAATAAAATTGAGTAATAAGTGGCTGAGCATAACAACTGTGTCTGTCCTAGCAACCAACTGAACATGTATGGGTAGACTCTGTTGATATTGCAGCAGTAAATCAAAGTAAAATAAAACACAACAAAACATCTTCTCATCCAAGCCACTAACTAAACTAAAGCCCATGCTTGAATAACAGGGTTCCCCAATTGGTTCCTAAAACAATAGAGGTAGCTCTGGTACCCTTTTTAGCTTTTTGTCAGCAATCAGCCTTATCATTCCGCAATAGCATATAAAAAGGCCCGTGGATAGTTGAGACCAATTATTGAGGTCTGGCTAAAAGGTAAGGTGTGGATTTAGGACTGGAGGCTTTATGCCACCAAAGCTCTACAAATTTTCTGGGCTCCAGGAACTTACTAATATCCAGGGGTCAAGTCCTGGGGAAAAAAGTGTGGGAACCAAAAAAAATAAAAATGATACGCTCATCTGCACAAACGCTTAAAAAGTGGTATTTTTCATCCAATTTTCGTATCGTGTGTATGAAGCTTAACTGTTAGTACATAAAAAAAAAACAATCCTTAATAAACATAAATACGGTAATTCTCTGAATAATCAGCATTCATTCAATTGTGCTTCCATGCAAATGTGAACATCATGTTCTGATCTTTATTGGGGAATTTTATTTTGTATATAGAGTGTTTATGTGGTGAGTTTACACTTTTCATTGAACAGAGTTTGGATAACACAGGGTTAAACGGAAAGGTCATAAATTAACTGCACATTATCTGGACAGAATGTTGGGGAGATAGTGATGTGTTCCTGCTTAGGAGATGTATGTTAACTTGGGGGGCTGCAAACTCTGCAGGGCTCCAACACACACTCGCTGCTATTCCAACCCTTCGCATATTTCCACATAAACTTCCCTCCTGGCATTAAACTTTGCCAGGTATTGTGCTCAGCTTACCACCCCAAACTGAGGTTCCTCCCTCAGCTCACCTCTCTCCCTGCATGTCCTGTGATCAGAATAGCTGTGCTCCTCCTCTGGGTCAGCTAGCTGTGATTGACAGGTAGATCGAAGTGGAAGTTGTCATGGGTACACCTACTGGCAATGCCTGAATGGTCAGATGTGCGGCACTTACTATTGTGAGCTGTGTCGGCAGCTGCTGGTGTAACACCTGCCACACAGCTCACATACTTCAAAGTCTTGCAGAACATGGCTGCTAATGGGAACTGAGTTCCTGTTCTGGAAAAAGTACAGGAACTCCATTCCCATGCGTTCCCGCAGGACTTGAGCCCTGCTAATATCTGAGAAAATAACACATTTTTTTCCTCCCATAGCTGACCCAAACCATGGAGCCCCTCACCATGTGTAGGTGAGAAACCTAGGTGATACATTCTCACTAAATGCCTCCATTTTGCTGCTTTGATGCATAAAGAAAAAAATGACTGCTGTTCAATATTTGACTTGGGGGAGCACCTAGTGAGTTTGTGTTAAGCAGGAGCATCACTTTGTAAGTCAACTTGTGAATGATAAAGCAAGGCTATATTTTTAACCACTTCGTGCTGGTAGGACATCCAGGGACGGCCTCGGCTTTCAGTGGTTATATCTGAATGATGCCTGAGGCCACAGACATCATTCAGATATCGGCATTTTCAGCCGGCGATTCCCTGCACCATAAGAATGATCATAGCAGCTGTTCCGCCGCTTGATCGTTCTTATGGGCGGCTGGAGTGGACGTCCCCCCTCCTGCCACCCTCCGGTGCTTCTACCGACTCACTGCTTCCATCGGTGAGTCGGTCACAGGATCCGCCGGCCCCCGGATGATACCATCGTGATTTCCGGTGGACCAGATGGTCCCCGGAGTCTCTATGATCGTTCGGAGACAGGACTGGATGTTATGACGTCACACCCGGCCTCTGCATTCAAAATAACGGCGCCGATTTGGCTGGGAAGCCGTGATCGTTTTTTTATTTTTTTATTTTAGGCTTCCCAGCCTAGAGGTGAGATATGGGGTCTGATCGTGCCATATTCCTATTACAAGGGATGTTTACAGTCCTTGTAATAGGAATAAAAGTAATACATTTTTTTTCTTTTTTTGTGTGTGTGTCAAACTAAAAAAATAAAAGTAAAATTAACAATAAAAAATAAATAAAATTAAAGCGCCCCTGTCCCCGTGAGCTTGTACGCAGAAGCGAACGCATATGTAAGTCCCGCCCACATATGAAAACGGTGTGCAAAGCACACATGGGAGGAATCACTGCAAACGTTAGAGCAAGAACAATAATTCTAGCACTAGACCTCCTCTGTAACGCAGAACATGTAACCAGTAAAAAAATTTAAAGCGTCGCCTATGGGGATTTTTAAATACCAAAGTTTGGCGCCATTCCACGAGCGCGTGCAATTTTGAAGCGTGACATGTTGGGTATCTATTTACTCGGCGTATCTTCATCTATCACATTATGGAAAAAAATTGGGCTAACTTTATTGTTTTTTTTTTTAAGCATGAAACTGTTTTTTTTTCTGAAAAAAACACGTTACAAAAATTGCTGCGCAAATACCATGCTAGATAAAAAGCAACAACCACCAGTGTATTCTCTAGGGTCTTTGCTAAAAAAAAACTTATATAATGTTTGGGGGTTCTATGTAATTTTCTAGCAAAAAAAATGAGAGAAATGTCAGAATTGGCCTGGATGGGAAGTGGTTAAGGTGAAGAAAACATTAATATTAATTCTTGTTTGTAATCCCCTCTTTCATTTTCTGAAGCCATAAGAATGTTTAAACCTTTAGATGCCCAGCAAGTGCACTTACTGTAGTTTATGCAGTAAATAGTTTGGACCAGCTTGTCTCAAACCAACTATTTGAAGAGACATTAAGCATGCAGTTGGGCTGCACTCATATATGACTTCCTGAAAGACTACATATAGGTTTCTATGAAGATACTGGGGTACAGTAAATAAATTCCTCTGGCTGAAAAAATACCAGCCATACTTCACTAGCTCCTTTTAATAGTCAATTAAATGACTGCAAATGCCAATGCCTCCACCCAAGAACCAACCTGTCTTGATGTGTTTCACTGCTCCTGGCTTGCTCACAAGGATGGGGGAACTTGTTTTTTAATTGAAGATATATTTTCATATCTTCAATAGAGAGGTGAGACTGACTATAGTGGCCAGCACCCAGATTGCCTATGTACAAGAGAGGCCAGTCTTGAGCGGAGATATTTATCTATGTGTAGGGCCTGATCCAATTCCAAAATCCTTAGAGATAGGGGGCCAAATAAAACATACACACACACCTATTACTCTACATGCATAGTGTTCATGGTTAAATAACATTTTAATGGCATTATTGGAATAGAAAACTAAATTGATGAATTTTATTTTTATTTTATTTTAAGAACAAACCACTTATTTGTGGTTTTGTATGCCTTTTAGTTTTCCCTGGCAATCACATATAATTTAAATTTTAAATG
Source organism: Lithobates pipiens (assembly GCF_037356315.1). Lineage (NCBI taxonomy): Eukaryota > Metazoa > Chordata > Amphibia > Anura > Ranidae > Lithobates > Lithobates pipiens. The sequence continues at coordinate 30,149,074 of NW_027507790.1, read as the reverse complement.
TATTGTTATTTATGAGCACATTCAAGTTTTATCTTTGATTTTTAAGCAGGATATTTGAAATTATATTGTATTTTTGTGCCACATTATTTTTTTTTATTTTTTTATTTAGTGAGATAATTTCTTTCACAAACATATTCTCAAGTATCATGAATCATGAACCACATGACGTACAATTACCTATGCAACAGTTTCATATGTTGTCTATATTCTTTGCTTTCAGAGCATCAATTTTAAGTTTCAGATATGAATTTATTTCAGGCCCTCTGATGTGCAAAATATAATAGAACAAGGGATAAACCTTGATTACTTACCACCCACCCTCCCTATCTTTAACAAGTCATGATGTTCTCCAAATGGGGGAGTAGTCATCCAGCATTGACTGGATGGACACCGCTTAATTTTGTTTAAATGTATTTTAGCCGAGATGGCTTTATATTTATTTAAATTTGTAATGTTCAAGTTAGTCCCCCATGGATAACACAGTGGCCATATAATTCCAAACAAATAAATATGTTTAAATTGTTTAACATATTAAAAAATGCTGGAACTCTGCTTTAATAGAGGACAGCGATACCCAAAACCATTCCTTGTTACTTTGTATCTACTTATGCTTTGATGTCTGCAATAAACAACTGCTTCCATCAACTGAAAAAATCAAGTGGTGTTGCACCCTTAGACCTCATGCACACAGAAAGTTTTTGCAGCTGCTCCTAGGGGCAACTGGTATTTTTTCACTGCCTCTAAACTCCCCTGCATGTTAGCCTATGTGTTCATGCAGCATTTAGTGGCAGAAGAGTTTAGAGACAGGAAAAAAAGACTCCAGGAGCAGCAGAGTATGGGCAGAAAAAACTATTGACACTTGTAAATGTCTAAACGCACATTAACACTAGGCTTATTTAGCGCTTGAACGTTCATTCATTTCAGTGGCCAATTTAAAAAGTGTGAAACTATGGGATTGATTTACTAAAGGGAAATCCACTTTGCACCGCAAGTGCATTGCAAGTGCCCTTGGAAGTGCAGTCGCTTTAGATCTGATGGGGTAGATCTGAAATGAGGGGAAGCTTTGCTCATTTTATCATCCAATTATGTACAAGCAAAAATTCTGTTTTTTATTTCCCTTGCATGTCCTCCTCAGATCTACAGCGACTTTACTTCCAAGTGCACTTGCAGTGAACTTGTAGTGCAAAGTGGATTTGCCTTTAGTAAATAAACGTGTGTGCTTACCAGGGAAAACGAAAAGGCATACAAAACCACAAATAAGTGGTTTGTTGTAAATAGAAAAAAAAGAAAAAAAAAGAAAAAACTTAACTGCTTCATCTATTTAGTTTTCTATTCAAAGAATGCCATTAAAAATGTTATTTAACCATTACCACTAACCATGTATGTAGAGTAATAGGAGTTGTAGGAATGTTTTCTTTAGCCAGAATAAAATTCTAGCCAATGACATTAATTAATGCTCAAGTGATTAACTCCTGTAAATGCCCATAAAGGCTTGTAAAGAACACAAGGGCATGAGGTCTTACTGGTAATATATGTGGACTCCATTGGCGTTGGGAGCCTGGTTATCTTTGATGGCACACAATCAGTCTTTGATTGTACAGCTCAGCTGCCTAGACTTGGGAGTTCAAGTGTATATAATACCAAAATAGTTTTCTTGGTTTGGTTAGAATAAGAAATTGTCAAGACCACTGCAGGGTTTTTTTTCTGTCAGTGTTCCATTTGGGGAAATTTACCATCACTTTCTGCCCCAGAGGCAAAGCAGGAAGTAAGAGGAAATCTCTCCAAAGCAAAGGGATAGAAACATAAAAAACATAGCAAAGTTACGGCAGAAAAAGACTAAGTAGTCCACGGATCTTCCCTTTTTTTGTTTTGTTTTTTCATTATAGACTTATGTGTATCCCAAGCATGCTTGAAGCCATTTACTGTTGACTGTCTCACTACCTCTGTTGGAAGTTTATTTCAATCATCACTCACCCTTTCAGTAGAATAATACTTTCAAAGATTAATTTTGAACTTTCCTCCAGTTAGTTTGAGGTCATGTGCCCGTGTTCTTGATTTCGGTTTCATTTGAAAATACTGCCTTCCTGAACCTTATTCACCGCCTTGATATATTTAGAGGGTTCAATCATGTCTCCCCTTTCCCTTCTCCTTCAGACTGTACATATTAAGTTCCTGAAGTTGCTATAGATATTGTTTATCCCCTAAACCTTTCACCATTTTTGTTACTCGTTCTATCTTATTAATATCTTTGTATAAGTGAGGCCTCCAGAACTGGACACAGTATTCTAATTGTGGTCTCACTAAAGATCTGTATAGGGGAATCAGAACCTCCTTCCTCCTGCTGTCAGAGATAATAAATACCAGGCCCAATATTGAGGGGGAAAATTACTCCTTTTTTCCTGGTCCTGACATCTTTGACACTCTGAGCAGAAATTGGCCCACATTATAGCAAACATAAAGACTTCTCCACATCGGAGCTGTCAATTAAAGCTTCTGGGGACGAATTCTTTGTTTTTATTTACAAAAAAGATACACGGTTTAAAATTGTTACATCACATAGTTTAGACATCAGTTTAAGTCATCTTCAAAGTTGTTGTAAAACCTTAGTGCCGGTTCACACTGGGACGACTTGTCAGGCGACTTAGCTGCCTGACAAGTCACGTCCCATTCTGTACAATGGAACCATTCTAATCGGAGCGACACAATTTTCTCTGACTTAGAAAAAGGTTCCTGTACGACTTTGGGGGCGACTTGCGGCGACTTGCATTGACTTCTATAGAGAAGTTGTTTTGCAAGTCACCGCAGCTGTCGTGTGCAGGTCGTCTGAGGCAGTCGCGCTGCAAGTCGGGCTGCCTCAGTGTGAACCGAGACTTCCATATACTCAGTGAAGGGACTAGCTTCAGATGATACACAGAAATGATCCTCCTACATAAGTTGTACCTAATATTCTGCATAATTCTCTCCTCTACAGCCATTAAAAGTGCAGCTTGTCTAAGCTATCAGAAAGCAGGGGACCAGGAACTGAAGTTACACTCTGCAAAGCTCAGTGAGGAAAGAGAGCTGATTAGAGGGAAGGGACACACCCATCATCACACAGCACACAGGAAGAGAGCTGAATCTGTCAATCACAGGCTGTGTGCCGGAGAACCCTCACCTGTCACCTTTTTACCTGTTTGTGTCAAGAAAGCTTGTCAGAAGTGACGCGTACAGATAGCAGAGGAATAAGGCAGCAGACAGAAATTACACTTAGTACTCTGGAATGAGACAAGTGCACACTATAGAGGGATATGCTTTGCTCATATTTTATGTCAGAGGTTTACAACCACTTAAAACACTTTATTAGAACACGTAGGCCTCTTTCACACGAGGCGGATCAGTAATGATCCGCCCCGTGAAGATCCGCTCGCTCAGCGGGGATCGCTCCGTTGTCGTTGACCGCCCTGTCAGCTCTCCGCTCTCCTCTATGGGGATCGGACGAGCACGGACCGTCTGTCCGTGTTCGTCCGATTCGCTCTGCAGACGGATAGAAAAATAGGATTTTCCTCCGTCTGCAGAATCGGACTGTTGCGGAGGCGGACGAAATTGGGTGTCTGCGGATGTTCATCCGCAGACACCCGCTATCCCATAGGGATGAATGTATGTCCGTATTTCATCTGCAAACGGATGGATGAAATACGGACATACCATCCGCATGTGTGAAAAGGGCCTTACAGTAAAAAATTGCCACAAGGTAAACTGCATATATTTATAAAAAGACCAGAAACAAACACTTTACCCTGAGAAAGTTTGATAAATAACCCTTATGTGTTGTTGTTGGCAGGAGTAAAGTAATTAATTTTTAATGTTCCCCTTCCCAGGTATACCACAATTACTTGCACACTTTTATGACAGCATTAATAAAAAACATTGCTACTTCACGATTTACACCGAAATCTTTTTTAGACAAAAATAAACCAACCAGTTTCTATGTATAACAGCACAAAACAATGAATAATCTGACGTGTTATGATTTTTTTTGTCTTGCTTCTTTCTGGTTATAGCTAAAATAAATAAGTGACACTGAACAGGGAGAATGGTCATAAATATGGTTTCCTGTTTTCGCATTCTCCATGCTCTTAACACCAGAGAAGCAGCGTTAGATAATATATACAGAAAATATAACTCAGTCAACTGATTAACTTTCACAGAAAAAAATGGTGGGGGGGAATGCAAGAGTGAACCTTCCTCCCACTTCCAGGGTCAGTGGCTGTAATTTGGTCCAGCCTTTTTTGGCTCTGGGAAAAATAAGTTACCTGCCAAACTAAACAATAGGTCTTTCTGCTGCTGAGCAATGTCCAGACAGTCTGGGCCCATTTCCAGATAGAGGCTGGTTTTCAGACCTCTGAAAGTGCTGGAATGAGTAGTGATATTGCTTTCCTTGCTTGCCGTTTAATACAAGGGAAAGTAGAAGCAACATAGAGTAATGAAACAGAGGAATGTCTGTGACATGTTTCTAAAAAGGAAAAATGTGGAGTTTCCAGTCAAACTAAAAGACTTATTGGGTTCGTTTTAAGGCTAAGCTTGACTTCTTAGAACAAACTGCTAGATAAGGAAAACAATTTAGTCAGAAGTAATACGCACTTTTAGACAGCCTAGTCTAGTCCTAAACCTGTTTTGACTCTAGTGTTCTCAATAATTTTGTTTTCAATTCTTCAGCCTGTATAGACCACTGAGGCACGTAAAACATTGTGTGTCCGAGACGAAAGCCTCATATTCCAGAGGACATACAAAACATAAAAATGAAACATCCATAGTACTAAGTTCAAATTACAAAATATTTCACAATATTATACCTATATTTATCGCATCTTACTTATCTATCTGATAATAACACATTGATTGATAAATTAATTGATTGAATAAGTCCTTTTTAGCCTTTTGTGAGCAGAAGTTATTCACGCTTTGCTGCCCAGGTCAAATTTAGCAGGAACACGATGTGTCAGTTAACTACTTCACCTCTGGTAGGTTTACCACCTTTTATGACCAGACCATTTTTTGCGATACGGCCCTGCGTTACTTTAACTAACAATTGTGTGATTGTGAGAAACTGTACCCAAATAACATTTCTATGAGCTTTCTTTTGGTTGTATTTGTTTCAAATTACTTTTTTTTTTTTTTCAAAACATACATCATATTACAATAATCAAACATACATTTACATTTCCAGCAATTACATCTTCCATAACCAGAGAGAGAGAGGTGGTATTTGATCACCTCTGCGGTTTTTATTTTTTGCTCTATAAACGAAAAAAAAAAACGACAATAAAAAAAAAAACAATCCATTTTACTTTCTGCTATATAAGATATCAAATAAAAAATGTAAAAAATCGAATTTCTTTATCAATTTAGGTCAATTTGTATTCTTCTACATCTTTTGGTGAAGAAAATCCCAATAAGCCAATAAGCATATATTGATTGGTTTGCACAAACGTTATAGCATCTACAAACTATGGGATATTTTTATTAATTTTTTTTATTTTTTATTTTTTACTAGTAATCGCGGTGATCAGCGACTTATAGCGGGACTTTAATATTGCGGTGGACAAATCTGCCACTTTTGACACTTTTTTGGGGACCAGCGACACTAATACAGTGATCAGTGCTACAACTTATGCACTGTCCTTATACTAATGACACTGGCTGGGAAAGGGTTAACTTTAGGGGCGATCAAAGAGTTAACTGCGTGCCGAGCGTGTGATTCAGTTTAGTGAGGGAGATGCTTTTACTAGTGGAAGGCATGGATTGGTGTTCCTGCTTTACAGGAACAAAGGATCCATGCCTACCGTACTCAAAGAGTGACGATCTGCTTTGCTTATATAGGCAGATTGGCGTTCTGCCTATATACCGCAGCATTGATACCCGCCAGTGGACATCATACCCACAGATCAGCTCCCACTATGTAAATTCTACACAGCGGGAGTGGGCCTGCGGTGCCGCATGCATACTACCAAACCTGGAAGTGTCAGATCACGTTCTATGGATGTGATCTGGCACAGAGCAGCCACCCTGCCACAGTAAATGTATGGTGGGCAGTCCGCAAGTAGTTAACTAAGCAACCATTCTATGAATAATTTGCATACCTAAATAATTTGATATATATTTTTAAGCACATATAGGACATGTATTTGATATACTGTTTTAATAAAAAGAAACTGCCCTGTTTGTATTACTGTGTAGGTTGACACAACACATAAAAAAAATGTAATTATTATTTTTGATTGTGTAATTGATTCTAACAGTTATACTATTTATATATGGATTCACAGAAGGCGTTAGTATTCATCTACAGGCTGAAGGCTTCCATATTTGTCAATGAAGCCTCCAATCTGCATGTGATTTCTGTGTCAGAGCTCACACAATCTGAACCATTTCTATCTATTCCCAATTGTCAACGGGGACACAGCTGGACTTAGAGTAAGCAGCCACACATAGAGGGTCTATTTATAAAACATTTGTTGCATGAATTTCAGAAGTATTCATGCAAGATGAACTAAATGTCCCATATTTTCTCTAAAAGATTAATGCCTGAATTGTCAGCGCCATCTACTGGTCAAAATGTGGTACATTTTTCTGAACTACCGCCTTAAGAAAACTATACATAATTTGGCCACTAGATGGAGTGGACAATGCAAATATGCAACAAATGTTTTATAAATAAACCCCATAGTGTCAGTGTTGACTGCATGTTTTCTAAGGGACAGGGAGGGTTAGTAAAGGGGTTGTAAATCGTCACCGTTTTTCACCTTAATGCATTCTATGCATTAAGGTGAAAAACCTCCTGTGCTGCAGGAGCGCCCCCCCCCCCACCCGAGCCCCCCTTAAACTTACCTGAGCCCTTTAATTCCCACAACGGAAATGAGCACACCAGCTCCGGCTGGTGTCTCGTGCCCAGATTGGATAGATTGATAGCAGCACAGCCATTGGCTCCCGCTGCTGTCAATCAAATCCAATGACGCAGGCCCGGGGGGAAGAGCTGAGTCCTGCTGTCTGTGTCTATGGATGCAGCAGCAGGACACAGGAGCCCGCCCTCACTTGAGAAGAGGAGGTGACAAGAGTGCCGCGTAGGGACCCCAGAAAAGGAGGATCTGTGCATAAACAACTGCACAGCGGAGGTAAGTATGACATGTTTTTTTTTTTTTAAACTGAACCTTTACAACCCATTTAAGGTATCCTCAGCACCTTGGCTGTGAAATGTTAATAAACAGTTTGCAGTTAGGAGGGGATTAAATATGGCCCTTTAGACAGTACTAACTCCCAAAGGGATATTTATCCTATACAAATTCAAAGTCAGTTTAAAGTGGTTGTAAACTCCCAAAAAAAAAAAAAAAACCCTGCAAGACAAAGCATAATGAGCTAGTATGCATTGCATACTAGCTCATTATGAAATATTTATTATAAGTGTACATGTGTTCTTTTCTAATGTTGACGAGATATGTGTTTTTATGTTAAGACCAGAATTGCTTTTTATAACACCTCTGCATTAATGCAATATACCTCCTTTTTGATATTATAACTTTAATAAAGAAGAAAAAATATTTTAAGAAAACCATTGTTGTTTGTCCAAATATCTTCTTGCTGCTAAAAAAACCCCTTGAGGGAATTTCCATTCAATCTATTGAATTGGGGTGTGCAGCCCCAACAACTCACACCTTTGTGTTATCTATTCCATTATGAAATACTTACCTTAGAACAAAGCTGTTTCAGTGGTCCCTGTACACCGTTGTGACCGGCAACATGTCTCCTGGAGTTATTTCCAGGTTTGCGGGCTCCAGCGCTGTGATTGGCCAGAGCCGAAATGAGGTCATTTGTACTGGAGCTGCCAGTCACGACACAGCCACTGAAGAAACGGCATGGCGGATACAATGAATATCTCCTAAACTATGCAAGCTTAGGAGACATTCACGGTACCTACAGGTAAGCCTTATCATAGGCTTACCTATAGGTAAAAGTGGTAGTACAGGGTTTACAACCACTTTAAGATTTCTGAAGAAGTTGGAATGTGATACAGATATAGGCAGAAATAAATGTGGAAATCAAGGAAGTATATATAATGCCGCGTACACACGTGTAGCCGACTATCCGACGGATTTAGTCTGGCGGACTTCCCGCCAAACTGTCCGTCGGACTTTCTGAACGGGCTACTTGCCCACACACGGCACTTTTTCAGTGGACTAATACGGCGTACTAAGTCCGCCGTACTATCCGCCCTACTTTTGAAGTGAACGGACTCGCCCACACACGCGGAGAAAAGGCCGCTCATTTTGAGCGGGTCTCCAGGTAGGCGGGGCCCGCGAAGGAGACATCGCTGGCCCCGCCACCTGGTATGGACTTAAAGGGGAACCCCAATGCCGAAAAAAATCGGCGTGGGGGTCCCCCCAGGTCCACATCAGACCCTTGTCCGAGCACGCTACCCGGCCGGCCAGGAAAGGGGGGACGAGCGAGCGCCCCCCCTCCGAGCCGCACCAGGCCGCGTGCCCTCAACATGGGGGGTGCCTTGGGGAAGGGGGGGCAGTGCTGCCCCCCCACCCCAAAGCACCTTGTCCCCATGTTGTCCCCATGTTGATGAGGACAAGGGCCTCTTCCCGACAACCCTGGCCATTGGTTGTTGGGGTCTGCGGGCGGGGGGATTATCGGAATCCGGGAGGCCACTTTAATAAGGGGGCCCCCGGATACCGGCCCCCCACCCTATGTGAATGAGTATGGGGTACAATGTACCCCTACCCATTCATCTGTAAAAGAAAGTACAAAAAAAACACAACACACAAGATAAAATAGTTTATTGCACAGCTCCGGGGGTCTTCCGTCTTCGGGGGTCTTCTCGCCGGACTCCTCCGCTATCTTCTTCTAGCTCTTTTGCTAGCGGAGGAGCCCGGCTTTCTTCCTTGCCGCCAGCCTCTTCTTCCGACTTCGGGGGTCTTGTCCCCCTCTTCGGTTCTTCTGCCGGGCCACCGCGCCTTCTTATAGCTCTTTTACAGGCGGTGGCCTGGTCTTCTGTCGCCGCCGTCGCTGCCTTCCGTTCTTCTTCTTCTCCTGGAGATGTTGACTCGACATTCTCTCCGGCTGCAATGCCAGGGACGCGCTGCACGGCGACTTATATAGGGACAAGGGGCGGGGTCATCGGTTGATGTCACATGGGTTGCCACATGGCCTTCGCGGGCCCCGCCTACCTGGAGACACGCTCGAAATGAGCGGACCTTTCTCTGGGCGGGAAAAGTCCGTTCATTTCAAAAGTACGGCGGACTGGCACACACACGGCCGGATTGTCGGCCGAAATGCAAGTCTGGCGGGAAGATTGGAGTGCAAAACTACTTTCTAAGTCCGCCGTACTTTCGGGTCAAAAAAGTATGCCGGAGGCTACACACGGGGGGATTGTCCGGCGGACTTGTTTGCCGGACTTTTCCACCCGATTGTTTGATCGTGTGTACGCGACATTACTTTAGAATATTCATCCTACTAAACCATAAAAATAAAGGAGTATATTTTGTGGCGTAAAGTCTTGTGAAATCTGTTTATTATACTATTTATATGTTTCTTTGCAGCTGTGATGAGATCGCATATGGGCATTTTTTTTAATGTTTTTTTTTTTTTTTTTTTAAGGTAATGTTAAATTGTAAGTGATTGACACTCAAAATGTTAGAGACACTGTCACCCCCCCATTCAGGGCAGAGTGACAGCGTGTCCTGATAGCCCACCCTCCAGCAAGTATTCTCACCAATCCATGCTTCCTTACCATCCTCCTGCTGTAGATGTACATCAGGTTTTAGGGATTACCTGGTGCGCAATATCACTGCCCCCTCCCCCCATGTCAGTATTTGGGCCATTTGATTGGCCCATCAGGTCCAAGCACTGTTACATAGGAAAAAACACAAATTCCCCCATACCAATAAACCCAGCCCCATTAGGTCTCCTGTGAATGGGGTGCAAATGAGCATGTATACTTTTCTGGGTGGGTGATCTACCAGGAGGCCACTAGCATTCTGCCAAGAATACAGAAAGTAACAGTGAGGATGATTTACTAAAGAATTTGTGTGTACATTTACTTCAATCGTACAATCACATGAAAAACAAATTTCTGTTCACTCTGTACAGATGACTAAATGATTGGGCAATTTTTTCAGTGAATACCCCCACGTTTTAAAGTAAATTAGCTTCAATGCCTCCTTAAATCACAGTGTATCATAAACAATTGTAATGAAAAAAATAAAAAATACATAAATAAAGTACCACATGTTTTAATGCTTCAAACTGGATGTGAAGAAAGGCTTCATTGGAGTTGTGTATTGAATCAAAGTAAAAAATTGACTTCAAGGTCTGACCTCAATTTAGGATGACCATGAAGGTCTGCATTTGTTCTGTCACAAACTGTGAGCAGGAAGGCTCTTTATTCCAGAAGAGACGTGCAATGTTCTTTGTACTCTCGTTCAGATGTTGATGGGACACTGAGGCACTGTGACAGATGTTTTGTGTACTGGTACAGATGTTCATGGGACAACAGATGTTCATTGGACAGTGGTGGTGACAGTGGTGCTTGGTGTACTGTGTGGGAATGGCTGCAGTATGTGTGATCTGTGACAGCTCTCTGTGTAAAAGCATCCCTTACACAAAGAGCTGTCAGCATCCCCCACCCTGCACTGAGCTCTCACTAAGCTCAGTGGGGAGAACTGACACAGAGACACGTGCCTCTGTTTACACTGTTAAGGCTGTGATTGGACACAGCCATCACGTGATCGGGAGGGCCAATCACAGTGCCCATATCCCAATCTGTTATGGCTGTATCCGAAGATGACAGCCATCACAGGATCGCTCTGCTTCACGGCCTTGCGGCCGCACGTTAACGCCTGTTCTGAGTGACGTACCGGTACACCGACTTAGAATGACGATGCTCCCTCCCTGATGTTTAAGTACAGTGGGTAGGTTAAGAAAGACTAATTCAGAAGCTAGGCAATACAAGATATAATAACTGGTCACAAATTATAATGAGGTCAAATAAAAGAATGCTATGCATCAAGAATCATATCTGAGCATAAAATTAGGTTATTAACACTTGATTACTTCTGTTATTATTATAAAACAAGTGTTTTTTTTGTATCCAAAACCTTATCCACTACCTTGGATGTTTTTTTTTTTTTTTTATTAAAGAAAGCATAAACAAAAGGACTGGTAGTATTACATCAGGCCTATCATACACTTTAACAAATGAATACATTCTTGTGACAATATACAGCAACAATAGAAATAAAAAAAAGTACCCTTTATCATGAAAAAGCAATGCAGTGAGTGTGGTTAGGCCTTGACAGGAAGACTCTGAAAGAAGCCTGAACAAAAGTAGTATTCAAATTGAAAGCATTCTCAGGGGAAGTACGGTATGTTGATCTCTGTGAGAGCTAATATTACGGTACCTATAAAGCTGAGGATACATGGGTGTTTTCCACCCTCATTTTATTACAGTAATTGATGGCTAATAAAATCAAAATGATTTTCTATTCACTGACAGTGAATTTTTAAAAGTGATTTGTCACTCTGTTGCTCAGCGATTTAAGATTCATGAACGTTTTGGCTTGGTGGCAAAATCGCTAGCGACAATCGTTCTTAATGCTTTTCTATGAAATGTTTCAGTGCTTCAGCAATCATTATGCTTAACTACAAATCACTGTAGGAGAGCAATTTGTAGCAGAGCACAAACCAATCCTGTAGCAAATCCCTAGCAACCTTAGCTATAATTTGCCGTTATTCGATACTATTTACCGATAGCATTTTGAAGATGTGACTTATCTCTGCGAAAAAAATTGTTCATTTGTCATCAGCTTAAAGTGATTGTAAAGTCTCATATTTTTGCTTTAAAAATAACTAACATGTTATACTTACCTGCCCTGTTGTAGTGGATTTACACAGACCAGCCCAGATCCTCTTCTTCTTGGGTCCCTCTTTGGTGCTCCTGGCCCTTCCCTCCTGTTGAGTGCCCCCAAAACAAGCAGCTTGCTATGGGGGCATCCAAGCTGAGTCACAGCTCCCTGTGTCCATTCAGACAAAGAGCTGTGGCCCGGCCCCACCCCCTTTCTCTCCTGATTGGCTGACTGATTTTGATTGACAGCAGTGGGAGCCAATAGCACCATGCTGCTGTCTTAGCCAATGAGGAGGGGAGTCCCCGGCAGCCGAGACACTTGTGCAACATTGCTGGATAGAGATGGGGCTCAGATAAGTATAAGGGGGGGCTGCTGCACTCATAAGGCTTTGCAATCCCTTTAATTATTACACTTACACATTTCAAAATATATGTGATGCTGGATCCATTTTAAAGACCCTGGTCCCCCTACATTTCTGCAGCAGAAGCCCTAATAATGACATCCAGTTTCTCGTAAAAATGTAATGATCTAAACCCAAAAACAAAATGGTAATATTTGTAGCTTACCAGTTCTGGTTGCATTAGCTCAAACATTTTTTCTTAATTTTTACCTGGTGATTGTCCCAGTAACACAGTCCTATGATGGCAATGATCACTGACTGTATTGTATAACTACAACAGAAAAAGGATAAGACTACAGGACTCCTCCCCTCTCCTTTTCCCAATAAGCAGTGTGGTTCTGTAATCGTCAGTGATAGCTGAGAACCTTGTACCTGATAACAGCACAGGCGGAGAGCACAGGAAGTTATCAGCTGACAAGGTTTTTGGTAAGATCAACAGGTATTTGTTTGCACTTGTCCTTGTTATTGAACATATAACTAAACCCTATCAATGGCGTATTAAACAGACCAAAAGGGACAAAAAGGGTTTACATACCCTTTAAAGCTATTCCTTATGACAGTCCAGGGGAGATAGTTGCTGTCATATATGAAAATGTAGCTATATAATGGTTGGTATGCAAATGTGGATTGAATGATTTGGAGAGTACCCTAAAAGCCATAACACTTATTTTTCTAGTTATACAAGAATGCCAACAGGTCATCATCTTTACTGAACAAATAGAAATGCAACCGTTTACATGTTCTCTCTGTGCCTGGTAATGAGCATTTTAAGCAGCTTTTTACTTTCCTTCTCATTCTTCTCATGCACTAAGGAAAACAGTAATTGCCTTTTTACAATGCATAGTCCTGTTGGGTTTGAGTGATAATATGAGATTACACAGATTAGTTAAAATCTCCTGGGAAGTAAGGGCAGGCATCACTTACCCATCAACTGATGTGTGAAGTATAGAGACCTCCCCTCATGAGCAGACAGCAACAGGTCATCCAATTTGCATTCTAATGAGGTGATGGGGTCTATCGAATAAAAGCGGCTTATAATTATGATAAAAAAGTGGACTGATGCAGACATTGCTAAAGAAAAAAAATCCTTTACAAGAAAACATATACAATCAGTCACTGACATGAATATCAAGTACAATCTTCCTTATTTTATATTACTCTTGATATCTGAATGATCTGTTGCTTTGAAACTAAGTTTTCAAAGCAGAAAAAAAACCTTTTTTTAATAAGCAATGATGGATAATGTGACTAAGAATAAACTAGAAGCGATTTTTTTTTCCCTCAGTGCTAGGCCAAGCAACTGCAGGAATGACTTACACATTATATAATTCCCATTCATTATTATGAAGGGATTATCAAAAACAAATAGCATTTTTTTGAATCCCAGCACTAGAGATGAGTGATTTTATGGAATGTTTGATCAATTGTAGTGTGGCTTGCCTTAAAAAATGTTAAACCTCTGTATTTTCCCACCTGGATGTCTCATGGAAGTCAACTGGAATTCAAGCTCAGCAGTAGAAGATGATGCAAAACTGACCATAAAAGGTTTGGGAAGCTCCTGGCTGGCAATCCTTCCTAACAAATAAATGAGGTCAAAAACAGGCAGGGCCACTGTTTTAAAAAAATCTATCAGGGATATAGGGATAAAGGTTTAGACCTGGTGGCGCTGGCAGTCTTGCTAGTGGTGCCCAGGCAGAAATAGAAGCAGACACAAGCCTTTTGAAAATCTGAAATGGCAAAAATAATATTGAGATTTGAATTCATCATGGAACATCTAAATTTATGAAAGTTGCTCTAAATTTAAAAAAAAAATACAAATTTTGGGTTCAACTACCAGAAACACTCTTTTTGTTAGATTTTACATTGCTGAACAGATACTGTAAATTGTCTAAGGTCTAATACTAGCTCATAAACAAAAGTCAGTACTACTACCCATTAGGCTTGTGCAATTCGTTTCGTAACGAATCTAAATTCGGCCGAATTTTGCATCTTTCGGACATTCGGATGCATCGGAATATCCGAATAAAAAAATAACGAATTACAACGAATACGAAAGAAATATAACGAATGAATTCAAATGAATTCGACATGATTCGGTAATTCTTTAAAGATCTAATGAAACAAAAGGTCAGCTCAAAGTAAATCTTATAGTCCAATCAGCTAATACATTTTGTGCCGGAGGATGGATTACTGGCAAAGTGCATTCCTTAGAACTGAGTTAGAAGGGTGTTGTATTGTATTTGAGCCGAGGAGAAGAGACGTTGTCATTGTGTGTGTTAAAAGATTCAATAAACAAGCGACTTTCCAAACTACGAATCATTATCACGAATGTCTATACATACATAAATAGCGAATTTCAATGAATACGAATGAATGAATTCGATACTCTACGAATAATAACGAATTATCCGAAAACGTATTAACGTAACATAACGAATATAACAGAACGAAATGATGTATTTTACGAATGACAACGAACCGAAACTAAACAAAATTTTCCATTGTGCACAAGTCTACTACCCATACATCACATAGAAAGCAGAGCTCCCGGGTGCTCGATCCACAGTCATTGGCTGAGTAGAGAAATGAAGAAAAGATGATCCACACTCCGGTGATTGCTCTTAAAAATGTTTGTATTTATTAACAAGCCACAGTGACCAAACACAAATACCAAAGGTTGACACGTTTCAGCCTATAAGGCCTTAGTCATAACCATTAACTAATACTAGCTTAGGTATCAAGCAAATGGAATAGGGGATGAGTCTGAAGGAGGTTCCTCATTAATGCACAGCCAATTTTTTGTCCCCATAGAACACCCATAGAGCCCCTAATCTGTATGAAGTTACTATAAGTCATGGGCCGAACACCCCCCTGTTTGGTTCACAGCAGAACTCCCGAACAGAAGAAATATTCTAACCTGAACGGCGAACCCCATTGAAGTCTATGGGAGCTGCACAGGAAAAATCAAAAGTTCCCATTATAAAGGCTTATATCCAAGCAATTGGCCAAAAAAGGGGTATGGGGGATCTGGGAACTACCCTGGGGGACATGTATCAATAAAAATTATTTTTTTAAAGACAATAGTTTTTTCAGGAGCAGTGATCTTAATTATGCTTAAAGTGCTACAATAAAATGAAAAGTTCCTTTAAATATAGTGCCTGGGGGGTCCCCTTAATGTGCCTGTAAAGTGATGCATCTGTAGCATGCATAAAACATGTTGCAGCAAAAAAAAATAGAGAAAAAAAATGGCATGGGGTCCCTTGGGACTGGTATGGATTTGGAGGGGAACCTTGTGCCAAAATATTTAAAAAAAATGGCATGAAGTCCCCCCAAAATCCATACCAGACCCTTATCCAGACATGCAAGTGTGGCAGGTCAGGAAAGGAGGGGACAAGCAAGTGCCCCTGCCCCTTCTGAACCATACTAGGCCACATGCCCTTAACATGGGGGGTGGGTGGCCCATGGTTGTGGGATATGTGGGTGGGGGGGGCTTATTAGAATCTGGAAGCCCTCTTTAACAAGGGGGCCCTATTATTTCTTAAAAAATAAATTGTCAAAAACATGTCTCTTTTGTTAATTACTTTTTGACACTTTCTTGGTGAATAGGTGGGATACTCATTCACAATGGGGGGCAGGATTCGGGGGCCACCGGCCATGGTTGTGAGGATAAGGCCCTTGTCTCCATCAAGGGGACAAGGTTCTTTGGGGTGGGTCCAAAAAGCACCCACCGACCCACGTGTTGAGGGCATGTGGCCTGGTATGGTTCATCAGTGGGGGGGCGGGCACCTTGAAATGAATACCAGATCCAAAGGGTCTGGTATGGACTGGGGGGAGGAACCCACACTATTGTTTTCTTTATTTGTTCAATAACTGGGTGCCGACAATTGAAACAGTGACTCATTTTAAATGTGCTTTGACTCTCTTTTTTTCTCTTTAGAAATGCCATTTTTGCTGCAGTTTTATGAATGCCACAGATGCACCACTTTACGTGCACATTAAGGGGACCCCCAGTCACTATATTTAAAGGCATTTTGATTTTTATTGTAGCACTTTAATAATTTTTTTACCAACACTTTTTTTATTGTTCAGCTATCAGCAGGGAAACCCATTGACAGCTGATGACTCGGTTGATCGGTTGTTAAGGATGCCATGGCCAGCTTCCTGGCTCCGCTCTTTTACAACCAGTTTACACTGCACCCTAATTGGGCAAAGCTTTGCCCAATCAGGGAGCAGCATGCACTGTGCAGCGCTCAGTGCATTGCAGGGTGTTTGTCAGGGCAAACAGCCTGCAAATTTGGGTGTTCAGCGAGCGGTCAAACAGGCAAATGTTCGGCCCAAACGCAAGCTCGGGACAAACACTTTGCCCATCCTTAGTTACTATACAGGTACAGCTGCCAAGATGCAGAAGGAGCACAGAGTATTATATAGTAATGGTGTAGTTATGTAGCAATGGTGAAATGTTTTGTAGTAAGGAACTATTGCTACACTTTCAACTGCAAGGAACAAATGTCCCCAGTTGTACCTATGCTCACATGATTGAGTGGCCCGATTGCCTTATATATTCATAAGTTGTATGTCTGTGATGAATAAAAAAACAATATCAATATACTGTACATTTTAACTGCTTTAGGTGGCAATAGTATTCCTGGTAAGGTTATATCAGGAAATTTGTACATTGTACAGAAATTGTCAGTTATCTCTATAGTTTGTATTTTAGAGTTGGTCCAGAAATACTGTATGTATTATCTATAAAGAAAATGTTACATCAAAATATAAAACAAACAATGTCAACAATATACTGGTGACCTATAGTTCCAAGTAGTGCAGTAGAAGCAGTGAAATACATTTAAAGTTTCATGTATGAGCTGCTTGTCATACCCAAATGTGTTCCCTGTGATGTGTATGCATTTAGACATTAAAAAAAAAAAAAACGTATATGACTTGCACTAATTACCTTGGTTAATATCATGTATTTCATTACATTAAAAAAAAACAGTGTGGGGGGCGTGGCTTGACCGGAGCCAAGATGGCAGCTTAGCACCAGAGCTCCGGCGCATAGCGGGCATACCAAGCGGCTCACGGAACACAGCGGCCTTAATTTTCGGTCCCATAGTGGCGATCTGACTCGGGCACCTCCCGCCAACATGACCAGACGGAAAAGAGCGGAGAAGAAGCCCAGAAAACTGACGGCTTACTTCGCACAGCCGCCTAGACAGCATACCAAAGATGGCGCCGGCGCATCCTCCACTCCGCTCCTTCCGCACAATCCCTGGGAACAACAGGAGAAATCGACCCACACCAGCGGCGAACTCTCCCCTGACGACTCGCGGACGTCCACCCCGCTGAGTAGGAGCCCAGCTAAAGCCAGGAGCAGAAGAGACTATTCTGACACACCGCACCAACCTGAGGTGAGATCCCCTGTTGACTCTCAGGCAGACACTAGGGAGTTTCATGACTCCATTACTTCCTTCCCAACCACTAATCAGCCGGTTTTAGACACCACCCTTAAGGACATGCTCGTCTCCTTGCGAAGCACTATCCACACGGACATGATGTCCTGCATGCGGAGTTTCGGCACAGAACGTAAGGAGGTGGGCGAGAGGGTGAGCCATGTCGAAAACAAAATGGGGGAATACGCCACTACCATCAACGACTTGATTGATGCTCACGACTCGGTCGAAGAGGACCAACAGTGGATTAAAGCTAAATTGGCAGACCTGGAGGACCGGGCCAGGAGAAATAATGTGAAGCTAAGAGGTATCCCTGAATCCGTGACCCCGGCAGAGCTGCGCCCTTATGTTACCAAGCTGTTGTCCACCCTCATGCCGGATCTCTCGCCAATCGAGATGTCCATTGATAGAATCCACCGGATCCCCAGGGGAGGGGGGGAACACCGAAATACAGACTTCTCTGGCCTGCAATTCTATGCTGATCTCTCGCAGCACACCCTGCAGCTACGCAAGAACTTGAATAACATTACTAAAGTCCTGCGGAATCATGACATTAACTACACGTGGGGATTTCCCACCAAGCTAGTTGTGTGCACAGAGACGGGTCCAACTATGTGATCTCTACACCTGATAAAGGCCTCCAACTACTTAGAAAATGGAAGATACTCCCTGACGATTCCTCTTCGCCTCCTGATGTGCACAGCCCTAAGAGTCGATCATCTGCTGAATAACTGACTTTTCCTGCCGTTACTTTGTCATTACTTTTCTTGACACCAGCTGGCAGCCGTTGTACTTCTTTAGTTAGTCCCTAATGGGGCCCGCCTGATGGAGCTGTGCTTTGTTGGTCAATACAGACCCCACTCACTTGAGCAGATAAGATCTGCACACGGGTCATGACGACCCTCCTTTTATTCATTTTCTGTTTTCGTTCTAGTTCTTTTCCCCCTGTTCTGTTTTTTCCCTAGGAGATTTCAATACCTTCCCAAAGTCCAGACGCCGTCATCCTTAAGCTACCTACATGCCTTTCTCATGATGGTGACTTGGAGAAGATGTCCCACCCATCGCACCTACCTCCCTGCTTGCTACGGTTTCAACAGGTCGAATTGTATTGTGAGTACCAGTATCCCCCCAGGTTTAGCTTCCAACCACTGAGTACTAATGCCTCTTAATGTCTTGTCTATTAATGCCCATGGTTTAAATCACCCGGCAAAAAGATTCTCCTTGTGGAAGGAGGCCGAATATTCGAAATGTGACATACTATGCGTCCAAGAGATACATTTTCGCAAGGACTCTCCTCCAAAATGTACAGCTAGGGGATTTCAACATTATTTCTTCTCTAGCGCTCACAAGAAGAAGAGCGGAACTATGATAGCCATTAGAGATACTGTCGCTTTTCAACTGCATCAGGAGCTTACAGACCCGAACGGTCGTTTCATAATTTTAGTTTGTGATATTAATAACGTGCGCTACACGCTGGTGAATACTTATGTACCTAACGCACGCCAGATCCGCTTTTTGAACAGACTTATGGTCAAAATCTGCAAAATTAAGCAGGGAGCTTTGCTGCTGTGCGGGGACTTTAATGTTGCACCTGACCCCGCAATGGACTCAACTTGTACTTCTGCTAGGAGACCTCAGTCTCTGGGCAACTTTCTCCGTAAGAATGATATTTTTGATGTTTGGCGTTGTAGACATGCTGGTGAGAGGGACTACTCATTTTACTCTCATAGGCATCGCTCTTATAGCAGGATAGATCTCTTTCTCTCGGATAGGTGGCTCCTCCAAAAAATCACGCATACTAAAATTAATACAATCACCTGGTCGGATCATGCATCAGTGCTGATCACCATTGCTGATGATAGCCCCTCTAACGCCGCTTATTTGTGGCGATCTAATTCCCGATTAATCCAGGATCCCACCACCAAACGATTAATCGAGGACCACCTGTCCGAGTTTTTTCGGTTCAACTCTACCCCCGAGATCGCTCCTGATATAATATGGAATGCGCATAAGGCGTTTATCCGAGGTATCTTTATACAGCAGGGGGCGCGGTTGAAGAGGCAGAGGCAGAGGCAGACAAATGAACTCCTGAACAAAATTGCTGCTTTAGAGAACCTACATAAATCTAATCCCACCCCGGCCTTTCATTCTGCCTTGGGCCATCTCCGACATGAACTTAGGCTAGTGCTACTGCACAAATTTGAACAGGTGGAGAGGAGGCTTAAATTATCTTTTAACTCCTCGGGCAACAAGGCTGGAAAGGCCTTGGCACGTAGACTTCAGGGCCAGCGGTACAAATCAAAAATTCCTTATTTACTTAATTCTAAGACTAATGTCAAAGAATGCGATCCCCAGCAGATCGCTGACTCTTTTAGTGACTATTACAATTCCCTATACAATTTGAACAAAGATAACTCCACTCCACAACCGACTAAGGAAGACATATTAAACTTTCTTGCCCTAACAAAACTCCCTACTCTCACTGCTAAACAATTAGATTAACTAAATTTGCCCTTCTCGATCGATGAGACCTACAGGGCCATAGACACCCTTCCAATTAATAAATCACCGGGGCCTGACGGGCTAACTGGGGACTACTATAAGTCTTTTAAAATGATTCTGGGCCCTCACCTTCTTAAGGTCTATGAGAATGCCGCTGCCTCTGCTCTCTTCCCGCAGGAGATGTTGTAAGCCGTTATTGTTACGATACCCAAGCCGGGCAAAGCCCCGGAGGTACCTCAGAACTTTAGACCTATATCTCTGCTAAATAACGACTTAAAGATATATGCTAAAATGATTGCACTTCGCCTGATGCCGATGCTACCTAACCTTATTGATGCTGACCAATCTGGTTTTACCATGGGGAGGCAGTCTTCGGACGCCACTAGGCGCTCTATTGATGTTATCCACTTAGCACGGGCTCGGCGAACGCCTTCCCTGCTCCTTGCTTTGGATGCGGAGAAGGCGTTCGACCGAGTTCATTGGGGATATCTGGAGGAGGTGTTGAGATCATTTGGATTTACGGGTCATATTTTATCGGCTATATTGGCTCTCTATTCCTTGCCTTCGGCTAGAGTTTACTCCTCTGGAATGCTGTCAAAGCCCTTTCAGATCACGAATGGTACCCGTCAGGGGTGCCCGTTGTCCCCTTTGATTTTTAATTTGACAATCGAGCCTCTGGCGGCATGCATTAGACAGGACCCTAGGATTTGTGGGTTCGAGGTGAATAATCGCAAACACGTCATAGGCCTATTCGCTGATGATGTGATCCTAATGCTTACTAAACCAAAAACCTCACTGATGCACGTCGCCAGAACCTTGGAACATTTCAGCAAAGTCTCGTACTATAAGGTGAACACAACCAAATCATATGTTCTCGACATAGGAATTGCCCCACATGAAAAGAAAATGCTGCAAGCTAGCTACCCTTTTATTTGGAAGGATTCCGGGATATCTTATCTAGGAATCACTTTAACCCCCTTTCCTGAACAACTTTTTAAAGCTAACTATGTCCCTCTTATAGATAAATTGAAGACGGGCCTTCTATCCCTCAGCAAACATATTCTCTCCTGGTCAGGGCGCCTGGCGGCGTTCAAAATGCAAATATCACCTCAGCTGCTATATATTTTTCGTACGGTACCCATTCCGGTCTCTAATACATTTTTTAATAAACTACAGACTTTGCTCTCAAGATTTCTCTGGGAAGGTAAAAAAGCTAGGAGTGCTTTTAAGAAATTGAGCAAAACCAGGAGGGCTGGCGGTCTAGGCCTCCCTGTATTAGTGGATTACTACAGAGCAGCTATTCTGGCACAACTGAGGGACTGGCTTGCTATCGAACCGCCCTCGCTGTGGGGCGACATAGAGCGGCATTGTACTCCTGGTTGCAATTTGCTCAATCTAGCACTGGCATTCCCACTCCTGGAGCGGGCCCCGACAGGCCTCCAACTCCCTGTAGTGGCGTCTCTGAACTCCTGGAAACTATTAGTTTCCGCACACCCGCGTAGCAGCACAACCTCTTCAATCCCAATGCCTATATCAATATTGACCTGGCTAATCCCCGAGCTATCCCTGCACAGATGGAATAGTTCGGGATTACAATGGATTCAGGATCTCTTTAAGGGACCCCGACTTAAGCCGTTTGCTCAGTTGCAGGCGGAATACGGTCTACCTCATTCAGACTATTTCACCTATTATCGTGTACAATCTTATCTCACAAGAAAGTCTATCCCCCCTTTCGTGGTCTATTGGCGAGTTAAACAATATCTTAGTGCTGGATGTGCAAAAAAAGGCGGTATCTCCTTGTTTTATGACGCTTTAAATGACAAGTCACTCTTGGAAAAGACGGGACCCATGATGGCCTGGGAGAGAGATCTTGGGATCTCGATCCCTGATGATCAGTGGGGCCAGGCTATCCATCATACCTACGCTGCCACTAAAAGTACCTCCCTCTGGGAGCTAGCCCATAAAACCACACAAAGGTGGTATCTGACTCCCTACCGTCTTGCTAAGTTTAATTCCTCGATCTCACCTCTCTGTTGGAGGAACTGCTCCCAAATTGGCACCATATTTCATGTCCTATGGTCATGCAGTAAGCTAGCTGAATACTGGAAGGGAATATTCGTGATTTTTAGACAATTGACAGGCATAGCGACCCCCCCCACCCCCGCCTTGGCACTGCTTAACGTAGGAATTGAGGACATTCCCCCTCCACTTAGGCAGTTTGTAACCCACCTATTTCTAGCAGCTAAGCTGGTACTCCTCAGGATCTGGAAGGCTCCTCATCCCCCAGAAGTTCTAGAGGTTATTAGAGTCCTTGCTACCCATTATGCCTATGAACTTATCTTAGCATCGTCATCAGGGAGGCGTACTGCCTTCCAAAACAACTGGCAGCCTTGGTGCGATTGGTACAAAACTAATATTTCACATTGACTGATATACTATATCCTTTCCTTTTACTGAGAGCATAACTGCATACAGATAATTGAGCGATAATCTCCTTCTATGGGACCTAGTATTAGGTCCCTCCCCTCCCTTCCCTCTCCCCTCTCTGATATGGTTTTACGTTTCTGTTCTTCCTATTGTTCCTGAATTTCTCTTTCATGTACAGGTGATTCTATGTAATGGTAATATGGTAACCGATGGGGCATCTGATATAACCCATTTGATGGGGGCTCATTTGTCTGGTTTCTGTGCATTGCAGGATCTTGCAAAAGATTCCGGGCGCTTCTTCCCCCGGAGGTGCAGCTAGATCCCGGAAGGGGTGCCTCTGGTGGAAGTGTGGCATAGACCCAGACTATAGCGTAGACATTAATGTGGAAACATGTTGTATCGAAAGTATATGCTACTACTTTATAGATGTTGTTATGAGGTTACCTGGACAAGCCTAAACTGTCTCTTATCTATACGGACTGTTTGCCTCGCCTGTACGAGAGTTGATGTACTTTTTTTTTTTTTTTTTTTTTTTTTTTTTCCATTCAAGATTTTTATTGGACATAAATGAATATACATATCGTTGGGGTACAACCCTACAAACAAAAGGGTATAACGACGGAAGTACAAACAAGTCATACAGGTTCCAAAAAGAAAGTCAATACAAAAGAGTACCTTAGCATGAATGACTGTGAGCTGCAGAAAATATAAGACAAGGTTTACAGGAGAAGCTTTTCTTGAACAACCTTAGATAATGGGTGTAAACACATAGCAAAAGGAGATTTTCGAATTCCGTACATATGGAATCGTGAGTGACACCAAGGTTCCAATACAGAGTCTTGTTTAGAAGCAAGCATCACGAAAGTCAGCAATGTGAGTTTCGAGAGTTAGGGTGAGTAGATATTTGTCTGGAGATCATTCAATCGTCATGTGTGTCTTTTGAGTCTTATGTGCGGTAAGGGCTACTAGGTAACCAGACCAGCTGGTGTCTTAAGGTGTACCCGCTAGAGGCGTAAATGGGAATGGGAGTTGAGAGGGGATTAGGGACAGGAGGGTGGTGTGTGGGGGGAGTCTATAACAGTAAACATATGAGTTTGTAATGGGATTCCCAAAAAAAAACAAAAAAAAATGGGGGTAGGAAAATTTAATCTTGGAGGGAGGAAGCAAATGAGGGAGGGGAAGGGGAGGAAGAGACCGGGTCCGTCCGGGGGGGGCACGAGCCGCCAGTCTAGTCTCGGACTTTGGCCAGTCTCCCCCACCCCCCCCACGTTACAGGTATGTGCACATATCATAGGGGATGAGGAATGCGTTTGCTCAATTGGCATGAAGTTGCATGGTGCGTTTGTACTCTGGAGTCGTCTTAAAATGGGACCAGCAGGCCCACCGTGCATTATGTTTCGTAATGGTCTCCTGGGAAATAGCTATGAGTTCTTCCATTTCAGCATTTCTATTAATCCTCATAAACCATTCCTTGATTGATGGAATCGTAGAAGTGCCCCAATGAACAGGGATGCACAACTTTGCTGCATTTAGCAGGTGCATTATTAAAGACCTAAAATAAGTGCGTCTAGATAAAGTGGTATGATGAAGTAATAGTTGAGCTGGGGAGAATTCCAGAGAGTAAGAAGTTATTGTCGAAGTTAATTTGTGAACTTCCTGCCAGAATTTTTGGAGTGTGGGGCACGACCACCATATGTGGACGTGAGAGCCCGGTTCGGTTTTGCATCGCCAACATAGGTTTGAGGTGGCCGGCGCGTATTTGTTGATAAGGGTTGGGACTCTATACCAGCGATTGAGAATTTTGTAACCGTTCTCTTGTGTGGATACGTTTATCGAGCCCTTGAGAGTGTATTCAAATATTTGTTCCCATTGGTCTTCTGAGATGGAGATTGCAAGCGCCTTCTCCCAATAGTGACAGTTTTTATGTTTCCTTGGGTGATTACTAAAGAGGATCTGATATATGTATGATACCAAGTGTCTTTGTGGTGCAGACTCCGAGCATAGCGCTTCAAATGGAGTCAGCGCTCTGGTCCAATGTGATCTGTGTTGGGGGCTAGATAGGAAATGCTGAATTTATAAGTAAGGCCATAGGGATAATTTCTTGTCCTTCATTTGTGTAGCTAGTCTTTCCCGAGACATGAGGGAGTTGCCCTGGAAAAAGTGCTTAACTCTCATGTGAATGTGTGGCCACCCAGAGGCCAGAAATTTCGGGGACATTCCCGGGGGGAAATCCGGGTTGGCTCGGATTGGTGTCATAGGTCCTGGTATTGTGGCTAGGTGTGATGTGGAGCATGCTTTGTGGAAGCAACGCAGAGCGGGGCCTACAAGAATATGTGTGGAGGCTGTGGGCGGGATATGATTGGCTGGTAGCCATGGGGCTGTCGCTAGGGGCATTCCCGCTAGTTGGTCTTCTAAGTCTACCCATTTTTTTGTAGATGCATGGATGTTCCAATCCACTATTCTAGTGAGCAGGCATGCCCTGTAGTAAGTTGGCAAGTCGGGAAGACCTATGCCCCCTCTAGACACGGGGGTTGCCAGGAG
Organism: Lithobates pipiens; assembly: GCF_037356315.1. Taxonomy (NCBI): domain Eukaryota; kingdom Metazoa; phylum Chordata; class Amphibia; order Anura; family Ranidae; genus Lithobates; species Lithobates pipiens. The sequence continues at coordinate 30,123,872 of NW_027507790.1, read as the reverse complement.
TTCAAATTTAATGCGAGGGCGTTTGTTGCGCCAGAGAAATTTGGAGCACAGGGTTTTAAATGTAGTAAAGAAGGCTGGTGGAATATGGATTGGAACTGCCTGCATGACGTATAAAAGTCTGGGCAAAATATTCATTTTAAGCACTGCAGCCCTACCGAACCAGGAAAATGAAGGGTTGTCCCAATTAAGTAAGTCTCTCTTAATTGTACGTAGCAATGGCAAAAAATTTAGAGAATACAGGTCAGTCAGTTGTGTTGGGAGTTGGATCCCAAGATATGATATGGCCTTGGCTTTCCATGAGAAGGGAAAGTTAGCTTGGCACAAGGCTACTATCTCCGTTGGTAAAGATACATTTAGGGCATGTGATTTATCAAAGTTTATTTTAAGATTGGAAATTGCTTGGAAGTCCCTAAAATCCATCAAGAGGTTGGGGAGGGAAATATGGGGTTCCGAGAGGGAAAGTAAGATGTCGTCCGCGAAAGCAGACACTTTGAATTCGCCTTTCGGGGTAACAATACCTTTAATGTCAGGGTTGCTACGGAGACGGTTGAGAAACGGCTCTAGTGTGAGTACATATATGAGTGGTGATAGGGGGCATCCTTGGCGCGTCCCATTCCTGACCGGGAAGGCATTCGACAGGTGGCCGTTGGCTTTCACTTGTGCTGTGGGATGAGCGTAGAGTGTGAGAATCATTTTGAGCATCTTTTCCCCTAGACCTATTGATCTAAGGGTCTCAGACATGTAATCCCAGGCCACTCTGTCGAATGCCTTCTCCGCGTCTAGTGATAAGAAGAAGCCTTTCTGATTGGAAGATTGTAGGTAGGAATGGATATTAATGACTTTGATAGTGTTATCTCTGGCTTCCCGACCAGGAATGAAGCCTACCTGATCAGGGGAGATGAGATGCGGGACCAGCGGGAGAAGGCGATTGGATAGAATTTTGGCCAGAATCTTTGTGTCCACATTAAGGAGCGAAATTGGGCGGTAATTCGTAACTAAAGTATGGTCTTTCCCATCCTTCGGAAGCACAGTTATGTGTGCCTCTAAAAGACGATGTGAGGGGGTTTCTCCTAGTGTAATTGAATTTAGTGTGGTTAATAGAGGGCCACTGAGGTTGTTCAGGAAGGTTTTATAGTATATGGTGGTGAACCCGTCTGGGCCTGGGCTCTTGCCATTTTTCATTTGCTTAAGGGCTTGGATAAGTTCCTCCCCGGAAATTGGTTTTTCCAAAGAGGTGGCTGTTTCTTGGGACATTGGAGTGGGTGCGTACTGGGATAGGAAGTCCCTAATAGCAGATGTCCTTTGTTCCTGAGGAGTCTGTTGGGGGTTCTGGTGGGCTATGTTGTAAAGGGTACGGTAATATCGTTCGAAGCACGCTGCTATATCTCTGTTATTGGTCGCTAGAGACCCATCAGGGTTCCTAATCTTTCGAATCGTTTGTGAAGCTCTCTTCCCCTGCAACGCCCTGGCTAAGAGTGTTCCATTTTTGTTACCATGTTCATAAAATAGCTTACGGGAAAGTGTAAGTTTTTTTCTTATTTTCAGATTCAATTCATCAAGCAGGAGAGCTCGTGCGTGTGTGAGATCTTGCAGTGCCAATGTAGCCTGTGTTTTTTTATGTGCTACCTCTAGCGATTTAATTTGCGCTAACAACTCTCGGATACGCGCCTGTTGCAGACGCTTACGTTTAGCTGAAAGCCTTAGGAATTCCCCCCTAACTGAACATTTGTGAGCTTCCCACTGCGTGATGGGGTGTGTGTCTGGTGTGTTATTTATGCTGAAGAATGACTCTAGGAATGATTGTATGTGATCTAGATTGGCCTGGTCTGTCAGAAGTGAAGGGTCCAGGCGCCAGATTTTGGACCTGTCCAGTGATGCCGGTAGTGTCAGTGAAATGGAAATGGGGTGATGGTCTGAGATATACATAGGTTCAATGGTGGCTTTGGTTAGTAGGTGTAGATCCTGTTGGGAGATAAATAAGTAGTCGATTCTGGAATACCTCTGGTGAGGAGGAGAGAAAAATGTGTAATCTTTTCCATCAGGATTAAGAGTACGCCAAGAGTCGTGTAGGAGTAGACTATGTATTTGTGATTGGATCTGACGCAAGGCTCTATAAGGGATCGAAGAGGTCCCCGTTGAAGAATCGAGTACAGGATTAAGGGGAGCATTGAAGTCCCCGCCTAGAATAGTTAGACCAGATTGAAAAGAGGCTAGAAGAGAGGTAAGTTTGCGAAAGAAAGGGACGTGTTTCACATTGGGTGCGTATACGTTTACCAGGGTAACCGGCCTATTGTTTAAATGACCCTTGACGAAGAGGTATCGGCCTTCTGGGTCTGACAATGAGTCCGTAACCTCCAAGGGGAAATTTTTCGCTAACAATATCGATACACCTTTCGACTTAGCTAGGGGGTTCGTTGCGTGGAATGCCGTAGGATACTGATAATTCTCAAATTTTGGTATGTTATTCGATCTGAAGTGCGTTTCTTGTAGTAGAATTACGTCAGCCTTGTTGCTTTTCATCATCGTGAGAACCTGCGATCGTTTTTCTGGGGTGTTTAGCCCCTTTGCATTAAGGGATATTATTTTAAACGTGAGAGGATTCTGGGAGTTGATGGGAGACATGATGTCGAGTACGGTCAGATGTAGATAGGATAGATTATTGGTAAATACCGTGCCCGAGCGTCAAAAAAAAAAAAGGGGGGGGGAGGGGGGGGGGAACCCCACAGAAGAGGGAAACTCCCTGGGAGGGGAGGTGGGGACGAAGGGAGTGTTAAACCGGTGGAAGAAATAGGCCTGCTATTCTTCCCGAAACAGTCTAGGGTTACCGGATGAATACAGCAGAGATACCGAGTCTGCTGTGTGGGGGTTGCTAGGATCGGTCGTGTCAAGCCTCGACCCGTCTCAGAGGACCAATGTGTGTATGTCAGAGGATGGCTAAGTGTGATGTGGAGTGTGTGGAAAGGGAGTCATTCAGTGTATCAGCGGGGCACCCTGATAGGGTATCAGAGCATGTCAGAACCATTGTCGAGGTGAGGAACCATTTTATCGTGACTATCTATGTGCAAAAACACAAACATATGTGTGTGACAAGGAAACCTAAGATGATAGTAAAAAAAAAGGGCGGCCCGGAATTATTGATCATGAGAGCAGCCGCAACAAGTAACGGAAATCTCAACCAGAAATAAACAAATAAACCAAGAGAGAGAGAGCACATACATGTAAATGAAACAAATTAAGCTATGGATCTGCACAGGTGATGTAAAATCCCACATGGGTTGCCACAATAGGGGAAGTGGGAGCATGGCCCAGAAGTATCCCATTAGTGTGCACTTCCTTGGAAATTGGAAAAAGTGATGCACAGGTAACTGCGAGGATGCGTGCAGAGGTCAGAAACCTTAAGTGACGCGTCCAAGGTGTGAGTCTAAAATAAGGTTGGAACAGCCACTCTCTGCGATATAAGAAAATATGTGCCCTAAGGGAATAGAATATGCATGCATGTGGTCTCTCAGCGGTCCGCCAATACACATATGCGAGTATACAAAGATCTGCAGGACAAGAGGGGGTACAGCAACCAAGACTATCTGTAGTGACTGTTACAGAGGCAAGAAGAGGCTCTTGCTTAGTGTTTGGGCATGGGTGCGGATGGGAAACCCCCCTCCTTGGTTGGGATGTGGGAAGGCCCCGATGGGGACCAGAAAAGCCTCCGCTAGGACTCTCAACCCCCCCCCCAGGGGGTATTAGGAAGGGCATACGATGCAATGCTGGACCCCCCCTGTCCTGCGCAATCAGGGAAATACACAAATAAGTATAAGCACAAATATATTTAGTGAACTGAACATGTCTCCACTTGCGGTATATAGCAAAGCTAATCAAATATTCTAGCGGCAAACTCAGTTATTGTCCCATACCCCATTTCGGTGCAGTTGAATCCGGTACCATCCAGAAGTGTTAACAGATTGGCGGAAGTCCTGCTGCTTTATATCTGTGGGGTGTGTTGAGATGCTGAGACGTACTTAGACCTTAGGGAAACATGTCCTTCTGTATGAATGGGGGAGAGATGAGACTCCTCCGTTTCCAGAGATCTGGTGCACGGATGAGTGTTTCCATACATGGAGTAGCTTACCCAAGAGGTCGAAAGTAAGAGAACATGTGGGCGGAGTCACCCCATCTCTAAGTCAGCCCAATACGAGGTATGATACCCCCTTTGTGGACAAGGTACTTTTTGGAAGAGAGCTATTGAATTGCCATCACAAGTAAATAGATGGATAAACTAAAAAGCCAAATCGTAGAGTCTTGTGCGCCTAATACATAGATTCGAGAATAATTCCCAAACATCAGGCAGTATCCTTGCTGGCTGGATGTGATATCAGTAAAGGACATGAGAGCCTGGATAAACAAATACTCCCGTGGGTGCAGGCCGTAAGGTGAAAGAATCACAGAGAGTGGAGGTAACCGAAGATATTCAAGTAGCCAGAAACTGATACGAAGTACGGAAGGAACACTTCTAACCGATAGCTATTTTACTATAGAGTGGTAAACTTACAGTTTGTGGCAACACATAAAGGGGCGAAGGCAGTCTGTGGATCCATAGCTGTCATCAGTAGGAGTATGCCCCCTCAGGCCTCCTGCCGAGGCCGTCTGTGAACTGGCGATGCTGAAGGGCTACCGTTTGCCCGGGGAGGCCTCGCCTGAGGTGGAGGTGAGGACGGAGGCGACCTCTGGCGACGATGTCGCTGCGCGTTCCATTCCATGGCATCCTCTCCCTGGTCAGCGATCTGGGGGGTTGAGCTGCGATGTTCGTTGTGCCAATCAGGCAGAGGTGGGATAGGCACATTCAATATGTTGCAAAATTGTCGCAGGTCCTCCGGGACCCGGAGGAGGGCTGTGCGACCCATCACTGATGCGGATAGGCAAAAGGGGAACTTCCACCTGTAGGCGATATTTCTCGCTCTCAAAACATCTAATAAGGGACGGAGATCTTTCCGATGTTGAAGGGTAATTGGTGACAAGTCCTGAAAAAGCTTGATTTCAGAGCCTTCATGGAGCACCTGCCTTCTGTCCCTTGCGCGTCTGAGAATTTCTTCTTTCAGGGGAAAATTCACAAGACAGCAAATGACGTCACGTGGTGGATCCGTTTCTCTTCCCCTGGGACGCAGAGCCCTGTGCAAGCGTTCAAATTCTATTGGCGAGTCAGGAGGTCTATCTAGCAAACCATTAAAAATTGCTTGAACGCATTGTTGAAGGTTGCCGGGGTCGACATTTTCAGGCAGGTTTCTGATCCTTATATTGTGTCTTCGTCCTCTGTTCTCAAGGTCCTCTAAATGCCTACTCATCTCCCTTATTTGTATGGAGTGATGGTCTGCGGTTCGCGTCACTTGCGTGATGGCGGTTTCTTGCATGTTGGTGATCTGTTCCATCCTGTCCAGCCGTGTGGCCATAGCTTGCACATCCAGCCTAAGGTCACCAATAGCTGCAGCCAGAGTGCTCTTTATATCTGAGGCGATGGACTGCATATCATGTAGGAACAGTGGCTGGGCAGCGCTGGCTGTGTTGTGCACTGTATCGTGTGCTGGGCAGGACTGACTTATAGACGAGCGCTCTGGGCTGACAGTACGAGAGCGCGCTGTCTGGGATACGGCCTGTGTGAGTGGTGGTGTGTCCCGCTGTTGCGGCCGGAAGATCGCGGGAATCCCGCTGCTATGCTGACTCTCTCCCCCCCGCGGGGACCGGGACCTCGGCGCTGAGGTATTCCGGTCTCCCTTACCCATGGTTAGCTTGGGTATGTCCTCCGTGGAGCTCGAGTTTGTCCTCGATGAGCGGGAGCTTTCTCCTCAGGCGGCCATTCTCGTCCGGCGCCAAGCCACGCCCCCTTGTACTTTTTTTTTATGTCTGTTTATACTTTGTAACTCTGAAAAATTTTCAATAAAAACTATTGGTTAAAAAAATAAATAAATAAATAAATAAAAAAACTGTGTGCAGAAATCATGCACTTTACACATATTTTAATCTTAAATCTGAATTCTGGGGAAAAAATGTCAACTGAGGGGTAGCAAACTGCAAGCGTTAACTTTTTTAACAGGGAGATGAGGTGATACCTACCTTATTCCTCGGTCACTCAGCAGACGTTGCTATCCTCCACTGTTCTACACTCTGGAATATGGTTGGGCCCTTAGAACCCCCCTGTACAATGCAGGACAGCTGGTTCTGCATTGTATTGGATAACTTCAGAGAGTTGCGATTATGGGACCAGGAGACTAGCTACACAAAGTGGAGGAAGCCTGCAGGGTTGAGGAATGAGGTAAGTATATCCCCCATCCATCATTCCTAAGCCAAAATGAACAGTTAGCAGTTGCATTGGGAAGATGGCCCAATATTTATTTTCCCTGGAGTTCAGCTTTAATGGTAAAAGCAATCCATTTATGCTGAAGTGATATAACAGTGGGAGAGGAAAACTTAAATTGATATAAAATGCTTGTTGCTGTTTTTTTATTTCTTTTTAATAACAAACATGTCATACTCACCTGCTTTGGGTAGTGGTTTTGCAGAGAGCAAAAACTCCTCTTCTCTGGTCCCCTGTCGATGCTCCTGGCCCCCGCCTCCTGCCCCCACAGCAAGCAACTTGCTGTGAGGCACCTAAGCAGGTTTGCTCCTGAGCTGATGCTCTGCATGTCCATTCACACACATAGCTGTGGCTTGGCCTCACCCCCCTCTCTCTCCTGATTGGCTCACAGGCTGTGATTGGCAGCAACGGGAGCCAATGGCTCCCACTGCTGCCTCAGCCAATGAGTATTAAGAGTCCTCAGAGAGTCCCTCTTCAAGCATATAATGCATTAGGGTAAAAAACCTTGAGCCTTTAGACCAACTTTAGGGCAAAATAAATATCAGTAAACTTTGTATAAAGTATATTTTTTCTTTTGATGCATTGTTTGAAAGAAAAAGTAATGATTTCTGAAATGTTTAGCTTGTAGTAAGCCATAGAGCTTGTCTCGTGCAAATATGCTGCTTTAGTGGGTCCTGAAAGATACAACATCCTTTAAATTCAGTGCAGATCCACCTCCATCTTTTTCTTTTGATGAGAGGAAGGGTTCCCAGATGATATAATAGGGTGTGCAATGTTCAGGAATTGTATATTCCTAGCTTCTAAACATTATTCTGAAAAATAGACAAGATAAACTAATAGCCCATTAAAAGATAACATAATAGGCACTTAGGCCTCATGCACACGAGACGCAGTTAAACGCGCGTTCAGATGCAGTTGGACAGTTTTTTCAACTGCAACTGAACTCATTCAATGTTATCCTATGTGTCCATGCACACAGTCTCGTTTTTTTCCGTTTATATGCAGTTGCGTTTAATCTCGTTTTTCCAGAAGCAAAAAAATGCGTTCAGAAACAAAAATTTCTGCGTTTCAGACGCAAAACGCGGCTAAACGCGGCACCCGCATTTAGCCGCGTTTGCGTTTATATGCGTTTTTAAAGGTGACCTTTTTTTTACATTAAAAATCTCAAAAATGATTGCAAATGATGAAATACCATTAGAAAAATATTTTAAACAATTGCAATTGCAAGTGGACAATCCACAACTTGTGGCAAGTGACGTGGCAAGTGGACAATCCACAACTTGTGGCAAGTGACATGGCAGGTGGCAAGTGATGTGGCAAGTGGACAATCCACAACTTGTGGCAAGTGACGTGGCAGGTGAAGTGGCAAGTGACGTGGAAAGTGGACAATCCACAACTTGTGGCAGGTGACGTGGCAAGTGACCTGGCAGGTGATGCGGCAAGTGACTTGGCAGGTGACGTGGCAAGTGGAAAATCAACAACTTGTGGCAGGTGACTGGCATGTGACGTGGCAAGTGGACAATCCATAACTTGTGGCAGGTGACGTGGCAAGTGACGTGGCAAGTGGACAATCCACTTGTGGCAGGGGACGCGGCAAGTGACGTGGCAAGTGGACAATCCACTTGTGGCAGGTGATGTGGCAAGTGACGTGGCGAGTGGACAATCCACAACTTGTGTCAGGTGACGTGGCAAGTGGACAATCCACAACTTGTGGCAGGTGATGGGGCAAGTGATGTGGCAAGTGGACAATCCACTTGTGGCAGGGGATGTGGCAAGTGACGTGGCGAGTGGACAATCCACAACTTGTGTCAGGTGACGTGGCAAGTGGACAATCCACAACTTGTGGCAGGTGATGTGGCTGGTGACGTGGCAAGTGGACAATCCACAGCTTGTGGCAGGTGGCATGGCAGATGACGTGGAAAGTGGACAATCCACATCTCGTGGCAAGTGACGTGGCAGGTGATGTGGCAAGTGACGTGGCAAGTGGACAATCCACAATTTGTGGCAGGTGACATGGCAGGTGATGTGGCAAGTGGACAATCCCCAACTTGTGGCAAGTGACGTGGCAAGTGGACAATCCACAACTTGTGGCAGGTGCCGTGGCAAGTGACACGGCAAATGCAAGTGTACAACTGCTCTCTATGCTGCTGCTGCTCACTCTGATCAAAATAGCAGAAATAGTTAAAAAAAATGCTTTGAGAGCTTGGGGAGGGTCTACATGATGTTATCTTTATAAACGCGTTTAAACGCAAACGCGTCTAAACGCGTCTAAACGCGGCATGCAAACGCGGCAAAACGCGCGTTTCTAAACGCGCGTTTCAGCTTTTTTTTAACAGAGGTTTCATCTGCGTCTCGTGTGCATGAGGCGGCAGTTTTACTAATAGTTACTTTTATTCCAGAGTTGTCACTAGTATTACTTCTTTTTTCAAGATGTCCTTAGTTTGATGGCCAGCATCATTCAATCTACTTCCTTTGAGCTCATGCTATCATGGAGCCATCCTAGCCTGTGACTGCATGGTGAAAGCAGAAGCAGTACAGTAGTGAGACCATCTCTCTGTCACTCTGGTTTGTCCTCCTGTCAACATTCTTCTTGTCAGCACATAAACTGATCAGTTTGTTTCTGCCACTTCCTCACAAAATCCTGCCTTGCTGTCAGTCAGTTATTTATACTACTTGCATTTTAGATTATACATTAAAATATACATTTAATTGAGTATAACACAACTGCATTCAGTTATGTCTTTTATATCTGCCAGGAGTTTAACTTAAAATATAATAAATACAAATACCACCATCTAAACTAGTTATCAATGTATTAAAGCTCTTGTTAACCCAACACTTCATATTATCCTGATATGTGCCTGCTGTACCATGTACTTGTAGGAGAAAGTATCCTGTTTATTTGTATTGCTTCCTTTATGTAAAATCCCCAGTGTTCTTGTTAGTCCCCTTGTTTTCCTTTTTAAAACTAACCCCACTAAGCAGGAGAGCATGGTCAGTTCTCTAGCTATGCTGGGAACTCAATATGCTCTCCTCCAATGATCAGACTTGTCCTGACACTCCCCCCCCCCCCCCCGCTGCACATTCACTGGAAAGCTCAGTGTGCTGTTGCTTGTCCTCCCCCAGCTCCTTTACAGCTGACAACAGAGGGTATGTGATAATTTATAAAAAAAGAGAAAACAGGTATTTATATATATATATTTTTTACAGTATTTATACACAAATTTTTTGCCTTTCATTTCTATTTTAAACTGAATGGGTTGTTTTACAAGGTGATCGTTTACCATCACTTTAAATGTACTTAAATGTATTGTTATCTCTATATGCACTAATCTGCCATTTTCACTTGTGCATCATTCAAAATGGGAGAGGAAGGAGCAGCACTGTAAGCCAATCAGGATTTACTGTAGCCCATGGTGCTTCTTGGAGGAGAAACCATGAAGTCTCATGGGTAAAAAAACTGTTCCTTCACTGTCTAATCACAGATTTGACAAAGATGTACAGCATTCACTGCAGAGGATAAAAGTAAACGGTCAGAGTCTATATGGTGTTTTATCAGGGGTGTCTGAGTTATGAAACCAACTGAATAGAATTATTACAGGTTATATATATATATATATATATATATATATATATATATATATATATATATATATATATATACTTTAACAGTGTCTACACTAGCTCTTTACAAGCTTTGAGCAGCAAGAATATTAAACATGTCCTGTTTAAGTCAGCTAAATGCCTGTTTGAAAATAAAATAACATATATTATTCCCTCCTCTTCCCAATGGTAAACCCCTAAATCAATCTTGAATCTTTCTAAAAACTTGCTAAAAGATTTTAAAAGTTTAAAGCTACACCTAATGCGCCTATGAATTTATATTTAAAGCAGGAGTAAACTGCAGTCAGCGGCAAATTGTGAGGGGAATATCTCCTAAACCATACAGGTTTAGGAGATATTTTTTTTACCTACAGGTAAGCCTTATTATAGGCTTACCTGTAGGTAAAAGTAAAAAAAAAAAAACCCTATACAACCGCTTTAATGTTCCTTGTCTAAAGAGTGCTTAACCACTTGCTTACTGGGCACTTAAACCCCCCTCAGTCCCAGACCAATTTTCAGCTTTCAGCGCTGATGCACTTTGAATGACAATTGCGCGGTCATACAACACTGTACCCAAATGAAATTTTTATCATTTTTTTCCCACAAATAGAGCTTTCTTTTGGTGGTATTTAGTTACAGCTCGGAGTTTTATTTTTTGCTAAACAAACAAAAAAACATGCAAAAAAAAAAAAATTATGTTTTAATAGTTTGTTATAAAATTTTGCAAACGGGTCATTTTTCTCCTTCATTGAAGTGCGCTGATTAGGCGGCACTGATAGGCTGATAGGCTGCATTGGTGGGCACTGATGGGCTGCATTGGTGGGCACTGATAGGCTGCATTGGTGGGCACTGATAGGCTGCACTGGTGGGCACTGATAGGCATAGTTAAGGTGGCACTAATAGGCATAGATAAGGCGGCACCGATGGGCACAGATAAGGCGGCACTGATGGGCAAAGATGGGCACAGATAAGATGGCACGGATGGGTGGCATGGATAAGTGGCACGGATGGGTGGCACGGATGGGCACTGATAGGTACCACTGATAGATGGGACTGATGGGCACTGATAGGTGGCACTGATAGGTGGCTCTGATAGGTGGCACTGCTGGGCACTGATGGGCGGCACTGCTGGGCACTGCTGGGCACTGATGGGCGGCACTGCTGGGCACTGATGGGCGGCACTGGGGTGCAGCACCTTTGAGGCAGATTGTGGGCACTGTGGGTGGCACTGTGGGTGGCACTGTGGGTGGCACTGCTGGGAGGCACTGTGGGTGGCACTGTGGGTGGCACTGTGGGCACTATGGGCACTGCTGGGTGGCACTGACAGGGGGCACTTACTTTTATTCAGGATGGCACTGCAGGGGGCAGGTGGTCGCTTGTATTGCTGGCCGTGATCGGCTTTTTTTTTTTCTCCTCGCGCTGTCAGCGTGAGGAGGAATAATAGCCGATTACCGGCTCCGTTCTATCACACGATCAGCTGTCATTGGCTGACAGCTGATCACGTGATAAGGGGTCGGGATCGACCCCTTGCACGGATCGGTGATCAGGCGAGTCTCATGGACTCGCCGATCACAGAGCGCGCCGCGCGCGCCCCTCAGGGGGCGCGCAGGCCGATCGTGCACGGGACGACGTCAATAGACGTAGTCCCGGAAAAGTAGGTCCGCGCTAATGCCGTCATTTGGCAATAGCGCGGATCCCAAGTGGTAAAAGACATTTCTTCAAGCTAACCTCATTCTGACAATGTGAGTTTTCTGACTGTCCATGTCAGTGCTCCCGCATCAAGCAATGTATATTAGGCAAGCAAATTAGAAAATACTGACAGCCAGGAAACTCATTTTTTCATAAGTGGGTAACCAGGGACAGCTTCCTCATATACTTAGCACAGCTTTTCTTTACATTAGTCTGATTGGCATTGAAAGAACTCTCTTTTTTGATTCTACAAGGAAAACACTGAACAGATGTGTAGAAAATCCCTTCCTTACTTCCTCCATTGCTGCCTGTCAGCTCCTTCCCTGACAGAAGACTGGTTTGTGGGTGTTTCTATTGTTGAGCAGAGCTCAATAGTTATTACCCCTTGTTCAAGGAGATTGTAAAGAATGACAATTCAGTGACATCTGAACATAGCTTGGGTTCAGTGGAATGATTATCATATATGGACATAAGAAAGATTTGTACAGGCATATCCCACTTTTAAGTACACAATGGGGTTTATTTACTAAAGCTGGAAAGTGCAAAACCAGGTTCACTTCTGCATAAAAACCAATGAGCTTCCAGGTTTTATGACCAAAACTTAATTAAACAAGCTGGGGTTAGAAGTTCATTGGTTTCTATGCATAAGTGAGCCGGCATTTGCACTTTCCATCTTTAGTAAATAAATCCCATTGTGTACTTAAAAGTGGGGTATGCCTGTAGTTATATAGTACATATCCACATTGTTGTGAATATTATCACTGTGCATGGATACCTTGGAGCTCAGGCATCCACCTCCCTTTTTGTGAGTGTGACTGTAAATGTTTCCCAGGTAGTCACTCTGATATGCCCCCTCCCCTCTGCTTGTATTTTTGTGTCACTTGTCTGTCAAGTGCTACTGCCAATACTAGTTATGTCAATTGGGGATAATTACCTACTCATCTCCTGCAGAGCATTGGTTTGGGGAGAGGGAAAGCTGCTGCCCATTCTAGCGCTGGCTCCACAGCACCTATAGAAGCATGACTGAGTGCTATGTACATTTCGCCCCCCTGAGGATCAAGATGCAGAAAACATTTTTTTTGTGAGACTTTGTTATTAAATGACTTACAAATGCTTGTATATAAGCCCTTGTACATGATTATTTATTGCATGAGCTTCTGCTTAATCAAAATGTAGCCTGCTATTGGGTTTACCTGTGATTTTCATCCTTTTTGGAGACCTCCTTTAATTAATAATAAAGAACGACATTCTTTGACTTGGTGTTTGCCAATCTTCTTTGCCTTTTAGCCATTGACTAGGGCTAAATGTGATGCTCCAGCACCCGATTGCAGAGTATCATGGGTTAACAATTCATCATCACTAGGACTATAATCAAATCTAATGGATAATATTCAACATTACTATAATAAATACTGAGGGAGGGTGTGCTCACAGTATGAGATGGTTAGCTGAGGTCTGCTTACATACTTACTGTCTACAGGGAAAGCAGTTTCACTATAGCCGCGTACACACGTGGCGGACTGTCTGGCCAACTTAGTCCGTCAGACAATCCGACGGACAGTCCGTCATACTTTCGAATGAACGGACTTGCCCACACACGGCACTTTTTGAGCGGACTAATACGGCGGACTAAGTCCGCCATACTATCCGCCCTACTTTTGAAATGAACGGACTCGCCCACACACGCGGAGGAAAGTCCGCTCATTTCGAGCGTGTCTCCAGGTAGGCGGGGCCAGCGAAGGAGACGTCGCTGGCCCCGCCGCCTGGTATGGACTTAAAGGGGAACCCCCAACGCCGAAAAAAATCGGCGTGGGGGTCCCCCCCAAGTCCACAACAGACCCTTGTCCGAGCACGCTACCCGGCCGGCCAGGAAAGGGGGGCGAGCGAGCGCCCCCCCTCCTGAGCCGTACCAGGCCGCGTGCCCTCAACATGGGGGGGTGCCTTGGGGAAGGGGGGGCCGCGCGCTCCCCCCCCACCCCAATGCACCTTGTCCCCATGTTGATGAGGACAAGGGCCTCTTCCCGACAACCCTGGCCGTTGGTTGTCGGGGTCTGCGGGCGGGGGGCTTATCGGAATCCGGGAGCCCCCTTTAATAAGGGGGCCCCAGATACCGGCCCCCCACCCTATGTGAATGAGTATGGGGTATAATGTACCCCTACCCATTCACCTGTGAAAAAAAGTACAAAAAAAACACAACACAGGGTTAAAATATTTTATTGCACAGCTCCGGTGGTCTTCCGTCTTCGGGGGTCTTCTCGCCGGACTCCTCCGCTATCTTCTTGTAGCTCTTTTGCTAGCGGAGGAGTCCGGCTTTCTTCCTCGCCGCCGGCCTCTTCTCCCGACTTCGGGGGTCTTGTCCCCCTCTTCGGTTCTTCTGCCGGGCCACCGCGCCTTCTTGTAGCTCTTTTACAGGCGGTGGCCCGGTCTTCTGTCGCCGCCATCGCCGCCTTCTGTTCTTCTTCTTCTCCAGGAGATGTTGCCTCGACGCTCTCTCCGGCCGGAATGCCAGGGACGCGCTCCGCTGCCACTTATATAGGGACAATGGGGCGGTGTCACATGGCTTTATGTCACATGGGTTGGTCACATGGTGACCCCGCCCCCTTACAATGTCATAGTCCCAATGTGACATCAACCCATGTGACCAACCCATGTGACATAAAGCCATGTGACACCGCCCCATTGTCCCTATATAAGTGGCAGCGGAACGCGTCCCTGGCATTCCGGCTGGAGAGCGTCGAGGCAACATCTCCTGGAGAAGAAGAAGAAGAAGAAGAACGGAAGGCGGCGGCGACGGCGGCGACAGAAGACCGGGCCACCGCCTGTAAAAGAGCTATAAGAAGGTGCGGTGGCCCGGCAGAAGAACCGAAGAGGGGGACAAGACCCCCGAAGTCGGGAGAAGAGGCCGGCGGCGAGGAAGAAAGCCGGACTCCTCCGCTAGCAAAAGAGCTACAAGAAGATAACGGAGGAGTCCGGCGAGAAGACCCCCGAAGACGGAAGACCCCCGGAGCTGTGCAATAAAATATTTTAACCCTGTGTTGTGTTTTTTTTGTACTTTTTTTCACAGGTGAATGGGTAGGGGTACATTGTACCCCATACTCATTCACATAGGGTGGGGGGCCGGTATCCGGGGGCCCCCTTATTAAAGGGGCTCCCGGATTCCTATAAGCCCCCCGCCCGCAGACCCCGACAACCAACGGCCAGGGTTGTCGGGAAGAGGCCCTTGTCCTCATCAACATGGGGACAAGGTGCTTTGGGGTGGGGGGGCGCGCGGCCCCCCCTTCCCCAAGGCACCCCCCCATGTTGAGGGCGCGCGGCCTGGTACGGCTCAGGAGGGGGGGTGCTCGCTCGCCCCCCTTTCCTGGCCGGCCGGGTAGCGTGCTCGGACAAGGGTCTGTTGTGGACTTGGGGGGGACCCCCACGCCGATTTTTTTCGGCGTTGGGGTTCCCCTTTAAGTTCATACCAGGCGGCGGGGCCAGCGACGTCTCCGTCGTGGGCCCCGCCTACCTGGATACCCGCTCGAAATGAGCGGACTTTTCTCCGGGCGGGAAAAATCCGCTCATTTCAAAAGTACGGCGGACTGGCACACACACGGGCGGATTGTCCGCCGAAATGCGAGTCCAGCGGACAGTATTTCCAACATTCAGAAATACTTAGTCCGCCAGACTGCACGCTGAAGCCCACACTCGAGCGGACTGTCCGCTGAAATGTGTTTCGGCGGACTAAGTAGGCCAGACAGTCCGCCCGTGTGTACGCGGCTTTAGTCACTCTGGAAGGACTTTTTATCTTGTTAACTGATATGCATTTCTCATCACATTCACACTCCTATAACTCCAGTACCTTGCATTTATAGCTATAATAATTTAGGAATGTAAAAGGAATGTAAACATGACATAAAAACATTGGATTATGGGAAATGTATTAATAATTGACTTCACTCTGGGACCAAAATTGTCTCAGTTCCTCTATTTGGTCTCTAAGCATATATAAATGAGTGTCACAATTGCAAAGTATAATAGCATATTTGCCTCACATGACAGTTACATGTGTTTAACACTTAATACACTGTTTAAAGCTTCCCCAGCACCACAAGAGTTATCTGGTCATGTTTGTCTAAGGTACCATTAAAAAGCAGTTTTAAAAAAAAAAAAAAAGCAGTTTTACTTAACCTTATCTCTCACACCCTGACAGCCAATGATCTCATATTCCCTCTGAAGCTTAAGGTTGTGAGTGGGCCCTCGGTGTCCATACTTTACAATACAGTACTGCTGGTCCTGCATTTCATGTGATGGCATCAGAGTTCCTGCAAACGATGAAATTACTTAGGAGGAGTGGTCTCATGGAGAGGAGTAAGCATGTGCTTTTTAATAGTACAAAAAGGAGAATTTGGCCCTTGCGTCCAGGGGAGGCCCCACTGCAAGAGTAAGTTTGTATTTTGCCCAAAATGTATCCTTGAAGCTTTTGTCTAAAACCGGATACACACGGGAGACAACAGCTGGTTAAAAAAAATGGCAACCCAGCTGTTGCATGTTAGTAAAACTGTTAGTGTGTACCTGGCTTTAGTGTTGGCTAAATCTCGCTATGCCTATAAAATGAGATTAGCATGCAACTGATCTCCCGGACATCTGACTGGAGAAGCAGAAACCAACAAATGTACTTAACATGAACAGTATAAAGTCTGTTTGAGATTCAATTATTGCCCATAATTTTGGGACATATAAGATGCCAGTTCACACATGTAACAGATACACCTTATTATGTCTTATTAATTTTATTCAAATAGGTTAAAATAGTTACTTTAAAATACACACAAGTTACAAGCCTTATAAAGGCCATTTTAATATCTTATTTACTTGAAACGTGCAATATACAAAAACAGATTAATAAACAGTTCATCCCTCACAATTTTCTTTGGTTTCTCACATCCTTTAGCCATACATATGTAGCGCCAGCTCCTGAAGAGCATGTGCTATGTGTTTTGTCATTTAACTATTCCTGGAACTGCAGTTTGGTTTTGGGTTCAATTACACTAAATTACACAACATTTTGGCTTCAGTACTAGTCTGGCTGGATTGCATGGTGTTCTGCCTGACCATAGGTGGCACTGTCATCTCTGGCAGGGATTAGAACGCAGTCTAGTTGGGTGCATTGAGTGTTTATTCTCTCTTGGAACCAGCCCAGTGGGAGTGTTCTCTTGCTGTGCATGGTGGGAGAGGGTACTTAAGGTGCTGAAGTCACGTGCTTTGGGGTTCCGGTCCAGAAGATCTTCCTGTCTCTTTGGTCCTGGTCCTCCTGACCAGCCCCCTGGGCTCTTATGGCCTGGGGTGCGGATTCACCCAACTCCAGGTCTCGGGGCTGGCTAGCCCGAGGCAAAGTAACTGAAGGAAGGATTCAAATGTGATCCGGTGCTGTCTTGGTTAGTAGAGAGGCCCAGCAACTGTAGAAGCATCCAGGGGAGGACTCTTTGGGGGAAGGCCATGAAAGGGTTGGCTTCTCAGAAAGAGCCTGGAGGTTAAGTTGAAAGACCCCAAGCGAATCTGATCTCGTATGGTTTCGCCGGACCGGCTGCAAGATACTGGTGCTGTACGAGGATTTCCCTAAGCTGCTATAACCTTTCAGTTGTACAAGTGTTCTACATCAAGTCTGGGGCAGAGACTTTATTCTAGTGTTCTACATCAAGTCTGTGGCAGAGACTTTGCATTGTTGATTTAAGCACCCAGTTGGCTGCTAGGCCTGGTGAGAGAAGGAGTATCCGATAAGGGTGAGCGACTTTTTCCTACTTTGACTTAGTACTAAGAGTACCTGGACTCTCCTGCCTAAACCCTCTAACCATACATTGAGAGACTGTGTTTTTGGTTTATCCTTTTGCAAATAAAAATCCCTTAAGTGGGGGGGCGTGGCTTGCGCGCGGCCGAGCATGGCAGCTTGAGCTGAGAGCTCCGCACATCATCCGGACGGCAAAGCAACTTCCCGGGCTTCCACACCGGCATCCGCGGCACCGACAGATCCCCCGTGGCTGCCCGCATCACCAGCGACCGAGATGTCCCGCAAACGAGGGCAGGAACCGGGCCCGCGGCGCTTCCAATCGTTCGCTTATCAGCCCCACACAGCCAGGCAAGATGGCGGAGGCACAGCGCGCCATTCACTGTCCTTTCCTGAGCATACCTTAAACCATCCACCTGAAATGAAGCACAGGATGGACTCAGGAGAACCACCAGACTACGCTCCAGCGACCACAGCTACCCAAAGTCCAGCGAAGTCAAGGATGCGGATGGATACAGCAGGACAGGCCGCAGATACTGTGAGTACAGGCCTACATAATGACACTGCCATTTCCTCCTTACAATCATCCATCGCTCAGTTCCCTACCCTGGGGCAACCGGTGCTAGACACCACCATGAAGGACATGTTAGTGTCCCTCCAATCATCCCTCATGTCAAATCTTTCCTCCTTGATAAACACATTTTCACTTGAAATGAAACACATGGATAACAGGGTGACTTTCATAGAGACCAAAGTGGAAGAGTGCACGGAAACGATTAATGATCTGGTCGATGCTTATCATGATCAAAAAGATGAATCCCTATGGATGAAATCCAAACTCGCGGACCTTGAGGACCGCTCAAGGCGCAATAATGTTAAGATACGCGGCATCCCAGAATCTGTACAGCCTACAGAACTGCATAATTTCGCTAGCACCCTCTTCTCCAGCTTACTACCAGAACTGTCCCCCATAGAGCTAACGATTGACCGCATCCATAGACTGCCTAAACCACGCCATCTTGAGGCGGATGTCCCTAGAGATGTTCTCCTCAGGGTACACTTTTTCCAAGCCAAGGAACAAATCCTCCTGAAAGCGAGAGAACTGTCTCCCCTACCTGCCCCCTACTCAGATATCCAGCTCTACGCTGACTTGTCGCAATACACGCTACAGATGCGCAGACAACTCCGCTCTATCACTAAGGCCATGAATAACCGCAAAATACAGTACAAATGGCGTCACCCGGCCACCATATTGGCCACCTACAATGGCATACCCCACACCATCTCCACCCTGGAAGGGGGCTTGAAACTGCTGCGAGATTGGGGTGTCCTACTGGATCCACCACCGGATACGCGGGATCACACAGGGACCCCAAATCCATTCTCCTTTGGTGCAGGCCGCGGATCCCGCAAGAATAACCGTCGCTGATAATGAACCCGGGTCACTCTCTCAACAACTGCCCATCCGGAATGGTTTGCGACACAAATCGTATTTGCTGAACTATACCCCCACCCTGACCAGCTGCCCATCAGCGTTTGCTGCTGAATTGGCCACTGGCTGATCTATTGTGCATACTGCACATCTCGGATCTCCATCTTTTTTGTTGTGTTGTTTTATCTTTTTCTTTTTACTCCCCTTTTTTTACCCCGCTGGACACGTTTGTCCCACCTTCTATTGTTCTCATCGCCCTGCTCACCAGTTGCTGATACCACAGCTCACAGACCCATATTTTCAACGCCGCTACCAAGACCAGCGACTAGTGCTTTTGTCAGACGACATCTGAGGTATACCCAGTCCTTTTCCACAACTACTGCCGACTCCAAACGCCTGAGGGGATACCGATTAGAGCTGAAGTTACTTCTACCACATCCTAGATTTCAGCTAATCTACCAGCGCCCGGGTCCACAGGGCCCCAGGAATCTTCTCCCCTGCCTTTGTCTAACCATTTCTTTTTTTTGTTTGTTTATTGATTTTATCTTTTTTCTTCAACATATATAAGTGCTAGAGACTTCCATCCCTACATACGAATATGGGAATCAACGTCATCTCAATTAATGCAAGGGGTCTCAATCACCCCGCAAAAAGATCGTCTCTATGGTCAACTGCTACATCCCACAATAGCGACATTATTTGCGTGCAAGAGACACACTTCTCTGCGAAAGCTCCCCCTAAATGCCAATATCAGCTGTACTCACGGGTATTCACATCCTCATACCACAAGAAAAAATGCGGAGTGCTAATAGCGATCAAAGACTCAGTGAATTTCCAACTTGAAACTTGCGAACCTGACCCGGAAGGAAGGTTTTTAATATTGATTGGTTCAATTGACAATGTTATGTATACTTTTGTCTCTGTTTATGCTCCCAACACTGGTCAATTGGCGTTTATCAAAAAAATTGTCCGGAAAGTTAAGAGTATCCACCGAGGCCATATCATCCTCTGTGGAGACTTTAACATGGTGCCTGATGTTGACCTGGATTCAACATCTGGCACCAAGAGACGCCCCTCCCTGCTAGGGAGTTATTTTTCCTCAGTGGATTTGTATGATGTCTGGAGGTGCTGTCACGCGAGTGAGAGAGACTTTACTTTCCTCTCGCCGCGTCACAACACTTACTCGAGAATTGATCTATTTTTAGTTGATAAGATATTGTTGCAACGTATAGTTAAATCTGATATACACACCGCCACCTGGTCGGACCATGCTCCAGTGAGCATTAGCATTTCTGACGGCCCCTTCCACCAAAAATCTTTCATATGGAGAGTAAACGACTATTTACTCCGCAATACTAGCTCATGCTCCCATATCAGGGAACGGCTGGCAGAATACTTCTCTATCAATCAGGACGCTGTGTCGGATCCGGTGGTGGTGTGGAACGCTCATAAGGCGGTAATTAGGGGAACCTTTTTGCAATTAGGTGCTAGAGAAAAAAAGGCTAGAGCACAGAAACTAGATGAATTGACTAATGCATTAGCGAAGGCTGAGTCACAGAACAAACTTGCACCCTCTCCTGCCCTCCAAGCACAAATTTTCACCCTGCGCCACGACCTGCGGGCACACCTCCTTGAGAAACAAGAAAAGCTATACAGGTTAATAAAGGCCAGATCATACACCACTGGCAATAAAGCGGGTAAAGCAATGTCTCTTAAAATCAAAGGATATAGAACCAAGACTAAAATCCCCTTTATATTCCACCCTCACTCCCACAGGAAACTTCTTAAACCTCATGACATCGCCAATGCCTTTAGTACGTACTACGGAGATCTTTATAACCTTGCTAAAGACCCCTCCACCACACAGCCCTCCCCGGAGAGTATATCATCCTTTCTTGACAAACTACAACTCCCACAAGTATCACCAATCCAACTCGCTGAGCTTAACAGCCCATTCACGATAGAGGAAATTAGACGAGCCATCCATAAACTCCCAGCAGCAAAATCTCCTGGTCCTGACGGTTTCACAGGAGAATATTATAAAATGTTCCAGGACATTTTAGCGCCCTTTCTATGTAGTACCTTTAACACAGCTGCCAAATCCGCACAATTTCCCCCTGAAATGCTTAGTGCTCGAATAGTAGCTCTGCCCAAGCCGGAAAAGGAGCCCGACTCCCCTAAAAATTTTCGACCCATATCGCTGCTAAATATTGATATAAAAATTTATGCTAAACTTCTTGCTACCCAATTAGATAACATCCTACCCTCATTGATACACCCAGACCAGTCTGGATTTACGAAAGGCCGCCAGGCATCTGACGCCACTAGACGCATGATAGACCTTCTCCACCATGTCGAACACACCAAAACTCCATCCCTACTCCTGTCTCTCGACGCCGAAAAGGCATTTGATAGGGTGCACTGGGGCTATATCTCATTGACGCTTCGTAAATTCGGATTATCAGGTCCAATCCACGACTACATAATGGCCCTCTACTCAAACCCATCTGCCAGGGTACTTGCCTCAGACACCCTATCAGATCCCTTCGATATCACTAACGGGACAAGACAGGGATGCCCGCTCTCCCCACTAATATTCAACTTAGTTATGGAACCCCTAGCAGAAAGCATTAGAACCAATAGCAACATACAGGGCATCCGCATAGCAGACACTGAACACAAGATTAACCTCTTTGCGGACGATGTCATACTATCAATCACAGACCCAGAAAGATCACTACCAGAGATCCAAAAGACACTAGCCTGGTTCGGAGAAATATCATATTACAAGGTTAATGACACTAAATCGTATATACTAGATCTGGGAGTAAGTAAGGACACCAGTGATCGACTCAAACTAATCCTCCCTTACAGCTGGGCGAAGCTCAGTATAACGTACCTTGGCATCCAACTTACCCCTAGAACGAAGCTTCTATTTGAAGCAAATTATCTTCCACTTCGAACTAAACTTCACACAGACCTGACCAGGCTGGCATCGGTTGAATTCTCATGGTTGGGTAGACTAGCGGCATTTAAAATGCTTCATCTTCCCCAAATATTGTACTTGTTCAGGACTGTCCCGATTCCCATCCCCGCCAAGTATTTCCAATCTCTACAATCTCTCCTCTTAAAATTTGTTTGGCAAGGCAAAAGACCCCGCTGCGCAGGATCCCAACTGACTAAACATCGTACGGCGGGTGGACTAGGATATATTAATTTCCAAGATTATTACTAGGCTTCCATCCTAACACAAGCTAAAGCATGGTTTTCCAACGCACCATCCCCTACCCTATGGGAATCCATTGAACGATCCTCAGTCCCAGGCAAAGACCTGGTACCCTGGCTAATGGCCCTCCCTTTAGGAGGCAAACATACCCGAACCCTATCCCCCCCAATCCTTGCTACATGCCAAACCTGGTCCAAATTAATAAAACTTTCCTCTGATGACCCCGACTGCTCCACTGTACCTATCCCCATTGAAACACTTCAACATCTGATCGAAGAATTCGATTTTAAACGATGGAAAGGTTTAGGAATAAATCACCTAAATGATCTGGTTAGCGAGAATGACATTACACCTTTTCCTAATCTGTGCGCACAATACCAACTTCCCTGCTCTGATATATTTCTATACCTTCGCACTAAACATTGTATTAATTCCCTTAAAAAATGTACCATAACGATTCCCCGCCCAGCTTGGCAGTTCCTTACCTCTTCCTCTAAACTTAGTAAGGGCATATCTCTGTTCTATAAACTGTTTAACCACAAATCGACATTTGTCAAATCGACTCCTCTAATCCGCTGGGAGAAAGATCTAGGCCACTCCTTCACTGCAGAAGAATGGGAAAAAGCAGGTAGATCCGTCTACAAAACCACCAGTTGCTCCACCCTCTGGGAGCTAGCATATAAAATAACGTATCGCTGGTACCTGACCCCGGTCAGGATATCCAAATTTGACTCTGCAATTTCTGACCTATGCTGGCGAAATTGTGGAATGAAAGGCAGCTTACTCCATATACTCTGGCACTGTCCAAAAATCTCAGAATACTGGAAAACAGTATACCAACTTATAACTGAGGTGACATTATCTGATGTACCAAAAAAACCTTCTCTTGCCATACTATCTTTATCGCTGAACGGGTTTCCCAACCCAATTAGACACATTATAGCTCACATTTTTCTGGCGGCGAGGCTTAACCTTACCAGGAAATGGAAAGATCCACTTCCCCCCACCCTACAAGAAGTACTACACACAATACAGACACATTTTACTCACGAATCCACTCTGGCACTAACCCATAAGAGCTCATCACAGACTCTCCTCATGTGGAAACCATGGATAAAATGGACCGAATCACCGAGGTTCTCACAAATCTTTGAATAAGGTCAATAGCATAGAGATATCTAGATTCATTAACGGAGCGGGGGGAGGGGGGAACCACCCTACAGGGACACAGAAGTGATCCCTATACGGGGTGTCCAGGTGGGGTGTTCCTCCTGCACTTCTCCCATAGAACAACTTCCAACACGTAATGAAAGTCTATGCTGAGCTTCACTGCGAAACTTGAACCGCATCACGTAATTACTAAGCTCCTTGACACAAGAAGGGTAACAAACAGGCGGTAGTCCTCTTTTTTTTTGTACTTCCTAGGGTAACACCATTAGACCCAGGTAACGGCAATATTGCATATGAGCCATGGTATCTGTTTCTTGGTTACCTACTGTTTGGATGTTATTTCTTTTTCTATTTTTATTTTTCTTTATATTTGAACAATGGAACTGTTTATGTTACATGTGCTATGAGACAATCATCTCTGTTCACCTTTTGTTTGTAATGAAAATCTTTAATAAAAATCTATTGAGAAAAAAAAAAAAAAAAATCCCTTAAGTGGATCTGGCGTCAGTCTCTACAGTTCTTGGGCCATCTACCTCGGTAAACCCCTAGCCATGCACGAGGTGAAGAAAGTAACAGTAAGCCGCTCTTTCGGGGGTCAGTGCTACACATAGACATCTGTAACCAAACAATTTTGTTTTAGATGATATTTATACTGTCTTGCATGCTGATAACAGGGTGTGGTCATGGCGAATACACAACACGTTACTAGACTCACTTCATTAGGATCTGTGAAGGCTTGCAAAGAATTGCAAAGAACACGTTTATGTTTATTTGTTACAACACCATAATACATTTGGAAAAATCACTAGATTACATATTTTTCAATTTATATAATTCACCTACAAGACATGCTTACAGAATTACGTTGGGTGATGAGGCAAGTATTGGAGACCTCCACTACACCAAACAATCCCTAGCACTGACAAATCCAAAGTGGATGAGCAAACATAATATCCCAGATGTGATGGTTTATCAAAAAATATCTAGATTAAAACAAGCCTTGGTCAGTTCTCATTACTTGGCTGTGACCTGGTTGTGACCCTAATGGAATACTCCATCTTTAAATGTCCTAAAAATCTGAATTATTCTCCATAGGTTGCTGTGTAGATTCTCAAACCATTATTTCAGCAGCTCCCCAAATGCAGTAAATATTCCTGAAACAAAATAAGGTCCATTAACCACTTGTTAATATTCTCAGTGTCACAAACAATGAACTCCCTGGAACAGTCACACACAGTATATATAAATATTCTGGATAAAAATAGAAAGTAAACATAGTATTCCATATGAGATACATTATATCATATTCAACTATCTCTTTAAGAACCCCATCATACAGTATGTCAATCTATATCTGAGGGACTGGGAAAGATATATGTTCTCAGATTATGATTTGTTGGTGTACCTGACACAGATACATCAATAACATTTTAATGAAGAATAGGGCTCATATGACTACTGGGGGAATTTGTTAAGAAACTGAATAATAATGACTACAGTTTAAAGTTCACTATGTAATTTAGCATATTTTAGATCCTGTTTTTTTGACAATACAATCACAGGCGTTTGGACAATTACAGTCCAACATGGTGGAACACTGATTATAAACCTGTACCGAAAACCCACAGCTGGGAATACAATTCTCTATGCCTCCAGTACTCATCCTTTACCACTAGCAAAGATCACCCCCTGTGTGCAATGCAATTATGTAGGAATTGCTCTAGCAAACAAGATTTTGTAATTTAGGCCAACCAAGTACAGGGGAGGCTAATCTAAAGAGAATCTAGCAAGACACATTTAAGAGTAGCCTACCACCAAGTGTGTGAACAAACTAGGGAGATGATTGAGATAAATGAAAAAAACAAACCCAAGAATTTTGTATTTTAAGTAAATTTGGTATCACAATTGTCTTTGTTAAGTGTGTAACCTGTATGTATTTTAAACTATAAAAAAAAAAACACGGAGCATATTAATGTGTATCTCAGACATGGGTGAACAGGTACCTTGAAAATCTAAAACTAGAGGATTCATTTTAAATATTATGAATTGTAATAATTAGGATTCGGTATGGTAAGCTACATGGTCAGCTCCATTGTCTGTTCATATTGCCCATAGTTATTGTAAGGACCCCGTGCAATGTTTTGTCTCTCTAAATAAATGTAGTTTGTAACTAGTCTGAGATATTGTTTACATTTATCTAGGCTCTGCAGGTCTTCTCCAGGCTCAGTGAGTTCTGAGTTTATTATTTCTGTCTGTCACTGTGAAGAAAGTTTCAGTAATTAGAGTGAGTATGGCAATCATTGAGTTATAAATACAGCATGTATCAGTGTTTAGATTTCTTCTTGAGCCTTGCCTCAGGACAAGAGCTTAAGTTGCCTGCTGGAATAGATATCTGAAAGTTGTTGGGCTGAAAGGAATCTTGTAGCTGAAGAGTTTCTGAGTAGAAGCTACTCTGCGACATTGAAGAAGGATTCATCTCCCATCAATCAAGGTATTTTTGACTGCTTTTAGAGGGTCAAGAGTGACATTTACTAGAGAGAGATCCCCTGTTACTTGTCCTTAAAGTGTATTACAGCCTTCGGTGCACAGACACCTACCAAAAGGGACGCTCATTCCCGCCTCTCCAGGACACCCATATTGAAAAATAAACTTTTGGTAAACTTTTAATAAAGCTTTTAATAAAGGTTTTAATAAGTTTGTATTAAAACCTAATATTGAAGGATGCCAGTAATTGTATATTTCAATATATATATATTTTTTTAAATTACCTTATTTTATAAATTTGCCTTTTTAGGTTGTTGTAGCTGCTTCTGGCATTCTCTGAAAGTCTGCAGCCAATGAACTGCAGACTAGAAACACTTTCACTTCTAAAAAAAAGGGGGACGGAGTAAAGGCAGGGCTGTGCTGATGATATCCTGATTCTCATTTCAATAAAATGGCATGGGAGGCGGAGCTACATCATCTCAGTCACGCCCGCGGCTCCCGTGCCTACCGTGCCTGTGAAAGCAGACAGCGTCTCCCAGCAGGGCTGTAGTCCCAGTGGAGGGGGAGTGCACGCAAGGTAAACCCCATACAGAAAGGCTTTGCTGATGGGGCAAACTTCTAGGACAAGAACAGGAAGTGGCAAAAACAGACACCAAAAAGACGCATTTACAAATGAAAATTAAAGAAAAGGTAAGTGAACATATAGTACATTACCTTAACCACTTGGGTACCGCGCTATTGCAAAATGACGGCAATAGCGCGGACCCACATTTCCGGGACTACGTCTATTGACGTAGTCCCGGTTACGAGCGGCCTGCGCGCCCCCTGAGGGGCGCGCGCGGCGCGCTCTGTGATCGGCGAGTCCGTGAGACTCGCCTGATCACCGATCCGTGTAAGGGGTCGATCCCGACCCCTTATCACGTGATCAGCTGTCAGCCAATGACAGCTGATCATGTGATAAAACGGAGCCGGTAATCGGCTAGTATTCCTCCTCGCGCTGACAGCGCGAGGAGAAAAAAAAAAAGCCGATCGCCGGCGGCCGTGTTCGGGACATCAGTCCCGATCACGGCCAGCAATTTAAATGGACACCTGCCCCCTGCCAGTGCCCACCTGCCACCCGCAGTGCCATCCTGAAATAAAGTAAGTGCCCCCCTGTCAGTGCCACCCAGCAGTGCCCATAGTGCCCACAGTGCCACCCAGCAGTGCCCACAGTGCCACCCACAGTGCCACCCAGCAGTGCCACCCACAGTGCCACCCAAAATCTGCCTCAAAGGTGCTGCACCCCAGTGCCGCCCATCAGTGCCCAGCAGTGCCGCCCATCAGTGCCCAGCAGTGCCGCCCATCAGTGCCCAGCAGTGCCACCTATCAGAGCCACCTATCAGTGCCATCTATCAGTGCCCATCAGTCCCATCTATCTGTGGTACCTATCAGTGCCCATCCGTGCCACCCATCCGTGCCACTTATCCGTGCCACCCATCCGTGCCATCTTATCTGTGCCCATCTTTGCCCATCAGTGCCGCCTTATCTGTGCCCATCGGTGCCGCCTTATCTGTGCCTATTAGTGCCGCCTTAACTATGCCTATCAGTGCCCACCAGTGCAGCCTATCAGTGCCCACCAATGCAGCCCATCAGTGCCCACCAATGCAGCCCATCAGTGCCCACCAATGCAGCCTATCAGTGCCGCCTAATCAGCGCACTTCAATGAAGGAGAAAAATGACCCGTTTGCAAAATTTTATAACAAACTATTAAAACATGATTTTTTTTTTTTTGCATCTTTTTTTGTTTGTTTAGCAAAAAATAAAACTCCGAGCTGTAACTAAATACCACCAAAAGAAAGCTCTATTTGTGGGAAAAAAATGATAAAAATTTCATTTGGGTACAGTGTTGTATGCCCGCGCAATTGTCATTCAAAGTGCATCAGCGCTGAAAGCTGAAAATTGGTCTGGGACTGAGGGGGGTTTAAGTGTCCAGTAAGCAAGTGGTTAAAGGAACAGGATTAGAAAAAAAAACAAGACTTTAGTATGACTTTAAGTTGATCTTAACCACTTGATCTTCAGAAAGTTTTACCCCTTCATGCCCAGTTAATTTTTTGGTATTTTACACTGTGCTACTTTAACTATCAATTACTCAATCATGCAACACTGTACCCGAATAAAATGTATATATATTTTTTAAACAAATAAGGATTTATTTTGGTGCTATTTACTCACTACCGAGTTTTTATTTTTTGCTATATGAAATAAATAGGGGGTTGTTTTTTAATTACCCTTATTTAAATTATAATTATGTATTCTCTTGCCTGTTCTTGTAGTTAGCTAGTCTATCAAAGCTCTGATAATATTAATAGTGATGATATAATAACAATATTAGCTATAAAAATGCACACAGTGCTTAAAGAAGCAAAGGTACTGTTTATTTCCAAATAAAGTAGAAATTCTAACATAGAGTACTACAATAATAATATAGAGCATATAAAATAAAAGAACAGAGTACTGTATGAAAGTCCTTCCTCAATATTCTATATGTTGGCTGGACTTCAGGACAAAGAGGAGCCTTCATCATTGGCCCTCACATTTTAAAGCACCCACAGCCACAACCCACACAGACACCCTCTGCCCACCCATGTAGTCCTTTGTCCAATGAGAAGCTTTACGGGGCTGTTCTTCCTAATTACCAGGAAGTATGTTATTACGCTGAACATTCTCTCACAAGGGGGCAGCATTACTTTATGAACACCTGCCTTGACCCAGGCCAACTTCCAGTCCACATCTGTTCCTTTGATGTTGTAAGTCAGGAAATCAGTAATTTTAAATTTCACTTCACCAGGAGGTTTGAGCTGATGCTCCTGTACCCCCCCCCCCCCCTCCCCCCATATATCACATTAGGAGACCTGTAAGAACATCCTTTAGGAGATAAATTCTCATTTGTGACTCCTTGTTACAAAGACCCTCCTGGATAATCTTGCTTTGCTGACATTCCAGGCTACCCATAGACATATCCAGATGTCTTTAGTGCAACCTGGTCTCAACAGTCCCGAAATCTCTGACATGAAAAACATGTTGACTTCCAACACTATATAAATAAAAAAATACTGAAAAGTTTGTAAAAAAACAAGTTTTGTTTAGCTTCTGTATTAAAAATTTGCAAACAAATAATCTCTCTTCATACATTTAGTCTTCATACACTGAGTCTGCTAACTATGGTATATATATATATATTTAAAAATGATCAATCCTGATGTACTAACTTCCTATCTAATTTCTCGAGCCCCTAAAATGCTAGGACAGTACAAATACCCCCAAATGACCACTTGTTGGAGTGTAGACAGTCCAAGGTATATAGTAAGAGGCAAAGCAAGTTTTTTTTTTAAGTTGTAATTCCTTTTCACAATTTTTTGAAAAATAAAGACATAGCATCATCATATGACTAGTGTTGGGGTGGTCAGAGATACTGATTGGTGACATTATGTAAAAAGAATAAAAATATTAATTGAATTTTCTGTGATTGGCCCAGGTACCATGTGATCACCGGTGATCAATCACAGATTACACACAGTAGCAACCAATGATTCCATTCATGACTCTTGTTTATTACATGTCGTGTGATCGCACAACAATCACTTAGTATCCTGGGAGTGCCGCCCGCCAGCAGGTCGGCAAGTGGTTAAAAGGTCTTACTAATACTACGACTGCTTCAAAATACCTGTCCAGTTTTTGTGCTAGATTTGGATATCTTGCGCCCCTAAACCCTCTCTCCTAGATATGAGTACAACAGTAAAAGGCTAAATTGACTGGTTCCAAACTTATTTTTCACCCCACCATACACCAAGAACCAGCCCTTGAGATGAAAATGTTAGCCTGCCACACCGCTTTGGGAGTCTTTCTGCACCAGCACAAATGGAGTGCTACATTATGGTTGCTCCAAATGCTCCTTTCCCACCCACAGTGCAGACGCCAATTTGAGTGATTTTTCTGTATTTTTGTATGCTTCTATATCTTCTAAGTCTTTGTATAGCATACTGTATAAGCTCTATCATTTTAATGTAAATTTGAAAGACTTTTTAATTATGCAACTTTCATTAATAGAATACTTGAATATTGTTCTTCAGGCTACTCCTGTAATATAATTTTCTGTCTGTGTTTTACAGTTGTGCCCCTAAGTTGTCACCCTGTGACATGCACCCAGTGATGGGAAAAGTTCATCCAGTGCCCAGGGCAAAGATGCCAAACGATGACCCCCCCTCCCCCGGATGGTGGAGGGGATGGGGCTAATTGTGCTGCATGCAGAGAAATATATGTAAAGTTTATGGCATGTGCTAAAATAGCACCACTAGTTGTAGAACACTGCAGTCAACTGAAGAGTTTACAATTGGGACATAAATACGAAGCTAACAGTGGTGAAGAAAAAAATGTCCATGTATTAGTGGTGTTATTGAAAATTGAAAAAATGGGCTCAATTAACTATAGAAAATCTGATTTTGATTGAAGAGTGTGACACATTTTTTCCAATTATCTCATGAGATGCTGAAAATGTCAATTTACTATCACCTTATGAGTAATTTACCTCACAAACCAAAAACTCAAGATAAATATCTCATAAAAAGGCATTGAAGTCAATTTAATAAAGGAAATAAATAAATAAATGCATGATTATTGGTCCAAGCATGAGGTATTTAAGGAATGTAAACATTTAATTTACAATTTGGAGTAGTCTCTGCCTTTTAGGATCAGTTTCTCAATAGTAATGCATATAAACCTAAATATGGAAAAACACAGAATCATTGGGGCTGATTTACATAAAGCATAACTAAATGTAGAACTTTTGTTTTAGTTTTGGATAGAGTGGAGCTAAATTAGACCCCCTGTCAGTTTGTAATGTGGTCTGTTTCCCCCGTTAGGGAAATTAACCCTCTCTATTTGTCTTGTTTACAGTTATTGAAAGTTAAAGAAAAACACAAATTTTGGGTTGTCCCTAGAAAAGTATTAGAGAGGAAATCTTCCAATGAAGACACTGGGTCTGATGACCTGTGGGTCCCCAATGGATTCTTTTAATTTGTTGGGGTTTCCTCTCACTTCCTGTTTTGGCTGCGTGACAGAGGTGAAGGGGAAACTCCCCGATGACAAAGTTGCCTTTTTTATTGGTGGAAGAACAGTATTTATATATCTGTGCGATTTTTAAAAATGATTTTCATTCAATATTTGACATTTATAAAGATATTTTGTATTTACTTAATTTAACTTAGGCTGGGTCCACACATGTGCGAACTGGCATGCATTTTGAACTGCATCCAATTTGCATGACGTGAAAGAACATTGCTTTCAATTGTGCCTGTTCACATATGTCCGGTGCAGCTGGGGTGCGGATTCAGTGCGAATTGAAAAAAAAATCCTGTCAGTTTTCTGAGTGGTGCTGTTCAGCTTAGGTGCAAATTCAGGCCTAAGGGAATCGCTTCTGAATCGCACATGTCATTCAGTTGCGAACAGGATAAAATCCTGACCTGATAAAAACCTGACCTAATCCTGATCAAAAGCTGACATGAAACAGTGAAACAGTGAACAACTTCTTTGTCAATTAGCTGTGAAAACAGAGCTTCAATTCGCACAACACATGTGTGAACCCAGCCTCAGTTGTGTTTGATACATTAAGTGTGTCCATTAAAAGCAGCTTCTCTTTGACTGGTATTCCAGTCGCGTTCTTTTTTTTGGATTAATAGATATGCTGCAGGGACTGCACTGACTTAGTGAGTTGGCATATTTCTACAGTTTAAACCACTTCATTAACAATACAAATTTACAGGGGTTCTAATCCTTCTCTACTGGACATTGCAGAAGACTAAATACCACATAGTGTCATGAGTAAAATACCTCACATTTTGATTAAATAACTCATGCTTTATTTTAGTAGTGTTTTTTAAGAATTGCAAAAAAATGTTTGAGAAAAGTTATGAGTTCCTTTATCTCATACTTTAAGAGGAAAATAACTGTTTGTGAATTGAGCCCAATGTCCCTGCATTGGTGGTGTCACAGGAAGGGGCACATTGTTTCTGCATCAGTTATGTCACTGAAAAGAGAAAATGTACCTCCATTGATTGTGCCACTGGAAGAAAAACATTTTCCTAACTTGGTGGCATCACTGGAAGAAAAAAATATTCTTGTGTCGGTGGTGTTGCTTGAAAGAAAAAATGCCCCTCGCAAAAATTGAAATAACATTCCTAAAGCCACATCCGTATAAACTTGATTGGGGGAGAGAAAGGGTAAAGGGCCTCAGGGCCCTAATTCAGACTTTACAGGCAAGATGGACAATGATATAGTACAAAAATATATTTTATTAACAATAAGTCAAATCAAACAGGTCAAGTAAGATTTAAAAACATACAATAGGCATATGATAGTAATTAGTATCTAGTGTAAACAAGAGAGTTGACACCAAATGGCAGTAATCCCCTGTTAATTAACGCGTTTTGCTGTTTTACTTCATCAGTGTCAGGTTACCTGAGACCAGATGACAGATGCATTCCATAGGAAAATGCACCGCTAAGATAGTGGACCCTAGGACTGACTTCTGATTGTACCCAGGGAGGTTCAGGAAGCAGGTCTACTGGATCACTAACACAGATCCCAGTTAGAGCTAGAGCATAGATTCCCCAGGGTGCTGATTCTAAGAGCCAGCAGGTGTTCACCAGAGCCTCTAGTGGTGAGGATGGACTGTGCTGCAGTCTGGCTCCAGGTCGCGGCCCCTAGGGTCTCACAGCTCACGCTCACGATAGACTACAGGAGAAGGAAACAGCAGGCTGGAACAACAAGGATAGTAAAGGGATAAGGCAGAGGTCAGGGCAGCGAGCAGACAGGAACAACAGAGTACAAGCCAAAGGTTCAGGATCACAGGCCGACAGGAATAGTTGGGGACATGCCAAAAGGTCAAGGTCACAAGCAGACAGGAATAGTCAAGAACACGCCAAGGTCGGTAACAGAGACAAATGTAGAGCACAAGGCAAGCAGGAAACAGGAAGCCAAACACACAGTGAACACACAATGGTTGATCAGCACCGCTGGCTTGCAGTGCACAGGTTAATATAGGGTTCCCTGATAGGGCCTGTGGTGGAGCCATACTTAGAGGAGAGGTTATAAAAACCACCAGGTGGAAGTGGCTGGCCTCTTAGTCTGAACACATGAGGAGAGTTAAGCAGACAGAGGAAGATTACTGCATAACCATTACAGTCAGGACACACTTGGGGGTAGTTGGAAGGAACAGGTCTCACTTGTCAGCATAGAAATATCTCCACATGGAGAGCTCCCAGATGATCACCCAGGAATCACTGTGTAAAGCAGGAGGCAGTTTCTTACTAATACCAGCGATCCTGTATAGGGCTGATGGCATAAAGGTATATAGATATGAATTTAAACTCATATGGTTCACTGGGGGAGGAAGGAGATACACCATAGTTATCCAGATAATTAAAGGGGGGGAGTAATAGAGAGGAAAAGGGTAGAACAAACAACACCCTTTCACCTGTTTTCAGTCCATAGAAACAGGGGCTTCAACAATAATCCATATGGACAGATATATATTGCTTCCAAACTGGATATATGAAACTCTCCTATACCTGCCCACAGTCATTATAACTATATAGGCCCCATAGGTATATTTAAACAGGCCATAGTAGCATGAGGTTCAATGTCTCCCCCAGGACCAAACAAACCAAGTGTCTCCCCCAGGAACAAACAAACAAAAACAAAAACTGCCCCTATGTCAATGCTGTTGCTAAAAACAAAAACGGTGCTGCATCAGTGTCAGTGAGGAAAATATGCCCTGGTGTCAGTCTAAACAGGAATGATTGGCACCTCAGTAGGATGAAGAGGGGAGGAGAGCGGGGAGATGTCCCTCTGGTGGTGGATCACTTTTCAAAAGGCATTTGACAATTGGTGAGGTGGCATTATGTTGCGTCCTCACCGCCTCTTTTCACCTTGAAAATGCTGACTCCCCTCTGCGCAACTTTGTTAGAGGAAGCAACTTCTGTGCATGCGTATTCCTGTGTCCTGATCAGAAGGCTTGTGTTTTCACATTATTAACTAGTATTGTGTTCTAGCAATAATAGAATTTCACCTTCCCATTTTTACCTTCTTTTTCCTCCCTGTCCATGACACTAAGCAATTTGTTTTACTGTTTGCAATGGAAAGAGAAAATGATGTAGAAAAAATGATTCTCAAATTATTGTTGACAGTTGTCAGTGAAAGGCTAAACGTTGCATATGTTCATTTTGCATAGGTAAATGTCACTTTTTAAATGTAGTTGTCATTTTACTTTTTATTAAGCAACAAGGAGAATGCACAGCATATTTTGTTTGTTTTCTAACATACACTATGCTATGTAAATACAAAAAAATAAAAAATAGTGCATGGATACCTGTCTGTACATGCAACAGCTGCTGTATTTGTGAAGGCTGGTTGTATTGAAAGACATTGTCAATCAATGGGGTGCTTAGAGAAAAGGGGAATTATTCTGTCTGCAAATCTTTATGTAGTATGGAAAAAATACCACAGTTAATAAGATATCCCGAAGACACTTCATATTTGTAAGACACCAGCTGTATAAATACAATTTGCTGTCAGTTACATAACTGACCTTTATTTACACAGAAGAAATGGACTCTTGTTAATCAGGTTATTGGAAAATGAACTTGAAAGCATTTTTTATTTTTCTAATAAATAATTAGGTGTATTAAGTTTGATTGCAAAGTCATTACATTTTGAATTAGAAGTGTAATTTTAGTCTTCGTATTATTGTAGCGAATACTGAAATAAAATATTTTCAGGGCTCCCACAAGGCGGGAATGGGTCCAATTCAGAGAAGGAGGCTAGGGAATGGAGACGTAGGTGTAATGGCAAATATGACCACTTTTACCAAAAAATATATTCAATTTTTTTTAACACATATAAACATTTAAAGGCACAGGACGTTCACATTTATGGATCTTTGCATTTTTCTTGCGCTTATCATAGTGCAAATGGGTGTCAGTTAGATCATGGTAACTTACAGGTTTTTTTTTTGTTGTTGTTACTTTTTTGGGTTTTACCTTGACCTCTTCATTTGCCACCATCTCTCTTCCCTCCTCCCTGTCTTTCTATGAGCTATTATCACATATAGGAAAAATGAACTTCTACGTGCCACCCGACAGGATTGATATTCTGTCTCTTCAGCCGATGACTTTATTGCTAAACTAAAGCACTGTGTATAATAAACTATTTTTTAAATAAAACATAGTTTTTTTTTTGGAGAGGGGGGGAGGTTTCATCCTTTGTTGCATCTCAGTGCTTCTAATGCCGCGTACACACGTAGCAGACTATCCGGCGGACTTGGCCCTGTCACCTGGTATGGACTTAAAGGGGAACCCCTACGCCGAAAAATCGGCATGGGGGTCCCCTCAGGTCCATATCAGACCCTTATCCGAGCACGCTACCCGGCCGGCCAGGTAAAGGGGTGGGGACGAGCGAGCGCCCCCCCTCCTGAGCCGTACCAGGCCGTGTGCCCTCAACATGGGGGGGTGCCTTGGGGAAGGGGGGCACGCGGCCCCCCCCACCCCAAAGCACCTTGTCCCCATGTTGATGAGGACAAGGGCCTCTTCCCAACTGTTGGTTGTCAGGGTCTGCGGGCGGGGGGCTTATCGGAATCCGGGAGCCCCCTTTAAAAAGGGGGCCCCCGGATCCCGGCCCCTCACCCAATGTGAATGAGTATGGGGTACAATGTACCCCTACCCATTCACCTGCGAAAAAAAGTAAAAAAAAAAACACAACACACAAGGGTTAAAATAGTTTATTGTACAGCTCCGGGGGTCTTCTTCCGTCTTCGGGGGTCTTCTCGCCGGACTCCTCCGCTATATTCTGCTCTTTTCCTAGCTCTTTCAATTGCAGAGGAGCCCAGCTTTCTTCTTCGCCGCCGCCCTCTTCTTCTGACTTCAGGGGTCTTGTCCCCCTCTTCGGGGGTCTTGTCCCCCTCTTCGGTTCTTCTTGCCGGGCCACCGCGCCTTCTTCTAGCTCTTTTACAGACGGTGGCCCGGTCTTCTGTGTCGCCACTGTCGCCGCCTTCTGTTCTTCTGTTCTTCTCTTCAGATGTTGCCTCGTCGCTGTCTCTGCTCACAATGACGGGGACCCGGCGCGCGGCGACTTATATAGGGACATCACCGGATGATGTCCCCACCCATTATGATGTCACAGTCCCAGAGGCACCCCCCCATGTTGAGGGCACGCGGCCTGGTACGGCTCAGGAGGGGGGGGGGGCGCTTGCTCGTCCCCACCCCCTTTCCTGGCCGGCCGGGTAGCATGCTCGGATAAGGGTCTGATATGGACCTGGGGGGACCCCCACGCAGATTTTTCGGCGTAGGGGTTCTCCTTTAAGTCCATTCCAGGTGACTGGTGATGAAGGAGGCGTCGCTGGCCCCGGCTACCTGGAGACGCGCTCAAAATGAGCGGACTTTTCTCCGGGCGGGAAAAGTCAGTTCATTTCAAAAGTGCGGTGAACTAGAACACACGGCCAGATTGTCCGCCGAAATGCAAGTCCGAGACTGGGTAAAAAAAGTCCGCCGGAGCCCACACACGGCGGGATTGTCCGGCGGACTTGAGTCTGCTGGACTTTTCCACTGGATTGTTTGATCGTGTGTACGAAGCATAATCTTCAGCAGCCTCTTTGTAGCCACTTCCTGCCTACATACCTGCATGTCAGAGATGACTACATGACATTTATTAGGGTGGGTTTCTTTTTTTTTTTTCTCAAAAGATTTTATTCAGTTTTTCATAATACAATAAGTAGGTAACAGTGGATATACATTCATGTTTAACCAAACGGTAGCACATGTGATAAGTCACAACGTCATAAGCGATATATCCATAGAATCTGGTAACCATATAGTCCAAACGAAGTTATACAATGAGTAATATGGTTCGTTTGTTCTTAAGAAATAGAACTGTTGAACATAGAGAAACGAGAGATAACATAAGAGAGGAAAAAAATAAAAAAAAAGAACATAGAACATCTTCATTGTTGAGAAAACGCTAGTGAGACATAACAGGAGTTTTCTAGTCCGTTAACTAGGATAGTAATAATAACCTGGGACACACACAGTGGGGTGAGTATCACCCCAGAAAAACAAAGAAGTGTTGATGGGCTAGTTGGTATCTAGGACAGTGGTAGACTGGGTCAGGAAAGCGGTGAAAAATTGGCTATTACCTGAGAGAAGGAGGATGTTTGCCCGGGCACCCCCTAAGGGATCTATGCTGTGCCCGAGCGAGGTCCCAGGGTGGGTTTCTTGATGACAGCATGGAACATACATGTGCAATATGTGTTGGTGTGACAATGTATAATCTTCCACTAGGAAAATTTGTGACTGGGTAACAACACAGGATCACAATTGGGGAACGGAAGCAGAGCTTTGCCCCCCTGTAACAAGAAGTGCCTGAACTAAGACCACAATAGCAGGATCACAATTTTAAAACATTAATAACTCACTTGAAAATACATTAATAGGTAAATTAATGAACTATTGATCTACATTTACATATTCTTTAGTAGCTATTGAATATCCAAAAGGAACAATGTTGTACTGTGTATATGTAATTATAAAAATGTAATTCATTTTTAGAAAATGTTATTTAAATGCTTGCCGCCTACCGGCTGTCCCCCCCCCCGACGTCATGGGGAAGCCATTGGTACATCACTGTGTACCCTTGCCCTCAGTTATAAAAGAACTGTCACCTGAGAGGACGGTCATTATGGCGGGTGCAGGTTTTTCAGTGGAGGCATGCAGGGTTTTTTTTTTCGGTCCATCTGTGGAGCGAGAGAAGATGATGAAACTTTGTGGGACATTTTTATTTTTTTATTTTTTAATAAAGGACTAATCCTAAGATGTGTCTTCTGTTTTTTTTTTACATTTTGACACTTTGTTTGTGATATGGTAGGAGTACAATGTACTCGTTACCATTTCAAATGGGGGGCGGGGATCTGGGGGTCCCCTTGTTAAAGGGGCTCCCAGATTCCGGGCAAGGGTTGTGGGGATGAGGCCCTTGTCCCCATCAACATGGGGACAAGGGGCTTTGGGTGGCTACCCCAAAGCACATCCCCATGTTGAGGGCATGTGGTCTGGTACGGTTTAGGAGGGGTGGGTGCTTTCTCCTCCCCCCTCTTTTCCTGCAGCCTGCCAGGTTGCGTCCTCAGATAAGGGTCTGGTATGGATTTTTGGGGGGGCCCATCCCATGTTTTTTAAATTTTGGTGCAGGGTTCCCCTTAAAATCCACACTAGACCTAAAGGGCCTGGTATGGAATTTTGGGGGACCCCCACACAATTTTTTTAAAATTTTGGTTCAAGGTTCCCCTTAATATTCATACCAGACCCAAAGGGCCTGGTATGGATTTTTGGGGGGACCCCCATGCTTTTTTTTTCAGTAACTTTTATCTGTATTGCCAAGACCTGACCATTCATTATAGCCGCAAGTAGTTTTGAATTACTTTTTTTCCTTTAGAAATGTCATTTTGTGCAGAGACTGTTCTAAACACGGGAAAAATTCACCATTTTACAGGCATACTATAGACACCCCCCAGGTATGAAATTTAAAGAAATATTTCACTTTTATTGTTTCACTTTAAGCATTATTAAAATCACTGCTCCCAAAAAACAGCCATTTTTAAAACTTTATTTTGCATTGATACATGTTCCCTGGAGCAGGACCCAGGTCCCCAAATACTTTTTATCAAAATAACTTGCATATTAACTCTTAAAATTAGCACTTTTGATTTTTCGGGTTTATGTCCCACAGACTTTAACGGCGTTCGCATGTTCGAACACATTTTTTTGCCTGTTCGCATGTTCTGCTGTGAACTGAACCAGGGGGTGTTCGGCTTATTCCTACACAGTACATGTTGGCATTCATGATTCCCTCAATGAACTGTAACTCCCCAGTGCCGGCAGCACTCATGCAGACACAGACCATGACACTTCCATCCCCATGCTTGACTGTAGGCAAGACACACTTGTCTTTGTACTCCTCACCTGGTTGCCACCACACACGCTTGACACTATCTGAACCAAATAAGTTTATCTTGGTCTCATCAGATCACAGGACATGGTTCCAGTAATCCATGTCCTTAGTCTGCTTGTCTTCAGCAAACTGTTTGCGGGCTTTCTTGTGCATCATCTTTAGAAGAGGCTTCCTTCTGGGAGGACAGCCATGCAGTGTGCGGCGTATGGTCTCAGCATTGATAGGCTTACCCCCCACCCCTTCAACCTCTGTAGCAATGCTGGCAGCACTCATATGTCTATTTCTCAAAAGACAACCTCTGCATATGACACTGAGCATGAGCACTCAACTTCTTTGGTTGACCATGGCAAGGCCTGTTCTGAGTGGAACCTGTCCTGTTAAACCGCGGTATGGTCTTGGCTACCATGCTGCAACTCAGTTTCAGGGTCTTGGCAATCTTCTTATAGCCTAGGCTATCTTTATGTA
Source organism: Lithobates pipiens (assembly GCF_037356315.1). Classification (NCBI taxonomy): domain Eukaryota; kingdom Metazoa; phylum Chordata; class Amphibia; order Anura; family Ranidae; genus Lithobates; species Lithobates pipiens. The sequence goes on along the minus strand of NW_027507790.1, from coordinate 30,084,676 downwards.
GAGCAATAATTCTTTTTTTCAGATCCTCAGAGTTCTTTGCCATGAGGTGCTGTGTTGAACTTCCAATGACTAGTATGAGTGAGAGCGATAACACCAAAATGTAACACACTTGCTCCCCATTCACACCTGAGACCTTGTAACACTAACAAGTCACATGACATCGGGGAGGAAAGAGGGCTAATTGGGCCGAATTTGGACATTTTCACTTAGGGGTGTACTCACTTTTGTTGCCATCAGTTTAGACATTAATGACTGTGTATTGAGTTATTTTGAGGGGACAGCAAATTGACACTGTTATATAAGCTATACACTCACTACTTTACATTGTAGCAAAGTGTTGTTTCTTCAGTGTTGTCACATAAAAATATAAAATAAAATATGTGAGGGGTGTACTCACTTTTGTGAGATACTGTATATAAAAAATCATTGTGCCCTCCATATAAGACCAACATAGAATCCAACCTAATAGGATGCATGTACATACATACAAACCAAACGTTTATGTCTATATCTTAGGAACCCAGATACACTGCAGGGTAATAAAGGCATGCACATGAAGGTGCAGACACAAAGGTCTATATACCAAAATATTGGGTCCACTACTATACACCATATAAAAGAATTTTAATAATGCTAATATATGAATAGGTTAAGTGGAACCCAATAAAGTTTATGTGCATGAAAAGATGTTTGAGGTAGAAATAAAGGAAACCACTCATGAGTAAGGATGAGCCGAACACCCCCCTGTTCGGTTCGCACCAGAACCTGCGAACTGACTTAAACTTCGTATGAACTTTAGAACCCTTTTAAAGTCTATGGGACTCAAACGTTCAAAATCTAAAGTGCTCATTTTAAAGGCTAATATGCAAATTACTGTCCTAAAAAGTGTTTGGGGACCTGGGTCCTGCCCCAGGGGACATGCTTCAATGCAAAAAAAAGTTTTAAAAACGGCTGTTTTTTCAGGAGCAGTGATTTTAATAATGATTAAAGTGAAACAATAAAAGTGTAATATTCCTTTAAATTTTGTACCCGGGGGGTGTCTATAGTATGCCTGTGAAGGGGCGCATGTTTCCCATGCTTAGAACTGTCCCTGCACAAAGTGTAATTTCTGCAAAAAAAAATTCATTTAAAATAACTCGTGGCTATAATGAATTGTCAGCCTCGTAATACAGAGAACACTTAGTGAGTGTTCTCTGTATTACGGGAACCGACAATTCATTCATTGATAAAAAAAAAAGCGTGGGGTTCATATAGATAACGTAGAACTTCTATATAAACTTATTGTGCAGAGGAAACAGCTCAGGTCCTAAAAAAGATGGGCCTGGAGCTGAACTAGAAGAAGAGTAAGGCCTGCATGACAGGGTTGGGAGGGTACTAGAGCCACAGTGGGATAATGTTTATAAAGAAAAGGTGAGAAGAGGTAGGCACTTACCTTGACTGGTGCTTTGAGTCTTTACTGAAAGTATACCTCTATAGAAGCAGTCTTGAGAGGGAAAAAGAGTCCAGAGGAAAGGTGCAGTATCACACCAACATTACTACCCTCCTGCTCCGAGACAAAATCCCTGGATTAGGATGATGTATTAGGAAAACTATTAAATATCTCTGAGTATTTTCGACTTGTCCCTTCAGGGCAGCTATGTTGAACATGACATCCCTTTGGATGAAGCTTAGGATGAAGCTCAGGTAGTGGCTGGGTTGCAAACAGTGGCATATCAAGAATGTGGCACATGCTTCGGGCACAAATTGAAGAGGGGTTCCACACCACTCAGCAGAAATGATGGTGCAAACATTCATAGGACTGTTCACTACTCTGTTGGTCCATTAAAGTTCACTTACTAACTGAGATTGTGGGGACAGGGGAGAAAGATGCTTGCCTTTGACATTCACAGCAACCACTATGCTATTATTATTATTATTATTATTATTATTATTATTATACAGGATTTATATAGCACCAATAGTTTGTGCAGAGCTTTACAACATGAGGGCAGACAGTACAGTGTCAATACAGGAGGAATCATAGAGCCCTGCTCAGTAGAGCTTGCCATCTAGGATGGATATACATTAGTACTTTCAATATATGGCTGTCTTTAATTTTTAGCAGTATGACCTATTACAGGGAACACATTTCAGTTCTTGTTATAGGCACTATGTTCCATGGATAGGCCCCTGATTGTAAGAGAATAATTGGGGTAGAGTAGGCACCAGTACTTTTACTATATGTTGTGATCAATAGCTAGCACAATGACTCATACAATACAAGGAAAGTGTGATGTAAGTACAATGTTATCCAATAAAAAACCCATAGCGCTTTTCACTTTCCATTTTAGGTACTCCCCTAAATATTACTTATCTTACCCAGTTTTAGTTGGGCTTCTGTTATAAATCTGTGTTACATGAAAAACAGATAAAAAATATCGACATGCTGTAATTGATTAAAGTCTATTGTAGTATATATGTCAAGTTTAAAATATTACACTATAAAACTCAGCTATATATATTTTCTACATGCTAGTAAAACTTAGATGAGAGGACAAATAAAAAAAGATAATCTGACCTTTCCTTGGGTAAACAAATCCGTAGTTACTTTTTCTTTCACAAACATATATAGCTATATTATCTAAACGAGAGCACTGTGCGATATACTTTGCAATATTCATGAATCTGTGGTTTGGCATAACCAGAACTTAAGCTTCCTGTGTATGATTTGGAAATGCTCTGTGTTGAATTTACTTATTAGTTTCCGAAAATAAACATACACGTTTCCTTACCTTTGGCACACACATTTTTTTTTTTTCATGATATGAAACTAAATTATATATCAGTAAATATATCAAATGATATTTTAGGCTGACTATGAAAGGTTATTGTTTATTTATTAAAAGTATTTTGGATCTTTTATAGATTTTCACCTTAATGTTTATTGTTATATAAAAATGCTGATAAAAATTAATTTCCCAGCAATTGCATTAGCTGACCGGTGAGGAGGAAGACAGGACAGAGCTCTGCTCAGATAGAAAGGATAACTTGCTACATATTTGTGGCAGTATTGAATTGTAAGTCTTGTTAACTTGCTGCACATCTTCCCTGGCAAGTTGTACACTTGCAGAGCACTTGAAGCACAAGTCCTAGTTGACACTTTTCCAATTTTTAGCAAATTTGAATTTGGCAAGTCTCTAGAAAGAGCTAAGTTGCAGTGGTGAGTCTACAGCAAGAGCTCTGCATGTCTATAGCAAGAGCCCCGCAAGTCTACAGCAAGAGCCCTGCAAGTCTACAGCATAAGTCCCCGTGAGTTTAAGCAAGAGCCCTTTCAAGTCTACAGCAAGAGCACTGCAAGTCTACATCAAGAGCCCTGCAAGTCTACAGCATAAGTCCCCGTGAGTTCATGCAAGAGCCCTGCAAGTCTACAGCAAGAGCACTGCAAGTATACAGCAAGAGCCCTGCCAGTCTACAGCCAGAGTTATGCAAGTGTATAACCAGAGTTAAGCCTCGTTCACATGATCGGATTTTCCGCAGACAAAACCTCAGACTTTTGTCCAAAGACGTGGGCCTGGATTTTGTCTTGCATGCAAACGGCAAGGAATTGTCAGGCAACAAACATGAACATACTGATGTACTATGTGGTTTTTCAGCTCTTTAGTGCAATGCTTTGGGGACCTTCTGCTAATTTTGTGTTAGTAGATGTTTGGTGAGTGTTGATTTGCGCTTTTCATTTTGCGATTTTCATTTTGTGCTTTTCATTTTGCGCTTTTCAATTCATTTCTGAAAGGCCATTCATCAACAAGCCATGTTGCAGAATCAGAGGAGATAACATGTTATTTATTATTGGCATTGGAGTTATTGCTTTGACCCAAGTTCAGTCCAGGAACGGGAGGATTTCTTGGACCAAAAATTGGTTGCTTTATTAATCATAAAATGCCTTTGCTTCGGGAGCTCCAGGAGAATAATCCAGATGATTTTCTGAATTATCTTCGGATGACGGACCCCTGCTTTCACCAACTCTTGGCATTGTTGACCCCCTATATTAAGAAGCAGGACACGTGCATCAGGCTTTTTTTTTGGTTGCATAATAATGATTTGATTTGCTATATTTTCTATATTTTTGGATGCATAGAATGCACTTTTTGGTTACGTTCTATTGCCAGATAGCATGTCTAATTTTATTTGTTTTCTTGTTTAATGCACTATAAAAAAAATTGTGGAGAATAATACTTGGCTATGTGTTTTACTTCAAATGACAGCTTGGGAGTAGTGATGGACGAACTTCCGACGGGACGTTTCGCGAACGCGAAACGCGAACGGACACAAACGTTCGCGAAAACGACCGTTCGCCGCGGGCTCCATTGACTTCAATGGGAGGCGAATTTCGCAAACCTTTAGGTCGAATTTGCGGCCACGGGGTAATTATTAGGGGGTAGCACGTAGTCCCACCACCTGGACAATAGCATAATACATGTATGAGGTGAATTTGGGATCGATAACTACAAGCATTTTTTTTTTATTTGGGAAATTGTTCTGACAATTCAGGACTATGGAGCTAATGAAGGCAATGGAGGAGAGGGAAGGTCAGGGACCAGGGTAGGCAAACAAGAGGGTGCAGGAGATACAGAGCACTGACAGCAGCACCGTAATACAGAGCACTGACATCAGCACCGTGACATACAGCGCTGACAGCAGCTCCGTGACATACAGCGCTGACAGCAGCTCCGTGACATACAGCGCTGACAGCAGCTCCGTGACATACAGCGCTGACAGCAGCTCCGTGACATACAGCGCTGACAGCAGCTCCGTGACATACAGCGCTGACAGCAGCACCGTGACATACAGCGCTGACAGCAGCTCCGTGACATACAGCGCTGACAGCAGCTCCGTGACATACAGCGCTGACAGCAGCTCCGTGACATACAGCACTGACAGCAGCTCCGTGACATACAGCGCTGACAGCAGCTCCGTGACATACAGCGCTGACAGCAGCACCGTGACATACAGCGCTGACAGCAGCTCCGTGACATACAGCGCTGACAGCAGCTCCGTGACATACAGCGCTGACAGCAGCACCGTAAGCAGCCCCAGGAGGAAGTCAGCACAGCACAGGGATCGTGTGATCCCCTCATAATAAGAACCCCCAGGAGGAAGTCAGCACAGCACAGGGATGGTGGGAGCCCCTCATAATAAGAACACCCAGGAGGAAGTCAGCACAGCACAGGGATGGTGGGAACCCCTCATAATAAGCAGCCCCAGTAGAAATATGACACCGCTCAACCTCTTCAAAGAGGAGGGTAGGGGCATATAGTACGGTGTGCTTTTTTGGGTCAGGGAAGTGAGCCAAATGAATTAAGAAGGTCTGTGTGCTTGATTCCAAAAATTGTTTATAGACATATACATGGTCTACTGATCACATGTGTTGAATTCCTCCGAGATCCATGCCTCATTCATTTTTAGAAATGTGAGGTAGTTAACACTGTCGTGAGCTAGGCGAGTACGCTTATCGGTCACAATCCCCCCTGCTGCGCTGAACGTCCTTTCGGACAGGACACTGGATGAGGGGCAAGCCAACAGTTCGATTGCAAATTGGGCAAGCTCTGGCCAGAGGTCAAGCCTGCCCACCCAGTAGTCTAGGGGTTCATCACTCCTCAGAGCGTCCACATCGGCCGTTAACCCAATGTAGTCGGACACCTGACGGTCTAGGCGTTCCCTGATGCTGGATCCGGATGACACCTGTCGATGGGTCGGCTGAAAGAATGACCTCATATCCGAAGTCACCAACACATCTTCAAACCGGCCTCTTCTTGCAGGCGCTGTTGGATTGGTACCCGCAAATCCTTCTCTGGGAGTGGGAATTGCTCCTCTGCCAGCGCACGCAAAAGCAGAATGCAGCATTTCTCGAAGCAAGGCCTGGAAGTGCTGCATTCTGACAGCCCTCTGCGACGGCGGTAACATTTCCGCCATTTTGTGTTTGTACCGGGGATCTAAGTACGTTGCCACCCAGTACTGGTCCTTGACCCTCATGCTTTTTATACGGGGGTCCCTATTAAAACACTGGAGCATGAAGGCCCCCATTTGCACTCAAGCGGAAGGTATGTGGTGGTGGTGGTGTTGTTGGTGGTAGTGTCTTTGGGGGTGCACATAGCAGAGAGTGAAGAAGAGGGTGCAGATCGAGAGGATGAGGAGGGTGCAGAAGAATAAGGCTGAGTGAGCCACTCAACCAAGTCTGGTGCGTCCTTTAAAGTAATTGAACGCACCTTCTGCAACTTCCCACTTTGGCTCAAGGCTGTTGCTCCTGCCCTACCCCTACCACCCCTGCGGAAGGGCCTGCCTCTTCCTCTGCCTGTCATTTTTTAAATCACCCTGTGACAAAACTCTTAGTCCCTATACCGCTGAAGGACTGCTGCAGTATAGGGCAGCGGTCAGCAGTAGTGCACGTCAACCCTATGTATTGTGGACCGATAGCGGTCCTTACAGAACAGCAGACTGTACTGCACTCAGGCCTATGTACCGTAGCACCCTATACCAAGTTACCAGTCCTTATAAAAACTTTTGTGGACCAAGCAGGTTGTGTGTTAGTGTTTAGCAGACTGTGCGTCAGTCCCTATACCGCTGAAGGACTGCTGCAGTATAGGGCAGCGGTCAGCAGTAGTGCACGGCAACCCTATGTATTGTGGACCGATAGCGGTCCTTACAGAACAGCAGACTGTAACGCACTCAGGCCTATGTACCGTAGCACCCTATACCAAGTTACCAGTCCTTATAAGAACTTTTGTGGACCAAGCAGGTTGTGTGTTAGTGATTAGCAGACTGTACGTCAGTCCCTATACCAATGAAGGACTGCTGCAGTATAGGGCAGCGGTCAGCAGTAGTGCACGGCAACCCTATGTATTGTGGACCGATAGCGGTCCTTACAGAACAGCAGACTGTACTGCACTCAGGCCTATGTACCGTAGCACCCTATACCAAGTTACCAGTCCTTATAAAAACTTTTGTGGACCAAGCAGGTTGTGTGTTAGTGTTTAGCAGACTGTGCGTCAGTCCCTATACCGCTGAAGGACTGCTGCAGTATAGGGCAGCGGTCAGCAGTAGTGCACGGCAACCCTATGTATTGTGGACCGATAGCGGTCCTTACAGAACAGCAGACTGTAACGCACTCAGGCCTATGTACCGTAGCACCCTATACCAAGTTACCAGTCCTTATAAGAACTTTTGTGGACCAAGCAGGTTGTGTGTTAGTGATTAGCAGACTGTACGTCAGTCCCTATACCAATGAAGGACTGCTGCAGTATAGGGCAGCGGTCAGCAGTAGTGCACGGCAACCCTATGTATTGTGGACCGATAGCGGTCCTTACAGAACAGCAGACTGTACTGCACTCAGGCCTATGTACCGTAGCACCCTATACCAAGTTACCAGTCCTTATAAAAACTTTTGTGGACCAAGCAGGTTGTGTGTTAGTGTTTAGCAGACTGTGCGTCAGTCCCTATACCGCTGAAGGACTGCTGCAGTATAGGGCAGCGGTCAGCAGTAGTGCACGGCAACCCTATGTATTGTGGACCGATAGCGGTCCTTACAGAACAGCAGACTGTAACGCACTCAGGCCTATGTACCGTAGCACCCTATACCAAGTTACCAGTCCTTATAAGAACTTTTGTGGACCAAGCAGGTTGTGTGTTAGTGATTAGCAGACTGTACGTCAGTCCCTATACCAATGAAGGACTGCTGCAGTATAGGGCAGCGGTCAGCAGTAGTGCACGGCAACCCTATGTATTGTGGACCGATAGCGGTCCTTACAGAACAGCAGACTGTACTGCACTCAGGCCTATGTACCGTAGCACCCTATACCAAGTTACCAGTCCTTATAAGAACTTTTGTGGACCAAGCAGGTTGTGTATTAGTGTTTAGCAGACTGTGCGTCAGTCCCTATACCGCTGAAGGACTGCTGCAGTATAGGGCAGCGGTCAGCAGTAGTGCACGGCAACCCTATGTATTGTGGACCGATAGCAGTCCTTACAGAACAGCAGACTGTACTGCACTCAGGCCTATGTACCGTAGCACCCTATACCAAGTTACCAGTCCTTATAAAAACTTTTGTGGACCAAGCAGGTTGTGTGTTAGTGTTTAGCAGACTGTGCGTCAGTCCCTATACCGCTGAAGGACTGCTGCAGTATAGGGCAGCGGTCAGCAGTAGTGCACGTCAACCCTATGTATTGTGGACCGATAGCGGTCCTTACAGAACAGCAGACTGTAACGCACTCAGGCCTATGTACCGTAGCACCCTATACCAAGTTACCAGTCCTTATAAGAACTTTTGTGGACCAAGCAGGTTGTGTATTAGTGTTTAGCAGACTGTGCGTCAGTCCCTATACCGCTGAAGGACTGCTGCAGTATAGGGCAGCGGTCAGCAGTAGTGCACGGCAACCCTATGTATTGTGGACCGATAGCGGTCCTTACAGAACAGCAGACTGTACCGCACCCAAGCCTATGTACCGTAGCACCCTAGACAGACCAAGTTACCAGTCCTGATAAAGAGCTTTGTGGAACAAGTGAGTTGTGAATGATTAGCAGACTGCAGCAGAAGGGCAGCAGTCAAGTATAATATTCTTTCTATATTTGGAAGAAAGAATATTATACGTGTACAAGCCTATTACCGTACCACTGATACCAGTCCTGAAAAGAACCTTTGTGGAACTAATAGTAACAGCAAGTCTTTAAAATTATCCTCACTGCCTGACACACTGCTTCCTGCCTGTCCCTATACAAATTGGCAAAAAAGAGTAGGCTGGAACGATTAGCTGGAATAGCTCTTTTGTGGACCTGATAGTAACAGCTAATGATGATGATGATGATGATGATGAAGAAAGACTAATCTGGCTGAGCTGTCCCTAAAATAGCAGCATACAGCGCTCTGTCCCTTTATCTAAACTGACAAAAGAAACTCAGGCTGCTGACCTAACACCTATACCAGTCCTGAAAAGAACTTTTGTGTACCAAATAGCTAGCGTTTTCTCTGTCCCTACTCCACACAGGATCCTTTCCCTACAGTGACAGAAGAAAGAATGTAAAATGGCCACCGGATCGGGTGTATTTATAGGTTAGGGGGAATGTCCAAGTGTCCATGAGCTGTCATGTCTCAATTGGTTGTCCTGTAACACATGATAAACGTGTCACGAAAGGTTAAAGTTCTTGTATACATTAAACACGTAAGTCCGCCGGGGCGAACGACGGAAAAAGGCGTTCGAACCCGCGGACGGCGAAAGTCGGAAATTCGCCGCGAAACGACCGCCGGGCGAAACGTTCGTCCATCACTACTTGGGAGTAGGTAGTTACATTTAAAAGAATACAATGTAAAATTGACAAGGGACACCAACATAGTTGTATCTTTGATCTTAAAAACTACGGGATAATGATGTTGTGGTAACTTGCCCACCAAAAAAAAAGCATAATAATATTATTCTTGATATCACAAAAAAAAAAAGCCTTTGAAAATTAGTTTGCAATAACTCCATCAGTATCATCAGCAAAGCAGCTTCATTATTATCCCAATAAAGAAGAAGAGAATTGTGCGCTGCATTTCAAAATGTCATAATTTGCCACGTCACAAATGTTAATTCTCCATTACGAATGCTAGTTTACACCACTTCTGGCTTGTCCTTGCTTCCGAGGATGCATATTTGTACTTTGTACTTTTGTCCGATGGACTTGTGTACACACGCTCCAATAATCCGACAACAGACATTTGTCCGCGGGAAGTTTTAAGACCTGCTATCCAAAATTTGTCTGCGGAAAATCCGACAACAATTGTCCGATAGAACATACACACGGTCGGATTTTCCACCAACAGCCTGTCATTACATATTTCCCATCGGAAAATCCAATCGTGTGTACTTGTGCTTTATGCAAGTCTCCATTTTTTGCAAGAAAATATAAGCAAGCAGCACAAGTCTATAATCCCACAATCTGGTGATAGTAAACTCTCTGCTATTAACCTAATCCCTTACTGTACGCATTACTGTGAAATACATTCAATCCAAAAATCATATATAATGATAAACCCTGTGTCATTGCATAAAATAATTCATCTATAATACAAAAAATTATTTGTTGCTATGAAACAACCCAGATAGCAAGTAACTGTGCTGTAAGTTTGAAAATTAATTGCTAAGCTATTTTTAGACTTGCCAGTTTCACAAGTTTGTTGCACATTTGCAGCAAGTCTGCATTTTGTGACTCCAGATCAACTTTCTTTGCAAATATTCTGCAAGTTCTGGTTCAGTGTTATGTTGTGCAATAGGTATGCCACCACAGGGGTCACTGTGGCTGTATTTTCATCATTTTTCCCTGCTGTGTGTAAGATTTTTCTTTAATTGGTGCTGGGACGGCCATAGAATCACTTTGGGAGTGGTATGCGGTTACCATGAGATCTGATATGGAGTTCAGGGAGATATAAATCAAGGAGTGACTTACCCTAATATCCCATTGGTGTAGCACAATTTGGAATGCTTTATTTTTGCTTGTTTATATGCTAAGATTTAGTAGAAAATGTGTATATATAACGAGGGGTGGAAATAGAAACCTCAAAGACCCGGTGCAAGAAACCTGGTAGTTCCACCACTGTATAGAGGACTACAAATCCCAGCAATACAGTAACAATGCAGAATAATACCAGCTATAGTAGGTGAAGTTAGAGAGCCATGCATTTTATATAGAGAGATGACTGCACTGTACTGTATCGTAAAGAGATCCATGTACTGTACTGTATACAGGGGGGCACATTCATGGGAAATAGGAAAAGGTGGATACTTTTATCACCATCTATACCAGGCTAACCTTACTCTACCAATGTCTTAGGTCATATGGCCTTTCTGGGCTAGGCATGCCTTATATCCCTGACAGTAAAGCAGATAGATGAGTGGAGGGTTCCCCCATTACTGGTTTCTCTATTGTGCTGCATTAGCCTTGGTCTATAAATGTCTAGATTTGCCTCCTACATTGCATGTAATGTCTACCATTTCTCTCTTATAGTCTGTTGACGCCTTCTGTAGCTTTATTCCAGTCTGGCTATTCTCTGCACTCTCTGTGTTTATGCATCTGTTTCCCCTTGATCTGAAAACACAACGATTCCCATCATGGGATGCCCTGTGTATTTGTGTATATGTAATAATAATAAAAAATGGTACGCTAATTTAAGAAGCTATGTATCAAAAATAGACAAAATATGCAGGAATAACTATCTCTAACTAAAAAAAATGCAGTAATATGCAATAATATGTGAAACCATGATCAAGTGCACTAATGCAAGAAGCTAAACAGAAAAAATAGACAAATAGGTATAAATGACTATCACTAATAAAAAAAATAAAAAAATAATATGCAATATGTTAAACAGTGATAAAAGTGCTTGAATCAAAAGGAGATATTCATCTGATTTTACATAAAAAAATATATATATATCTGCTTTTAATTCAAGCACTTTTATCACTGTTTCACATATTATTGCATATTATTGTATTTATTATTATTTTTTTTTAATTAGGGATAGTCATTTATGCATATTTGTCTAATTTTTGGTGTTTAGCTTCTTGAATTAGTGCACTTTATCACAGTTTCACATATTATCGCATATTACTGGAATTTTGGTTTTGGTCTTCAGGGGACCATATGCCCCTGCTGGAACAAGCAGGGAGGAAGACTGTAGTACCCCAGTTCAAGAAAAGTAATGTACCGTGTTATCTTACCCACTAGAAAAAAAATAGCATTAGGTTCTTTATGTTTGTGTGGGCATATTGATTTTATTACTGCGCGGGGTAATGCTTTAATCAATTGCTTTTTCAAGCTTTTCATTGTTTTGAAAGTTCTAAGTGCTGCTATTAGCCCTTGTACACACGGTCGGAGATTCAGACGGAATGTGTCCTATCAGACCGTTTTGTTGGATAATCCGACTGTGTGCGGTCTCCATCGGACTGTTTCCATCGGAATATCCGAGGGACCAACTTTTCCAACTTGCAGGTAAAATTTTCCGACAAAATGCTCCGATCGGACATACTCCGATCATGTGTAGCCTACTCCAATGGACAAAGTGCCACGCATGGTCAGATCAAATAGCTATTGGCTACTAGCCTGAACGTAGTCCCGTCGTAACGAAATAACATCATCACGTTATGTACAATTGGATTTTCCGACACTTTGTCTGACCGTGTGTATGCAACAGTTTCGGACAAAATCCGTCGGACTAAATCCGTTGGACAAAACCCAACGGATTTGGTTGTCAGAATGTCTGACCGTGTGTACAAGGGCTTAGATGGTAACAAAGTGGACCATGGCTGCAAAATGTGGGCTAGAACAACCCTTTTTCATTTCCTTTGGAAGCCCATGTGACAGGGTAAGAATGCAGAAGCACAGCTAGGAGACAGAGATGTGTGACAGTATAATAGATAATGTCCAAATAATAGATAGTGCCTTCATGGCAGGGTTATCAAATATTACTTTAATGAAAGCTTCACATTAAGCCTAGGTTCACATTGGAGTGATTTGTGTCATGCAATTTGAGAGATTAAAGGGGTTGTAAAGGTAAATGTTTTTTCACCTTAATGCATTCTATGCATTAAGGTCAAAAAACATCTGACAGTCCTGGCACCCCCAGCCCCCCCCCCGTTTTACTTACCTGACCCCTCGAAAGTCCCGCACTCGTCCCCCGACGTCCTTTCCACCGTTCAGCCTGGCCGCTGATTGGCTGGAGTGGATGGATGGAAAGCAGCGCAGCCATTGGCTCGCACTGCTGTCAATCACATCCACTGACGCGGAGCGCCGGGGGGCGGGGCCGTGTGATACAGCGAGGGGCTATAGCTGCCGGCTGTATCACGGGAGCGCACCCGCAGATTCTTCTCACCATGCGAGGGAGCTCGCATGAATGTGAGAAGCACCTGCAGGAGGAAGCCGAGACTGCCACTGAGGGACCCCAGAAGAGGAGGTTTGGGGCCACTCTGTGCAAAACCAGCTGCACAGTGGAGGTAAGTATAACATGTTTGTTATTTTTTAAAAATAAAAAAATTCACTTTACAATCCCTTTAAATCTCAGGACAAGTCGCAGCCTATTGGAGGTAATGGCACTGTTTCAATCGGTGCGACACCGATTTTGCGGCTCCGCACCGATTTGCAAAAGTAATTGCTGCACTACTTTTGCAGATTTCAGGTGCGACTTCAATAGACATCTGTGCATGAAGCCACACAGATGTCTATCAAGTAGAAGCTGAAATCGTGCTGACCTTGCTACTTTGAAAGGATTGAGGAAATGGGACTTTAAAGGTACATCGTATAGGAAATGACACAAATTTTAACCACTTGCCACCCGCCATACAGCAGAATGATGGCGGCAAAGTGGTTTCAATATCCTGACTGGGTGTCATATGATGTCCTCAGGATATTAAGCCGCTGCACGCCCCCGGGGAGCGTAGGTAAAGGGTCTCTGACGGAGACTCTTTACCACGTGATCAGCCGTGTCCAATCATGGCTGATCACGATGTAAATAGGAAGAGCCGGTGATCGGCTTTTCCTCACTCGTGTCTGACGGATGCGAGTAGAAGAGAGCTGATCGGCGGCTCTCCTGACAGGGGGGTCTGTGCTGATTGTTTATCAGTGCAGCCTCCCTCAGATCCTGCCCAGGACCACCATAATGCCTCCCAGGACCACCAGGGAGGCCACCACACTGGACCACCAGGTATGCCCCCCAGACCACCAGGGAAATGCACATCTGTGCCCAGGCAGCTGCCAATCAGTGCCCACTGACAATGCCTATACCAGTGGCACCAGGGATGCCCAGCAGTGCCTCATATCAGTGCCGTGTATTGGTGCCCATCAGTGCCACGTATAAATGCCCATCAGTGCCCAGCAGTGCCGCCCACCGAGCCTTCGATGGGATTGGACCTTTCTTTTGGGTTTTTTTTTGGGCCGGTGGTGGCAGCAAATGTTGTGATTGTTGATGGATCTACATTGGGGACATTGTTTTTTACTTTTGTTTTTAAATAAAGGACCTGTCAAAAACTGCCTACTGTCATTTTTTACACTACACCTTTTTTTTGGTGAATGATTAGGGGGTACTATGTACTATGTAATCCTGCTCAATCACATGGAGGGGGCAGGATTTAGGGGCCCCCTTCTTAAAGGGGGCTTACAAATTCTAATAAGCCCCTTACCCGCAGACCCTCACAACCACCGGCAAGGGTTGTGGGGAAAGGCCCCTGTTCTCATCAGCATGGGGACAAGGTGCTTTGAGGGGACCGAGCCCCCCTGCCCCAAAGCACCCACCCATGTGGAGGGCATGTGGCCTTGTATGGTTCAGGAGGGGGCCCCTTGGGGGGGACTCCATGATGTTTTGTTATTTTTATTTTGGTGCGGAGTTCCCCTCAAAATCCATACCAGACCCAAAGGGGTTGGTATGAATTGGGGGGAGACCCCACAGCATTTTTCTCAGAATTTTTTTATTGCCAGTAATACTTCTTTGTACATTCAGCTGTCAGTGGGGAACCCTGCTGACAGCTGATGACTCATCCATTGTTAAGGACGTGGCAGCCTGTTTCCTGGCCTGCTCTTTAGCAAAAAGCTATTCACAGTTTGTTAAAGAGAAAACAAATTACAAAACGCATGGAAACTACATGCAATAACCCAGATTTAAAAATGCAAAATGCACCGCAAAATGCGCTGGAAATATGTATCAACCACAGCCACATAGATGTGAACCTAGGGTTAGCCAAACCTCCTGTGATCCAAACTTTGCCCAGTTCACCCATCTCTACTCAGTATACTGTATATACTGTAGATGTAACGTATCTATAAATTTGTTTCTATAAATAACTATTGAAACTGATCAGGTATCCCTTTAAGAGGAGCAAGCACATCAGAAAAAAATATGACATTTTCCATGATAATTGTATGTGTATCCTCCTTTTATTATCACAAATCATTTTTCATTTCAGCTACTACCATATCAAGCATTCATTCATTTCAATATAATTTGCAATAAATAGCTGATAATAAATGTTTCAGCCATATTTTATATACCTGCTCTGTAAGCATCATTGCAGAAATGTTTTTAATGTGCTATATAATCAGGGTGCATTTGCTTAATCGGAAATGAAATTCAGTTGTAAAATTTTTAAGATGTGATAAAGTTTAATACGTTTCAGTTTTATGTAAGAGTTTGACACTGATAGTTATCATTCCATAAATACTCATGTGGTGGTTTTATGAAAATAAAATATGATATTATACTGCAAAAGTAAACATCTCATACAACTTAATAGAGTTATTGCCCTTTGAACCTAAAATATATTGTATATACCATTCACAATATACAGATTAAATATTTTGTACCATGAATGATGTCGTTTTGCTGTTGTAAGTGCTATTAAGTCTTTTTTAGAATCTTCATTATTAGAATAGTGAGGAACAGAGTTTCTAAAGACTAATATGTAGTGGCGAGTTTTTTTTAATACATTTTTATAGCATATTTACCACTTCAGAACCAGTAACCCTTTTGCTGAAAGTACCAGGCAAAATCTGCATCTCAAGAAGCCACATTTTATGCATTTATCAATGGTTTAGAACTACTTTTCTTTTAAACTTGCATCTTGGATTTTAGATTCTTTCATTCAATTATGCGTTTCTTGAACGCAGAGATTTCCTTTGATATATTTGTATGTGTAGTAATTTGTTTTGGTAATTTAGAGGGAAGTTGTGATTAAACTATTTCCAGCATTTATTAAATGTTTTAAAGTGATTGTAAAGGATGGTTTTTATTATTTTTTAAATACAAAACATATCATACTTACCTCCACTGTGCAGCCCGTTTTGCACAGAGTGGCCCCGATCGTCCTCTTCTAGGGTCCCCCGCTGGCTTGGCCCCACTCCCTGGTGTCCGCATCATTGGATTTGATTGACAGCAGCGGAAGCCAATGGCTGCGCTGCTATTAGTCTATCCAATCAAGAGCCGGAACCTCGTGGTGAGAGGGACAGCGCGTCCCTGCCAAGGAGATGAAGGGGCTCAGGCAAGTAAAATGGGGGGCTGGGGGACCGGTGACTGCCAGGTGTTTTTTCACCTTAATGCATAGGATGCATTAAGGTGAAAAAAACATTAAGATTTAAAACCCCTTTTAACCCATTCATTCATTTATTTATTTCATGTTTTAGCTTAACATTTCTTCCATAGCGACCTGCACATAGGAAGGAGGTAAACCTTAAGCCCGGGAAACACGTACTGAAAGTCAACTGGCTCAGCAGGAACTGGCTGACTTTCTTTACATGTCTACTGCTGTAAGTTCAACAGAAGCCAGTCTAACAACCTACTTCTGTTGAATGGTCCAGATGGAAAACCAGCATTTAACCCTTTCATGACTAAGCCTATTTTTGGCATTTGGTGTTTACAAGTTAAAATCCATATTTTTTGCTAGAAAATTACTTGGAACCCCCAAAGATTATATATATTTTTTTAGCAGAGACTCTAGAGAATAAAACGGAGATTGTTGCAATATTTTATGTCACACGGTATTTGCGCAGCGGTGTTTTAAACGCAACTTTTTGGGAAAAGGGACACTTTCATGAATTAAAAAAAACAAACAGTAAAATTATCCAATTTTTTTGCATAATGTGAACGATAATGTTACACCGAGTAAATAGATACCAAACATGTCACACTTTATAATTGCACGCACTTGTGGATTGACGACAAAGTACGGTACCTAAAAATCTCAATAGGCGACGTTTTAAATTTTTTTTACGGTTACCAGGTTAGCGTTACAGAGGAGGTCTAGTGCTAGAATTATTGCTCTCACTCTGATGATCGCGGCGATACCTCACATGTGTGATTTGAACACCGTTTACATACGCGGGCGCGACTTCCGTATGCGTTTTCTTTGCTTCGCGAGCTCGCGGGGACGGCGGGCGCTTTAAAAATGTTTTATTTTTTTATTTATTTTAAAATGACTAAATTGTTTAAAAAAATAAATAAATTGATCACTTTTATTGCTGTCACAAGGAATGTAAACATCCCTTGTGATAGTAATAGGTGGTGACAGGTACTCTTTATGGAGGGATCGGGGGTCTAAAAGACCCCCCACCCCTCCTTTACACTTCAATGTATTCAGATCGCCAAAAATGGCGATTCTGAATACCGGATATTTTTTTTTAAAACCGGCGCCATTGCCAGCCGAGTAAACGGGAAGTGACATCATGATGTTGCTTCCGTGTTTACTATGAGGAGACTGGAACGAAGCCGATTATGGCTTCGTTCCAGTTCCTCCCCAGCAGCCGGAGGCATCGGACATGGAATAGCTGCGGGAGGCGGCGGGAGGGGGGGACGTCCCATCCCGCTCCTCCGGCATAATAGCCGAGCGGCTTTTAGCTGCATCGGTTGTTATGGCTGGATAGCCAATCGCCTGCTGAAAAAAACGGTACCGGGATGATGCCTGCAGGTGCCGGCATCATCCCGGTATACCCCCCGGAAGCCGAGTACGCACATCTGCGTACGCTCGACGGGAAGGGGTTAAACATCAACCCAATGGCTTACAAGTGCTGATCAGTGTATTCTGGCGGGTGAGGGTGTGTCCCCTTGTCAGACTACAATAGCTCAGTAGGAGAGATCCCCTCATCACACATTGGTGTGTTGATACTGAGATCCCTAGGTTTCTTTTTTGTTAAACCTGCTGGTATTGGAATGAAAATAAAATGAATGTACATATATATCTAGCTTTAGGCAAAGTAAGTAGGCTTCAGAACAGGGATATTAAGGAGGTAAGTGTTATAGAAAAAATGTGTTAAAAAAAGGAATCCTATCTTTCTACACACTTTTTTTTGCAGCATGGTGACTTTTAATATAATGATTACTATTTTTTTTTTAAATAAATAGTAATTATATTTTGGTTGGCAGCTAGTTGTAAGTCATCTTTAAAGGTAAGCTGTATTCACAGTATCACGGTAATATTCAGGGGTAGGGATGAGCTTCGAGTTTGAGTCAAACTCATGTTTGACTCGAACTTTGCCTGTTCGCCGAACAGCAAACTATTTGGGAACACTTTATAAAAGTCTATGGGAGAAATCTAAAGTGATAATTTTAAAGGCTTATATGCAAGTTATTGTCATAAAAAAAGTGTTTGGGGGCCTGGGTACGGTCCCCGGGAACATGTATCAATGCAAAAAAAGTTTTTAAAAACAGCCATTTTTTTCAGAAGCAGTGATTTTAATAATGCTTAAATTGAAACAATAAAAGTAAAATATTCCTTTAAATTTCGTACCTAGGGGGTGTGTATAGTATGCCTGTAAATTTGCGCTTGTTTCCCGTGCTAAGAACTGTCCCTGCACAAATGCGTGGGGGTCCCCCCAGATTAAATTTCTAGACCCTTCTTGTCTGGTATGGATTTTAGGGGAACTCCATGTCAAATTTAAAAAAAAAATGGCATGGAGTTCCCCCCAAAAATCCATACCTGACCCTTTACCAGAGCACGTAACCTGGCAGGCAACAGGAAAAGAGGGGGGACGAGAGAGCTCACCCCCTGAACCATACCAGGCCACATGCCCTCAACATTGGGATGGTGCTTTGGGGGTAGACCCCCAAAGCACCTTGTCCCCATGTTGGTGGGGACAAGGGCCTCATCCCCACAACCCTTGCCCAGTGGTTGTGGGGGTTTGCGGGCAGGGGGGTAATCGGAATCTGGAAGCCCCCTTTAACAAGGGGACCCCCAGATCCCACCCCTTATTTGAAATAATAACAGGTACATTGTACCCCTACCATTTCACAAAGAAAGTGTAAAACATTGTAAAAAAAACACACAGACACCGTTGGGATAAGTCCTTTATTAAAAAAAAAAAAAAAAAAGATTCCAGCGGTGGTAATCCAGGCTATCCTGCGATGGGTGATCATCTCTCCAGGGTCCAGAGATGGATGATCTCTCCTCTCCAGGTCCAGGGTCCAGCGATGATGTCCAGCGCAGCTCATCCTGTCTCCACCGGAGACACCAAGGGAATCCTGGCAGCCTGACAGATCTCTTAGCTGAGGACGGGGGCCACCCGTCACGTGACTCCGTCCCCCTCTGATGCAAGGGAAAACCCGGGCTTCCCCAGTGACATGCGGGTGACCCTGCCCCCCTCTGATGTAACAGAAACCTGCAGAATTTGTGTGTTTACACACACAGATCCCAGTTCTTGCTCTGTCACGAGAAATTGCGGGTGCCTGGCGGTCATTGTGTCTGCTGGGCACGCGGATCGGCTCTGGGGATAGGCTGTGAGCACGTGCCAACAACTCGTGCAGGGGAGCCAACCTGCCACAGTATAACTGCGGCGGCTGGTCAGGAAGGGGTTAATATTGATTGGACCCTGGGCAGATATTTTCTTGTGCCTCCCTCCCATGTAATTTCGCTCTCCACCTGCTCTGAGACATACAATACTGTAAATAGCAGCTAAACTCAAAATCTGTTTAATGAATCCGATCAGGCAGCAATTGCGACTGATTTCCAGAGGTTACAGTGTACCATTACCGCTCACTGATTGCTAGAGGTAACAATACACATTATGGCTCACTTATTATTTGAAAGAGGTTACAGCACATGACTTTTACTTTTTGATTGGTTGCTAGAGATTACTTTTCATTGATATTGCTCACTGACTGGTTGCTAGAGGTTACTGGACATCCTTGCTACTCACTAATTGGTTGCTAGAGGTTACTACACATCATTACTGCTCACTGAATGATTGCTAGAGGTTACTGCATATCCTTACCGCTCAATGATTGGTTCCATTGTCAAGGAGATTTGTACTGACCACCAACGTATGGTGACACTTCTACACCAACTACCAAAGTTAGGGGAGATTTACACTGACCACCAATGTAAAGGGAGATTTACACGGACCACTAGTGTAAGGGCAATTCTGCACTTACCAGAAATATAAAGGGAAATGTACACTGATCATCAATGTAATGGGGGATTTTACATCAATAAAAAATAAAGGGGGATTTACACACTGGCCACTAATGTAAGGGGGATTTACACTCACCACTAACATAAAGGGGGCTTCTACGTGGACCACCAATGTAAGGGAGGATTCAAAACTGACCACAAATGCAAGTCTGGATTTTTGACTGATTACCATTATAAAGAGGAGTTTCTACAATGGTCAACAATGGAATGGATATTCACACTAGACCACTAATGTAATAGGGGCATTCACAGTAACCACCAATGTAGGAAGGGATTTACACTAACCCCCAATGTAAGGGGGACCTTCACACTGACCACAAGTGTGAATGAAAGGATTGTACACCAAGCTCCAATGTAAAGAGAAGATTTACACTGACCACCAATGTATCTGACACATTTAGAATGCGTTCACATTTGTGTGTGTTGGGAATGCATGCAAAATTGCTTTGCTGACACCACGGAAACATGCTGCCCTTTAGCAGATACACAGCAGTGCCATTAATTGTTAATGACACCCACACGCATCTGCTGACATGTGCGTATTCACATGCACCAAAATTCACGGTGCTGTGGCCCCATGTTATTTTGAAAAAGGGTTCCATCTCTGAATTGCTAACCTTTGCAGAACAAGCTGATGTTAGGCTTAATGACCACAGTTGTAGGCAGGACTTTCAAGCATGCCCCTTTACCTCCCCAGTAGGCAGCCTTCAGCAAAAGTGATGGTGGATATATTATATGATAGACATATTACTGTTGCCTCTATTTACATATCAATGCAGCCGGACAATGGCAATTTACATATTAATGCCACTGCTATTTACATATCAGGGCAGGTTATTTATATGTAAACGCAAGGTCTGCAGGTGAGTCATCTGTACATGGTAATAGGGCAGAGCTTGGCAGCATTAGTAACATAAATTCACACTGAGATATTGGGACACAGTATGGGACTAAAACATCAAGGGAATTTAAACTGAGACGGTTGGCAAATATGAGGTAACTGCTTTGGGCCCCACAGAAATGATGTACAAACTGATGCATCAAGTATAATGCTGGGGGATGTGCTGCATGGAGAGGAACACACAGTGGTCTATTGAAGTCAGAAGTTGATGCTAGCAGAGAGAAATGATGGTACCGTGGATTGAAATTCTGTCCAAAGTGGATTTAGAGGCTCTATGATACTGTTTGCGGGGACATTGGTCTTGATTAATAATTGATCACACTTTCTTAACATGGATGGCCCAGGCAAAGGGATACTATTTAAAAGTAACCCGCTGGTTCCTGGTCCTCCAGAAATTTGTATTCAAAGTGAACCAATGGGCTGGTAATAAAAATGCAGGTGCTCTCTCAAGAGCACACTGTTTCTTGGCAGCAGGTGTTTTAACCTCTGGGTTCCAAAAAGTTGGGAGGGGCTTGTATTATATAGACAGCCTCAGCTGGTCAAGGGCAAAAATTGTTTGGCTCCCTGCAATCTCTCTGTTGGGTAGTGAACAATAGCTGGAGAAAACCTGCCATACATTACTGATAAAGGGTAGTAATGAGAAGCTGGGAGAGCAATTAATTCTATGCTAAGAACTAGCTGAGAGTGGGAGCTGACCAAGCAGCTGGGAGGCCAAAGTTTTGGGAAGAGTTTTAACAACATCGGTGACAGGACTTTTTGATGTTTATTTTGTTTTTTGGAGAAATAAAAGCAAGCAAAAAGTTTCTATTAATATATATATAATATTTTTTATGATAATACCTATAACATAACTGTTATCATCAGATAGGACCTATAATAAAACTCTTATCATCAGAGACACTGCCAATTGCTCCATATTTTTTTTTTCTTTTGTAAATCTTATCGCAAGTTTTAAAAAAGCAACACTGAATCATGACATAACCCTTGAAATGTATAATTTAACCTTTGGTAACCTTTCTTTCGTCCAAATAGCACAAAAAGCCTGTAGACATTTTGGAAGATTTAATCCTCCGTTTCCAATATTTCATAAGTAATTTTGGCTTCTCCATGGGGAATTTTTGTTTTGTTTATCCTGGAAAGTATTGCTTCCTCTTCTTGCAGCGTTGGTGTAATTATGTCTTTGTTCACTCTTTCATCCATTTAGTCTTCATTATTTCCTGCATACTTTTCCTTCTAATTTCCTCCTTCATTGAGAAGTTTTTTTGAACACATCTTTCTAATACTATCTGATCTTTCTATTATCTCCTACATTACTGTCCATACTTACCACAATGGCAGTTAATTATTGGTTAGAATCCACCCTTTGTGTGCTTACCTCTTTAAACAAGTTTGTAATTTTCCATTATGTTTTGCCGTTTTCATTTTTATTAATACACTTTGAGTGCTTCCTTTTATGGCGTTAAGTATTCAGTCTATGTTTCTGTTCATTTTAGGCTTCACGCACTTCTAAATTGTGTGAGTGGTATTGTGAATTTAATAGTTATTATGGTTGGTTTATTGCATTTATTATAATTATCTGTGTGCGGTGTTGGCCAATTTATAAAAATACCTAATCTCAAATCATTTGGCATGTTAATTTAGCTGTTACAATTGTTGAAACATTAGAATTAATTGTATAAGATTTGATAAGTGTCAGTAGCACATTCAAAATAACTTCATACAAAAAGGCAATATAGAATGCAAAACAAAGATTTATTGTAAGCTAGTACTGGTAAACTCCTAAAACATTTCAACTCTGAATTCACAACTTTTTCGATTGATTGCAATGCATGAGGGATGTAAAATCCTGCTGTCTTGGGAGGTGTATGCATGGCTTCTGAACATGGCGAACATGTGAGACTTGTGCTTTGTCCTCCGTTGCCACTCCGGGACTCCCGCCACCCGATCGGCAGCACCGACAGCCACAGGAGTCACATCCCCACACTTAACGTGACAGCCGTGCACCCCATGGGCAATGAGACATAACTACACTGCAATCTTTCAGCCTCTGGCCTACTCTACCATGGCCTGCTACCTCCATAGGCCTGCATCCGCGGCCTTGAGTACCCAGGATGCCACACTGGACCCTCCGGTGCTCCAGGAGCTGGAGACATGTACCCTCTTTGATATTCCCTCACCTCAGCACAGGAACCCCCCCCCCCCCCCCCCCGCTGACCGCAGCAATCCTGGATGCCAAACTCCAATCTTTGCTTCAGGCCCTTACCCATAACATTACACAAGAAGTGGGGAAACTTGCCAAAGAACTGAGAGGGGAAATATTGCAACTGGGAAAGTGCACTGGCACCCTAGAGACAACGTTTGATGAACTTATACAGTATGTATATGTCCTGGAGTAGGACAATGTTGCTATAAAGAACTCTGTCACCCAGTTTCAAGCCCAACATGAAGATCTGGAAAATAGAGAACGCAGACAAAATCTGAGTATCAGAGGTATTCTAGAAACAGTGGAGGACCAAGATTTGCGCCCCTACCTACTAAGACTGTTTAATATTGTGGCTCCCAATATACCTGATACTGACTGGCATCTGGATAGGGCCCATAGGTCACTGGCTCCTAAACCACCAGCAGGGGCTAAACCAAGGGATGTGATAGTCCGTTTCCATTACTATGACAGCAAAGAAGCCTTAACCATAGCCACCCGCAACAAATCCAGGCATGATTTCAAAGGGTCCACAATTCAGATCTTCAGTGACCTATCCCTTATAACGCTGACAAAAAGGAGAAATCTTCCAACCTGAGAATTACTGATTTGTGTTCTAGCTGAGATCCTTGCAGTTATCTGGCCCCTGATGTTCATGTGTGACCATTGCCCTTATGATGGGCTCACCCACCCCCTGCCCTTGGGGTGCATTGACTGCTGCTCTTTCCTCACCCTGGTTTGAAGTTTTGTTCTACCATATGTTTACAATTTTTTATTCCAGGCTTTGTACTCCAGAGGAGGATGAAAGGCTTTCCCTTCCCGTTTTTGAAGACCCCCAATGTGTCCCTACCTAGGCTGCCCTGGGCTTCCTGGAGGCATCTGGGCTTTCTGGAGGAATCCCACCTTCCAGATTTAATTTTGGATAACCTGATTTTTTTTTTTATTTCTTTTTGTTTTTATTCTCTGCTTTTCTATGTTTTTTCAGGTCTTTTTTTTTTTTTTAACCTGTGGTTGCTACATCCCATAGATTTAATCTATTCATGCTACAATACTACCGACCTTTACAGTTTCATTATGCAATTTAATATTTTTTTCTATGTTTTACACACCATGGAACTCTCTATATGATGTTTATTATATAGTTTATCATGTGCCTTTACGATAAACCATATTATTATGGTGTTACAATTTCTTACTTGTAATGTCAAAGGTTTAAACTCTGTTCGAAAGAGATGGCTGGCGTTGAAAGAGTTTAAATCTTCTAAGGCTGACATAATTTTGATCCAGGAGACACACTTCCGCCCTGGGTGCTCCTTTTAAATTTGCCAACAAAAATTTCCCGACTACCTTTGTGACCTCCGACTCGACTGGGAAGGCAGGTGTGGCGATCTTAACCACTACAGCCCCAGACCAATAAACACCTTAAGGACCAGAGGTCTTTTTCCAATTTCGCACTGCGCTGCTTTAACTGGTAATTGCGCGGTCATGCAATATTGCACCCAAACGAAATTTGCGTCCTTTTCTTCCCACAAATAGAGCTTTCTTTTGATGGTATTTGATTGCCTCTGCGATTTTTATTTTTTGCGATATAAATGGAAAAAGAGCAAAATTTTGACAAAAAAAGATATTTTCTTCTTTTTGTTATAAGAAAAATCGAATAAACTAAATTTTAGTCATACATTGATTGCAAAATTTATTCAGCCACATGTCTTTAGTAAAAAAAATGTCAATAAGCGTATATTTTTTGGTTTGCGCAAAAGTTATAGCGTCTACAAACTAGAGTACATTTTCTGGAATTTACACAGCTTTTAATTTATGACTGCCTATCTCATTTCTTGAGGTGCTAAAATGGCAGGGCAGTACAAACCCCCCCCAAATGACCCCATTTTGGAAGGTAGACACCCCAAGGAAATTGCTGATGGGTATGTTGAGCCCATTGAATATTTATTTTTTCTGTCCTAAGGGATTGAATAATGACAAAAAAAAAATAATTATTACAAAAAGTTGTCACTAAATGATATATTGCTCACACATGCCATGGTTATATGTGGAATTGCACCCCAAAATATATTCCGCTACTTCTCCCGAGTATGGGGATACCACATGTGTGGGACTTTTTGGGAGTCTAGTCGCGCACGGCACCCCGAAAACCAATCACCACCTTCAGGATTTCTAAGGGTGCAAATTTTTGATTTGACTCCTCACTACCTATCACAGTTTCGAAGGCCATAAAATGCCAAAATAGCACAAAACCCCCCAAAATGACCCCATTTTGGAAAGTAGACACCCCCAGCTATTTACTGAGAGGCATGTTGAGTCCATGGAATATTTTATATTTTGCCACAAGTTGCGGGAATATTACAAACTTTTTTTTTTTTTTGCACAAAGTTGTCACTAAATGATATATTGCTCACACATGCTATGGGCATATGTGAAATGACACCCCAAAATACATTCTGCTGCTTCTCCTGAGTACAGGGATACCACATGTGTGGGACTTTTTGGGAGCCTAGCCGCGTACGGGACCCCGAAATCCAAGCACCGCCTTCAGGATTTCTAAGGGCATACATTTTTTATTTTACTCCTCACTACCTATCACTACCTATCACAGTTTTGAAGGCCATAAAATGCCAAGATGGCACAAAACCCCCCCAAATGACCCCATTTTGGAAAGTAGACACCCCAAGCTATTTGCTGAGGGCCATGTTGAGACCATTGAATATTTTTGAGGGATTCAAGGGATTGAATAATGACAAAAAATAAAAAAAAAATTTTTTTTTTACAAAAAGTTGTCACTAAATGATATATTGCTCACACATGCCATGGTTATATGTGGAATTGCACCCCAAAATATATTCCGCTACTTCTCCTGAGTATGGGGATACCACATGTGTGGGACTTTTTGGGAGTCTAGTCACGCACGGCACCCCGAAAACCAATCACCACCTTCAGGATTTCTAAGGGTGCAAATTTTTGATTTGACTCCTCACTACCCATCACAGTTTCGAAGGCCATAAAATACCAAAATAGCACAAAACCCCCCAAAATGACCTCATTTTGGAAAGTAGACACCCCAAGCTATTTAATGAGAGGCATGTTGAGTCCATGGAATATTTTATATTTTGCCACAAGTTGCGGGAATATTACAAACTTTTTTTTTTTTTGCACAAAGTTGTCACTAAATGATATATTGCTCACACATGCTATGGGCATAAGTCAAATTACACCCCAAAATAAATTCTGCTGCTTCTCCCGAGTACGGGGATACCACATGTGGGGGACTTTTTGGGAGCCTAGCCACATACGGGACCCCAAAAACCAAGCACTGCCTTCCGGATTTAAATATAAAATGCTACCAAAAAAACTGTGAGCGATCGCAGGGATCAGGCTTGACTCTGCGATCGCTGCAGTTATGTGTTTAGTGTTTTGTAAGTGACAGTGATCGATCGATACTGCACTTGGGTTGGCTGGGCAGAGGGGCAAAACGCAGGTGCTAGCAGGTATCTGGGCTGATCCCGCTAACAATGCGTTTTTTTTGGAACCCTGAACTGCTGGGGACGCTAGTATAGATCTGATCAGATCAGATATTGATCTGTTCAGATTCTATACCACTACAGGAGGTTTATGCTTTGCGTGTGGGTGTTAGCGGTACTGGCACTAACCTATCGCTGCCTGGGGCGACACAGACCCTGACCCTAAAACCTAATTGATATCACCCGCCGGGTGATTAGGGGGTTAAACCTTTATTGGGTAATAAATGGTGGGTGCCCCGATGCTATAAAAAGCAAACTAACCAGAGTCACCCGTAACACTTATACGGTGATCAGTGGTGAAAGGGTTAACTAGGGGCAATCAGGGGGTTCAAATTTTTATTAGGTAGTATATGGGGGTCCCTGGCACTATATAAAAACCTGACGGGGAACCTAAATAACTAACTGGCTAACCAGCGTCACCAGTGACACTTATACTGTGATAGCTGGTGAAAGGGTTAACTAGGGGCAATCAGGGGGTTAAAACCATTATTGGGTAGTATATCGGGGTACCTAGCGCTATAAAAACCTGGCGGTGAACCTAAAAAAAAACTAGCTACCTAGCGACACTAGTGACACTAATGCAGCGATCAGAAAAATGATCGCTTAGTGACAGTGGCAAAAGGGGGTGAAAGGGTTAACTAGGGGCAATCAGGGGGTTAAAACCATTATTGGGTAGTATATCAGGGTACCTAGCACTATAAAAACCTGGCGGTGAACCTAAAAAAAAAAAATAGCTACCTAGCGACACTAATGCAGCGATCAGAAAAATGATCGCTTAGTGACAGTGGCAAAAGGGGGTGAAAGGGTTAACTAGGGGCAATCAGGGGGTTAAAACCATTATTGGGTAGTATATCGGGGTACCTAGCGCTATAAATACCTGGTGGTGAACCTAAAAAAATAACTAGCTACCTAGCGACACTGATGCAGCGATCAGAAAAATGATCGCTTAGTGACACTGGCAAAAGGGGGTGAAAGGGTTAACTAGGGGCAATCAGGGGGTTAAAATCATTATTGGGTAGTATATCGGGGTACCCAGCGATATAAAAACCTGGCGGTGAACCTAAAAAAATAACTAGCTACCTAGCGACAGTAGCGACACTGATGCAGCGATCAGAAAAATTATCGCTTAGTGACACTGGCAAAAGGGGGTGAAAGGGTTAACTAGGAGCAATCAGGGGGTTAAAACCATTATTGGGTAGTATATCGGGGTACCTAGCGATATAAAAACCTGGCGGTGAACCTAAAAAAATAACTAGCTACCTAGCGACAGTAGTGACACTGATGCAGTGATCAGAAAAATGATTGCTTAGTGACACTGGCAAAAGGGGGTGAAAGGGTTAACTCTAGGGGCAATCAGGGGGTTAAATCTTTATTGGGGGGTGATAGGGGGCTACCCTGGACCTAACACTAACTGCTCTGACAGTTTTAACTGTTACAACTGACACTGAATGCATTGATCAGTAAAGAAATGATCAATGCAGTCAGTGACACTGTGACTGGGGGGGGAGGGGGGGCGGGGGGGTGATGGGGGGGGATCGGGGGGGGGGTTTGTGTACCTATGTGTCAGTGTAGTGTTTTGGTGCCCTTACTTTTAGTCTTCTCCTCGTAGTCCGGTCAAAAAGACCGCCCCGAGGAGAATGACATCACTTCCTCCTTCCTGTGTAAACAATACACAGTGGGAGGAAGTTCGTCATTGGTCAGGAGCGATCCAGAGGGGGTGGCCAGAAACCAACGGCCATCCCCTCATCACGGATCGCTCCTGGAGGGAAATGGACCACCGTATCCAGCGGGAGGGGGTCCGATCGAAGGCAGGCACGTACATCTACGTGCTTGTGCCTGCCTGTGCCATTGCGATGACGTACAATGGCAATACGGCGGTCCTTAAGTGGTTAAATAATTGCTCATGCCCCTTACGTATTAAATCCTCACACCTGGACCCCATGGCAGATTTATTATCCTTTATTGTGCATTCCTTACCCATTCTCTTACCATAGTGGATGTCTATGCTCCTAACTTTGGCCAGATTCAGTTTTTATCCACAATGTTAGATAACTTAGACAAAATTTCCCAACCCTTTATGGTTATTGGTGAGTATTTCAACATGACCATGTCCCCTTACAAAGACAGACGTATTCCATTCCCTCTACAACACCTACCAACGCCAATCGACTCTCCAAATCCTTCCATAAACTCATTAGAGCTCATAATCTTCTGGATATCTGGAGGATTAAACATCCCACACACAGGCAATACACATTCTATTCTCATCCTCATAAGCTTTATACCAGACTAGACCACTTTTTAATCTCCATCCCTTTTCTGACTTCCACGATGTCCTCAGAAATAAACCCTATCTCATGGTCAGATCACAAGTACACTTAGATGTCAGTCTGTCCTCGGCTTCCCCCAGAACATGTCATTGGCTATTTAGTGAGTCCCTACTTCATATCCCAGAAACTAGAGACCACCTATCCAATAGTTTGTCTGACCACTTCCAACTTAACGCAAAAACAGTCTCTGGGGCTTCTACCTTGTGGGGGGCACACAATGCTGTATTCTGGGCACACTGTATCTCTGTGGGGTCACGCTTCAAAAAAGATGCAGCATTTCAATGTTCCTCCCTCCTGTCTAAGCTTCGCAAAGCTGAGAGACTCTTGGTGGCATCCCCCGGGGTAGCTAGGCTCCGAGACGTTATTTTGTTACGTAGACAAATTAGATTCCTAGACATGAAAAAAATCAATAAATCTCTCCTGTGGTCCAAACAGAAATTCTATGAATTCTCCAACAAACCACATAGAATGTTGCTAAATAAATTAAAGCCCCACCCCTTCCATTCCATCCCAGATTCTCTCATACAGATCAATGGTACCCCTACCTACTGTCCCCTCACTATGTCCAAAGTATTTGGAGATTTGTACCATAAACTGTACAACTGCCTACAAACAGACCCCAAGTGCCAATTTACACAGGAAAATGATTTGACTCCTTTTTTGAATCCCTACACCTTCCTCGACTTTCTCCAGATCATCTTCATTCCTTAAACTCCGTGATTACCATCAAGGAACTAGCTGAAGTAATCAAAAACCTCCCAACCCATATGTGACATTACCCACTGTCACTGTGAGTTTTGGAAGGGACTGTGGGCTGGCCTCCTGCCCACAGACTATGGCCCAGAAGAGTCTGAGAGACTTGGGGACAAAATGGCATTGAGATAATCTAATGTAATTTAATGCTACATCCCTTCTCCCCCCACTGTTGCTGTGTTTAATTGTGTTGAGTCATGGCATGTAGACAAAAGGTCTGGACTGGAGACATCTCTCAGCAGGGGATGTGTAAGGAGGGGCTGCCTGCTTATCATAATCCCTTTATGTGTTGCAACTGTAGTTTCTGTTTCCATGTACAAATGTTGATTTCGCATTGGTTCTTCCTTGTCCCCAACCCCCTTTATGACTAGGCTAAGGGGAGTGTCCCTAGCTGTGTTTAAAGGTGTATGTTTTTGTATTTAATAAACAATTTATGCCCTGCATGTTTAACCCTCAACACCTGTGTGGCTTGTCTCGTGATTGAGGGGTTAAGGGCTGGTTATGGCGAATCTGCAGATTGCGGGTGCGTTTGGAGGACAGGAGACACATGTCTGGCAGAGGTGCCCAGCAGAGGTATGCGAGATCCATCACCCCATAAATCTCCTGGCCCAGATGGTCTGCCTTACTCCTATTACAAAACTTTTCTTCCAATTTTAAGCCCATATCTGATAGCAGTATACACCTTGTTGCTTAAAGGCACTGAACCCCATTCTCAATTCCTTCATGATCATATATCTGTAATTCCTAAACCTGGTAAAGATCCTTCCCTCCCTGACAACTATAGGCCCATAACCTTGCTTAATTCTGATTACAAAATATTCACATACATTTTGGCCAACAGAATATCTTGCATAATCCCTAACCTCATATACAAGGACCAGGTAGGTTTTGTGCCTGCGGCGACAACACAAGATGCACCATTGACCTCACTGACTTATTAAATAGGACAACCCACCCAGCTTTAATACTAAGCCTTGATGCACAAAAAGCTTTTGACCGGTTTAGTTGGCCCTTTATGTTCGCCACTCATCCGCAAGTATGGATTTCAAGGCCCCTTTGTGGCAGCACTACATGCCCTATATTCCTGTCCCTTATCCCAAGTCCAGTTATCCTCCTTTTTATCGTTGTCATTCTCCCTGAGTAAAGGAATCAGTCAAGGTTGCTTGTTATCTCCCCATACTCTTAATTCTCTGTTTAGAGCCTTTAGCTGAAGCAATTCGCACCATTCCTGATAATCTGTGGGGTCCCGTTATGCCAAAGGGAATATAAACTATCCTTGTTTGCCAATGACATTCCACTGACATTGGCCAACCCCCTTACCTCCCTCCCGAATCTCCACGACTTGTTACGAAAATGTAGCTCAATTTCTGGGTATAAAAGTAACACTAGCATGACAGAAGCTCTACCACTACTACCACCATTCCACCCCCACTCCTCGCCACCCTTCAAAGAAGCTACTCCTATCGTTGGTGCCCACACTCATTAAGTACCTAGGGATAAATCTTACTTCCTCTTATCCTTCCCTCTATCAGGCCAACTTTTCCCCACTCTTCTGCGACATTGATCGACTCTTGTGGCAGTGGGATGCTTTTCCCCTCTCTCTCTTGGGTTGAATCAATGTCCTGAAGTTGTCTAGCCTTCCAAGACTACTTTTTCTGTTTGAAACCCTACCGGTCCCCATTCCCATGTTGCAACTTAAAGCTACACAAAGATAATTTCCTAATTTCATATGGCATAAAAAACCCATCTTTAGCCCTCTGCCTTAGTGGTGGCATGGGAGCCCCGAATCAAGTATTATTTTTCCACTCATCTTAAAGGGGTTGTAAAGGTAAACATTTTTTCACCTTAATGCATTCATTAAGGTGAAAAAACATCTGACAGTGCCAGCCCCCCCCCCCAGCCCCCCTGACCCCTCGAAAGTCCCGCGCTCGCCTCCGACATCCTCTTCGCTGCTCAGCCTGGCCATTGATTGGCTAGAGTGGATGGATTGAAAGCAGTGCAGCCATTGGCTCACGCTGCTGTCAATCACATCCGATAATGCGGCGCACCGGGGGGCGGGGTCGAGTGATACAGTGAGCAGCTATAGCCGCTGGCTGTATCACGGAAGCGTGCCCGCAAGTGCTTCTCACAATGCGAGGGAGCTCGCATGAACTTGAGAAGTACTTGCAGGTGGAAGCTGAGACAGCTGCCGAGGGACCCCAGAAGACCAGCTTCAGGGCCACTCTGTGCAAAATGAGCTGCACAGTGGAGGTAAGTATAACATGTTTGTTATTTTAACAAAAATAAAAAATTCCTTTACAACCCCTTTAAGCCAATTATTGCATGGTCCACCAGGATGGTGACCAATATTTGGTCTGAGATAGAAGTGAGCATAACAAGCCCAGTCCACCCTTGCTCCATGATTTGGTCGAGCCTGGAATCCTTTTTGACTCAATTACATGGCTTATGCCTTCATCCAATGTTATTTACTCTCTTGATATGGCAGAAATGTTTCCAACCCTTCTCTCTCTCCTCTTCATGCCCGCCCTTATTTAATCCCGATATTCCAGATAGTTTATCCTACACATGAATGCTCCCCTGGACACATACAACATGGATTGCTAAACAACTATTTTATTCTTACCTATAATTCAAACACTATTTTATCCTCTAAGTCCCCTACCCTTACTTTGGACAAACCACTCCATTTTTAAATACTGTTTTTCTGGTATAGAACCCTGGAGGTCCTACATAGATATGACCCTAAGGTTTCACGAGTGTGCTGGAGATGTCTGGGTGACATAGGCTCACATTTCCACATATTCTGGGATTTCTAGATTATTCAACCATTCTGGGTCTCCGTTCAGGCTTTCCTACAAGACCTTCTAGAAATCAACCTTCCCCTAGACCCGATTCATTACCTGCTGGGCTTGCCATTCCCTGGTATCTCCAAGAACACCCAGAGATTGGTTGCTTTTGTCCTTCTGGCAGCAACAAGAGCCATACCTTTAAGGTGGCTATCCCCCTCTCTGCCTACACTCCCACAGGTTTTACAATTATTGGAACGGATCTGTAGGATTGAACACTTCACCACGATAGTCCATGATACCCTCCCTCAGTTCTCAAAAATATGGGACTTGTGGGATCATTCGGAGCTCAACCCTGATGTCACAACATCACACTCTAAATGATCTGTTCTTCACTAAGTATTTAAGCTTACTATTGATTCAAGCCATCAACCCCCTCAATCTATAGATCCATGGTGTTTCCCCCTCCCCTCCCTCTTTCCATCCTACTCCCAAGTTGGGATCCCTGCGGAGTGTCCTCTTTTTTCGTTCGGGCACCCTGGGGGTTGCACTAACATTTGAACTAAAGAGCACCAACTCCTTTTTGTGTGACATATCATGTTATCTTTATGTCGCCTGCTCTCTCGTTGCCCTACCCTCCCCCCTCCCCAACAAGCCAGGTTGCAGTATCATGCGACTATAACTCATGTTGCATTGTATTTTTGCTTATTTTTATGTTCTATGCATGCGACTCATGCTATATCATTAATTGTAATATCTTTTATACATATGATTCATCATTTGTTCACTTGTTCATCTACTCTTCTGTATCTTTGTGAAAATTTAATAAATATACAATTTACAAGAAAAAAAAAATCCTGCTGTCTGGATAAAGACAAGAGGTACTAGCTATCTCTGATAGATGCTTTGCTTCAGAACCAAGCCTACTCCATTTCAGACATCTACCACATCTACTTGCCCCTCAGCCCCAGTTTTACTAAATCTCTTCACTGTCCTTGGTATCTAATTGGGACAAATACTTTACAGATGGCACAGTCACTGATAAATAACTGAGCAGTAGGGATGAGCTTCGTGTTCGAGTCGAACGTACGTTCGACTCGAACATTGGCTGTTCGGCCGTTCGGCGAATTCCGAACGTTTGGGCCGTTCGCGTCAAAATTCGAGTGACGCGTGCGCGGACCACAATGCACTGCGGTGGCGCAGTGCATTGCTGCCCCATGATTGGCCAAGCATGCACTGTGACCCCGCATGCATGGCCAATTGCAGTGCCGGCAGCGGGGAGAGCCATGATTGGCCACAGGCATCCTGCCTGTGGCCAATCATAGCTCAGGCTGTGTAGTGCACGCCCCACACTATATAAGGCCGCCTTTGAGGCGGCCTCGTGTAGTGTGTTACTTAGCATCTGAAGCAGTGGGTGTTCTGTGTACCTTCAACACAGTACACACCAATCGTTTTTGGCTGATTTCCTATCTTGCTACTGTGTAGTGGTTGTTGTCTGTGCCCTGACTGCAGTATACACCACTATATTCACCTCACCTATATAGCTAGTGATCTAGCTTTAACCACTTAACAACTGCCCATTGCCGATTAACGGCTTCAGGGGGGTTGTTTAACTCTGAGAGGCCGTTAATTAACGGCCTCCCAGAATTCTGCTCTCGCGTGCCCCGAGGTGCGCGCACTCGAGAGCATCCGTGACCGCCGGGTCGCATCACGGATCACGGTAAATGGCCGCTCATAGCGGCCGTTTACCACGTGATTGCTCCGTCAAATGACGGAGTGATCACTTGGAAACAAACCGGCGTCATGTTATGACGCCTGTTCCTCCCTCCCCTCTCTGTACCGATCGGTACAGCGGAGGGGAAAGAGATCGGTGTCAGCAGCGATGTGGGCTGCATCTGCAGTGCCCACATCGCTGCTCACCGAATTTAACCCCTCAATTCCCTGCCAATACTCTGCAATACCAGTGCATACTCTGCAGTACCCTGCCATTACTCTGCAGTACCCCGCCATTACTCTGCAGTGCAGTACCCTGCCATTACTCTGCAGTGCAGTACCCTGCCATTACTCTGCAGTACCCCCCATTACTCTGCAGTAACCCCCATTACTCTGCAGTACCCGCCATTACTCTGCAGTACCCGCCATTACTCTGCAGTACCCCTAATACTCTGCAGTACCCTGCCATTACTCTGCAGTGCAGTACCCTGCCATTACTCTGCAGTACCCCCCATTAATCTGCAGTACCCCCCATTACTCTGCAGTACCCCCCAATACTCTGCAGTACCCGCCATTACTCTGCAGTACCCGCCATTACTCTGCAGTACCCCCAATACTCTGCAGTACCCTGCCATTACTCTGCAGTGCAGTACCCTGCCATTACTCTGCAGTACCCCCCATTACTCTGCAGTAACCCCCATTACTCTGCAGTACCCCCCAATACTCTGCAGTACCCGCCATTACTCTGCAGTACCCCCAATACTCTGCAGTACCCTGCCATTACTCTGTAGTACACCCCAATACTCTGCAGTACCCTGCT
Organism: Lithobates pipiens; assembly: GCF_037356315.1. Classification (NCBI taxonomy): domain Eukaryota; kingdom Metazoa; phylum Chordata; class Amphibia; order Anura; family Ranidae; genus Lithobates; species Lithobates pipiens. Next base: position 30,049,690 of record NW_027507790.1, on the reverse strand, counting down.
ATTACTCTGTAGTACCCCGCCAATACCCCGCCAATACTCTGTAATACCCTGCCATAAATTGCCATACCCAGCCATACTCAGAGATACCCAGCCATACTCGGTGATACCCTGAAATACCCAGCCATAGACGCCCCCCACCCCTCACTGCCCTCCGGTGCTTCTACCAACTCGCCAGTACGATCAAAGCCAGAATCTTTTTTTTATTTTTTATTTCAGGCTTCCCAGCCTAGAGGTGAGATGTGGGGTCATATTGACCCCCCAGATTTAACTGTAAAGAGGACCTGTCACCCCATATTCCTATTACAAGGGATGTTTACATTTCTTGTAATAGGAATAAAAGTGATCAAAAATATATTTTTGGGGGAAAAAATGTCAAACTAAAATAAATAAAGTAAAATGAACAATAAAAAAATAAAATAAAAATTAAAACGCCCATGTCCTTATGTGCTCGCATGTGCCACACATGTGAGGTATCGCCGAGAATGTTAGAGCGAGAGCAATAATTCTAGTCCTAGACCTCCTCTGCAACTCAAAACATGTAACCAATCAAAAAAAAATTAAAGCGTCGCCTATGGGGATTTTTTAAGTAGCGACGTTTGGCGCCATTCCACGGGCATGTGCAATTTTGAAGAGTGACATGTTTGATATCTATTTACTCAGCATAACTTCATCTTTCACTTTATGCAAACATTGGGCTAACAAGTGGTTAATAATAGAGCTTGCAGTCAGTAGTGTTAGGAGATAGTGCGTGCTGTCTGCGTGCTCTGTACCCAGTACATACCGCTATAATATAGGGCAGGCCCCTACTTTCAAACATCCAACTTACAAACATCTCCTACTTGCAAACGCAAGGAGACAGCAGCAAGTGAGATGAAAAAAGATGGAAGACAAAACAAATTATACAGGGGTGATAACCCTTCCCTATGTTTTCCAAAAAGCTTAAAGATAGTTTTTTTGACTGGAGCTACACTTTAAAAATGTACCGGTTGAAAATGACAAACAGATTCAACTTAACACAACAAACCTACACAGTCCCTGTCTTGTTTGCACCGCCTGTATACTGCTGTTCTGAGTATATAGGGCCTGGGGGCCACACGCATTTCCTTTTTTTAATATGGGTACGGGGTTCCCCTTAATATGCGTACAAGACCCAAATAGGCTGGTAATGGGCAGGGAGGGCTACCCATGCCATGTTTCTCAATGATTTTCAACCATATTGCAGGAACCAGATATAACATTAAAACCGCAAGCAGTTTTAAATGGTGTTATTTCCGTTTAATGTCATTTTGTGCAGGGACTGTTCTAAACACGGGAAGCACGTGGCACTTCACAGGCATACTACAGACACCCCCCAGGCACCATATTTAAAGGAATATTTCACTTTTTTTTTTTTCACTTTAATCGTCATTAAAATCAGTGCTCCCGCCAAAACGGCAGTTTTTAAAACTTTTTTTTGCAGTGACCCATGTCCCCTGAGGCAGGAGGCAGGTCCCCAAACCCTTTTTAGGACACTATCTTGCATATTAGCCGTTAAAATTAGCACTTTCCAATTCGAACGTTCGAGTCCCATAGACTTCAATGGGGTTCTAACGTTCGTACCGAACGCGGGGTTCGTTCGCAAGTTCTGGTGCGAACCGAACCGGGGGGTGTTCGGCTCATCCCTACTGAGCAGTTATAACATGGTTTTGAAAGTGGTGGCCAATGGAGAGAGTTATAATTTAAGATTCTCCAGAGAGTCTATATTTCATTCC